>NC_135818.1:39324610-39924610 GCF_964213995.1 Mustelus asterias
GTCAGCCTTCCCCCAATTTAGCACCCTGCCCGTAGGACAGCACTCATCCTTGTCCATTACTATCCTAAAGTTAACAGAGTTGTGGTCACTATTTGCCACATGTTCCCCTACCGAAACTTTGACGACCTGTTGACGATCAGGCAGGATGTTATTTCTGCAGGGACAGCACTAGCCACTGGGTGGTACGTCTCCATGGGACACAGAGCGCTAGTCAGCAGCCAACTGCAGGAAGGCCAACGTGTTTTACTGGGCAGTTTCCAATGTGACAGAGGCCCGGCATTGGTAAAATGCCAGTGGCAGCTAGAGGAGGCCCTTAAGTAGCCTTTAACTCACCACTTAAGTATTTCAATTGAGATCTGGGCTGAAAGGCAGTCCTCCATTTTCCCCGCTGCTGATAAAATTGCACAGCATCAAGAAAGCAACAGGCATTCCACCATCCCCTTCACTTCCAATTCTCCAGCACCCCTGCCTCCCAACTTGTTCCCCAGGGCCACATTAAATTACACCTTGTATGTGCATAATTGTCTCGAAAGATATTAACTAACATGTATTTTGTTGTGAGAATTTAACTCAAGTGTAATAGAAATGTGTTTTAATATGTGTTACTGAAGCAATACTAATTTCAAAGTGCAATGCATAGTGCCAGAAAGACCTATTAGATAAAGGGCACGCTAAGCATTTATCATTGTTTACCAGTGCTTCAGCTGTTGTTGCTATTCTCAGTTTAGTGTTTCCATTTGTCAGAAACTGTATGCAGTTGGTCGGTTTCCATGCTCATTTCACTGATAGGAAATCAACTGGCCAGTCATTTTGTTATGTTCCAGGTATTCAAGAGGAAACCACTCGTTGACTTTATTTACAAATAGTATTTCAAAAACTAGTACCTGACACAAAGAAGTAATTTCTTCCATGTTTTACTCTTAACTGTTTACACCTCGTTCTCTGTTTCCCTGACTGCAATTCCATGTATGCAGCTTCGGTAATATTAGGGTTTGAAGTGTAAGGGTTAATGTGGGACTAGGGAAAGAGTTCCACCCACATTATGATATAGAGTGTCACATGGGATTATTAGTGTAGGAGTGAGTCTGGTAGGAGTTGGCATGATGATAGTACCTCGTCAGGACAATACCCTATATATAATAACGTTATCAATAAACTGTCATTGTTCAACCATAAAAGCCTCTCCACATTCAACATTCAACATAGTGGCAGCAGGTGAAGGACCTCAATATCCCTGAGAATGAAGAAGCAAAAGCTACCCTGAGCCAAGTGCATCTAACATGAAGACCTCAAATACATGACTGGAGATAGCTTCAGAAACTCAATTACAGGCTTGGAGCCTAAAGGGCAGAAGGAAAACCCTCTGTACAGCATAAGAAGACTCCACCAAAGCACATAAAGGTCTGTTGTGAGGCTGGATCAAAAGCAGAGTCAAAGTACCCAGCCAGATTGCAAAAGATCCAAAAAAAAACTTTTCAATTCAGTCCAATAATCAGACAATGACTGACCAATTGTTTTGATGAATTCAGCTTGAACACTGTAGCATGAATCCTTAATACAAGGCACAATGCACAAAGAAAAAATTAATAAAGAGAAGTCAGAAAAAAATCATTCAATCCAATTCTCAAAACTTAGGAAAGCAACTAGCTGGCCGAAGTGATTTGTTCAAAAGATTTACTGCAGAATCACTGAAGTTTATAATGTCTCCATAACCGTGATGGGAACCCACCAAATCCCGACAAGCATGGGAAGGGGAAAAAAATTATTGCAGTGCCATTTTAAAAGTAATATAGCTGTATTCTCCTGCGCTGAGAACAGCCATGTAAATCAACATAGCCAGACCAGGCATACAATTGGGCATTATAGAAAAGAAAATTTTAAGAACTATGATAGCATTAGGCTCGAATAGGAAAACAGAGGCTGAACAAAGGAATGCACTATTATATTTAGTAGGTCCATCAGCCGATGACATCATTGCCAGACAAGAAATACATGAATCTTCCAATAACTTTGAAGAAGTCATGAAGTCCTTTGACACCTACTTTAATGCAACAAGTATTAAAAGTTTAGAGCAAACAAAATTCAAAAGAGGGTTCAAAAGTCTGGGGAACCCACAGACTCTTTCATAAATGAGTTATACAGATTGGCTGAAAACTCTGACAATGGTGACCTTAAGTCAGAGCTCATAAGAGACCAAATAATACTGAGTGTGGCTTATTATATGAATGTGTTCCAATCTAAAGAAGATCTGATTTTGAGAAAAGCCATCAAATCATCAGACAACCAGAAGTCCCCAGTAAAACTGATCCATTTTGTGTGGCAAAGTTAAACCATGTTACAGAGCAACCCCAAACATCCAGCTCATAAAGTGTCAAAGGGCAAGGAGTCTCCAAGGCAAGGAAAGCAATATCCAAGCAATGGAAAGATGATGGCAGACCATGTTAGCGCTGGGAAACTCAGAGTCGTAAACAATGTCTAGCAATCTGTGGTAGTAAAAGCAGAAAGTGCTGGATAAACTCAGCAGGTCTGGCAGCATCTGTGGCGGGAAACACAGTTAACGTTTCGAGTTTAAATGACCCTTCCATAGAACTGTACGGTACTTTCACTGCAACCGCCTGGGACACTTTGGCAAAACATGTCAGTCAAAACCTCAAAACATGTGGAGGATCCTAAACAAGTCCATGAGATAGATGAACCATACCAAGAGATCCAACAATGCTTCTTGGGAAAAAACTAAAGGTCCAAGACTCACATTTTGGAATGCTAACGTATCTGTGAATGGTCACCTCACAAATTGCAAGTTAGACACCGGAGCCAGTGTGACAGTCCTGTTGGATCACGAATCGTGACTAAAAGATCTCTGGCTATGGACGACAGACACACCTTTGTGTGGTCCCTGAGGAATCCAATTACAGTTCATATTCATGGTTCAAGAACTGCTCTGGTATGGCAACAAACAAATAATCAAAATTCTGTATGTCATCCGCAATCAGCCCCTTTCTCTCCTATGCAGTGATGCCTTTATTCCCCTCAAACTCCTCAAAATGGCAGAAAACGTCAAAACAACACTGTAGTCAACTACACTGAATTGGAGACTCCCGAGAGGTCCACCAATGCCAATGATCTCGAACAGGACTTCAGTTCAGAATTAACCCAAACTTGAGTCAAACAATTGCTGTCAAGAATCAAGAAACTACAACAAGACTGGAGCTTTAAGCTCACAGGCACAACATGAAGTCAATCCTGGAGCAGGAGAGAAGCAACCACCAACTCACCAAGACAAAACTCAGTGAGGCACAAGTACCTATGAAGAAACAGAGGGCAGCATTAGAAGCCAAACAGCAGGCTGAGCTCAACAATGAGGAATATACAAACATAAGGGAGGTAAACCTTCAACTTTCAGGAAGAACATGGCAGACTCCACCATAAAAGAAAACCCAGGCCCACTCTATGAATGAACGGAGCAAACATTCCCTCTGGAAAGAGAAGGATAAGCCCCTGGTATCTGACCATTGAAGACAGATTGTCAACAAGGAGAAATACAACACTAAGGAGCATGAGAGGCAAACCGGATGTTGACACCGAGTATTTGCGACACCAAGTAGCACAGCTTCAACTCCAGACCAACAAAGTCAGGCCAAAGCACTTGGGAGTCCCACTCCTCCAAACCTATAAAGAACTAGACCTGGGAAATTCGTAAAGCCTCCAGACTGTCTGAATCTGTGCAATCAAAGACTTGGGGGGAAAGATAGCATGTAGATATTATTGTAATAGGATTGCAAGTCCCAACATCATCACCCGTGCAATATTTCAGTCGGTGGGTGCACATGAGTGTCAGAAGCATGCCCGCTGGCAATCAAGCAGGCAATCTAACTCATTAAGGGGCAAATTGACCACAATTTTACATGGCTTGTCTGCATTTACGGTTAGCGGGCGGGCTGATTAGCAAGGCAGCCTTTACTTTTAAGCTGCAACCCTGATCCAGAGTTGGCTGAAAAGTCATTGCTGAAATAAAATTAACAAATGTGCCTGGGGACTGAGATTTGTGTTTGATTGTGCTGCATAGACACTCTTGCGTTTTAGCATCGCTATTTATTTTTCCCAGCTCTGCAGCTGCTGTCCCCCTGAGGGAGCACATTGGAAAGCTCTCACCTTCCCTTTGCCAATGCCTGCCCTCTCCCTGCCATCCCTGACAGCGCTGAGTCTTTCACAGCACGGGTTTTATGCTGGCTGCGTGCTAATTGGCTAGCCAGCGTGAAATTGCATTCCAGAACTGATCATGGCTGGAAGCATGTTTTGCAGCTACTTCCGGTCCCGTGGAAAGCTTGTGCTTGATGGACCAAACGTTCAGTCTTCAAAATGGATGAATGCATACTAATTCAATCACTGTCATAACATTACATCAGTTACTGTTTGCTTCTCCTACCATTATTACCCTGTAAATAATTAAAGCTTTACTCTATATTTTTGAGTCATTATCAAAAAATGAACCTATGGTTTTATTATTGTGTTGAGTTAAATTCTCACAAAATAAATGCAAATTGGTTAATGTGTTTTGAGACACTGACCTACATACAGATTTCCAGGGGTCGCTTTACTGTGGACCTTTCAAATATTACGAAAAGTGGTCAGAAATTTAAATGAGGCTAAGTATATGTATTCTGTTGGGAAGTTTATTAATAGGCATATGGAATGGATGCTTGAACTTTACTTTTAAATGGACTTGAGGCTTTTATTAATCTGACAATAGTAATCCATATTAAATAATTTGGCATTTAAACATTCACAATTTCTTTTGGATCTTCTGGCTACGAACTGTCATTCATTCAACATAGGTTCATGGCCTCGTTTTTCACCAGCAAGTTCCTCCCTGCTTCACTGACTGGTCATTCTCAGTCAGCATCTATTTATGGAAAAATGTCAAATAAGAATGTTCCCACATTTGTGATTTGAACAATACCTGACATTACAGAAACTAACAATTAACAAAAGAAAGTGAATGGTCTTTGCCTGCTTTAGAACATTAGATTCTGACAGATTCATGGTGGCCTGCTTTTTCTGATCGTTAAAGCTCAAGAACATAAAAAGACCACCTATTGAGCAAAACCTTTCCTTTTTTAAAACTGCTTCGATTGCGTGAAAAGAAACCCTTTACAACATAAAATTTGATTTTTTTTTTCTTTATTTAACTTGCTAAGTTCTTAATGCCTTTTTCAGCTTGCAGTGAAGCATCCACTCCTCAAACATTATGGAGAACAAATAAAGAGCTCAAAGTCTCGTTGGGAGCCCTTCAGTCTAATGCTCCAGCTTTGCAGGTTTGAGATTCGAAATTGTGGGGTTTGGGATTTCACTGGGAGATCTACAGCGCTTAGATGACTTTGAATTTGCTTTAAAGAAAAAAAAACATTCATGAGAGTTCTGTTTCAGGTGGAATCAGAGAAGTTATTTCAGTTGCTGTATTTTTGTACATTTATTTAGTGCTTGGAGTTTGGATTGCTTAGCAATGGATTTTGAGTTTGTTAAGTGCAGTCTCATTGCCAATGTCACAGTGTCAATAAATGTTGAATTAACACGTTTATTTTCAAATGCAATCAACATTACAATAACAAGCAGCAACATACATATCCAACATGTACTTTGCTTTTGGTCAAGTTGTTTTGGTATTGAAGTGAGACATCATCAAGACCTTTTTTTTTGGTGATGTATGGTGCCTCAGTGCTCAGAGAGTTAACCTTGAACTCTTGCTGTTTTATTGCATATTGGTCTGTGCTTTTGAGCAGCAGGAGCAGATTCAGGCAATTACAATCAAGTCAGGGCACATACCATGGCACAGTAGTGTGATCATGATGAGGATACTGATGAGGCACTTATCAAAAACCCACATCAGCCACACTCATCAGTCACAACGTGTCACAAAAATGATGCATTAGCCATCTAGAATGTTCATTCTTCTGTGTTTACCACCTTCACAAGGCACATTTTGATTTGCAGTCATGGCTCAGTTCAAACAGCAGCCAGCTCTGAGTAGCTCTGCCAGGTTTAAGTTGCAGATCATGTTTGCACTTGAGTGTCCAGTTTAGAGAATACTTGTCACTGTCACAGCAATAAAGCACAAGAAGTGACTGTTGTAAGTGGGAAGCTGTTTGGAGGAATCCATAAAATTTTACCCCTTGCTGATCTCAAACACTGCGTTTAACACCTGAAGCTTTTAGACCCCTTCTGTGCTTCTATTCCCATCAGTATTTGCCCTAAGAGATTTGAAGTACAACTAAGGGTTCTGAAGCTTCTTTCAGCTATTTGATTGCACCAAGGCTGAAAGCACCACCTGCAAATGGCTTATTTATTTCCTGCTAAACCTCTTCCGAAAGAGCGAAAATGATAACTGCTAACGAGCATTAATTAATTGCTTACTGAATGACTTCTTTTCCAAGTGTGCTGAATTGCTGAAATTCACACTTGATGTCTGAGTTGTCAAGAATCTTCATTGTTGTTTATCGCTCATGCATATGATGGGCTATAGGTCATTGTGGAACTTGTTTAAGACGCTCTTTAAGAAAGAATTGAGTGAACATGCATCATTCCCCAATTATATAAAAGAGTATCATCCCCTAAATAGTAGGGACTTGTCCTTGTACAATGTAAATAAACACTGGATACAAATCCTCCGAGTAAGTGGATTTTGGCAAATTATGGACAAAAGTGATAACTTGTCCTCTTGTCAGAGATAATAGATGGCAAGGTACTTCAATATTGTCCATTGAAGATATCCAACCCTGTCATCTTGTGTGGGGAAAGAAAATGGGACTACCCAAAATGTGCATTTAATTGACATTGTCCTAAGCTCACAGTACTTTGGGGGATATGCAGTTTTGCAATGAAAGGAGTGTTGTGGAGGAAGTGTTGACCATAAAGTTGTATGGATTAGGACTTTCACTTTCATGTTTCACTGGTGGATTATGGAAATAAATAATAGTGTGGAATTTGTGCAAAGGACATCTAAAACAAACTAATGCAGCTGGAGTAAGTAAGGAGGAATGAACAGATAGTTAGGTTGACCTAGTGGAGAATCAATTGTGGAAGCTATTCCCCTCAGAACCAGAGTGGCGATGGATTCATTGAAGTTTGTATCTAGATTATGTAGAAGATTGAGGGGAGATTTGATAGAGGTGTATAAGATTTTGATGGGTATAGATAGAGTGAATGCAAGCAGGCTTTTTCCGCTGAGGCTAGGGGAGAAAAAAACCAGAGGGCATCGGGTTAAGGGTGAAAGGAGAAAAGTTTAAAGGGAATATTAGGGGGGACTTCTTCACGCAGAGAGTGGTGGGAGTGTGGAATGAGCTGCCGGATAAAGTGGTAAATGCGGGGTCACTTTTAACATTTAAGAAAAACTTGGACGGGTTCATGGATGAGAGGGGTGTGGAGGGATATGGTCCAAGTGCAGGTCAGTGGGACTAGGCGAAAAATGGTTCGGCACAAACAAGAAGGGCTAAAAGGCCTGTTTCTGAGCTGTAATGTTCTATGGTTCTATAGTCCTATTATGTAATGTCTTAAACTGATAAATCTTTGTAAATGGAGAACAAAGAAATAACTGGCTAGCGGGAGCATCTGCATTTCCTTAGAGGTAATCTCTTGATATTGACTTCCTCTGTAACCTCTTTGAACTGGAAGCTGAGATTTTGTCTGCGGGGATTACTGTCCTCTGGAGATTGCAGCCTGAAGCACTCAGCTTCCTAATCTCCAAGTTGCATGCCAGTTTGAAATCAAGGGGCGCTGAATCTTCAGGAAGGCAGGCCTCCTCTCCCTGAAGTGGCAGAACTATCTCCACATCTTCAGTAGCTGAAATGAAAGAGAGGAGGCAAGATTTAGCTCATGGTGTGAATGGAGAACAAAGAAATAACTGGCTAGCGGGAGCATCTGCAGTTTATCATGCAGAATGTGAATAATGAGATAGAAATATAAATAGAAAAAAGAGCTTAATGTGTAAAGATGTCCTGCACAACATCTCTACCAGCATTGCTGGTTGCCATTGTTACGATTCTCCTCCAGCCCTCAATGGCAAACATATTTTCTTTGAGGGTTTAGACAGTGTGCCTGTGGACATAGCCTCCTCCAGTGGCATCGTCTTGTCCGGAATTGTACACAACCTTTTTCTTTGAGAAAGAAGAGGATTTGTTGGTGTTATTTGTTGTAATGTTGTTTGGTGTCACACTAACAGGTTTGGTGGCTTGTGCGGTTAAACATAAACCATTTATTGGTGATCCATAGCTATATACATCTCCAAGGTAGAGCCCTGGGGAGTGGCTGGCTCCATGCTGGCTTCTTCCAGATTCTAACACACACAGGGTGGGATTCTCCATCCGCGCTCGCCCTAAAGCTGGAGAATCCCGCCCGAGGTCAACAGAACTTTGCATGGTCTGCCCCCACGGGAATCGTAGTGGGCGGGACGGGAGAAATCCCCCCACGTGATAGTTACTTTCACGTAACTCTTTAAATCATATCGTGGGCAATATTGTTCTCCAGTCCCACAATATTCCTTACTCTGCCGAACACATTTGTCCAACAATACTCTTAGGATGTATTTAGGTAATGCAATTGTCAAGCTTGAATAGTATGTCAGATGTCGACTGTGGGAAAGTGAGGTTTGGAATAATGATGAGAGTAGAAAGCTCAGAATATTAGAACGAGGTAGAATGAAGTGAAATGTAGCGATTGTAGGAAAGTGAAGGGAAGTGAAGGGAAGTGGGGAAGGGGATTATTCTGAGTTTAGTGAGTCAGGAGGTGGTGGAAGTGTGAGCAGATTATCAGCGCAGACATTTCCTTAGAGGTAATCTCTTGATATTGACTTCCTCTGTAACCTCTTTGAACTGGAAGCTGAGATTTTGTCTGCGGGGATTACTGTCCTCTGGAGATTGCAGGATCTCTCTCCTTGTGTCCACTGCCTTGACCAAGGTCTCCAAAGTTGCATCAGAGAATTTGAGAGGCTGAGTTTCACAGCCATTTCTCCATTCACAAATGTTATCCTGCTTTCTGTATCCTTTAAAGATGCCGGCTGTCTTTAAGTAGCTTCAGAGACACTTGATTTCCATCCCCCTTCCCTGCAGACAAGTATGAAGTCAATGAATGGTGCAGGCTGCATCTCTGATTCATTTCAATGAGGTCTCAGCATGGAGTTAATGGCCTGCCTGTGCCCACAGGAACAGATGTGAGCAGTGTGCACCCCAGCCCTGGAGCCCACTCTCTGGTGCGGTTGAATTTCTTGGCCATTATGTATGATTTATGTGTGTGAGATGAGTGAGGGAAATGATATAAGACACTATAGGACTATGAGGTCTATTGCTTTAATGAGTTCATTTCTGAAATATTTGCCCTGAGACTTTGCAGATTTGAGCATCAAGTTCAATATCTAAATAAACGGCAATTTTATTCTTATTACTTTACAAAGATTTATCAGTTTAAGACATTACATAATAGAACTATAGAACCATAGAACATTACAGCTCAGAAACAGGCCTTTTAGCCCTTCTTGTTTGTGCCGAACCATTTTTCGCCTAGTCCCACTGACCTGCACTTGGACCATATCCCTCCACACCCCTCTCATCCATGAACCCGTCCAAGTTTTTCTTAAATGTTAAAAGTGACCCCGCATTTACCACTTTATCCGGCAGCTCATTCCACACTCCCACCACTCTCTGCGTGAAGAAGTCCCCCCTAATATTCCCTTTAAACTTTTCTCCTTTCACCCTTAACCCGATGCCCTCTGGTTTTTTTCTCCCCTAGCCTCAGCGGAAAAAGCCTGCTTGCATTCACTCTATCTATACCCATCAAAATCTTATACACCTCTATCAAATCTCCCCTCAATCTTCTACATAATCTAGATACAAACTTCAATGAATCCATCGCCACTCTGGTTCTGAGGGGAATAGCTTCCACAATTGATTCTCCACTATTTTTTGGAGTTGACTTTAATTGTATTGTTAAAAATAGTCTTTGCCAAAAAAAACCTGTTTTTGATTTGTTCAAATGGAACAGATCCTACTAATCAAACAATGGCAGCCAAACGGATTATCTGGCTTATTAAAAAATAGATTTTAAACCCTTTAAAGCCATGATGTTTGGATCTGGCGTACCCCTATGTGTTGCCACTTGTCCAGCAAAGCAGCAAGATCTGTGCCACTACAGAGCATGAGAGTGCCCACACACATCAACAATTCAGGTTCCCTGACGCACTGAACTGTACAATTTAGCTATGAAACAATTTCAGGTAGATGCCAAATACTTTGTCATAAGAAAGGAGAATAGAATAGAACCATAGAATTCCTAAAATGCAGAAGGAGGCCATTTAGCCCTTTGAGCGTGCACCAACAACAATCCCACCCAGGCCCTATCCCCATAACGTCATGTATTTACCCTGCTCGTCCACCTGACACCAAGGGGCAATTGAGCATGGCAAACCCACCTAACCTACACATCTTTGGACTGTGGGAAGAAACTCACACAGACACGGGGAGAATGTGAAAACTCCACATAGACAGTCACCCAACGCCAGAATCGAACCCGGGTCCCTGGTGCTGTGAGGCAGCAGTGCTAGCCACCATGCCACCGGGCCACCCCACTTGAACTTGTAGAAACAAATTCGACAAAAAATGTATCTTCAATTAAAACTTGATGAACTTCAAGCATTGTGCAAAATGCAGGGAATTGGGAAAAGTATTGTGAATGAATCAGAATAGCTGTTTGAAAGCAGAATTAACAACCAAAACTGATGAACTTCTTGAACATTGATCCAATCGGAACAACGTGATGGACGAGATGCGCAGTATGGAAGAGCACATCCAGACTTTAAAAGCAGCAAAGGTGAATTCTATGGAACAGAATGAAGATCTAACGACTGAATTGAAGGGCCTAAGGAGCAGTCAGTGATATGGAAGAAAGGTTCTGAAAAGTACTGAATGCTCAGGCAAAGGTGTTAAAACCTATTCAAGAATTCCGTATATAAATCTGAAACAAAAACAACTCGACTCGCCAGAGCTGTTGCTGAGTTGAATGAAAAGATTCATCGGCTCAAAAAACAACTGGAAAAGAAGAAGATACTCAAATATCTGGGTACAATTGTGAAACAAGTGGGAATGAAGCTTCCATTGTTGAAATGTGGACTGCCATCTGCATGGGATGAGCCACTTGAAAGAAGAGGAAAACCACTATGGGGATGAGAACAGTGTTTGTCCATTTTGAAAAAAATGGGATATATTAACAACTACCCATCACCACAGCTGTCAAATTGACAAAGAGCAGTTCAATATCAAGGAATGGAAAAAGAGGATAAAAAACATTTAGATGCTTGAACAACCTCCAAATCTACAGAATTTACCTGTAACAACAAAACCTATCACTCCTCTGACAGAAGTGTGAACAAGAAATCAAGAAGCATTAAAGGGCCTCCAGACCATCTGAACCTATGAACTCAAGAGGGGAGATGGAGCAGTAATAATGGTGTAAGTACATGGAGTAAACTAGAATAACTTGAAATACATTGGATAAAGGCTTTAGGGAGGTGTAGTATAAGGGTCTGACACATACAGGGTTAACAAGGACTGAGTACAGTAACACCCACACAGTGATGTAAGAGAACACATGACCTGCACCTTGGGATCAGTTCAGGTTTGGGTGGAACCGTATGCACAAGCATGGTGACAACGCCTAACCTGAATCCTTTACTGCATATATGTACATAGTTCCTGTAATTAATACATGCATGCAATTAACCTACTTAAGACTACAAAGACTTCATTAAGGCTTACTGAACAGTATCCAACACCCTACAGCACTAACCATGACAAATAATCTTAAATTTAATTACGTTTTGAGTAAAATAGGATGGTACAGCTAATGTTTAAAGTGTACATCACTGCAAAGTGGTTTCATGCACACATTGACAGTGGTAGTATAACTCTGGAATCAACTCCAGCATCTGAGCACATTAAAGCTAAGTGGTATGAGACCTCTCACACAAAAAAGACTGACATAGTTTGAGTGCTCACTGGGCACAATATAACACCTGGTGAAAAGCTGCACTGTAAAATTGCCTCATTGAGTACCTTATAAACTTATTATTTAATGTAAGTAGCAGATGCTCCAAACTGAGTTCTCTTAACATGCATCCAAGCACATATGCACAGCTTCTCTTTGTTGCTGATCTTAGTGCAAGCTGCACTCAGTAAAATATCTTGCCTCAGCCAACTGTGTACTATACTTCACAGACACTGGTCTGAGATTGGTAGTATAATCGCTCCTTTACAGATGGCATGCTGAGCCCGCAGCAGTTATATTGCTTCTGGATGGATGAGGTCCGGTCA
Organism: Mustelus asterias; assembly: GCF_964213995.1. Taxonomy (NCBI): domain Eukaryota; kingdom Metazoa; phylum Chordata; class Chondrichthyes; order Carcharhiniformes; family Triakidae; genus Mustelus; species Mustelus asterias. The sequence goes on from NC_135818.1 coordinate 39,336,964, forward strand.
GGTCTAATTTACTTTCTGTGATAACCCCCACGAGGTCCATGGGAAATCATTGATCAATCTCCCTGTGGGGCTCTGACTCCCCTGGTAACAGGTAGTTAACCTGCCGAGCTGGAACTCATTATCGACTCTTTTATAAGGCAGGCCCAGGACTGGGCCTGCTGAGCTGTTGTCCCAGGCAGGGACTAGTGTGTGTAGACCATGGTAGTGGTTTTAATTTGCATTCTGTAATAAACTATGTTTCTTTCCAGTCAGGCTTAGTGACTTATTACATTGGCGATGAGGAACAAGAAAAGTTTTGGACAGCTTTGCCTTTGAACGAACGTGATAAGGCAGTGATGGGGAGATATTAAAAATGTCTCTGTTTGGGAAACTGGAAACTAATGATGCGGGTGTGGAGGATTGGCCCCAGTATGTCAAAAGAATGAAATATTTCTTCCAGCTAAACGGGATAGAAGGGGACGACTTGCAAAAAGTCATCCTTCTGACTACTTATGGGTCGCCAACTTTCAGCATCATAAAGAGTTTAACCTATCCAGCAGACCCAGATTCAAAATCTTTTGACGAATTGGTAGATATGGTATCGGACAATTATGACCCTAAAGCATCTGTTATATTGCAATGCTACAGATTTAACATGGTAACTAGACTCCCTGGGGACTCAGTCGCTGAAGTCCTGATGAGACTCCCTAGAAATTGATAGAATGCTGTGAGAACGGGTCAGCACTTCTGGAAATGTTAAAGGAGCATTTAATATGTGGAATTAATAATATTGTGACCCAAAGGGAGCCACTGACTGAAGCAACTCTGGACCTTCAGAAAGCCATACAATTGGCCATTTCCCATGGAAATAGGGGCTGAGGAGCTTTAGGGGACCGTCACCAGCTTTGAGTGACCCCAATAACATAGAATCAAGTTCCCAGCAGATAGCACTCACGTTTCCCCTTTGCTGCCAATAAAGGACGATTGGAGTCAGAGGTGGAAGTCTCTCTAGAATACAGTGAGGAGTGAGCCACATCCGTACTGCATTAGCCATAGCCAGACAAGGCTACCGAAAACGGCAAAACGCAAACCTCCCAGGCCGAAGGGCGAAGCCACCACTGGACAGGGGTTTACAGATAAACCAGCCCGGAATGGGGAACCGATGCAGCTAAATTGCATTGCTGAATGCAAAGTGACTCCAATCAAGATTAAAGTCTGGATAAATGGCCAACCTCTAGACATGGACGTATACACAGGAGCCGCTGTATCTATAATTGGGGAGCAAACCTTTAGGTGACTCTGATTTGGCATCATGTCTTTAAGCCTTCGGGACACAAATGCAAGATTGGTCACATACCCTGGGAGCCCCTACGCATTGTTGGAACCACTGTAACCCCAGTTACGCACGGGCAACAGACAGTCCAACTCCTCCTAATAGTGGTCCAAGGACTAGGGCCCAGGCTTTTAGGAAGGGACTGAGAGTAGAAAATCCACCTGGATTGGCAACAGATCTTTAAAATGGGTACTGACAATTCATACAAAGTTATTGGGAAGTATCCCAAAGTGTTCCAAGAAGACCTTGGGAAGATTAAACGTGCTAGGGCAAAGATCTACATGGATCCAAAGGCCCAACCTAAATACTTTAAGGCATGACCAGTCCCTTATGCCCAATGTGGCAAATGAGAGGCTGAATTGGAACGTCTAGAGGAACTTGACATCATATACCCAGTCCAATTTGCTGAATGGGCTATGCCTGTAGCCCCAATTTTAAAAGATGACAATTTAGTCTGTCTCTGTGGGGATTATATGCTGCCGGTCAACAGAGTCTCCCACTTAGACAGCTATTCTGTGCCACGCAAAGACTTGTATGTGAAGCTGGCTGCGGGTCATATATTTTCCAAGTTAGTCATGGCCATGCCTACCGCCATCTGGAGCTTGAGGTGTCATCCAGGAAGTATGTCACCATAAATATTCACAAAGGACAGTATGAGTATAGCCATTTTCCCTTTGGGGTGTCTTCAGCTTGCTCCATTTTTAAAAGGGTGATGGAGAACATCCTTCAAGGGGTGCCCAGAGTGGCAGTTTATCTGGGTGATTTTTTTACTCTCAAGAGAAACTGCAAAGGAACATTTGGAGAGTTTGGAGGAGGTTTTACAGCTTTTTTCTGATGCTGGCATCTGATTAAAAAGGGAAAAATGTGTGTTCCATGTGAATGAAGTAATGTACTTGGGTACAGATCCGACAAGGTTGGATTATACCCTGTCGAATAGAAGGTGAAGGCCATAAAAGAGGCTCCGACTCCAAGGAACACAATGGAGTTGAAGAATTTCCTAGGTCTCATAAAAAATTACAATGGAAAATTCAAATTGAACTTGGCAACTCTGCTGGCACCCCTCCACGTACTAGTAAAAAAAATAAGAAGTGGTTGTGGCAAATGCCACACGATAAAGCTTTTGCAAACAACAAACAATAATTGCTGTCAACAAATATAGTAGCCTATTATGAGCCCCTGAGACCACTCATTGTATAGGATAGGAGCAGTATTATTGCACCGTTGAGAATGATGGGACAGAATGTCCAATCGTGTACACATCATGAACCCTGGTGGATATAGAGAGGAAGTATATCAGATCGAAAAAGAAGGTTTAGAAATAGTGTTTGGGGTGAAAAAATTCCACCAGTAGATCTACGGTCGGCATTTCAACATAGTAACCAAGCACAAACCTCTGTTGGGCCTTTTCAAGGAAGACAAGATGATTCTTCCTATTGCATCAGCCCAGATCCAACGCTGGGCATTGCTATTAGGTGCCTATAAATATACTTTAGAACATCGTCCAGGGAGACTTACAGCCAAATCGAATGCCTTGTGCTGCCTGCTGCTACCAACCACCACCCACCAGCCTATCTTCTGCTCCGAAAATGGATGAAGTTGTCATGACTCTGAACTTCATAGACACTCTGCCAGTATCCACCAAGCAAATCCAGATTCTTGTGACAGACAATGGGACCCCATTTATCAGTGGAAGTTTCAGACCTTCATGAGTATGAACGGAGTAAGGCACATCCACACGGCACCTCACCACCTGCTGACAAATGGCCTGGCTGAGTGGGTGGTCCAGACATTCCAAAGTGGCATGAAGAAACAAACCACAGATTCTCTAGAAACAAAGCTCGCACATTTCATTTATAACTATAGGACTATGCCAGATATGATGATGGGATTAGCCCTGATAGAGTATTGATGGGCCACGCCTTCAGACTAGGCTTAGCCTAATGTTCCCACATTTGGCCGACAACATCGAGTTAAAACAAGAAGCCCAGAAAAGGGGCCATTATGGTCAGAGACTGGATAGTGACCTTAAACCACTACGGAACGTACAATTCTGGATTTGGAGATGTGTAATAAGACAAACTTGATAAGGGAATTTAAGGTGAAGGAACCCTTAGAAGGCAGTGACCATAATATGATAGAATTCATCATGCAGTTTGAGAATCACAGTTGCGTAAATGTAACTACAGAACCACAGCCGCAGAAGACTGTGGAGGCCAGGTCAGTGAGTGGCTTCAAGACAGTGATAGATAGGTTCTTGATTAATAAAGGGATCGGGGGTTATGGGGAAATGGCAGGAGAATGGGGATGAGAAAAATATCAGCCATGATTGAATAGTGGAGCAGACTCGATGGGCCGAGTGGCCTAATTCTGCTCTTACGGGAAGTGTGAGGTTATGCACTTTGCTAGGAAGAATAGAGACGTAAACTATTTTCTAAATGGGGAGTTCAGAAATTGGAAGCACCAAGGGACTTGGGAGTCCTAGTTCAGGATTCTCTTAAGGTTAACTTGCAGGTTGAGTTGGTCGTTAGGAAGGCAAATGCAATGGTCTTATTGTCTTATGGTCTATGAGGGAAGAGCTGGCCAGAGTTGATAGGAAAAGGAGCTTAGCAGGGAAGATGGTGGAGCAGCAATGGCAGGTGTTTTTGGGAGTAATTCAGGAAATGCAATAGGATTTCATCCCAATGAAGAAGAAGCATACTAAGGGGAGGATGAAGCAACCATCGCTGACAAGGGAAGTCAGGGACAGCATAAAGCAAAAGAAAAGCATACAATGTGGCCAAGATTAGAGGGAAGCCAGGGGATTAGGAAGACTTTAAAGACAAGCAAAGGACAACTAAAAGAGCAATAAGTGGGGAGAGAAGATGAAATATGAGAGTAAGCTAGCCAGTAATATAAAAGGAGATTGCAAGAGTTTTTTTTAGATATATAAAGGGTAAGAGAGAGGCAAAGGTGGACATTGGACCACTGGAAAATGATGCTGGAGAAGTGGTAATGGGAAACATAGAAATAGTGGAGGAAATGAATAGGTACTTTGCATCAATCTTCACAGTGGAAGACAACAGTAACATACCAAAAATTCAAGAGTCAGGGAGCAGAGATAAATATGGTGAAAGGAGAAGGTGCTAGGGAAGCCCCAGAATAAATAACCTGGACCAGATGCACTACACCCCAGAGTTCTGAAGGATGTAGCTAAAGAGGTTGTGGAGGCATTAGTGGTGATCTTTCAGGAATCACTGGAGTCAGGGAGGGTCCAAAAGGACTGGAAAATCACTAATGTAACACCCCTGGAAAGGATGCAAAAGACAGGGAATTACAGGTGAGTTAGCCTGACCTCGGTTATCTTGGTAAGATTTTAGAGTCCATTATTAAGGATGAGATTTCAGAATACTTGGAAGTGCATGGTAAAATAGGGCAAAGTCAGCATGGTTTCACCAAGGAGTGGTCATGCCTGACAAATCTGTTAGAATTCTTTGAGGAGGTAACGAGCAGGTTAGACAAAGGAGAGTCAATGGATGTTATCTACTTGGATTTCCAGAAGGCCTTTGACAAGGTGCCACACAGGAGACTGCTGAAGAAGATAAGAGCTCATGGTGTTAGAGGCAAGGTACTAGCATGGATAGAAGATTGGTTGACTGGCAGAAGGCAGAGAATGGAACAAAGATGAAGTTCCGCAGGGATCAGTGTTGGGACCACAACTTTTCACTTTATACATCAATGATCTAGATGAAGGAACTGAGGACATTGTAGCTGAGTTTGCAGATGATACAAAGATAGGTAGAGGGACGGATAGTATTGAGGAGGCAGGGAGGCTGCAGTAGAACTTGGACAGGTTAAGAGAGTGGGCAAAGAAGTGGCAGATCGAATACAACATGGGAAGTGTGAAGTTATGCACTTTGCTAGGAAGAATAGAGAGGTAGACTATTTTCTAAATGGGGAGTTCAGAAATTGGAAGCACCAAGGGACTTGGGAGTCCTAGTACAGGATTCTCTTAAGGTTAACTTGCAGGTTGAGTTGGTCGTTAGGAAGGCAAATGCAATGTTAGTAATCATTTCAAGAGGACTAGAATACAAAAACAGGGATGGACTGCTGAGGCTTTATGAAGCTCTGGTCAGACCACATTTGGAATATTGTGAGCAATTTTGGGCCCTGTATCTAAGAAAGGATGTGCTGGCCCTGGACAGCGTCCAGAGGAGGTTCATGAGAGTGATCCTGGGAATGAAAGGCTTGGCATATGAGGAGCATTTGAGGACCCTGGGTCCGTACTCGATGGAGTTTCGAAGGATGAGGGGGGACCTCCATTGCAACTTACAGAATACTGAAAGGCCTGGATAGACTGGATGTGGAGAAGTTGTTTCCATTAGTAGGAGAGGCGGGATCTGAGAGCACAGCCTCAGAGTAAAGCGATGGCCATTTAGAACCAAGATGAGGAGGAATTTCTTCAGCCAGAGAGTGGTGAATCTGTGGAATTTATTGCCACAGAAGACTGTGGAGGCCAAGTCAGTGAATGTATTTAAGACAGCTATAGATAGGTCCTTGATTAGTAAGGTAATCAAAGGTTTTGGGGAAAAGGTGGAAGAATGGGGGTGAGAAGCATATCAGCCATGATTGAATGTCAGCCATGATCGAATGGCGGAACAGATTCGATGGGCCGAATGGCCTAATTCTGCTCCTATATCTAATGGAAAATCTTTTTATTTTTATGATTTCCATGTGTTTGTGCTTTTATTTTCTATTGATTGCTTTCATCAATTTGATTTTTGTAGCAATGATTTTGATGAAATTGCAACATGAATGAACAAAATAAACAGGAATGTTAACTGGATTGTCACACCTGTTGGCAGTTCATTCATTTTGCTACTTCGATGGTGAAAAAAGATCCTAATTTGCCTCCTGTGCCTCTCTCAGGCAGGGGTCACAACTCAGTCCAAACCCTGGGGGTTGACATGATTCTGTGTATTAACTATGCCTGGACTTGATGGTGTGAAAACAAATGAAGGTATCCAGTCTTCCTAGTAACTCATGCCCATGAAGTATCGATACTTTTACTGCCATTTATCTAGATATCATTATACAAATTTTAAGGATAGTTAGGGGAATAAACTATTGAACACTCCCTAGGTACACAAAATATACAATAAGCCCAAAGATGTGCGGGTTAGGTTGATTGGTCAGGTTAAAAATTGCCCCTTAGAGGGATTAGCGGGTAAATATGTGGGGGTAGGGCCTGGGTGGGATTGTGGTCGGTGCAGACTCGATGGGCCGAATGGCCTCCTTCTGCACTGTAGGGTTTCTATGATTTCTAAGCCCCTTTGTTTTCTCCAAACTCAAGAAAGATCCTGCTCAATAAAACTTAATGTTTTAGGTCTGGCAACAGAACAATCAGCTAAGCACTTCTCACCTACAAACCTCGGCAGTGAGAATATTGAAGCTAAACTGCCAGACTCTGTCCCATCAAAGCTATGAGAAAAGCTCATTGGCACTTCATCAGCCAGCTGTCTCAATTAAGATGATAGAATCATAGATTCCCTACAGTACAGAAGGAGGCCATTCAGCCCATCAAGTCTACACCGACAACATCCCCATAACCCATGTATTTACCCCACCAATCCCTTGACACTAAGGGGCAATTTAGCATGGCCAATCAATCTAAGTAAGAAGTCTCACAACACCAGGTTAAAATCCAATAGGTTTATTTGGTGGCAAAAACCACCAGCTTTCGGAGCGCTGCTCCTTCATCAGGTGAGTGGGATTTCAGTTCACAAACAGGGTATATAAAGACACAAACTCTTTACAGGTAATCAAGTCTTAAAGGTACAGACAATGTGAGTGGAGAGAGGGTTAAGCACAGGTTAAAGAGATGTGTATTGTCTCCAGCCAGGACAGTTAGTGAGATTTTGCAAGCCCAGGCAAGTCATGGGGGTTACAGATAGTGTGACATCAACCCAAGATCCCGGTTGAGGCCGTCCTCATGTGTGCGGAACTTGGCTATCATTCTCTGCTCAGCAACTCTGCGCTGTCGTGTGTCATGATGGCCGCCTTGGAGAACGCTTACCCGAAGATCAGAGGCCGAATGCCCGTGACCGCTGAAGTGTTCCCCAACAGGAAGAGAACATTCTTGCCTGGTGATTGTCGAGCGGTGTTCATTCATCCGCTGTCGTAGCGTCTGCATGGTCTCCCCAATGTACCATGCCTCGGGGCATCCTTTCCTGCAGCGTATCAGGTAGACAACGTTGGCCGAGTTGCAAGAGTATGTACCATGTACCTGGTAGATGGTGTTCTCACGTGAGATGATGGCATTCGTGTCGATGATCCGGCATGTCTTGCAGAGGTTACCGTGGCAGGGTTGTGTGGTGTCGTGGTCACTGTTCTCCTGAAGGCTGGGTAGTTTGCTGCGGACAATGGTCTGTTTGAGGTTGTGCGGTTGTTTGAAGGCAAGAAGTGGGGGTGTGGGGATGGCCTTGGCGAGATGTTCGTCTTCATCAATGACATGTTGAAGGCTCCGGAGGAGATGCCGTAGCTTCTCCGCTCTGGGGAAGTACTGGACGATGAAGAGTACTCTGTCCGCTGTGTCCCGTGTTTGTCTTCTGAGGAGGTCGGTGCGGTTTTTCGCTGTGGCACGTCGGAACGTCGGAGCCTTCAACATGTCATTGATGGAGACGAACATCTCGCCAAGGCCATCCCCACACCCCCACTTCTCATAGAAATCATAGAAACCCTACAGTGCAGAAGGAGGCCATTCGGCCCATCGGGTCTGCACCGACCACAATCCCACCCAGGCATTACCCCCACATATTTTACCCGCTAATCCCTCTAACCTACACATCCCAGGACTCTAAGGGGCAATTTTTCTAACCTGGCCAATCAACCTAACCCGCACATCTTTGGACTGTGGGAGGAAACCGGAGCACCCGGAGGAAACCCACGCAGACACGAGGAGAATGTGCAAACTCCACACAGACAGTGACCCGAGCCGGGAACCGAACCCGGGATCCTGGAGCTGTGAAGCAGCAATGCTAACCACTGTGCTACCGTACTGCCCTTCTTGCCTTAAAACAACCACACAACCTCAAACAGACCATTGTCCGCAGCAAAATACCCAGCCTTCAGGAGAACAGTCACCATGACACCACACAACCCTGCCACAGCAACCTCTGCAAGATGTGCCGGATCATCGACACGGATGCCATCATCTCACGTGAGAACACCATCCACCAGGTACACGGTACATACTCTTGCAACTCGGCCAACGTTGTCTACCTGATACGCTGCAGGAAAGGATGTCCCGAGGCATGGTGCATTGGGGAAACCATGCAGACGCTACGACAGCGGATGAATGAACACCGCTCGACAATCACCAGGCAAGAGTGTTCTCTTCCTGTTGGGGAACACTTCAGCGGTCACGGGCATTCGGCCTCTGATCTTCGGGTAAGCGTTCTCCAAGGCGGCCTTCACAACACACGACAGCGCAGAGTCGCTGAGCAGAGAATGATAGCCAAGTTCCGCACACATGAGGACGGCCTCAACCAGGATCTTGGGTTGATGTCACACTATCTGTAACCCCCACGACTTGCCTGGGCTTGCAAAATCTCACTAACTGTCCTGGCTGGAGACAATACACATCTCTTTAACCTGTGCTGAACTCTCTCTCCACTCACATTGTCTGTACCTTTAAGACTTGATTACCTGTAAAGACTCGCATTCCAACCATTATTTTGTAAATTGAGTTTGTGTCTTTATATACCCTGTTTGTGAACTGAAATTCCACTCACCTGACGAAGGAGCAGCGCTCCGAAAGCGAGTGGTTTTTGCTACCAAATAAACCTGTTGGACTTTAACCTGGTGTTGTGAGACTTCTTACTGTGTTTACCCCAGTCCAACGCCGACATCTCCACATCATGGCAATCAATCTATCCCACACATCTTTGGAGTGTGGGAGGAAAACAGAGCACCCGGAGGAAACCCACACAGATGTGGGGAGAATGTACAAACTCCACGCAGGCAGTCACCTGAGGCCGCTATTGAACCCGGGATCCTGGCGCTATGAGACAGCAGTGCTAACCACTGTGTCACCGTCACATCACTGGAGACACTCTGTTGTGAATACTCTAATGAATACAGCATTGCTTTTTCTGTAGCACTGAATGTGATTGTGCCATTTAGTACTTTGCAAAGTGGGCTTTCAGCAAAGTACCACGCCAGGGTGAAAATTGCCCATGTCATGAGCACGTCCTTGTCAAATAAACCTCCATGTCTGGACAGAATTGTTGCTCACTACCTGCAAGTTTCACATTTAGTAAAACAAAAATAATAATTAACATGTTTAACACTAAAAATAACTTTTATACAGACTAAATATTTGCATGAGGGGTTTGTGGATTTTTTTGTAACACGAGAGGGGGGCCTCGAAGGTAAAAGATTTAAGAACGCCTGAAAAAGAGGGAAAACAAGATTGCCACAGTCTTCTCCACACCCAACACTCACGTGCAGTCAGAAGGTAAAAGTGCTGAATGCCACATCCTGGTGAAGTACCACAAGCAGTTCAAAGACGTGACCAGCACAAGTAAGGTAAGCACTCCCCCCACTGTGGATTTCACACTTGTCTTTGATTTCTGTGACCTTTCAGCAAAGATCCCTGGAAGGATGCTGTCCAATATCACCTTCAGTTTTTTCATGCACTCAACTGACTGCAAACCTCATTTTTCTCTCTTCTTCCATTTACTTGGATAGATGGCAAACAAGACCAAGGAGAGGACAACTGTGGTGGTGGCACTAAACCACTGCTATCTAATCTTCCATGGAAAACGACTGAAGATGTAGTTGGAGCTTCCATCTTAAAGGAATTGCAGACAACTGATTTTGAAACTTTAGCTGACAGGCACGATGAATCATGGCTTAAGTCTCTTACTGATGGCATTTGGGATTTGATGGCTGCCAGCTGGGCTGCAAAGCAAAATTGCAGTGAGCAGGAGGATGGGGTGGCTCAAATACCTGCTCTTGCCACCTTTCCAATGGGCTAGTGCTGTGCCTTTCCTATGCGCGGGTCTGCTAACAGCTAAACACAGTGGGCCCGATTTTACCCTTGCGTCGCGCCCAAAAACGTGGTAAAGTTGGGCGTGAGGCCATTAACACGGTCCACGCCCGCGTCCGCGCTGATGGCCACTTTACCGAGACCCGGGAATGGCCGTGATCTGATTCGCACCCAAAACGGGTGCAATGGCGATTTAAATGTATTTGCATGTATTTAAATTGAATTCATGAACTGCCTGCCCAACTTTATCAGCATTTCCCCCTCTACCACCACGTTCGCCGATCCGGAATCGCGCCGAAATGGACCTGCTAAATAAAAGTCTGAATCGGGTGCTCCAGCTTTTGAAGAGCGAGTTCAGAGCTTCCAACGGCTCTCTGACTCAGATCGGTGGTGGAGCGGGGAGGAGGGAGGCGGGGCAGACCATTCTCTGGTGAGGGGGTGGGGAGGGAGGGAGGCCCGATCTTTGTCTGGTTGAGGGGGGGAGGGGAGCAGATCGTTGGGGGGAGGAGGCAGATCGTTGCCTGGTTGGGGGAGGGAGGAGGCCGATCATTGTCTGGCTGAGGGGGGAGGGCCGATCGTTGTCTGGTTAGGGGGGAGGGAGGCGGGCCAGATCATTCTCTGGTGAAGGGGTGGGGAGGGAGGTGGGTCAGATGTACCTCTGGCGGGGAGGGTGGGGGAATGAGGCCAGATCATTCTCGGTGTGGGGGGGGGGTGGAGTGAGGCCAGATCATTCTCTTGGGGGGGGGGCGCAGAGTGAGGCCAGATCATTCTCTGGTTTGGGAGGGAGGCCAGATCATTCTCTGGTGAAGGGGTGGGGAGGGAGGTGGGTCAGATGTACCTCCGGGGGGGAGGGTGGGGGGAGTGAGGCCAGATCATTCTCTGGGGAGGGGGGGAGGGGAGTGAGGCCAGATCATTCTCTTGGGGGGGGGGCGCAGAGTGAGGCCAGATCATTCTCTGGTTTGGGAGGGAGGCCAGATCATTCTCTGGTGAAGGGGTGGGGAGGGAGGTGGGTCAGATGTACCTCCGGGGGGGAGGGTGGGGGGAGTGAGGCCAGATCATTCTCTGGGGAGGGGGGGAGGGGAGTGAGGCCAGATCATTCTCTGGGGAGGAGGGGGAGTGAGGCCAGATCATTATCTTGGAGCGGGGTGTGAGGCCAGATCATTCCCTGGGTGGGGGGGTGGGGGGCAGGGGTAGTGAAGCCAGATCATTCTCTGGGAGAAGGGGGAAAGGAGGAGGGAGGCAGGTAAGATGTATCTCTGGTGGGGCAGGGGGGAAGCCAGATGGGTCTCTGGTGGGGGAGTCAGGGGGGCAGGGGGGTCTGCTGCCACTCTGCGGGTGATCAGTTGGGGGGAAGGGGGCAGGGGGTTGCGATCAGTCTGGGTAGCGGGGGGGTGGATAAGGGGAATAATGATGTCTGTGTGGGCCATCGCTCCCGCTTTTCGCTCCCGGGCTCTCCGCTTTCTGCGGCTCGGGAGCGGTCTGACAAGGGCGCGCTTTTTCAATTTTCTTTCTAACTGCACATGCGCAGTTCAGAGCTCCGATCGTTTCAGGTGTAATAAGCCCCGCCCACAGCGCAATTCAGACTTGTGACTGTTTTTTCAGGCTAAGTGTGTATGGGGGCGCCTGAAAGCAGATTTCCAAGTCGGATCTGAATTGCGCCCAGATTCAGCACTTAGAATGAAAATGGTAAAATCGGGCCCAGTGTCACCTGTAGATAGTAAGCTGCACAGGACAGCACCAAGAGGGGTGATGTCCCATAGGAATCAATGCTTGGATCGTTGCTGTCCACAATCTGCAGAAATAATTTGGTCCCAGGAATCAAAGGACAATTTCAAACTTTGCAGAAGACACCAAATCGGAGAGTGTGGTTCGTACTGAGGAGGAAAGTAAAGAAATATAAGAATGCTCTGAGAATTGCAGAATAGATATGCCATTGGCAAATTAACTTCAATGTAGATGAGTGTGAGTACATATTGATAGAAAGGAATTTGCATGCCAAAGGAGCAGGAGAACAAAAGAACAGTACAGGTAAATAAATTAGTAAAAGCTGGAACACAGGTTTTTGAGGCCATACAGAAGCAAACACTGTGCTGCGGTGCATTATCAGAAAGATAGAATTGATAAACAAAGACATTGGCTGGGATTTTGTGTGAGAGTGAAAAGTGGAAGCAGGTAGTGAAGCCCCTCCGTAGAAACCTCACACTGGCCAGCATATTAGTAACCATCAAGTGGGGTGACCAACTACTCAGTGGCTAGAGGCAGGGATTAAATTAATAGCCATATCATCACCTGATGAAGAAAGAAGTGTTGGCGCCAGAGTTAAAGGACCAGCAGCATTCAAGCCCTAATAGGAATGGACTCTTCTACAACACACATCCCAGCAACCATCTTCTGAAAACTCAGGCCTACAAAATTCCATCATCCAGTGACCCCCTCCAGGAACACGATCCCAGTGACCTCTCCAGGAACACGATCCCAGTGACCTCTCCAGGAACACGATCCCAGTGACCCCCCCCAGGAACACGATCCCAGTGACCTCTCCAGGAACACGATCCCAGTGACCCCCCCCAGGAACACGATCCCAGTGACCCCCCCCCCCCCAGGAACACGATCCCAGTGACCTCTCCAGGAACATGATCCCAGTGACCCCCCCAGGAACACGATCCCAGTGACCTCTCCAGGAACACGATCCCAGTGACCCCCTCCAGGAACACGATCCCAGTGATCCCTCCAGGAACACGATCCCAGTGATCCCTCCAGGAACACGATCCCAGTGACCTCTTCAGGAACGCGATCCCAGTGACCCTCCAGGAACACGATCCCAGTGATCCTTCCAGGAACACAATCCCAGTGACCTATTCAGGAACGCGATCCCAGTGATCCCTCCAGGAACACGATCCCAGTGACCCCTCCAGGAACATGATCCCAGTGACCCCTCCAGCATCCAGCTCTGAGCAACATGCTCACAGTCAATGGCCTCCTGCTATCTTGGTGAAGCCGTCTTCTCATTCAGGCTGCTTTACTCGAAAACCAAAGAATGCAATGATTTCCCCTTTCTTTGCGTAGAAATGTAGATGTGACAGAGATGTTGGAGAAGTTGCCCAGAAAAGTCCTGACGCGAGGAACTTTGAGATTATGGTCACATTTACAGTCATTGGCAGTGTTGTCCTTGCCCTGTGATAAGGCTGCGGGTTTGCCTGCAACAAGTGGCAAGAATTGAGTGAGCTACTCCTTGATGAAGCAGAACATCGCAGATGTGTTACCTGCCTAGTCTCACTTTGGAGAATTGCTTCCTGAAGATCCTGGGTGCAAACTTCTACTGAGTAACAGCCAGTAGAAATCAATAAGCAACCAACCTGAAAGTAGCTGATGATCCCTTTAAATAGCCCTGATGCTGAAGACTCAGTTAGCTGGAGTTTGTGATTGAAAAATGCATTGTTAGAGTCAAATCGACAGTCCAAGCTAACTGATGGCAGAATCTGTTCTGACATAGGCTCCCGGTGCCCACACTAACAACCTGCCCAAAATGACACCCAGCACAGCCCACAGCAGAAAGGTGCATGCTCTGAATTATGGGCTCGAAAATATAGACATTATGCAAAAGAACTTTTCGGCATATGTATATTTTTAACTTCAGTACACTTTATCAACGCAGAGGGAAACAACAGAATCAACACTTCTTCAGGTATTTTCTCCACTGATTTCAGTCAAGCTAAAACTTTTAAGTTTTAATGTTAATTTATTTTAATAAAATTCCCAATTTTTCAATTTGGAATCATAGAATCCCTACAGTGCAGATGGAGGCCATTTGGCCCATCAAGTCTGCACTGAACACAATCCCACCCAGACCCTATTCCCGTAACCCCTCATATTTACCCTGCAATCCCCCTGACACAAAGGTTAATTTAGCATGGCCAATCAAGCTAACCTGCACATCTTTGGGCTGTGGGAGGAAACTGGAGCACCCGAAGGAAACCCACGCAGACACGGGGAGAATGTGCAAACTCCACACAGACAATGAGGCCAGAATTGAACCCGGGTCCCTGGTGCTGTGAGGCAGTGCAAACCACTGTGCCACTGTGCCGCCCCACGCTTATTAGAAAAAAATTACTAAGCTTATTAGAAAAATAAAAACATTAAACAGTGCAATAATATATTTTTCAAAGGGTAGGAATCATGATCTGGTTGGCAGTTGGTGACCAGTGGCGTGCCGCAGGGATCGGTGCTGGGGCCTCAATTGTTTACCATTTACATAGATGATCTGGAGGAGGGGACTGAATCTAGGGTATTCAAGTTTGCTGATGACACGAAGGTGAGTGGGAAAGCGAATTGTGTGGAGGACGCGGAAAGTCTGCAGAGAGATTTGGATAGGCTGAGCGAGTGGGCGAGGATCTGGCAGATGGAATATAACGTTAGCAAATGTGAGGTTATCCACTTTGGAAGAAATAATAGTAAATTGGAGTATTATTTGAATGGAGAAAAATTACATCGTGCGACTGTGCAGAGGGACCTGGGGTCCTTGTGCACGAATCGCAAAAACTCAGTCTGCAGGTGCAGCAGGTGATCAAGAAGGCAAATGGAATGTTGGCCTTTATCGCGAGGGGGATAGAATATAAAAGCAGGGAGGTCTTGCTGCAACTGTACAAGGCACTGGTGAGGTCGCAACTGGAGTACTGTGTGCAGTTTTGGTCCCCTTATTTGCGAAAGGATATATTGGCCTTGGAGGGAGTGCAGAGAAGGTTCACCAGGTTGATACCGGAGATGAGGGGTGTAGCTTATGAGGAGAGATTAAACAGATTGGGTCTGTACTCGTTGGAGTTTAGAAGGATGAGGGGTGATCTTATAGAGACATATAAGATAATGAAGGGGCTGGATAGGGTAGAGGTGGAGAGATTCTTTCCACTTAGAAGGGAAACCAGAACTAGAGGGCACAGCCTCAAAATAAGGGGGGGCCGGTTCAGAACAGAGTTGAGGGGGAACTTCTTCTCTCAGAGGGTAGTGAATCTCTGGAATTCTCTGCCCATTGAAGTGGTGGAGGCTTCCTCGTTGAATATGTTTAAATCACGGGTAGATAGTTTTCTGATCGATAAGGGAATTAGGGGATATGGGGAGCAGGCGGGTAAGTGGAACTGATTCGCTTCAGATCAGCCATGATCTTGTTGAATGGCAGGGCAGGCTCGAAGGGCCAGATGGCCTACTCCTGCTCCTATTTCTTATGTTCTTATGTTCTTATGATATTAGAAAAAATAGGGTCAGAGAAAGGATTGTAAAAATTTACTTAGAAGTAGTTTTTCTCAGACCAACTGGGATCAATGCTCATGAATTTGGTTTGTGAGTCATGGCAGTGTGCTCAAGTAAGGTTTCTGGCCCTGATTAAACTACAGCACGTTTTTTAAAATCCTGTATTTAAAAAGCTCACTCCTGTGAAACGTGCTCTAGCAAATGATTCTGAAATTCCAAATTAAGAGACCCATCTTGTTGACGGCTTCAAAAATCAATGTCATAGATTCTGTAACAGTTACACTTTCTAGGTCCTGCTGTTCGATACCACATTTCTGTGTTGGTACTCAGGAGGAAAAGCCGAGCACAAAGAATTCATGCCTTGATATTGGCTATTATCCAACAGAACGATGTTTCAACTACATTTGAAAAAAAAAATCAATAACATCTGTGGCATAATGGTTAATTAAAGAAGCTCTTCAGCACGGCTTTGGATGAGAGGCTGAGCCACAAATACAGGCAGCTGAAGTCTGATTACAAAGACAGATAGACTGAAAACGAGCGAGAGACCGTGAATGGTTTTTTAGCACCGAGACAGAGGAGCCAAAAGCTGAAACATGCACAACAGGAAGTAAGAGTGCTCTACAGTTAACTTTGTCTGAGTTCGGTAATAGAATACAAGTTGCTGTGTGTGATGAGTGGTTAGTAGACTAATTTTTGCTGGTATGATTATCACAAAGTGTGAAATTATTGCTTTTTAAATTGAATCTGAACCATTGCTACCGTGTACCCAAGTGATCTGAGCACATGTTCTCCTGGAGCCTTGCACATGGAACATGATGGAGGGCAAAGCATGTGTTGGCTCCTGGAAATTGTACTCCTATTGATGGCAGAATTCCCAAGGCTTGGGGTGGATTCTTATTCAATGTCAATCTGATCACAGTTGAAATGTATAGATTATGGAAGTGTTAATAAACAAACTCTCAAAATTGATAATTAAATGTTTAAAGTTTATTTCATAGTGTCACAAGTAGGCTTACATTAACACTGCAATGAAGTTACTGTGAAAATGTAGTGAGGAACTGACTGATTCATAAAATGGATTAAATACATGAAACTTGAAATTATGACTTAATACAATTGAAGGTTAAATGTAATTAGTAATGCAATCTTAATGTTCCATGGTATTCTTTTAATTGAAGGTAGGAAGGAGCTTCAATTTTAAGGCATCTTATTACACCTTTAGCGTGTTTTAATTTACTTAATTAACTTAATTGATTAATTAATTAACCAGTAATTTATTTTTGAAGTGCAGTCACTACTATTTTGTAGGTAAATGCTGCGCTTAATTAGCACAAAGTCCTATCTCCAGCAAGATGATGAAAATTCCTGCCATACAAGATACCTATAGAGAAATCAATGTTTTGTATGACTTTGATAATGAATTGAAGGAAACTATGTGAGGTGTTAAGTCTACCGGGGATGGTTGGAGGAAGGGGAGGGGCTCCAAAAAACCAACATGGAGGCAAGTCACAGGAACAATAGGGTTTATTGACGAACTGTTCTTCTCGCACTCCAGCCCGCCACTGCCCATAGGGGTGGATTCCCAGGCAGGTTACCCCTCGCCCCGTCCTCTTAAAGGGGCTATGCCCCACATACATAACACTGGGAATTTAATAAGCACGGGTGAGCTAGAATAGGTGGGTATGGCAATGAATGGCAAATGAAGAGCTATCCTGGGGCCATCTCTTCCTGAAGGAGGCAGAGATGCAAACCTCTCACATGCAGCATCTTAAAAAAAAAGGATGATTCCTCTGCATCAACAGTTGCTGAAGATATTGGGCTGCTTGACAAGGAGCTTCCAAAACATATGATCATGCAATGATACAGCACATCAGGAGAACATTCAGCCAGTTGTGCTGCCTTGATGTCAATTGCTGTCATCTCTTGAATTCAGCTCCTTTGTTCATGTTTGAATCAAGGTTATAATGAGATTAGGGTCAGAATGGTCCAAGCAGAACCCAAACTGAGCACCAGTGAGCAGGTTATTGCTGCGTAAGTGTCTATTGAAAGCACTGTTGCATCATTTTCTTGATGATCGAGTGTAGACTGATCTAATTGGCTAGGTTGGATTTGTCTTGCTTTCTGTGGACAGGACATGCCTGGGCAATTTCCCACATTGTTGGATAGATGCCAGTGTTGTAGCTGTCCTGGAAGAGCTGCGCTTGGAGCACAGCAAGTTCTGGAGCACACATCTAAAATACAAATGCTGGAATCTTGTCAGGGCCCATAGTCTTTGCAGTATGCTGTGCCTTCAGCCGCTTCTTGATATTACATGGAGTTAATTGAATTGGCTTGAAGACTGACAATCTAT
Organism: Mustelus asterias; assembly: GCF_964213995.1. NCBI lineage: Eukaryota > Metazoa > Chordata > Chondrichthyes > Carcharhiniformes > Triakidae > Mustelus > Mustelus asterias. The sequence continues at coordinate 39,354,898 of NC_135818.1, forward strand.
GAGATTGGGAACTAAGGCGAAGGCAGAGATCTATCATTTTACTCGACTCTTCTGGCTGAAAATGGTTACAAATGTTTCAGCTTTGTCTTTTGCAATGGTATACTGGACTCCCCCATTATGGAAGATTGGGATGTTTGTGGAGCCTTCTCCTCTGGTGGGTTGTTTAATGGCCAGCTACCATTCCTGATTGGAAAAACAAGACAGCAGAGCTTTGATCTGATCCATTGGATGTGGGGTCGTTTAGCTCCATTGCAAGTTGCTTCTGTTGTTTAGCATGCATAGTCCTGTGTTGTAACTTCACCAGGTTGGGCATCTCATTTTTAGGTATGCCTGGAGCTGCTCCTGACATGCTGTCCTGCACTCCTCATTGAATCATGGTTGATCCCCTGGCTTGGTAAAGTGGGAGCTATGCTGGGCCATGAATGTTCAGATGGTGGTTGAGTACAATTCTGATGCAGCTGATGGCTCACAGTGCACCCTGGATGCTTAGTTTTGAGTTTTTAGATCTGTTAACAATCTATCCCATCTAGGACAATGGTAGTGCCATGACATATGATGGATGTGAATGTGGGACTTTGTCTCCTCAAGGACTGTGCAGTGGGCACTCCTACTAACAGAGTTATAGAAATACATATCTGTGACAGGTAGATTAATGCGGATGATGCTACATAGGTTTTTCCCTGTTATTGGTCCCCTCACTATTTGCTGCAAGCCCAGTCTGGCAGATACGTCCTTCAGGATTCACACAGTTTGGCAGTAATGGTGCCACCAAGCCACTCTTGGTGATGGGCATTGAAGTCTCCCACCCAGAGTACAGTCTATGCCCTTGCTATCCTCAGTGCTTCCCCCAAGTAGTTTTCAACACGAAGGAATACAAATTCATCAGCTGAGGGTGGTAAGTCGGTGGTAATCAGAAGGGGGTTCCCTTCGCCATGTTTTACCTGATGCCATTTGAGTCCAGGGCCAATGTTGAGGACTCCCTGGGCAACTCACTCCTGACTGTCGCCGCCTCCTCTTGTGGGGCTGTTCTGCCAATTGGAAGGGACATTCCCAGGAATGATGATGAAGGGGTCTGGGACATTGCTGTAAGGTATGATTGGGTGTCTGTAGGACAGATGTCCCACTTCTGGGACAAGCGCCCTGATGTTAGCAAGGGGGACTTTGCAGGATCAACTGGGGAAGGAGTGTCATTGTTGTTTTTGGTGACTTGGGTGATGTATCTGTTTTTATTCCTTGTCAATATTTCTCTAGTGGTTTGGTATATCTGAGAAGCTTGCTGGGCCAATTCAGAGGCAGTTAAGAGCCAACCACATTGTTGAATGTTCAGACTCTCCTGTGGGCCATATCAGGTAAGGATGACAAATTTCCTTTGTCAACGTCTATGAGTGAACCAAATGGGTTTTTACGACAATCCAATATTTTCATAATCAGCAACACTGAGACTAGCCTTTAATTCCAGGTTGATTAATTCATTGAATTTAAATTCCACCAGCTGCCATGATGGGATTTGAACTCATGTCTTCAGATCATTTGCCTGGGCCTCTGGATTAATAATCCAGTGACATTATCACTACACCATTGCACACAGGATGCACAGTTGAATAGCTACATTGTTGTCATCAATTACTTTAGGAGTAATGTCATTGGGCAGACATGTGACACTGCTGTTACTATTCAGTGGGAAAGTGCAAATCCTGATCATGCTGCCTCAGGTTTAATACAAGTGAAAACAATATATCACTAGCATGTTAGTTTTATAGGGAGAGAGTGGGTAAAAGGTTGAGGGATATGATGTGTGACAACGCCCACAAGGTCCATGGAGAATCACTGATTGATCTCCCTGGGGACACGTTGAGTATGAGTTCCCCTGGTAACAGGCAGTGGCTTGCCCAGCTGGAACTGTTTACCTGAACCTTTTCTAAGGCAGGCCCAGGAATGGGCCTGCTGAACTGTAGTCCCAGGCAGGGACTAGTGTCCACGGTCCAGGGACCACGGTCGTGATTTTACTTTGCATTCTGAAATTAAATATGTCCCTTTCCGGTCAGGCTTCCTGAGTTATTGGCGATGTGAAACAAGAAAGGTTTTGGACAGCCTTGCACTTCAATCAATCTGGTAAGAAAGCAATGGGGAGATATTGAAAATGCTGCTGCTTGGGAAACTGGAAACCTATGATGCGGGTGTGGAGGATTGGCTCGAGTACGCTGAAAGAATGAAATATTTCTTCCAGCTAAACGGGATAGAAGGGGACGACCGACAAAAAGTCATCTTCCTGACCACTTGTGAGGCCCTGACTTTCAGCATCGCAAAACATTTAACTTACCTGTCAGCCCCAGATTCAAAATCTTTTTACGAATTGGTAGATATGGTATTGGACCACTATGACCCTAAACCTTCTGTAATATTGCAATGCTGCAGGCTTAACACGGTAACTAAACTCCCTGGGGATCCAGCAACTGAATTCCTGATGGGACACTATGGGCCCTATTTTACCATTTTCATTCTAAGTGCGAGGCAGAGTTGAAACTGGAAGTGTTTCAGATGCGACTTTTAGACCCACTCTCAGGCACCTCCATACGCACTCTGCCTGAAAAGATATCAGCGAGTCCGAATCGCGCTGCACAAGCCTGTGGGCGGGGCTTAGCTCATCTGAAACCCTGCAGCTCCGATTGGCACCTCCAACTGCGCATGCGCAGAAAAAAATGATAGAATAATTTTCCCCTGCCACATCCCTCCCGGGCTGGATAATGCCTCCCCCTGGCCCCCACAGACATTGCCCCACCTCCCACAACATTACTGATCCCCTCATCCCCCCAACCTCCTGCCACCCAGGCCAATCGCGGGCCCCTCCCCCTTCCCCCACCGATCTCAGACAATGTGGCAGTGGACCCCTCCTTCCCCCCCACCAATCTCAGGCAGAGTGGCAGCAGAACCCCCCCCCCCCCTTCCCACTGATCACAGGCGCAGAGAGATCCACCCTCCCCCTCCACCCTACAGATATCAGGCAGAGTGATCCCCCTCACTCCCGCCTCGGACCCTTCCGCACACGACCCCCATCTCCACCGGACCCCGATGGCTATGTGACACCTCCCTTTCTCTCCCCTGTCCCCAATCACTGAGGCACTGATTCACCACCACCACCCCCCACCCCACCCCCAACCCCAGCAGCACATCTGCAAGTGCTCACTTGCCGTCCCCTCAATGCTAACAAGCAAACTGCATGGAACTTGCTGGAATGCTCTGTCAAACTGCCTGCAGCTGATCTGTCCTAACAAGGGGCAGTTCCATTAAAAACTCAAGGATGGACAGGCAGGCAGTACAGGATAATGTGTACATGGCCAGCCCCCCAATTTTCTGAGAGCGATCTGGGGAAGCTACTGGATGCAGCAGAGGTAAGTTGGGACACCCTTTCCCCCCAGGAGGACGCAGACCCAGAGATTCTGATGACAATGTAGCCTGGCCCCCCCAAACCGGGCAGCAGTGCCGGGAAAAGATCAATGACCTCATCCGGGCAACAAGGGTCAGTGCTGAACCCCATCTTGTACCTTCCCCCAAATCTCCCCCAGATCCTCCCATCCCCAGCATCCTGCATGTTTCCAGCCGCTGATCCCCAAGCACCCCCTTCCTATCCTCCCCAAGAGCCCCACTGTGCTTGCTCTCTAAGAGCCACCACCTGATACTCTGCAGGAGTCATGCCACCATTTCTTTCATGGTTCCTTCTGTCTCCACAGGAGAAGACTGACCATAACACCCATGAGAGGGCGAACGCAGGGGATGGTGAGCCAGACCTCCGGGTCCTCACCCCCTTTGAGGAGTGGGCGCTGGAGCTCTCCAGAGAAGGGGAGATGCGGGCTGTCAGTGACAGCATGGTCGGACTGCCGTCCAGACACGAGCATCTGTCATTCCTCCACTCACTTTAAAGCAACTTCCCGGGGGCATGAATTTTGGGTGCGAGGGGCAAGGTGTAAAGGAGATATACGAGGTATGTTTATTTGCACAGAGAGGGTAGTGGGTCCCTGGAACTCACTGTCAGGGGGGGTCGTAGATGCAGATACGATAGTGACCTTTAAGGGACATCTTTACAGCTATGTGAATGGGATGGGAATAGAGACATATGGTCCCCAGAAGGGTAGGGGGTTACAAATCAGATGGGCAGCCTGGTCACTGCAGGCTTGGAGGGCCAAAGGGCCTGTTCCTGTGATGTAATTTTCTTTGTGCTTTGTTCTATGTTCAATGGAGAAACGTGAATCACGTGTTTTGCATCCAGCATTCCTCTCCCTCTCTTGTATTTAACCTTGTGTCCTGTGCTGCAGGGACAGAACCGGATGCACCAGGGCCTTCTGGACTACAGGCCCCCGCTGCAGCTCCCACCCATTTTGTTCAGATGAGTCCTTGGAGGATATGGGTGAAGGGACCTCCGAGGGTGGCACCGTTTTGGCGTCAGCTTCCACCTCACAACTCACCATCCCAGATATTGACACGTCAGTGGGTTCAGTTAGTGGTGAGGCTTCTGCGTCACTCTCTGGGGAGCATGACACAGCTGCTGATGTACATTGGGTGGAGGAGGGAACGTCCAAAGCCTCTGGCATGCGGGGCCTGTCAGAGGCAAGGACTCAGCTGGCCCCAGGCTACATGCGGGGCCTCTGAGATCACTTTTCCCTCACCTGCTGGACTTGATTTGATTTATTATTGTCACATGTATTAACATACGTGAAAAGTATTGTTTCTTGTGTGCTGTACAGACAAAACATACCGTTCATAGAGAAGGAAACGAGAGAGTGCAGAATGTAGTGTTACAGTCATAGCAAGGGTGTAGAGAAAGATCAACTTAATGCAAGATAAGTCCAGTCAAAAGTCTGACAGCAGCAGGGAAAAGCTGTTCTTGAGTCGGTTGGTACGTGACTCAGACTTTTGTATCTTTTTCCCGAAGGAAGAAGGTGGAAGAGAGAATGTCCGGGGTGCGTGGGGTCCTTAATTATGCTGGCTGCTTTGCCGAGGCATCTGGAAGTGTAGACAGAGTCAATGGATGGGAGGCTAGTTTGCGTGATGGATTGGGCTACACTCACGACGTTTTGAAGTTTCTTGCGGTCTTGGGCAGAGAGGAGCCATACCAAGCTGTGGTACAACCAGAAAGAATGCTTTCTATGGTGCATCTGTAAAAGTTGGTGAGAGTCATAGCTGACATGCCAAATTTCCTTAGTCTTCTGAAAACGTAGAGGCGATGGTGGGCTTTCTTAACTATAGTGTCGGCATGGGGGGACCAGGACAGGTTGTTGGTGATCTGGACACCTAAAAACTTGAAGGTCTCGACCTTTTCTACTTCATCCCCATTGATGTAGACAGGAGCATGTCTCCTTTACGCTTCCTGAAGTCGATGACGGTCTCCTTCGTTTTGTTGACATTGGAGGAGAGATTATTGTTGCTGCACCAGTTCACCAGATTCTCTATCTCATTCCTGTACTCTGTCTCGTCATTGTTTGAGATCTGACCCACTACGGTGGCGTCGTCAGCAAACTTGAAAATCGAATTGGAGGGGAATTTGGCCTCACAGTCATAGGTGTATAAGGAGTATAGTAGAGGGCTGAGAACACAGCCTGTGGGGCACCGGTGTTGAGGATTATCGCCCAGGCCACGGCGTTTGGAGATGAGTTTCGTGGGAATAATGGTGTTGAAGGCTGAGCTGTAGTCAATAAATAGGAGTCTGACATAGGGGTCCTTGTTATCTAGGTGTTCCAGGGTTGAGTACAGGGCCAGGGAAATGGCGTCTGCTGTGGCCCTGTTGCGGCGGTAGGCAAACTGTAGTGGATCCAGGTAGTCCGGGAGGCTGGAATTGATTCGTGCCATAACTAACCTTTCAAAGCACTTCATAATGATGGACGTCAGAGCCACTGGCCGATATCATTAAGGCACGCTGCTTGGTTTTTCTTAGGTACCGGAATGTTGGTTGTCTTCTGGAAGCAGATAGGGACCTCAGATTGTTGTAAAGAGAGGTTGAAGATGTCTGTGAATCCTCCGCCAGCTGATCCGCGCAGGATCTGAGTGCACATACGGGTACCCCATCCGGGCCAGTGGGTTGGCCTTCAAGAAAGCTGCTCTGACATTTGCAATGGTGACCTCAGATACAGGTTCATCCAGGGCTTCCAGGGTGGAGGGCATGCTCTCGCTGACCTCTTGCTGACCTCTTGGAGATGCACCAACAGAGCCAGGGATCCTCATCATGAGTGGCAGGCTCCAAGCGATGGCCAAGTCACAGCAGCCACAGCAGAGTCCTAGAGAGCCACGGCTGAATCACAGCAAGGCACAGCTGAGGCACTGAACAGGATTCTCTAGATTCTGCGGCCCATGGCTGAGAGGCTCGAGAGCTTGCAGGACACCCAGTGGGATAGCGCTGAGACACAGTGGGCTACAGCAGCAGCCCTTGAGAATGTGGCCCAGTCGCAGAGGGTCATGGCTGAGGGGCTGCAGAGCATGGCCCTGTCTCAGAGGGCAATTGCTGCTACCATTGGCAGGTGGCCCCCAACTCAGGTGGCCATTGCAGAGGGCTCAACCACCATGGGTAGGACGCAGGTAGTCCTCCAGGACTGGCAGGGCAATCCAGGGCCAGTGGGTTGACCTTCAAGAAAGTTGCTCTGACATTTACAATGGTGACCTCAGATATAGATTCATCGAGGGCTTCCAGGGTGGAGGGCATGCTCTCGCTGACCTCTTGGAGATGCAGCAACAGAGCCAGGGAGGGGTTGATGGCCACACTGGGCCGACTTTGAGGCTGTTGGGAGGAGTCCCAAAGCTCTCAGGTGGACCAGCTATTGCCTGTGCCTTGCGTGTTTCCTAGGCCAACACTGCAAGGGTGGCGTATGCAGTGGAAAGCTGGAGCTTCTGGAGCTTGAGCTCATGCCGGGGCCTTCCAGCCAGGAGACTGTGGCTGTGGCTACACCTTCTGACTCCCCCCTTCCTGACACTGGGGCATCTCAGGGGCAGCAGGATGAAGACAGTGTCATGGAAATGTCCCAGACACCTGGATGCTGGCCAGGGCCCTCAAGGTCCACGGCCTTCAGAAGATGCCCACCACGTGCATCACAGGCAACGGGGTGAGGTAGGCAGCTGGCCCCCTCCACATTCGATGTACATTCTGGAAAGTCACTGAGCCGTAGTGGTAGGCCACTTAAGGTTAGGATGTTGTAGTTGCACTGCGATGGCACGGGTGAAGGTGAAGGGCTGCACTAGTTAGGAAGATATTTAAGTAGGGAGGCACGGTAGCACAGTGGTTAGCACTGCTGCTTCACAGCTCCAGGGACCTGGGTTCGATTCCCGGCTTGGGTCGCTGTCTGTGTGGAGTTTGAACATTCTTCTCGTGTCTGCGTGGGTTTCCTCCGGGTGCTCCGGTTTCCTCCCACAGTCCAAAGATGTGCAGGTTAGGTTGATTGGCCATGCTAAAAATTACCCCTTAGAGTCCTGAGATGTGTAGGTTAGAGGGATTAACGGGTAAATGTGTAGGGATATGGGGGTAGGGCCTGGGTGGGATTGTGGTCGGTGCAGACTCGATGGGCCAGATGGCCTCTTTCTGCACTGTAGGATTTCTATGATTCTAAGTACCTTAACGTTTTCTGTTCACAGGTTTTTATGTTAGAACATATTATTTAAACACCTTTATTACAATTATTAAATGTTTTTCACCACCCATCTGTGACTAATTGGTCTCGAATAGGAATCCTCTTCCATTGACGATCACCGGTGGGGATGCTTCATGTTGATGTCAGTTAGGGAGAACCCTCAATGCTGTGTCACTGAGAAAAGGAAGCCATTGGTTCCACAGAACCCACAAGCGATTCCCTCCCGTCCCCCACCCCATCCGCCCCAGGGCCCTGTGTGGGGGTTTCATATCCCTTACTCCCTATACAGCGTGCATGTGGAGTCAGATTGGAGTCAGAATAGTTTGCACCAGGGCATCATCATAATGGTGCTTAGCGAGTCGTCATCACCCTCCTGCTTGCCAAAAAACTCACCAACACAGAGTACCCAGGCCCCCCATTCAGGTGTGACAATGTTGCAGGAGATAGAAGAAAGTTTGTGGCGGGGGGGGAGGCAGGATTGGAACCCACACACATAAGCCCCAGCAACTGAACCCCTGATGATCAGGGCCTCCCTAGCTGCCCTTGCATGCCTCATTTGAGTTGCCAGCACTCCAGCACCTGGTTAGTGTTCCTCATCTTGCTCTTCCTCTTATTCCTCCTCCTCCTGCTGGTCATCCTTCATGTCCTCCTCCTCCTCCAAAAGGTCACTGCAGAGCCAGGTTATGCAAGGCACAGCACACGACCACAGTGTGGGAAGAGATCACAGGGCTGTATTGGAGGCCTCCACCAGATCGGTCCAGGCACCGGAATTGCATTTTGAGGAGCCCAATGCACCTCTCCACTATCGCGCGGGTGGCTACATGGGCCTCATTATAGTGGGTCTCCGCCTCAGACACAAGCCATCGCACAGGCATCATCAGCCTTGTCTGAAGCGGGTAACCCATATCACCCACGAGCCACCCCCGCAGCCTGGGCTTCTCCTCAAATGCCCCTGGGATGTCAGAGCCCCTGGCAATGAGGCTGACGTGCACACTCCCTGGGTGTCTTGCGCAGATGGGCATAATGTTCATATTATGGTTGAATATTCAGGCAGTGGAACCCTTTCTATTGATGAATCTTCATAGATTCTGTAGGAGGAGCCTTGAGGGTGACGTGGGTGCAGTCGATGGCCCCCTGTACATTCTGCACCCCCTCAATGGCTGCGAACCCTGCAGCCTGGGCTTCCTGATGGGCCTGCTCCAGGTTAAATTTGGTGTATTGCCCAGCCCGAGCATGCAGGGCTTCTGGGACCTGCTTGACACAGGTGTGCACAACTGCCTGGGAAATGCCACACACATCTCCACTAGGGATCCGGAAGGAGCCAGTCGCATAAAAATTCAGAGCGGCCGTCAATTTGACAGCCACTGAGAGTGGGTGCCCCCCCCCCCCCCCCAACCCCCCTCCCGCCCCGAGGTGCCAGGTACTGCAACAGATTGTACAGGTGTTGCACTGTCTCCTTTCGGAGGCGGAGACGTCGGCGGCACACGGTGTCCGACATCTGTTCAAATGACACTCGTGATGCAACTGCCGGGGTCTCTGCTCCCTCCTTCTCCTGCACCCCCCACCCCCCCCCCCCCCACCCCTCCCCCCTCTGGGTGAATGGCGGCCATCTCCTGTCTCTGGTGGTCATCTCCCTCTGGTTCTACAAGTGGTAAGGCCCGGGCCTCCTATGCCCGGGGGGTGGGGAGGTGAGTTGGAGAGGGGGAGCAGTGGTTGGAGATGGAGAGGAACACATATAGAGGTTAAGGAATGCTGCTTGCCCCGAGAACATCAGCAGTCACTGTCCATATCCCCCAATTCCCCCAGCCACATTCTCCCCAAAATCACAGACCCCCAATTTCCCCAGCCATATGTTCCCCAAAATCACAGTCCCCCAATTTCCCCAGCCATATGTTCCCCAAAATCACAGCCCCCCAATTCCCCCAGCCACATATTCCCCAAAATCACAGCCCCCCAATTCCCCCAGCCACATTCTCTCCAAAATCGCAGCCCCGCCAATTCCCCCAGCCACATGTTCCCCAAAATCACAGCCCCCCAATTTCCCCAGCCATATGTTCCCCAAAATCACAGCCCCCCAATTCCCCCAGCCACATGTTCCCCAAAATCGCAGCCCCGCCAATTCCCCCAGCCACATGTTCCCCAAAATCACAGCCCCCCCAATTTCCCCAGCCATATGTTCCCCAAAATCACAGCCCCCCAATTCCCCCAGCCACATGCTCCCACAATCATAGCTCCCCCCAATTCCCCCAGTCACATGCTCCCCACAAACACAGCCCCGCCCCAAGTCCCCCAGCCACTTGCTCCCCAAAATCACAGATCCTTGAAAAGTTGAAAGGCTGCAGCAATGCAATCTGCAAGGGCTTTGTGCACATCCTTCAGCTGGAAGTGAGCTGAGTGCGCTAGGACCCAGCAGCACCACAAGACCCGAGGTCAGTGCTGAGACCCGGGTCCGTGCTGCAAGTTGGACATCGGAGACCCTGCAGAGTAATAGCCCCCCACCCCGCCACACACTCACAGAGCCGCCACTGACCCAAGAAAGAAAATGGCCGCAACAAAAGGACACCGGTGAGCAGCAGAGAGCCGTCGGACGCCATGCACTTACCTCCTCACTAACCCTCATTGATGGAGAACCCAAATCGGACTTTTATTGAGCATGTCTGTTTCGAGCCGATTCTGGATTGGCGAACGCGGTGGTAAAGGGGGAAGTGCTGGTAAAGTTGGGAGTGCATTAAGTCAATTTAAATGCATGCAAATACATTTAAATGGCCGTCATGCCTGTTTCGGGCGCAGTCCTGATAATGTCCATTTTCGAGCATTGGTAATAGGGAAACAGGCGCAAACGTGGGCATGGACTGCGCTACTCGCCTCACGTCTGAATTTACCAAGTTTTCGCGCCCAAAAACGGGCGCAACGTGTCGGTAAAATTGGGCCCCATGAGTACAGGTCAGCACTTCCGGAAATGTTAAAGGATTGTTTAGTACCTGGAATTAATAATGTTGTGACCCAAAATAAGTTACTGACTGAACCAACTTTGGACACTAAGAAAGCCATAGAACTGGCCCTTTCCCATGAACACATGGAAAAAGGGGCCTAGAAGCTCTAGGGATCCATAGATGATACCGTCCTCAGCCTTGGCTGACCCCCAAGATGCAGAACAAAGTTCCTCGTGAATAATGCTCACATCTCCCATTTGCAGCCAAGAAAGAGCGATTGGAGTCAGAGGCCACAGGGTTCCAGAGCTAGTCGGGTAGTCTCTCCACAATACAGTGAGGAGCAAGCACATCCGTGCTGCTATTGTAGTCATTGAGCCTGCCCTAGACAAGGCCAAACACGTACTGCCAGGCTGAAGGATGAAGCCATCTGAGGACAGGGCTTTATGGATAACTAGCCCTTGAATGAGGAATTGATGGAGCTAAATTGCATCACTGTGAACATAGTGGCTCCAATCAAAATTAAACACTGGGTAAATGGCCATGCCCTAGTCATGGAGGTAGACATAGAAGCCACTATATCTATTATTGGGGAGCAAACCTTTAGGTGACTCCAATTGGGCATCTTGCCTTTAAGCCTGTGGGACACCAAGGCTACATTGGCCACATACCCTGGGGAGCCCTTACGTATTGCTGGGACCACTGTAACCCCAGTTACACACAGGCGACAGACAGTCCAACTCCCCCCAATAATGGTCCAAGGACCACGGCCCAACCTTTTGGGAAGGGACTGACTGCAGAAAATACATCTGGATTGGCAACAGATCTTTAAATTGGGTATTGGCAATTTATACCAGGTCATTGGGAAGTATACCAAAGTGTTCCAGGAAGGTCTCAGGAAGATTAAAGACAATAGGGACAAGATCTATGTGAACTCAGACGCCTGACCTAAATGTTTTAAGGCACGACCAGTCCTCTAAGCCCAACATGCCAAATGAGAGGTCGAATTGGAATGTCTAGAGGAACTTGACATCGTATACCCAGTACAATTTGCTGAATGGACTGCAATGGTAATCCCAGTTTTAAAATGTGACCATTCGATCTGTCTCTTTTACAAATTGACGGTCAACAGAGCTTCCTGCTTAGACAGATAACCTATGCCAAAGACAACTTGTATGTGAAGCTGGCTAAGGTCACATATTTTCCAAATTTGACATGAGCCATGCCTACCTCCACCTGGAGCTTGAGGTGTCACCCAGGAAGTATGTCACCATAAATATCCACAAAGGATTAAATGAGTATATCCGTTTCCCTTTGGGGCATCTTTGGCTTGTGCCATTTTTCAAAGGGTGTTGGAGAACATCCTTCAAGTGGTGCCCAGAGTGCCAGTCTATCTGGATGACGTTTTAATTTCAGGAGCTACTGCAAAGGAACATTTGGAGAGTTTGGAGGAGGTCTTACAGTCTTTTCTGACAGTGGCATCTGATTAAAATGGGAAAAATGTGTGTTCCAGGTCAACAAGATAATGTATCTTGGATATGGTGTTGACAAGGATGGATTATACCCTGTCAAATAGAAGGTGAAGGCCATAATAGTGGTACTAACTCCACAGAACACGGTGTGGAGATGCCGGCGTTGGACTGGGGTAAGCACAGTAAGAAGTTTCACAACACCAGGTTAAAGTTCAACAGGTTTATTTGGTAGCACAAGCCACAAGCTTTCGGAGCACTGCCCCTTCATCAGGTGAGTGGGAGTTGTGTTCACAAACAGGGCATATATAGACACAAACTCAATTTACAAGCTAATGGTTGGAATACGAGTCTTTACAAGTAATCAAGTCTTAAAGATACAGACAATGTGAGTAAAGAGAGGGTTAAGCACAGGTTAAAAAAATGTGTATTGTCTCCAGCCAGGACAGGGTAAGTGTTCTCCAAGGCGGCCTTCACGACACATGACAACGCAGAATCGCTGAGTAGAAAGTTCCGCACACATGAGGACGGCCTCAACCGGGATCTTGGGTTCATGTCACACTATCTGTAACCCCCACGACTTGCCTGGGCTTGCAAAATCTCACTAACTGTCCTGGCTGGAGACAATACACATTTCTTTAACCTGTGCTTAACCCACTCTCCACTCATATTGTCTGCACCTTTAAGACTTGATTACCTGTAAAGACTTACATTTCAACCATTATCTTGTAAATTGAGTTTGTGTCTATATATGCCCTGTTTGTGAACACAGCTCCCACTCACCTGATGAAGGGGCAGTGCTGCGAAAGCTTGTGGCTTGTGCTACCAAATAAACCTGTTGGACTTTAACCTGGTGTTGTGAGACTTCTTACTCCACAGAACACAACAGAGTTGAAGATTTTCCTAGGTCTTATAAATTATGATGGAAAATTCAAAGAAGAAAATTCAAAGAAAATTTCTCAGAAGACTAAGGAAATTTGGCAAGTCAGCTACGACTCTCACCAACTTTTACAGATGCACCATAGAAAGCATTCTTTCTGGTTGTATCACAGCTTGGTATGGCTCCTGCTCTGTCCAAGACTACAAGGAACTACAAAAGGTTGTGAATGATGCCCAGTCCATCACGCAAACCAGCCTCTCATCCATTGACTCTGTCTACACTTCCCGCTGCCTCGGCAAAGCAGCCAGCATAATTAAGGACCCCACGCACCCCGGACATTTTCTCTTTCACCTTCTTCCATCAGGAAAAAGATACAAAAGTCTGAGGTCACGTACCAACCGACTCAAGAACAGCTTCTTCCCTGCTGCTGTCAGACTTTTGAATGGACTTACCTTGCATTAAGTTGATCTTTCTCTACACTCTAGCTATGACTGTAACACTACATTCTGCATTCTCTCGTTTCCTTCTCTAAGAACAGTATGCTTTGTCTGTATAGCGCGCAAGAAACAATACTTTTCACTGTATGTTAATACATGTGACAATAATAAATCAAATCAAAATCAAATCAAAAACCAAACTTGGTGGTACTGCTGGCACCCTTCCATGTACTGTTAAAAAAAATCAGAATTGGTCGTGGCAAATGCCACAAGAGAAAGCTTTAAACAACAACTGCTGTCAACAAATATAGCGACATCTCCCCCTATGGGATAGGAGCGGTATTATCGCACAGTTGGGATGATGGATCAGAACATCCACTTGCTCACGCATCAGGAACCTTGGTGGATGAAGAGAGGAGTGTGCTCGGGTCGAAAAATAATGTTTGCCATAGTGTTCACAGTGAAAAAATTCCACCAGTATGACTTACATTTGGCAAACTCTGTTGGGCCTCTTCAAGGAAGACATGATGATTCCTCTCATTGCATCAGACAGGATCCAACACTGGGCACTCCTATTAGGTGCCTATGAATATACATTAGAATACCGTCCAGGGAGACAGATAGCCAACGCTGAAGCTTTGAGCCGCCTGCCGCTACCCACCAGCCTACCTACTCCTCTGGAGATGGATGATATTGTCGTGACTCTGAACTTTATGGACCTCTGCCAGTATCTGCCAAGCAAATACAGGCATGGACCCAAAAGGACCATGCGTTGGCAAACCTATGTCACATCATCCTAAGTGGTGGACCACAAGGGTGTCCTAAGGAGGATTTGAAACCTTATCTCTCTAAATATCAGGAGTTGTGTATAGAAAATGGCATCAGTGGGGAGCCTGGGTGGCTGTTCCACATCCAGGCTAGTGACCAATGCTTCAAGAATTGCACAACAGCACCCAGCACTTCTAAGATGAAAATGCTCAGCAAGGAGCTATGTCTGGTGGCCTGGCATTGACAGTGATATTGAAAACTGGTCAAACGGTGCAACACCTGCCAGGAAAACCAGAAAAAAGCAAATCACTGCGGATGCTGGAATCTGAAACCAAAAGAGAAAACGCTGGAAAATCTCAGCAGGTCTGGCAGCATCTGTAAGGAGAGAAAAGAGCTGACGTTTCGAGTCCAAATGACCCTTTGTCAAAGCAGAAAACCCACCAGCAACCTTGTTTACCTTTGGGAATAGCCGGGGCGACCCTGGGTGTGAGTACATGCAGACTTCGCAGGGCCATTCATGGGCTCCATGTTTTTAATTCTCATCGATGCCCCTTCAAAATGGATCAACGTGTACCGGATAACCTTTACTATCTCTTACCATACCATAGGAAAACTCTGTCAATCTTTTAATACGCATGATGCACCTCAGGTTCTCATGACAGACAACATTTACCAGTGGGGAGTACTTATGACAGATTCCCCATATCTACAATTGGTAGATCCATGGTGATCCAGTGGCTGAGGAATCAGTCCAACACCAGGTAAACATTATGGAAGCTACAGATTTGGTTGGTGGATAAAAATGGATGCAGGCAGATTGGGTGGTAGCTGCTGATCACCAGGTATGTCTTCTTTCATTTTGTGCCCCTTTAATTAAAATACTTTGTACTTGTGGCATTTCTAAAATAATTCCATTGTTCATTTCAACTTGATTTGGCGATCATTGTTGATCACTGTTTGACTTTTGGCATTGATGCCTGTTACTCCTTCTGGACAGTTTGTCGTACAACAGCTCTTTTCTCGTGTACCCTCCTTCATCAATTCTTTCTATTCTATACCCTTAGAAATGTCTCAATCCTGGTCCACTTTCCAGTAAATATTTGGTTATTTAGATTATAGATGGACTTAATTAGTCTGATTTTGTCCTTTTTACATCTGGATTTGTAGTCCAAAAGGGCATAGCAAGCTCTCATCCATAGCATGTGGATCTTTACATCATAGAATCATCATAGAATCCCTACAGTACAGAAGGAGGACATTTGGCCCATCGGTTCTGCACCGTCCAACCCAGGCCCTATTCCCGTAACTCCACATATTTACCCTGCTAATCCCCTTTAACTAGGGTCAATTTAACATGGCCAATCAACCTAACCCGCACATCTTTGGACTGTGGGAGGAAACTGGAGCACCCGGAGGAAATCCACGCAGACATGGGGAGAATGTGGTCACACAGACAGTGACCCAAGGCCGGAATTGAACCCGGGTCCCTGGCATTGTGAGGCAGCAGTGCTAACCATACTTTATTAGCATATGTATAAGAAAGATCAGTGAAAAGGAACCATTCCTGTTTTTGGCCATCATTATAATTATTGTTTCTTGTGCTTCTAGCACAGAGTTCTGACCATTAGGAGTATAAATTAGGAATTCTGCCACACACCCCATTTGGCAGACTACAATTTTCTATCTGTTTAATTTAACAGAGAGAGAAAACATATTGAGCAGTTTACCGTGTGACTCCCTAAGTTCCCAATTTGTGTTTTCAGTCCATGATGCTTCAGTGAAAGAAAGAGAAAACAGGTACACTGAGAGAATAGTTTTCGTGACCACTGGACATTTCACTTTACAGCCAAGGGACTTCTGTTTTGAAGTGTAGTCACTGTTGAAATATAGGAAACACTGTAACTCTTGCTGTTGTAAGAAGTCTCACAACACCAGGTTGTAACCACTGTAACAACACCACTGTAACTCTTGCTGTTAACCAGAAAGGTGTCAGGAACAGACACGTGTGTGGATTCAGCCTGCAGTGTGGCCACTGCTGCAACTACAGATTCTCCCATCAAGGTGGTGGGTGCATGTGGTTTTGCTCCCAGGTCAGGATGATACCTGTGGTGAACCATCGTTGGTTCCCACTGGATAGTACTGGGCCAGGGCTGGCCAGCACTATGGGAATGTATATAGGTTACTGTGGGATTGTACTAATGTTGTTGTTGGGCTAGGGTGGGATTGATACCCCTGTGGTTGTTACTGTTGTGGCACATCCCAGTCAGGCTCCGCCTCCTGGGAGAGGTATAAGACCCCCTGCTCGGACAGGATCCCTTCAGTCTGGGACAGTGTGTTAAAGTTCTGATAGTTCCATTGTTAGTTAATAAAAGCCTTCTTTTACCGAAGCTTTGTGCCTCGTGTCCAATTGATGCGCATCAATTTTATTAACTAAAATTAAACTCTCGACGGAAGAAAAAAAAGAAAGGAGAGTATGGAGCAAATCCTCAAGCCAGAACGTCTGACACTAGATCCACGTGCGGTGGGCGCTTCTAACACCTTCGACCACTGGCTGAAGTGTTTTGAAGATTACCTAGCAGCCTCCGCAGCGGTCACCACAGATGATGACAGACTCCGGGTCCTACATGCGGGGGTAAGCGACACAGTCTACCTCGCGATCCGTGCGGCCACCACTTACCCAAGGGCCCTCGAGCTTCTAAAAAAGCGCTATACGAAACCTCCTAACGAGATCCACGCTCGTTACCTCCTCGCTACACGACGTTGGCAGTCGGGCGAAACCATGGAGGACTACGCCAATGAGCTCTTACAGCTAGCCAGGGGCTGTGACTGCAAAGCTGTGTCGGCTGAGCAGAGCATGTACGACCTCGCCCGAGATGCGTTTGTGGCCGGGGTCGGGTCTTCATACATCCGTCTCAAGCTGCTAGAAAAGGGGAATCTCAACCTGACCCAAGCCATGGAATTAGCTGAAATGCTCGAGGCTGCTTCGAAGAGCTTGGTCCTGTATCCAGAGGACCACGTGGAGACAACGTGGCCGGAGCAGTCGCAAATCCCTCCTCGCCCCTTGGGCTTGAAGTGCAGTGTTATGGCGTGCTCCCATGTGGACCAGACGACGGCTGCAGCCCCATGCGGCCCGCGGTGCTACTTCGGCGGAGGAGCCAAACATAACCGACAAAAGTGTCCCGCTAAAGCGGTAGTCTGTACCGCATGCGGTAAAAAGGGGCATTATGCGAAGGTGTGCAGATCGAAGCCCAGGAACGGCAGTGCGGCCAGTAACCCTTCGGAACGGGGATCATCACCATCGTCGTCGAAGTACTCACGAGGTTCGTCCACGTGTGAGTCTAGGACGACGCCATTGCGGTCGACGGAGTTGGAGGAGGACTCCCTTCGCTGACAGTGGGAGAACAGCTGCAGTCTCCAAATTGTCCAAAGCGCCCCGCTTGCAATCTTTCTACGTTAAAGATCACCACACCCTCTTTATTTCAGAATCTGGTACCAGGCTGCAAGCCCATCGCTACTAAAAGTAGGCGTTACAGCACTGAGGATCGGATCTTCATCAGATCTGAGGTTCAGCGACTCCTCAAAGAAGGGATCATACAGCCCAGTGTTAGTCCGTGGAGAGCACAGGTTGTGGTGGTCAAGAGCGGGAACAAACCCCGGATGGTCATTGATTACAGTCAGACCATTAACCGATATACGCAGCTGGATGCGTATCCTCTCCCGCGCATATCTGATATGGTCAATCAGATTGCGCAGTACCGGGTGTTCTCCACCATAGACCTTAAGTCCGCCTACCACCAACTCCCCATTCGCCCAGAGGACCGACAATACACGGCCTTTGAGGCGGATGGTCGTCTGTATCATTTCCTTAGGGTTCCATTTGGTGTCACCAATGGGGTCTCGGTCTTCCAGCGTGCTATGGACCGAATGGTGGACCAGAACAGGCTGCGGGCTACCTTCCCGTACCTGGATAATGTCACCATCTGCGGCCGTGATCAGCAGGACCATGACACAAATCTCCAGAACTTTTTACGCACTGCATCTCGCCTGAATTTGACCTACAACAGGGAGACGTGTGTATTCCGTACGCGCCGGTTAGCCATCCTGGGATACGTGGTGGAAAACGGGGTCATTGGCCCTGATCCAGACCGTATGCGCCCCCTTGCTGAACTTCCCTTGCCCGCTAGCGCAAAAGCACTGAGAGGATGCCTAGGCTTCTTCTCCTATTATGCGCAGTGGGTCCCCAACTACGCGGACAAAGCCCGTCCGCTTATTAAGTCCACGGCTTTTCCACTCACGCCAGAGGCCCAATTGGCCTTCAAGGAATTGAAACACGACATCGCGAAAGCCACGATGCACGCGGTAGACGAATCCATCCCTTTTCAGGTGGAAAGCGATGCATCTGATTTCGCCCTGGCCGCCACACTTAACCAGGCGAGCAGGCCCGTCGCGTTTTTTTCCCGCACCCTCCAAGGCCCCGAAATTCGGCATTCAGCGGTGGAAAAGGAGGCCCAGGCCATTGTGGAGGCCGTCAGACACTGGCGCCATTACCTGGCGGGAAAGCGGTTCACCCTGATCACGGACCAGCGGTCCGTGGCGTTCATGTTCAACAACTCGCAGAGGGGCAAGATCAAGAATGACAAGATCTTGCGGTGTAGAATTGAACTCTCCACCTATAACTACGATATCATGTATCGTCCAGGGAAACTCAATGAGCCCTCGGATGCCCTCTCGCGCGGAACATGCGCTAGTACTCAGGAGGATCGCTTGAACGCCCTCCATAATGACCTGTGCCATCCTGGGGTCACTCGGCTCTACCACTTTGTCAAAGCCCACAATCTGCCTTACTCGGTGGAGGACGTCAGGTCGGTGACAAGGAGCTGTCGGATTTGCACGGAATGCAAACCGCACTTTTACCGACCTGACCGGGCACATTTGGTCAAGGCCACTCGCCCCTTCGAGAGGCTGAGTGTTGATTTTAAGGGCCCCCTTCCCAGAACAGATCGGAACGTGTACTTTCTGAACATAATAGATGAGTACTCCCGGTTCCCGTTTGTTGTCCCCTGCGCGGACACATCGGCTGCCACAGTGATCAAGGCATTCCGTGACCTTTTTACCCTGTTCGGGTACCCCAGCTATATCCATAGCGACAGGGGCTCGTCGTTCATGAGCAATGACTTGAGGCAATTCCTGCTCTCATACGGGATTGCCTCTAGTAGGACCACGAGTTACAACCCTAGGGGTAATGGACAGGTGGAACGAGAGAATGCTACAGTCTGGAAGGCTGTCCTATTGGCGTTGAAGTCCAGAGGCCTTCCAGTCTCCCGTTGGCAGGAGGTCCTCCCTGATGCGCTTCACTCCATTCGCTCCCTCCTGTGTACGGCAACCAATGCTACTCCCCACGAGAGGATGTTCTCATTCCCTCGGAAGTTGTCCTCGGGGATATCTTTACCAGCCTGGTTGACGTACCCAGGACCCGTCCTCCTGTGGCGACATGTAAGGGCCCGCAAGTCCGAACAGGTCCACCTCCTCCACGCCAACCCTCAGTATGCCTATGTGGCATATCCTGACGGGTGAGAGGACACAGTCTCGATCCGAGACCTGGCGCCCGCAGGGGTCGTAGCAACTCCTGTCGCTCCCTTACCCCCAGTGACGAATCCCTTATCCCTTATTTCTCCCCCGGACGTGGCGCGGACAGCATCGGGACCAGGGCTTAACAGTTTTACTCCAATGCACAGCTTGCCTGAGCCCCGAAGATCGTCGCCACCGCAGAATGTGTCAGGATCCCCTGCACTATCGTTTCATCAGAGTCAACCGGCCTGTGAGTCCGTGGGAGAACAGTTGGACGCCGTTTTGGGGAGAACGCCACCGCAAGTGCCTACTCCGGTGTCACCGCCGGTATTGAGGAGGTCACAACGACGGTGCGGTCCTCCAGACCGTCTGAACTTATAATCTGTTGACATTTTAGTCTGTTTTCGTACCCCGCCGGCCTTTGTTCTCAAAGGAGGGGTGAATGTGGTGAACCATCGTTGGTTCCCACTGGATAGTACTGGGCCAGGGCTGGCCAGCACTATGGGAATGTATATAGGTTACTGTGGGATTGTACTAATGTTGTTGTTGGGCTAGGGTGGGATTGATACCCCTGTGGTTGTTACTGTTGTGGCACATCCCAGTCGGGCTCCGCCTCCTGGGAGAGGTATAAGACCCCCTGCTCGGACGGGATCCCTTCAGTCTGGGATAGTGTGTTAAAGTTCTGATAGTTCCATTGTTAGTTAATAAAAGCCTTCTTTTACCGAAGCTTTGTGCCTCGTGTCCCATTGATGCGCATCAATACCACAAAAAGGCAGGAGTGTTCCCTTCCAGTTAGGGAACACTTCAGCAGTCACGGGCATTCAGCCTCCAATCTTAGGATAAGCGTTCTCCAAGGCGGCCTTCAAGACACACGACAACGCAGAATCGCTGAGCAGAAACTGATAGCCAAGTTCCGTATACATGAGGACGGCCTCAACCGGGATCTTGGGTTCATGTCACACCACGTGTAACCCCCACCATACTGCCTGGGTTTGCAAAATTCTACTAACTGTCCTGGCTTGAGACAATTCACACCTCTTTAACCTGTGATCATCCCTCTCTCCACGCACACTGTTCATACCTGTAAAACTTGATTACCTTTAAAGACTCGCATTCCAACCATTCTCCACATTCCAATCTGTAATTATCTTGCAATGGTGCCTATATATGTCATGTTTGGGAACTAGCCACTCACCTGATGAAAAAGCAGCACTCTGAAAGCTTGTGATTCCAAATAAATCTGTTGGACTTTAACCTGGTGTTGTGAGACTTCTAACTGTGCTTACCCCAGTCCAACACTGGCTTCTCCACATCACAAAAAGGCTGGTTTAACACTGCCACGTTAACCACTAACAATATTTTTCTTTTGATTCATTGGAACAAGTTGGGTAGGCTTTCTGCAGAGAGTTCCTATGCTTGATTGGTAGACAATGGGACACTCAATCTCAGGGTCATGGTTTTGAGCCCACAGTTTATTTTCTTAACTATTTGGTTCAGAGTACATTTTTACTGATTTTCACCAATGGTGAACAAAATGCCTACCTGTCGCTCTCAGACATCTGTGTCACTCTAACAGGCGTTGACACTGTCACTGCATCTGCACATATGCAGAAAGTGCTTCCCCTAGTGTTGTGGCACATGTAAACGCAGCCTGCAGGAAATGCTGCAGCCAATTTGGACACAGTAAACTCGCACAGCAGTGTGATAATGAGCAGACAACCTGTTTTTTGTGACACACTCCCTCAATGCCTTACTGCAATGTCATCTTTAGAATCGTGAAAGCATAACATTTACCTCAATATTTAAGTAAATCCTTTTCAGCGAGAACACTGTATGGATTTGGGCCAGATGATGCAGTCTCCAGTGCCTCATTAGCTTCTGCACTTATTTTAGTCTTTATAAATAGAAAACGTATCTAGTTCATTACTGTCATGTAAGCGACAGATGTGATGATACCGGCTTGACAGTGATTGAGCTAAACTGCACGTGTCTGTGTTGGTGATCTGATTTATGTACTACACGGAGCATTTGCATTTGGTATACAGCAAGACAATGATTAAGAGATGCAATTTAAGTCCTTGTGCCAGGAACTGTGAATAGAGGACTGCAGTTGCATTGAATTAAAGATAAAGAATGTGGGAACTATTGTGCAAGAGACCTGCAGAAAAGGGATTCACGGAGCATTGCTAATACTCCAGCCTATTTTCCATTGTATAATTAATTTAACCTATCTACCTTTAAGTAATTTAATATGGAAAAAATGTACAGATATTTAATGTCTAAATTAGATGGAAATGAAAAAAACAAAGTCTGGGATGTTTTCCTTAGGAATTTCAGTCAGACAGGAAAATTTGCACTTGACAAACATTGAAGATATAATTATGGAAGAACTATGTGCTGAATTTATTTCGCTGCAGTAATTCATACTAAATAAATACCATTGAGGATTGCTGTGTTATGTAGATATGTTTCAGACTTGATCTGTATTTGGTGGACATGAGCAACCAATCTGCTTAGTAACTCTAACTTTACCAATAGCCAATAATAATTGTTATCTGTAGGACAGTGTACTGTCAACATTAGGCTTCTACTAACTGTCTATATTTTGATAAAAGTTTAATATTGGTGTTAATGGCTGTCCAGACTACAATGTCGAATCTAATCAGGAACATATTGAACACAGTATAAATTTTGGGCATTTTTTTCATTCTATATCTGACTGCTCCACCATCTGGTCAGTGTTATCGTTCAGCAAACAGAGAGGTAGATTCACCAAGCAAATTCAGATTAGAAACACTTTTAAAACATAGCTCACTTGTTTCAGAAATAGGTTACCAGCACATAATCAATTCAATTGAAGTCACTACAAGAATGTTAATGCTCAACAGTTCATATCAATAAAATATATTACTGTGTTCTCTCTGAAGTTAAAAACAAATTTCATAGAATCCTACAGTGCAGAAGGAGGCCATTCAGCCCATCGAGTCTGCACCAACCACAATCCCATCCAGGTCCTATCCCCATAACCCCATGTATTTACCCCCTGACACTAAGGGGCAATTTAGCATGACCAATTCAACTAACCCGCACATCTTTGGATTGTGGGAGGAAACTGGAGCACCCGGAGAAAACCCACACAGACACGGGGAGAATGTGCAAACTCCACACAGACAGTGACCCAGATTGGGAATTGAACCCGGGTCCCTGGCACTGTGAGGCAGCAGTGCTAACCACTGTGCCATCGTACCGAATCAAACTTTCTTTTTGTGAAATTATGTACAATCAGGGACTGAAAATTCTTGGAATAAGTTTATCTATCCAATGGAAACAGTCATCAATCACATATTTAACACCCCACATTATTCCAGTTTCAGTCTACTTCAATGGAAGGTAAAATCAGACAGTGTAAATTGGGCACCCAATTTAATCTTGTAAATTTCCCTTTGGGCTGGTTAGATTAAAATTACACTCCCCCAGCATAGCTGTAGCCTGCTGGAAGAAGTACATTGGAACAGGTGTCCACGGCTTCTGCTGCTGACCCCAAAAGTGTTTGCAATTTCAGAATGGGTTACTTAAGAAGAATAACAGAATAACAGAATAACAGCAGGCACTTACACGACTGTGGATGCTTCTTAAGGTGCTCACACCGGAGTGCATGGGGCGGGGGTGAGAGTGGGTTTGTCGGGGTATGAAATGCAGGCTGGCCAGCTACATAATCAGTAACTGGATCAACTAGTTAAGATTATTTTTAAATCTCTGCTTTATCAGCCCCCTTCGTTAGAAGATTGAATAAAATAGTTGTGTTGGTTTGTTTAAAATGCTTCAGGTAATGGATGGATGGCTTCCATTCTGGTGTCCAGGTCACTGTGGAAGGGAAGCCAGGGGATCCCAACTCAATCCCCTTTCCCCCAACTCCACGCATGTCGCACACATTTCTAGCAAGCAGCATTCAGAGCTGGGGCTTGGAATTCTTAGAATTCCTGGCTTCCACCAGAATATTTCTTTCCATTGGAACTCCTCTGACTGTCTTAGATGATGGGATCTCCTATGCGGCCAAGGAAGTTTGGCTTCACATTGTTATAGCAAACTAGGTTGGGTACTAGCTAATCAACATCTCATTTTGTATTATCAGCGTTGCCTGGTTGACACCATCACATCAGTCAGAATGTTAAATTCTTGTCCTTTATCTTTTGTTGCTGCAAAGGATGTATCTGACCTGCACAAGACAAACACCCAAAGGCTCAATTTATCCTCATCCAAAAATAGTTTTAAGATCTCACTGAACCCTCAGAGTCCAGAGGAAGGCCATTTAGCCCATCGAGTCTGCAAGATTAAGGATAAAGTATTTACAGTCTTTCTTCCTGTGTCACCACTTCCTCCTTGTTCTTTTGAATATGGTTTTGTAGTATACTTTTACATAGATTTGTGATCTATTAAGGCATTTTTTGGGCTTTAGGAAGATAACTACTATACATTTATTGATACCCTTACTCTCTTATATTTCAACAGTTCTGTGGTTTATACAATAAAATATACCCAATGATAGATTTGGCATTAGATGGAGAATAACAAGGCTAATAGCAGACCATGGGAAGGTTGGCATCTTGATGCAGTGGCCTGTTGCTGTCAGTGACACTTCAACATGAAGACTGAGCATGCATTGTCTGTGCATTCAGTATGTATGCTGAAGCTTTGCCCAATGCTCACAGTATTCAATTAATAAATGGCCACAGCATTATGTTAATGATTAGTTAATTTGTGCATTAAGGCCTCGCATTATTAAACTTTCACATACAAGTGAAATAGAGTAATTTTATTCATCTCAGTACACTGCAGCATTTTACCATATTTTTATCACTGCATTTTAAGTGAGTAAAGAAGAAGCCAGCTGAGCCACACACATTTAGTGACTGCACATCGTTCAAGCTGGATGTGAATACTGCTTCACTTGCTTTTATTCACTCAGTTAGATCCATCAAAATAATATTGCTGAATTCTCCATAATGTTTATAGTGTTGTACATTCATCAGGACTTTCTTTCTATATTGTAGCCAAATGCTGGCAAGTGTCAGTCTTGTTGGTCAACTTGGAGTCTTCTTTAGCCTGGAGTGCAACATCAAAAGAAAAAATGCCAGTATTATACTGCAGGAACATTTTCCAATATTTCCGGTGTCTCCCAAAGTCGTCTTTAGCAATAGTCTCAGAGCATGATTTAATAAATTTAATGCATGATTCCAGTGGAACAATGACAATAACCTAATTATCAAGTTCATCTAAATGTTTTGTCAATTCAGAACTTTAGATGCTGTTGTAAGTACTTTTGGATTACAAATCATAATCTTTCAAAAGATGCTGAGATTTTTCTCTCTCGATTTTTTAAAATATAGATGTTCCATTCAATCACTCTGTCATTTTCAAATGAGGTTTGAATAAAAGTGCAATAGAAAACATACAAAGCACAAAATAGCACAACACAAAACTGTGCGTGAAAGTAAAATAAATTCCATAAGGAGCTTTACTGATACAAATACTGTACACCTGCACTTGCACTTGTTGTTGTAGCTGAAAGTTTTTGCTAAAACATTTGCAGATTTGGAGAAAATTTAATGTTAATTGGAACTGAATCCATTGTGGAGCAATGGTAAAAGTGAGCAAAGCTTTAACTGAATGAATAGCAGGAAGCTATTCATATGATGCCAGTGAAAAATAAAATAAAAATAAAAAAACAAAAACTAACTTTATGCAATTGGCTCAAAGAGTGTGATAAATATTGGCACTATTCATTTATGATTTGTACATAGTGCCCTTGTCACAGTTATAGAACTTTATAGTTTATGCATGGATTTATTTTGTTAGCAACACAGATAATTAGTGTTAAAAAGTAAGAAAAAGAAATGTTATGTGCACTGTAATTAAAAGATTGCATTGTATGGATGAGTTATTTTTTAAGTAAAATATTTAGCTGGAATATCCTGGTTTTGTTTTTAAAGTTTGTCTTACACCCATGGAGCCTGCCCAACAGCATCCGACAGTATGGATGTAAGACCATAAGACCATAAGACATAGGAGCAGAATTAGGCCACTCGGCCCATTGAGTCTGCTCCGCCATTCAATCAGGGCTGATATTTTTCTCATCCCCATTTTCCTGCCTTTTCCCCATAACCCCTGACCCCCTTATTAATCAAGAACCTATCTACCTCTGTCTTAAAGACACTCAATGACCTGGTCTCCATAGCCTTCTGCAGCAAAGAGTTCCACAGATTCAACACTCTCTGGCTGAAGAAATTCCTCCTCATCTCTGTTTTAAAGGATCGTCCCTTTCGCCTGAGGTTGTTCCCTCTGGTTCTAGTTTTTACTACTAGTGGAAACATCCTCTCCATGTCCACTCTATCCAGGCCTCGCAGTATCCTGTAAGTTTCTATAAGATCCCCTCTCATCCTTCTAAACTCCAACGAGTACAGACCCAGAGTCCTCAACCATTCCTCATACGACAAGCTCTTCATTCCAGGGATCATTCTTGTGAAACTCCTCTGAACCCTTTCCAAGGCCAGCATATCCTTCCTTAGATATGGGGCCCAAAACTGCTCACAATACTCCAAATGAGGTCTGACCAGAGCCTTATGCAGCCTGAGAAGTACATCCCTGCTCTCATATTCTAGAGGTAATGTGGCGATGTGGAGATAAAATACATGCAGTGCTTCAAATTCATTAGTTTGTCATTTTTGTCATCTGGATTGTCTAATCTTGTGAAGCTAAATGTCAAACACATTATCAGCCAGGAGCCCATGGTCCAGTATTGTGCCAATGTATATGAAATATAGTTTAGCAGATTTTCATTTCAGGGTCTATTGCTGCCAAATTAATGAAATATGTTTACTTAGTAATTATAAGTTTCTAAAGGAATGTCTGCATGGAATAGTTGCAGCAATAATTGAGTGTAACAGCACTGTACATACTGGTGCTCTGCTTATAGCAGGACATGGACAATCACACACAATGTTGTTTCTTGTCCCTGTCACCCTTATTCTTTTGGGAGGCAGTTTTTAAGTTCATTTATTAGTGTCACAAGTAGGCTTACGTTAACACGGCAATGAAGTTACAGTGAAAATCCCTTAGTTGCCACACTCCAGCGCCTGTTCGGGTACACTGAGGGAGATTTTAGCATGGCTAATCCACCTAACCAGCATGCCTTTTGGACTATGGGAGGAAACTGGAGCACCTGGAGGAAACCCACGAGGACACAGAGTGGACGTGCAGACACCGCAGAGACAGTGACCCAAGCCGGTAAATAAACCCGGGTCCATGGCGCTGTGAGGCAGCAGTGCTTCGCACTTTTAGAAATTTGATTGGGTTTGCAATCAATCTGTGGGTGACACATCTGATGCACACTTGTTCACATGGGTGCAGGGATATGTTAACTTGGTGCTGCGGCTCATCATTATGATCCATGCATGGGGCAAGTTCTACCTTTGCTCTTCATTGGCTGTGTGTCTATTGTGGGGTGGAGGATGGAAAAGTGACATTCACAAGTCTCTCTTTGCCATGTCCTTCCATGGCCTCACCCCTCCCTGTCTTTGTAATTTCCTTCAGCCCCACAGTCTTCCAAGATTAATTAATTTTGGCCTCTTAAGCATCCCTAATTTTTATTGCTCCACCAGTGATGGCCCTGAAACTCCTTCCCTAAACCTCTCTACCTTGCTTTCTTCCTTGAAAAGGCTCCAAAGTATGTACCAGCTGTGGCTCAGTTGGTCGTACTCGAACCTCTGAATCACACAGTGGTTTGAGGCCCCACTCCACACGGTAGCACAGTGGTTAGCACTGCTGCTTCACAGCTCCAGGGTCCTGGGTTCGATTCCCGGCTCGGGTCACTGTCTGTGTGGAGTTTGCACATTCTCCTCGTGTCTGCGTGGGTTTCCTCCGGGTGCTCCGGTTTCCTCCCACAGTCCAAAGATGTGCAGGTTAGGTTGATTGGCCAGGTTAAAAATTGCCCCTTAGAGTTCTGAGATGCGTAGGTTAGCGGGATTAGTGGGTAAATATGCAGGGGTAGGGCCTGGGTGGGATTGTGGTTGGTGCAGACTTGATGGGCCGAATGGCCTCCTTCTGCACCAACCACAATTTCTATGAAAATCAAGGTTGACACACTAGAGCAGTACTGAGGAAGTGCTGCATTGTTGGAGGTGCTGTCTTTCAAATAATATATTAAACCAAGGCCTCATCTGCTCCCTCAGGTGGATGTCAAATTTAGCATGATACTATTTTGTAGTGGTGCAGGGGAGTTACCCCCAGTCTCCTTGATAATATTGAATATCTCAATCAACGTCGCTAATAAACAGATTATCTGGGCATTATCGCATTTCTGTTTGCAGGTGTTGGCTGTGCACAGATTGGTTACCTATATAACAACAGTGATGACTTCAAAAAGTACTTAATTGGCTCTAAAGTTTGGAACATCCAGTGCTTATGGAAAGTACGATACAAATGCAAGACTTTCTTTTAAATTCTGTGCCCTCCGCCACCATAGGAAGAAGTTTCAGGGGAGATTGTTGCTGGTAACAATGATTGCATTGCAAGGAAATGTTTGATGACTTTACCAGAGTTATTAAGAAAAGAATCTTACTTCTCACATCAATTAATCACTCCTCACACCTTCACCAACTACAGCCCCACTATTCACAACTCTCTTCATCCTCTTACAATCAGTAGACACTTCATTCCAAATCTTTCTGCTCCTACTCACACACTCCGCCTTTCCAACTCTCAGCGCTATTACAATCCTCCATTCCCCACAACTTACACACATTGTTAAACTATATGCAATGACCTCGGTTACATTCTCTGAACTAGTCACAAGGCTGCCATCTTCTTATTTAATCACGGGGCTAAAGGCAGTGAGTGGTGGGGGCAGATCCTCCCTGTCCCCTTTGGCATAAACTGTGGTGGCCATTGCAGGCAGTGGAAGATTCATGCTAGGAGAGACATTGTTCTCTGCTAGATGATGTGAATACCTTCTCAAGGGCAATTTGAAATCAACAAAAGATACTGGCCTTGTCAGCAGCACTCACAATCCATGTACAAATAAATAAAAGTAATCGCTGCTAACAATGAGATCCTAATGAAAGAGGTACAGAAAACCTACAAAGCACAAACTAGCACTGTTCAAAACTGTGCATGAAAGTATAATAAGTGCCACAAGGAGCTTAATATACTGTAGTGTAAGGCAGGAGGATATGATGAGACAGGTGCCTGGTTGCTGGAAGCTGTACATTGAAGCTTTGCTGTACAGGATGCAGATTTGGACACAAAGGGTGGAATTTTACAAGATTTTTTTCTAAATCTGAAGTCTAAGTTTTCTAGTCTGAAAATGGGAGAGTTCCAGATCCATTTTTGGCTGAGTTTTCTTATGCACTCTGTCTCTAAAAAGATGGGCTAGTCAGTTTCTAGCCAGAGAGGATGTGGATGGAGCTTAACTTGCCAAACAGCCTGTCGAGCACATATTGCGTATGTGCAAACTTCTGATGCTGCACACGTGCATTAACAGTAGCAGGGATCTGACAGACAAAGAGCGAGCTATCAGGCCCCTGCTACTGCAGGCAACCTGAAGCAGCTCACCATTCCCCCCCCCCGCCCCCCCCCCCCCCCCCACAATCATGGGTGCTTGCGACCCAAGATGCAGCCCTTGCCACAGCCTCCTGCCGCCCAGTCCGACCGGGCTCCGCCGCCCAGACTGATCGCAGCCCCCCTCCCTCCCCCACCGATTGCATGCTGAGTGGCAGCAGGCCCCCCTCCCCCCATTGGCCCCACCCCTGGCACTGCTCCCACAGGCCCCACCCCATTGGCCCCATAACCCTGATACTGTCCCCACAGGCCCCACACCCCCTGGCACTGCCCAGTGGGCATTGTTCAGGTGCCCTGTGGGCACTGCCCAGGTGCCAGGATGGATCAAGGGGCACTCCTGCCTTGCACTCGGCCTCCCCAAGAGCCCTCAATGGCCTCCAGTTCCACTGGTGAGCCCAATGCAACTGTTCCCCATTCATGGGGAGCAGGTGTTTTCCTCGCCGGGGAGAACTTCCCTATGATTCTATGATTCTATGAAACTGGCGGTGGGATCTGCACATACCACACCACACACAAGAGCAGGGGTCAAGAATAGAGCCGGTGTCCTTGCTGTTGCTTGCCAGCCAGCCAGCCAGCCCACATTGCTGCTGCCTAAGTCAAGATGGTGCAGCACACAGCCAGGCTCTTTAGGTCACATGTGGCCTCCTCCAGTGAAAGCCAATCGCAATCCATCAGCCATGCTGCAATCACAAGGTAACACCGGGTGTACCTAGGAGAACCAGGACAGACAAAGTATACAAAGGACAAGCAATGAGGAATGCACAAGAATGATGCATTGACTTTTGTATGCAATATAGATTGATTTCATTCATTAATTTGGTTTGGTTTGTTAATTTTGTGGTTGTTTTTACTTCTGCATTGAGGCCAAGTGGATGTCACGATGATCAGTAACTGAGGAGACATGAAGTATGGGAAGGTTGGTGAATTGGGTTGCTGTTATCAATAACATGCTTGGATGAGTTCTTCATGGTCAACTGGTCAGATAGGGGCTGTCTGGTTTGCTTCTTTCCCTCCTCCTCCTCATTCTCCTGCTCCTCAGGGAGCAGATAGCCCAGGTGTTAATGAGTCAATTTTCTCACTTTCCCATGTCTATCTCAGTGAATATTAATTCTATCCAGCATTATGGTTCCTAGAAGTTAGCTGAGTGACCTTTTCATGACTTCTGTGTGACTATGTACTCCAGTTTATTTTCAGCTGAAGGATTTCCAGTCTGTTTTCAGGAGAAGTGTGGAAGTAAAGTCTTCCTTCTAGAATCTCTATGCTCAGACTCGGAACATATTACTCTTCCTAATGGTGTGTAATATCAATATTTTGCAGAAAGAACTCAGGTTTTTCAAATAATTTGCTGGAAGAAACATATGCTTAGTGGAACTGCCTGGGCCAGATGTCTGTTTATTATTTTCTGCAGCAGTTTGGAGCTGCTACATGATGATAAGGTCTGAAATATTGTGATCACAAATTGATTCATCATGTGTTTATCATCATTATCCTCTTCAAAAAATATTTTTTTCTCAAAATAGATCTTTAACTATGTTATTCCTCATATGTCGATCATCCAAAGCTCTCGCTTTTAAAAGAAGTTGAGCAATTTGTGAACCACCTGTCTAAGTATGTTGATCATTTTGTTTCTTTTCTGGTCTAGTCTTGCTTTCCCTGTTTATCTGTATGGACTGCATTTTTCTCCAACTGCAATGTTCGGGAAGATCAGGTTCAAATCCCCTTTTTGCTATTATAGAATCATATCATAAATTAATGAGGTATTGTTTTCCCTCCCAGTAATTAAAAGTTGATGACCACTGGGAGAAAGTAGTTGCAAAATATAAAGTTGAGAAACAAATGAGCAAATGAGAATTGAGAAAATTATCTTATCTTTTAGAAAAAAGAAAATGCAATGCCTGTGCTCACTGTTCTTGAAAATTCACCAATGCATTGCTAAAAGTTAGGTGTGGGGATGGAATCATGTTGCAAAGCCATCCTAGAGGATAAGTTTTATGCTTTTAACATTTGTATCCTTTCTCAGGTATTCATTAATTTATGAATTTTTTGTTGACTAAACATTTGGGGCAGGAATTTGAGCCCCTGCTGGGAGAGAGAGAGAGAGCAGGAGATAAAAACTGGCCAGCTGGAATGATAACCATCAGGCTTATGTAATAGAGTGAAACAGTAAGCAATGCTTTTGTTTAACACTCTACACAGTTTTTTCAAAGATTTAAAGGGCAGTAGTTTTAAAATCCTTGACAGATTGACAGTTGCTTTTGACAGTTCTTCTTGGTACTTTTGATGCACATTCATGTTCACTTTTAACAATTCCATATAGCACCTTACCTCTCCCAAAGGTTTCCCAGGGTACCCTACTCTTTCAAATGGCTCTGCAAAGTTTAGACCTATTCCTACGAGGTCTAATCTAGGCATAAGTCCTGTGGTGGGGGTAGGAACATGAAATGTTTCCTGCCGTGGTAGACAGCGGGAAACCTCACCACATCTTCTGGTGCTGAACTCATAAATTATACAGCCAGATGTTTTATGCCATAATCCATGGTGGGACAGGCTTGATGGCATATAATCTACTGGTGTATCTGGGCACCATATTGAAAAGGCACCCAACATCACTAACCCACTACTGAAGAAAGAGGATGGACCTTCAGGAGATGAAGAGTGATCTCTGGGAGCACTCTGAAGCTGGAGGATCTTGAGAGTGAAGATGGATCTCCAGGAACATTCTGAAGCTGGAAGTTTGATCACCTCGATGGCAGTATCTGGAAGATCCATCTGATAGATGCTCCTCACACCCACTGCTGTGGTGTTCCAGGGTTCAGGGTTGCTGTCAGCCTCTATTCCAAACTCCAGAGGCAGCCCAGGCATTGTTCAGGTGAGTCATGATATCTGCATGCCATGTTGTTCCAGATGTGTTTCGCACCAGCGTGTTTTCCTGCTGGCAGCGCCTGGGTGGAAGATTCGGCCTTCATCTGCATCCCATTAGCAGTACCAAATCAGTTTCATGCCAGCCTTCAGCGGGTTTCCCATTGGCAGGCACCAGTGGAATATACCCTGGGAAATTCACATCGGAGTGAAACTGATTTTTGTACTCCCAGCAAATTCTCCCCCCTTGTCTGGTATTGAACCTGCCAATGGGGCCATGGGAGAATTCCGTTTGTGTTATCCATTCCTGGCTAATGAGAATCAGACATGCCTGGAGGCAGTTGCTATTTTACATGGGCAGGTGCCTCCGAGAAACACTCATGTACAAATCCCAACCCGCTCTCATTCCCATTCCTGTGAAATCCCAACCTTCTCCCATTCCCATCCCTGTGAAATCCCAACCCACTCTGATTCCCATCCCTGTGAAATCCCAACCTGTTCCCATTCCCATCGCTATAAGAACAGGAAGTGCCATGGTCAGGGGTGGGACCTCTGGATTTCAGCCTCCCCTGCTTTTGTCTCATTGCAAAAATCCAGGCCTTAATCTTTGGAAGATTCCAGTCCAGAGAGCAGTGAACCTGGGTCATTGAATGTATTCAATGAAAGCATTGGACAGATTTCTGATCTACAAGGGAGTTTATAGTTATGGGGGTTGGGAGGAAAGTGGACTTATAACCACAATCAGGATTGATCTGATTAAATGGTGGGGCAGGTTTGAGGGGTCAAATGGCTTCCATTAGTTTTTGTGTTCAAGTTGGAAGGCCTTGATTGGTCCTTCAGCTTTGAAAGCTTAACCACCATCCTTAATTGGACAACAAGTCCATCTCGATGCCAACTGGCATTCTGTAAAATTCGCATTGAGTGACGGTTACGCCCGGAGGTATGTCCAATATCCAGAAACTGCCCCAACCTCCTTCTCCAACCTCAGGAGAACATTCTGCCCTTAGCTTTAGTTACAATTATGCTCCACTGCATTTTCAGAGCAATTATTTTAGAATTTAGGAGGGTTAGGAGTTGGGGATTTGAGGGCACTGCGTTAGATTTTGGATTCTGTATCAGTTTTAAAAGAATTGTTGGTCAGCTTTTGCCATTTTTCTACATTGGTGTACAAGAATCCCATTCCGGCAGTAAATGGATAAGGCACCAAATCAGTTCCCCTAGTCAGAAGGTTAGGTCCAGCTGCATTGATAAACAATGCTTTGAAGAGGAACAAATTTCCCCATATAAAGGAAAAGGCCACATAGCATTAATGTTCTGAAAAATTACTTGATGGGTACAGTTTTGTCGTGGCATCAAAACCCAAGGTTTCAGCCTCTCATTCATAAAAGCAGGATTCAAAGTAGGGAAATACTTGACAAGACGGATACCAGGAAGGGTTTATTATCCACCAAGTTGCTCAGAAAAAAAATTCATTGTTGTAGAAGACCAGCTGGAATAGTTCGAATGAGTTGAGTTTGCCGCAAAAGGATTTGTTAAGATCAGGAATGTCACTACAGAACAAAACTATTGGGGCAGTAACATAGGATCAGAATCAAAATCCTACAATGTAGAAGGAGGCCATTCGGCCCATCGAGTCTACAGCAACCAAAATCCCACCTAGACCCTATGCCCATAATCCTACATATTTATCCTAGCTAATCCCCCTGACACTACAGGGCATTTTAGCATGGCCAATCAACCCAAACTGCGCATCTTTGGACATTGGAGGAAACCCACACAGACACAGGGAGAATGCGCAAACTCCACACAGTCACCTGAGGCCGGAATTGAACTCAGTCCCTGGTGCTGTAAGACAACAGTGCTAACCACTATACCACCGTGCCGCCCCTGTGAAGTGACAATGATGATTGGGAATTCTTGTGCATTCTGCGGATTAAGACATATCAATTTACCTGCAATTTAAAGATAGTAATTTGGCTTAATCAGGAAATATGAGGATCCTGGAATAAAATTGTTTCTGAGAAGAAAAGAAGATGACACGTTCTCACTCCCTTGACAGCTGAGCAAACAGTTAGCATGATTTTCAAAAATAATACCAATAATAATCTAAGGGCAAAGGTGTTTAACCTTTTTATGTGGTGACAAGAAGTGACTTCCTCTCATTGCTGCTGAAATTATTTCAATAAATGGCATTTAGGATGAGATGCTGGTATTTCAATAATAGTTCTGATGGTGTTAGACATCTACTAAAATTTCTCATCCTGGACAGTAATAGGTTTAAACTTTCTTCTTAGCCAATTATTATCCAAGTAAAATAATTCTAGATGTATCTCAATTATTATGTTAGAAATGTATTATATCCCTTATTAACATAAATATGGTTAACAGTAAAATTCCATATTAAATAGATTGAAGTTGCCAAATACTTGGAATTTAGTGCTATTACTATAGAATAGCAGTGATGCTGCATTGTCAATGGAAATATAAGTGAATATCACTGAATTGAATTTGACGTGAATGTGTCAGCAATTGAATGTATTTACATGTTACTCAAAAAGGTAACAAGCGGGTGCATTGGCAATGCAGCTTTACTGCTGTAAATATTTTATTTATGTAATAAATAAATCATGGAGCATTCAATATAGTGAAATCCCTTTACATGAATGGGCTGTTTAGGGAACAAAAATTAAAGTGAATTGCAGTGCATTGTAAATGTCCTGATGACATGCTATATCATTATCAATTAATTCAATGCCATATTCAGGGCTGAATTTGATGTTCACAACAGTGGGTCTTTGCAGTGGAACCCCCGACATGATTCAATGCCAATCAGGAACCCAACAGGACAACATGGATTTCCAGGGTCTTCCAGGGTAGAGATGCTGCCTCAGAAAGCTGCCATCAATCAGAGGCCACCAGCTCTTCAGTACCAGCAGTGCCTTCAAGTGCAGTGGCCACCATCAATATTGCACCATACCCGAGGATAAAGGACAGCCACGGAGCCCCAGAACTCGGGTAAGTGAGGCAGACTCGTTGGGAGATGGGAGAGAGTGGGTTGATTTAAAGGTCAGAGGATTGCCTTTCTGCAGGTAGGTCCCTTTGTTGGGCATAGGTTGCCCAAGCTATAGGGGCAACCCCCACTCCCCAAACCTTCAGAGGTTGCAGGGAAGCTCACCAGGGTATACATGGCAACTTGTCCACACAGCAATGCCCTTCCCTGGCTGCTGCCCTTAATTGTTAACTTAAGATCCTCAATTGATCTCTGGGCAGGAAGGCAGTCTCGACCCTCTTCACCCAAAACTTAACTGAGGTACTTGGGAAGGCAAAAGGCTCTCCAGACAACACATTCCCCACCAATTTGATGGCCTTCCCTGCCTTCCAACCTTCTCGGAGAATATTAAATTTCACTTTGCAGCACTATGGAAATAGAAGTGCTTGTATGAAAGGCTGAAAGGTTTTCTCAGAGTTTTTCAAGTTTTCTTACTGATTGCACCAGTTCCCTTCGGTTTCTGCTCCTCTCCATTGTCACATGATATATTTATGTGATGACTTATTGTGGCAGGTACAAGACATAAGAATGTTTAGGAACAAGGATAGG
Organism: Mustelus asterias; assembly: GCF_964213995.1. Classification (NCBI taxonomy): domain Eukaryota; kingdom Metazoa; phylum Chordata; class Chondrichthyes; order Carcharhiniformes; family Triakidae; genus Mustelus; species Mustelus asterias. The sequence goes on from NC_135818.1 coordinate 39,390,629, forward strand.
CCCAACAAGCTTGTTGCATTTTTATAGAGCTCATCGCCATTCTCCAGAAACATTTCATTGTCTTTTAAACTAACTTGTTTTGCTCAATAAAATGGTCTTGCCTAGAAGTTTATTTTATTCTATTGCCTTTCAAGCTTTTCAGATGGGGAGCTCACCTTCAGGCATCCAATTTATGATGACATTGACTGGCACGTTTCTGATGAACTAACACACTCAGGGAGAGCACAGGCAGAATTTAATTAAGTTAGCTTATGATGATTCTGTACTATTGATATTTTTATGCAGAAGGGGGACTGTTTTTTACAGGCAGCCGGTGTATCTCGTAAAACATATAGTTCAGATGCTGTACAGCAGGATAATAGCTCATTTTACTCATGTAGTGTTTATTTAGCAGGAGGCTAATGGACTGTTGTTTATGAATGGAGATTTCCCCTGGGGTTGTTTCCTTAAAGGAATGGAAGCTGTTTTTTTAATTCAATAAATGGGAGGAGCTATGTCTGTAGCAGAGAAACAGCTTTCTGTTTCAGTTTAGAGTTCAGTTGCTGACTGGAGCTGTTTAAAGACAGACGTCTGCTCCCTCTCTCCGTAACATCTCTCTGGAAGTTCCAAGGCTGTTAATCTAAGTTAGAGCAAGCATCTCTGTGATGGCTAACTATATTTAAAGTAGGTTTTAAGTGTATTGGAAGAATGTTGCTGAATTTGGAACTGAAACAGTGATAAGGTAGAAATTAGAGTTGTTTCTTTTCATGTTTAAAGATTGTTCAACTGTTAACAGTTAAGCTGCTACATTTTGTTAGAGGTATACTTAAACTGTGTTATGAATAAGGCTTGTTTTGATTTTAAAAGATCCGTAATTTGTCAGTAGAATTATTCCTGGAGCGAAGCATCCTTTCCTCACCTTTATGCCAAAATGGAAAAATTATTGGAGCCTAGTCTGGCTTCATAATATATCTTGGGGTTCTGGTCTGGGACCCTAACAAGCTGCACTAACCCTAATGATATGGTCTGGGACAGTGGCCGGGTTGCGGGGTGGAGGGAACGGGGGTGGATGCAGGGGAATCAGGTGGAAGCACCCAAATCAGGAAAACTATCCCCAATTAAGTAGGGGACAGGAAGAGCGCCATTGTAGGGATCCCAAGCACTGGCCATAGGATGCCAGGAGCCACTGGATATCACTTATCGCTGAGTCCACCAGAATTCGGTGGTAGCTCAGGGATTTGATGGGATTTACACAGCCTCCAAAAGGCTGTCCAGCAAACAATGTCAGGCTTGCCTTTGGCCTCAGCGGGAGGTGCAGGGTCCTTGTTGACAGGCACACTGTGCCAATCACAGGATCCAGCATCGAGAAAGGGAGCTGCTGAAAGCGATCCCATACCCTTGTCTCCAACCACCCTCTCCATCTCCCAGTGAATCTCTTCTTGTGACCCCATCCCGCCCCACTCACCTGTGTCCAGGGATCTAACATTGATCCTCAGGCTGTGTCTAGGAGCATTGCAAACAGCAGCCACACTCTCAGGTTATTGATGCCGGGAAGCCATTTTCAGCCTCTGAATGATTGGCAGCTCTCAGAGGGTCGGGCTTTGCAACGTATGGGGGCCTTAATCATGTGGGAGCCTCAATGCAGGCCAGTAAAGTGCCTGAGTGCACTTAAATTGCATCAGGCCTCCCACATAGAAATGATGTGGGGTTCCACCTCTTCTCCAACCATTTATGAGTCCCTTCCCACAAGAACTAAATCCCAGCCCTGTGTGTCAGCTGTCATCTATCTGTTCTTGAAACCTGCTGAAGTGTCATGGGGCATTACAGCCAGAACACTTCACACCACAACAGTGGCCCCACGTCTGCTCTGCTGCAGAATAATGCTCTGCCTCATGTCCCCACATGTGGCTCTGCATTTGGAATCATGAACTTTCAGAGCGCTGCTTCATCACTCACCTGATGAAGGAGCAGCACTCGAAAAGCTCATGATTCCAAATAAACCTGTTGAACTTTAACCTGGTTTTGTGAGACTTCTTACTGTACAATTACGTTGGCCATTCTGGGAAACAGCAGCTAACATCATTCCATTATCCAGACAGATCGAATTGAAGGATGCATGTAGCATTAATAAAAACAACATCTCATCATTGATCCAACAACTGGCCTCAGTCGAAGGCAGGAGACTGCACTCAACTGAATCCACAGAGGCTTACAGGATGTGGCCATCTGCTCCACAAATGGAAGATGTAAGATTAACCAAAGTGCAATAGTGACCATGAGTCCCAGACCGTGAAATACATCATCCCAACGCGCCACTGAAATGTGTTGTGGGAGGCACCTCATTTCCCCACTCACCATCTCAGCAGGCCATTGAATGGATAGTCAAATTTAACATCCTATTATAATCCTTTTCTATCATACGAAAATAATCTTACCGTTCAGTGAAAATGTTCCAGCTAACTCCTCTTCTTACTCTTAACTTCTAATTTTTAAAAGTTATCACCTAGTAATAAAGTTAGCAAACAACTTTCCTGGATCAACTTTGCAAATTCCCATCATAATCCTGAAAATGTTCATTAGATTTCCTCAAGTCTCCACTTTGCCAAAGAAAATGTGCACAACTTCCTTAACTGCAATCCTAACTAAAATTGCTGCTGATGGAATTTTCTTGGTTTCTAGTCTTTCTAACTGTGCATCATTTCTTGGCCTCTTGGATAAGATCAAGTGTGGGATTAAGCTCGAGATCAGGTGTGTGGCGGAATTCTACTGCCCGCCCGCCACGGAATCGGAGTGGGCGAGGGGGCGGACAACGGAAATTTCAGTTGACCTCGGGTGGGATTTTCCGGTCTCGCTCGAGTGAGGCTGTAAAATCCCACCTGTAATATCTGTTCTTTTGGTAGCAAAAGCTACAAGCTTTCGGAGCCTTAAGCTCCTTCTTCAGGGGCACCTGGAGAAGGAGCTTAAGGCTCCGAAAGCTTGTGGCTTTTGCTACCAAATAAACCTGTTGGACTTTAACCTGGTGTTGTTAAACTTCTTACTGTGTTTACCCCAGTCCAACGCCGGCATCTCCACATCATATCTGTTCTTGTCAGTTTGGGTCGAGTGTGTCTCTTTTCTGAGGACCAAGAATTGGGTTCAATTGAATTTGAATTGGTTTTTGGAACGAGCATGGAAATGGATTAAGGGCTTGCCCTGTCCACTCTGTGCATTGGCTTTGTAACTTTAAGAAAGGAATAACATTTTTTAAGAGTAACTGTACATTGGCAATATGTTCCTCATGTGGCCTGTTAGGATTAAACAACTTGCTTAAGTTTAATTATGAATTGGTAATTAAATAGAGAGCTAGTGCCCATTGCTAATGTCCTATATTGGTGCAACCCTTGGAACATTTAGCTCCCAGAGTGAAAATCCCAGAGACAGATGAGGAGTGAGGCCAGAAGCTGGAGTTAGGAGGCAGATATCTTTGGGTTAAGGTAAAACTCAAAATAAGAAACGTTTTACTGATGAGGGAAAGTGAAATGACTAACTCTCATGGCTTCGGGATAGGGATTGGAGTCAGTGGCACCCAGTTAAGGACAGCCAACGCCAAGTCCACTTTACTGTTACTGGGAGTCACTGTTACCCTCAGCGGGGTGTCCAATGGCACTTGATGGTTTAACAGCTTGCCCTTATTATTGACTTTTAGGGAAATTTATGCACATGATTTTCACATTCTTTAGCCAGATCATATCATGAAATGAAAATCGATTTAAATGTTAATGTTGTGGAAATAAATCTTTAAACAAACAAAAGGAGAAACCTGTTTGAGAGAATTACTGGTGTATTTCAAAACATGACAGAAATATATTTATTTCCGGTCTGAATTAGACAAATCACAACAGATTGGCCTAACCATTTTGCCCATCCGTCTTGGGCCTGGAGCTCAATTTCATGCTTGCTGGCTAATTAACGGCCATCCAGTGTGAAATACATTCTGTGAAAGGCTGAGTGCCAATAGGGAGGGCGGGAACGGTGAGGGTGCTGAGGAAAGGGAGCGTGCGGGGTGGCGTTTACAATGTGCTCCCTCGGGGGGATGGCCGCTATGGAGCTGACTCAGGAAGCAGCTGAACCCTGAAAAATAAATATCAATGTTAAAACTGTGCCACAAGTGTCTGGGCAGCACCGTACTCAGACACGTTTGTTAATTTTATTTCAGCCCTGACTTTTCATTTCACCCTGGATTAACGCTACGGCTAAAACAAAAGGCCGCCTGTCCAGTCGGCCTGCCTGCCAACCTGGTCAATTAATATTTCATTTAAGCTGGCTTCTTGATCGTCAACGGGCACACTTCTAACTCACACGTGAGCCCACCAAATATCACATTGGGCGCGATGACATCGGAACATGCACCCAGTGTCTTCTTGAGCAATTTTACACTCTTCCAGCTCGGGTGATTGCCTGAACTTTATATATAAACGTCTACCCATTATCTTGTCTCTAGTTTTCATTGCACCCGAGGATATAGTTGTGAAAGTTTTTTTTATTCAAGGGGCTGGATTTTCCGGTTGCACTCGCCCCGAAACTGGAAAATCTTGCCTGAAGTCAATGGATCTTTCCATGGTCCACACTATCTCACCCACTCCGATTCCTGTGGCAAGCGGAACCGGAAAATTCGCCCAAAGGCGTTTTACGGATGCTGTTTTCAGTCTATTCTTGGCAGTCCTGTTTTGTTTCTCCTCCCCGACCTGCTACATGACTCCAGTTTTGCTGTATGGATTTTCATGTAACGATGAACATTTTACCTACATGAGCAGATTTATTAAATCAGAAGGATATTAAAAAATGCTGGAAATACTCCCGTTAGGTCGAGAAACAATTAGCAGCTGACAGGGGTCTTGTCCACCAACTCGAGATCCACATGGAGCCCTGCCTTGCCTCTTAGAGGGAGACCTGAGTTCCATGTTTACTCAGCTCGCCTCACAATATTCACCATCTTGCATTCAGACAATGCATGCTGGGAAACCCGTGGCTCGGGCGCACTGCCAGCGGGACCAGAGATTCCGGCCACAATGATATTGCCACCTTATTGTCAATGTAGCAGCTGCTAAAAATAACTACCCCCAAATGGTAACACACAGCTGAGAATTCCACTAAAATATGACAGTTCTTTTTTATTTATTCATTTATTGTCCACCCCTGAGGGCATTTCCCTCCCTCAAGGGCATTAGTGAACCAGATGGATTTTTACGACAATCAACAATGACTTCATCATTTGACTTCTAATTCCAGAGTCTTTTTCAATTGATTTCAAATTTCACCATCTGCCATGGTGGGATTTGAATCTGGATCCCCAGAACAGTAGTCGGGGTCCCTGACTAGCCCAGCGACAATGCCACTACACCACTGTCACCCCTGCAGTAGTTAATATTATGCTGTTGCCACTGCTTGGTGTTCAGAGCACACTGCCTATTCAGCAAAGCAGGCAGATCGTACTGAAAGATGGGGGTGTTGAGGTCATATCTGACAGACAATGGCCAGAATCCTGAGCCCACTTTGTCCATCTGCAAGATTCCTGGCATGAGCTCAAGGTGTGGAAAATCTGGAAGTCACGGATCTCGCTGCCCCTTGCTGGCGACACGTTGGGTGTGAACCTGATTTACATACATTTTAATAGATATCCATATTATTAAACAAACCTCCCCGCCCACCCCTGCCACCCCGGCAGACATTGACCCCCTGACATATATTTGCACCATCAGCGCAGTTTACAACAGGTGGGAAGTGGGGGAGGGGGGGTGCCAGTACTGACTCTGTGGGTGGGGGTTGGTGGGGAATGGGTCAGATGTTCAGGGAAAGGAGGGGTGGCACTGACTGTGTGGGTGGGAGGTGGGAGGGAAAGGAGTCCAATGTTTGGGGGGAAGGGGTGTGACATTCACTGTTGAGGGGATTTGAGTGCTGACTTTGACCAGCGGGGTACGGGATTGTGTGTTGACTCTGATGGGGGGTGTGTGGGGGGGGGCTGAGTGCCGACTCCGATCACGGGGGCGGTGGGGAGTGAGTGCTGACCCCAATCAGGGGGGCGGGTGGGGTGAGTGCTGACTCTGATCGGGGATGGGTTTGGGGGGGGGGGGGGGGGTTGAGTGATTGAGTCTGACTCTTATCGGGGATGTGGGGGGCGGGGTGAGTGCTGACTCCAAGTGTTAGATTCTCAGGTTAGGTAGAGAAACAATTAGTAGGTGACAGGGGTCTTGTCCACTGACTCAAGATCCACATGGAGCCCTGCCTTGCCTCTTAGAGGGAGGCCAACTCCAATCACAGGGGTGGTGGGGAGTGAGTGCTGACTCTAATCAGGGGGATGGGCCAGGTGAGTGCCGAGTCTGATTGAGGCGGGTTGTGTGGGGGTGTGGGGGGCGGGGGGTGGCGGGGGGGTGGTGGTTGAGTGGTTTGAGTGCCGACTCTGACCGGGGATGTGGGGGACTGAGTGCTGACTCTGATCAGGGTAGTGGCAGGGGCGGGGGGGCGGGGGTGGGCGTGGTGAATGCTGACTCCAATTAGGGGTGGGTTGGTGGGGGGGTGTTATGCTGATTCTGATCAAGATGGGATGAACTGTGGATAGGGAGAGGTTTATTCATGTTCTGATCGGGGCATCGTTTAAAGATGGCGCCCTGCTCTCAGTGCAGCCAGGCTTTGCCGGCATGTTTAGGCCCCGCTCCCCGTATGACAGTGTGAAACCCGCCCCTAGCTGTGTTTTTGTGACAGTGTGGGGAGATCTGCAGAGAAAACCAACCTGTCTTGTTTTTTCCTGCCGGAACCAACACTCTGCCAAATCCTGGTAAGATTGCCCTCGTTCACTCCCTGGGAAGTGCCAACCAGAGAGGAAAATGGGCCATTCACCATTAGGACTCATTTCAAAAATTAAAGTGATAACATTAAAGGGGCAGTTGGTTGTGTCGTGATTTGAGCTGTTTGGTAGGTATAATAAGGTGATATTTAATTACAAGTTTCATATTTGTTGGTGGGCCTCAAATAATCAAAATCTCTGTGAAAGATTCTCCTCCCATCCCACATGGGGGTAGAATGGAGGTGGTCCCTTTAACCTGCCTGCCCCAAATCTGCCTGCCTCTGTTCCCACCCCAGGCAGCAGAGCTGCCCCCATGTCAATTAAAGCTCAGGGAACAGCAACATTTTGCTCTCCGTTAGCCTAGCAACACAGGAAGCAATGCAATGGTGTGAATAGTCTCACCTCTTGATTCCCACCTCCAATATGAAAATCCAGTCCTTGGAAATTTCCCAGCTCTCCGTACCCTCGTTGGGAGAAACTCCTCCTTGATTCCAAGGGGATGGGTGTGGGATGGATTCAGGTCACAGGTGGTGATGGGGCTGCCACGCACAGAAGCAGGCTGTTTAAAAGGCCCACCTAATTTTGCTGAGACTTTGTCCCAGTTGTGTGTTTATATTTTAGGTCCTCTAGTATTCAGTCATCACAGCTCCTCACCCTCCTCCACTCCCCATGCCCCAATGTTGCCTATGCATGGCCCCACCCTCCACACTCCCATGGTCCATTCTAGCCCCCACTGACAACTTAATGTCAACTCGTGCCAATGCACCCACCACCATTTTCGCTTGCACACTCCATGCCACCTCATCCAGTATTCACTGCAGGCAGATCTCAAGAGCTATGTTGAGATGAAACAAAATAAAGTTCTGAATATCCATTATAGTCTTCACTATGCTCGAAAAATACTCCCGTTTATAAAAGGCCATTCAAGACATTTATATCTCCACAAGAATTTAAACCCTTAGAAAAAGACAAACAGACTTGCATTCATAACCCCACATTAGAGACAGATAATCCTACAACAACCTCTTTGAGCATCAAACTCTGAATTTAGAATCCCCTGCTGGAACAATTATAGGTTGTAGAAAGCAGACAAACATTAAAAGGACATGATGATAGTCCTTAGAGTAACGTCATCAACAACTATTGTAACTGCTAGATCATTTTTTTTACCTCTGATACAGGCAGCCAATTTAAATTTTTTTTTAAAAAGCTGGAGATTTAAATAACTTCACAGCTTAACAGTTCCAGAGATCTTCCCTGCCCTTCAAGAGCATTTACATCTACTCTTAAAAATTTGTAACTCCCCAATTGGGTTAAGGATCTTACTTCAGTGAAAATATGGAAATTTTGTGTCAGTCAGCACTAAGTTAGGATTTCCTTCATGTATGTGTCATACCCCACTCATTTTTCTCTACTGGTGAAAGTGGGATTTGTTAGAAATGAGGAAAGGACTTTTGGATCCAAGCCCATTCTGGGAGATGAGGGGATGTGATGCATGAGTCCCAGAAGGCCTAAAATGTGAGCAAATAACAGGGACAGAGTCCCAGAGACTCTTTTAAACAGCCTGCATTGGCATTTGTCAGCCCCAGTGGGCACCTCCAATCTGCATCTGGAGGCAGCAGCCTGATCCATCCTGATCCTTTCCCTCAAAATGAAGATCTTGCCATTTGGAAGAGTTTCTCCCAGGGCAGGTGCAGAGAGCTGAGGAATTTCCAGTGACCGGATTTTCATGTCGGAGATGGGAATCGAGAGGCAGAGCTAATGACATTGTTGCAATCCTGCCCCTATTGCTGGGAGGACAACTTAGCTGTCCTCAGATTCTTAATTGGAAGATCTATGGAGTCTCCATGACTCCTCAAAAATCCTGGCCTTGATATCGGATTTAGGAAACTTTCTCGTCTCTTTCTCCACGAAGTAAAATATAAAGTATCTGTTTAATAATTCTGCAATTTCTTTGTCCTCAGATTCTCGCACTGTACCATCATTTTTAAACATGCTGGAATATTCAGTTTTTATTTACTGCATACATTTGAAAAGCTTGAGGGAAGAATAAAATTTGATAAACAGCTTTGAGCAGGAAATGTTCAAATTCAATTGCACTTATCCCGTTATCTTTTCACTTCATACTATCCCTCACAGACAATTTACGATGGGAACTGAAATTAGTGAAGCTTTAATAACGGCTGGAATTCTCCAGCCATTCATTCCCTGCCACCGCTGCCTGCGAGAACAGAGAATTTGGTGCTCAGCCAAATCTCCATTCACTGCAGCGGGACCAGAGAATCCTAGCCGCGGGTGAGGTCGAAGAATTCCAGCCAATATTTTTGTCAGCTTGATGCAATCAGTAGAAATTCGCTGAACATTGGCAATCTAGCGACTTAACAATAATCCTTATCATGAGATCTGCCTGAAAACCACAGATCATTAAATGTAACATTTATTATAGGAAAATCTTTGAAATAATTAAGAAAGATTTGAAAGTTGAAGACTGGTGAACCATTAAATGGAATAGAGAACAAGCTAGTTTTTGTTTCTGAACCAATTTGCCACATATTATCAATGAACTATCCAAACTCACTGCCCAAATCAGCCCTCTTTTCTGTAGCTGTCAGAATCTAAATTAACACAGCTCCTATCCAAGCTCCACAGTACTAATTACAGTAAACATTACACAATATGTGCAGATCATGGGATTCATTCCATTGCCCTATCTTCAATATTACAAAGACTCTGAGGAATAATCAAACAACAGCTAACTTTTACAACTCCTTTTTATCGATGTATGGAAGAGGATAAAAGAGAAAGATAACGTTGTACTGGATGTTGACAACTTTTAACAGAAAAGGAATGTGTTACATAATGCTGTCAGAGCCACTGTGACTGAATAATTCAAATTTAATCTTTACTTTCAGATGTGAGGATCTTTACAAGTGTTTTGAGAATCACATTCCATGATTCAGTCTATTTATGATTAGGATCATTAGTTAATGGTGATGGAATATATCAAGCTCTGTTTCTTTATTAAATAGTGTGGGATTTGCCGTGTTTTGGCAACCATAATTTAACATTACATTCTAGTTTTCCAGAAACTGGAAATCAGTTGTATCAATCACAATCATCTTACACTCAAGATCACTTCTGTAAAATTTTGCATACGTGTAGATTGGAATGGCAAGTTAAGAAGCATATAATCTGTTTGTAAACATTTCAATTGTCCATTTAATGGCCAATTTTTTATGTAGGATTTTAAGTAGGTTTTATGTAGGATTTTATGTGGGGTTGGAATTCTGAACACTACACAAAAAATTAAACCCCTTTGTTTCATAGGTTCTCTTGGATTGATTAATTACATCATATTTAGCTCCTTTGTTGCCTTGCTAGTAGCCAATAATATTATTATTATTACTATTATGCAGTAAATAAATAATTAAACCAAGTTGCTCACGTTAACTCTGATTCTCTCTCTCCACAGATGCTGCTAGACCTACTGAACCTTTACAGCACTTTCTCAATTTGTTCCAGATTTTCAGAATCCCAATATTTTGTTTTGTGTTAAATTACGTGGATATGACTTATTTCACAAGTCTTGTTATTTATTTTTTCTTACATTGTACAAAAACTGAGTTTTAATAAACTAGCAGATTAATGTAAAATATGTATTTTTAAAAAATTCTTACTCAGGTTGTGGGCATTCGTTCATTCCTAATTGCCCTTCAGCTGAATAGTTTACCAAGGGCAGTTAGAGTCAGCCACATTGCTGTGGGTCTGAAGTCACATATATGTCTGACCAGGTAAGGGTGGCAGATTTCCTTCCCTAAAGGTCATTAGTCCGTAGTGAACCAGATTGGTTTTTATGACAATTGATAGTTTCACAGTCACCATTATGAAGACCAGCTTTCAATTTCAAATTTTATTAATTAAATTTTAAATTTCCTATTCCCTAGGGGCAGCACGGTAGCACAGTGGTTAGCACTGCTGCCTCACAGCACCAGGGACCCAGGTTCGATTCTCAGCTTGGTTCACTGTCTGTGTGGAGTTTGCACATTCTCCACGTGTCTGCGTGGGCTTCCTCCGGGTGCTCCGGTTTTCTCCCACAGTCCAAAGGTGTGTTGGTTAGGTGGAATTGGCCAAGCTAAATTGTCCCTTAGTGTCAGGGGGGCTAGCTAGGGTAAGTGCATAGGGTTATGGGGATAGGGCCTGGGTGGGATTGTAGTCGGTACAGACTCGATGGGCCGAATGGCCTCCTTCTGCACTGTAGGATTCTATGACTCTGTTGCCTCGTTTTCTGGATTACCAGTCCAGTGACATTATTATTGTAATCACTCTCTCTGGGTCTGCAGTTATGTATGTAAGCTATATGAAAGTCAAACATATAGGTAAGAAGCACATGGGACTGTGTTGGATTCTTCCCCTGTTCGATTAGTCAGTTTCATCCAGAAACTTGCTTAACTGTATCTTCCCCTCCTGTCCCAAGGTTTAGATTCCCGAGGTAAGCAATGCTATTGGTGCCTGGCTACTGGAGCCTCATGACTGGACACTTCCAACACCACATGGCCATGTCATCTCCCCAGAGAGGCTAACAAACCAGATGTTAAAAAACAGCATGAATTAGCAGGTAAATGCTTGGTAACTTCCCTTCCAACCCTATCAGATGATTGAACCTGGAGCAGAAGTTCAGATTGACCATGCGTAAGTTAACTGTTAATCCACTTGCCTTTTAATATGATGCGATCTTTGCCACCAACAACCAGCTCACACTTTGGAGGTGTGTTGAGAGGTTGCACTCACTGCATAAACTGAAGTGTCACCTGAGGCTCACTATTCTCTGGGAAAACCCTTGGGGGTAGTTAAAACATATCTCCTTTGATTATTCCCCAAACTGTCAACTAGAAATAATCTAGTGATAGGCACATAATCTAGCTCTTTCATTATTTAATATATCTTTTGTCAGTTCACCTCTAAGTCTACAGCACTCTAACATAAAACCAACCTGAGTAATTAGGTAAACTTAAGCTAGGAGCTTGTAGCTTTTTTCTAACATTTCCCAAGGCCAGTGCACCACAACCCCCTCATGGTTATATGGAGAGAAGAGGAAAACATCATAATAGAGCCAAGAAAACAGTGTATTGGGTTGCATTAATAGAACCATTCAGCAGATGTGTAGGAGACCATTCCGTCCTTATGCAGATTCCTTGGTTTGACCACATCTAGAATACTGTACCTGATTTTGGTACTGTGGGAGTTGGGATGGGAGGTGGGGTGGATGTGAAATATGTTCTTTAAGGGAGAACAAGGGGCAGAATAAATGCAACTGGCACGAAATGAAATGTGCTTACAGATCAAATTATCAGAGAAAATACAATCTATAACCAGATCACAAATTAATCTAGCACCGCTATCTATGCTTGATAACAATATTGTGAAACAATACAAAGTGATTAGACCTGACTGTTCTGAGCACGCACAATAGTGAATAGCCTTTCATGATAAGAATTCTAACTCATGAAGCTTCCTGTTAGGAACACTAATGTTGTAAAATAAGTTATTTTTCCAGCCCATGAAAGTGAAATACACCGTTTTCAATTATTGTTATACATTTTAAATAGCTTCTTCATAAATGTCAATTCCACATGACAAAGCTTTAGCAAACTTTAAGGTAAAAAGGGGATATTATTCCCATTTATGGAAATTGATACATTTAGATTGACAACTTGTATTGGATATATTCTTATCTGCAGTGGTAATCACAGTAAGGTTCAGATGATGATGAAGTGCAAAGCAGAGGTTGTCTTAAATTAGGAGAAGTGGATGACAATATATTTGAAAACTGCCTGTATACTTATCAACCAACCAAGGTTGCATGCTGCCACTCACATTATATCTCTTACACGTTTCACTTGAAAATCTCTATTTACCTGCTCTCAACATACAAGAGACACTGAGCAAAACACTAAATGCATCAAACCTACAGTGTTGTGGGTGTCTGAATGCATCTGTGGCCTCTCTCACTCATCAGTGTAATTGTTGTGATGTTATTCCATTTTTTATTATCCCAGACCTCAGCTTGAAGCTCTTCCAGACAAGCGTTCTTATCCTTGTTGCCATGGGGAATGAATTGGCAGAGAGGAGAAAAGCTCTGTTGTCCATCATTGTTCTGCTGTAGTTTAGGTAATGCAGGAGGCATCACATCTGAAGTGGATGGGCTTTTTCCCCTCAAAATCATTTCATAGTATTGACAATCTAACACAAAAGGAATCAATAGGCTGCAGCCAGAGAAGTAACCCTGGGGTTAAAATGTTCTCAAAAGAAAGTGACAGTATTATATATGTAGAAAATAGTGCTAATGGTGAAGTATGCAACCATTATTAAAAACTTCTTTGCTTATGGAGCATACATTTTTTGTAAAGTACTTGGACTGCCTCAAGCTTCATGCTTCAAGGACAAAGCTTTTCCACCTAAATATTGTACTAATTTGCAATTTCAATCATATAAAATTAAAATATCACAATATTACTTTAAAATAAGGTCCCTAGGACTGGTTTGTCTTTTAAAATGTTGATAATTTTTTTAATGTTACAAATTAAACATTTTACAATATCCAAATAATAATCTGTTAGGTGCAAACAAATCTCTGTTAATGATATGCCCACTATAGGTGATTCTTTGAAATATATTCTATAACAACTTATAGGTTGATTAAATTAACTTCACGTCAAATTATTTTGATTTTACTTTGAAAATATAAGATGAAGGCTTGTTACGGTTCAGTTATGAGAACTGGAATAGCTGTTTCCACTATTTATTTATATTGGCTTAATTTTTCTGTTGTTCTATTTGGCAGAGGGTGTAGGAAGAATTAATGGTGGTATTTAGGATTTTCACAGATATTAAGCATTTGGATCCAGGGCAGTTCCACCGTCAGGCAAAGCTTTGAGGACCAAGGGCAAGTTTAAACTGTGGTGTCCAAAGAAGTTAGCAAACAATATTTGGTAAGATCAAAATATAATTGTGCAGCAGAGAATGATGGAATAGAAAGTCATGGCAGGTTTATAATATGAGAGGAAATATGGTGTTATCAGTTCCAAAGAACAGTAGGGAGATCAATATACGGCTTGCAAAGGTTGGCTAGATAAACTGTTGTTCTCCTTCCCAAAGTATGAACATATTACGATTCTTTCCTTTCCCCGCATACAATAACCATCCATTAAAGTGGTAGGTAGGGGATCTGGTCCTTAGCCAATACTTAAATTGGTCTTAAGGAGACATATAAAAAGGACCCATGGTTGAGTTACTCTTGTCTTCACTTCCTTCCTATACAAGATTTTTATTTCCCCCACATGTGTTGGGCCAAGTCAATGTGAACGTGGAAAACTAGCACAAGTCACAGACTAAAAATAACATCTATGTGGGCTTTCTTTCTGTCAACAGGTGATCTGACATCCATGACGCAGCTTGTTGAAGCATTATACCATTGCTTCAGTCTTTATTTTTCTTCATTTAAAAATATTTTGCTCATTTATAATGTTTGAATTTCAAACAGCACAGAGGTGCCACAACTTACCATTTTTTGTTCTTGAGAGTGACAGTGTAAGACAGGAGAAAGGTTGTGAATGATGGCAATATTGGAGTCAAGGGACTGGGCAAATAGCTCTGTGAGTGTGGCCAGATGAAGTGGAATAAAAGACAGTAGGACATGCCCCGCAACATTACCAAGCAATAAAAAGAACAGAAATGGCACCTTTCACAACTGTAGGATTTCCCAAAACACTTTACAACTAATAAAGTGCATTTGAAATGTAGTCACTGTTGCAATGTAGGAAATATGGCAGCCAATTTTTTCACAGCAATGTCCTACAAACAGCGATGTGAGGCTGATAACTTTTTTAGCGGTGTTGGTTGAGGCATTAAATATTGGCCAGGCCCCCATGCAGAACTCCCCCCGCTCTTCTTTGAAATGGTGCCATGAGATCTTTCACATCAACTGGAGAGGGCAGTTATCATAGAATCATAGAAACCCTACAGTGCAGAAAGTGGCCATTTGGCCCATCGAGTTATGTTTAATATTTCATCCAAAAGGTGACACCTCTGGTGGTTCAGCATTCCCTCAGCCTCCACTGAGGTGTCACCCTAAATGTTATGTTTAGGGCAGCACTGTGGCACAGTGGTTAGTACTCCTGCCTCACAGCGCCAGAGACCCGGGTTTGATTCCCAGCTTGGGTCAGTGTCTGTGCGGAGTCTGCAAGTTCCCCCTGTGTCTGCGTGGGTTTCCTCCAGGTGATCTGGTTTCCTCCCACAGTCCGAAAGACGTGCTGGCTAGGTGCATTTGTTATGCTAAATTCTACCCAAACAAGTGCTGAAGGGTGGTGACTAGGGGATTTTCACAGTAACTTCATTGCAAGCCTACTTGTGACAGTAATAAATCATTTAAGAGGTCTCTAGATTGAGGCTTGGTATCCTCTAACTCAAGTGCTATCAACTGAGCCATGGTTGACACTGTAGAGGCAAAATTTTCTTATTGCAGATAGTAGGTCATCTCACAAACTGGGAAACTCTGACGCTGTAGCTCTCCATCAAATGTTCAACTACGGGAGGCCCAGCCATAAAAGGGTCCTTTTATCAATTTTGGATAGGGTGCCCTGACAATAAAAATAGGAGAGATTTCCCATTTGGAGAACAGGCAGCAAAATGCCAGATAAGTGGGTGGAAGGAGGGACAGGGTCCAGTTACAAGAACACAAGAAATAGGAGCAGCAGTCGACCACATGGCCCATATCTTTGACAAATGGTCATCTGGACTCGAAATGTCAGCTCTTTCCTCTCCGTACAGATGCTGCCAGAGCTGCTGAGATTTTCCAGCATTTTCTCTTTTGGTAGGAGACCGCATGATCCTCTACCTTTCAATACAATCATACTGCATCTTGGGTTTCAACTCCATTTTCCTGTCCACTTTCCTTCTCTTAATTCCCTGAGAGACCAAAAAAATCTGTCCCTCACGGACTTACAAGTATTCAATTCTCCTGGGGCTGGAGAATTCCAAAGATTTACAACCCTTTGAGAGAAGTAATTTCTCCTCATCTCAGTCCTAAATGATCAGCCCCTTTTCCTGAGATTGTACCCTTGTGTTTTAGACTCTCTGAACAGCAGAAACAATCTCTCAGTGTCTCCCCTATCAAACCCTTTCAGAATCTTGTATGTTTCAATGAGATCACCTCTCATTCTTTTGAATATAAATACAATTTACACAGTCTCTCATTAAAAGGCAATCCCTTCATTCCAGGGTCCAATTTAGTGAGTCTTCTCTGTACTACTTCCATTGCAAGTATGTCCTTTTGTAAATGTGGAGACCATAAAACTGCACACAATGGGGGCGATTCTCCCAAAAGTGCTGAATTGGTGGGAAAACTGTTCTAGATCACGATTGTGTATTCAGTGCAGATTCAGACCTGAATCTCCCTACTCTGTGCACTGCACAGGTCCCAATCGTGAATCTCATTAAAAACCAGGGGGCCTATTCGTGCTGGAGTCTGACAGCTCCGGAACTCTGTGCATGCACAGTGGTCCCGATTTGTCAGTCTCCCAGTTTGCTGGCCAGCTCGATCGCTGGCCAGCCTGGAACCCCCGCAGTGCTGCCCCTCCAGCCCCTCCCCTCCATGGCCCAATCGTGGCCCCCACAACAATTTCCAGGCCCTCCGCCCCAGACCGCCCCGATGTCCAGCCCCCCCCCACTCAGCAGTGGTGATCCCCCCATCCCTCACCCCGGCAGACCACCACCCCATCCCCAGCCCGCCCCAATCGCTGGCCTCCCTCCAGCCCAGACTGATTGCCATGCAGAGTGGCAGCAGGGCCCCCCACCCCCACTGATTGCCCCTCGGCCCCACCCAAAATAGGCCCCACCCCCTTGGCACTGCCTGATGCCTGGTTGGCAGTACCAAGGTGCCCCCTGGGCATGGGTACTTTGCCCCTTGGGCAATGCCAAGAGGCACAGACTGGCACTGCCAGGATGCCCATACCCAGGGGGCACCACCCCCCACACCACCCGACACTCTGGGGGGCCCCGATTGCTCCCCCCCCCCTTCATTCTGATGGGGTCTCCAGCTCATTCCCCAAACGTGGGGAGCAAGTCTGAACCCCACCAGAATTAGGTACTTCTGGCGGGGTGGGAGATTCAATCAGGCCCGGCAAGTTCCCGATAATCACGTGCAAAACATATTTTAAAAAGATTCAAATGACTTACCTGTCCTCCCACCGGTTTCCAGCGTGGTTTGGACTCTGACTGTTCTCTGGCTCTGGGAGATGCGCATGCATTCCCGGCGCATGCTCAAATCCCGGAAAAAGGCCGGTGATGCGATTCTCCTGACCGGATCCTCCGGAAAAGTTGCGGGAGAATCAGGCCCAATATTCCAGATGTGGACTCACTAAAACCCTGTACAATTGTAGCAGGACTTCTTCATTCCTGTACTCCAATCCCCTTGCAGTAAAGGCCAATGTGCTAATTGCCAGTTTGCCAGTCAATAATATCTGAGCAGAAAATATTAGTCCCTTCAATAAAATGGTGAAATATGTCATTATGTAGGAACAGCTAATGGTTCTTTTACCATGTTGTTTGGTATGTATGTACCACAGCATCCAAGGCTCAAAATATGCAACTTGTTGTTCTAAATTAAATAGTGAGCTGTTTAAAAGGACATTTTTACAAAAGATATTTTTTAAATAGTTAACACTATAGAAATGTTCATAAATTCTTGTTACATGAAGGATAAATATATAAACTATAATGTTTCAGTGAGCACCAATTATTATATAAATAATACCACCAGAACACTTAATGCTGGAGAAGATATTTTACAGGTTTTCACCTCAATACTGAGCAAGAAATTATGGTTAAAAACTACTAACATGTAGTGAGTTTATAAAAGGATGTTACAACATGTACCGTACATGTACCACTCTATGAAACAGAAAGAAAAGAGTTCTGTTGAAGGATTTGTTTGCTTCAGGAATGTTTTGTCTTTTACCTATGGCACTCAATTTAAGTCATCCACAAACAGATTCATGAGTGAGGAGTACATTTTGAGCTGTAATATTCTCGAAAAATCTAATGTGACCTTTCACTCTTGCACCCCACAGCCCATTAGTCATCCATTAGTAAAGGAGCTAATGGAAATAAATCATACAGTTGGATGGGTAGCACTAATGCATGGTTGAAGCCTGCATTCCTAAAAGAGCACAGAGATCAAAAGCTGTACTGTACAAAATCATTCACCAATGTGTACATAGTTACATTTTAAGAATTCATTTGTAAACTTTGTATCTAGTAATGAACTCTGTTCTACATTGTAGCATAACATACATGAGCCTAAAACTACTAATGGTGATAGCCTCAGCACATTCCTGGGAGCTTTAACTTGTTTTGGATAAGTTATAGGCTATTATCTTTATCACTGTGTTAATATTCATCCAACAAAATCCTTATAAACATTCTGCTAACCATATGTTAAATTAGTTTAAAGTTTTCTGGCCTCTGTTTAACTGAGATGTTTTACTGGCAACTATTATTTGTTTGTATATAAGATTGCTTCCCTACCTACCAGTTTTCACCTCAAGTTTGTAGCTGAAAGACAAAATTCTGATCAGAAGTTAAGAACAATTTCAAATAAGGACCCTTTTTTTGGGAACAATTTTGCTTGCCAAATAAACAATTATTTTATTAATGTCACAAATTGACAAATAAATTGGGAACCGCACTTTCTTGTTGACATGATGATATTGAGGTTTTACTTTCTATGTCCCCATGAGCTCAAGGAACAATTGTAACTTGGCCCAGCTGGTGGTGACAGGACGTTAGAGGAGTTAAAATCGTTGTGCATCACTTCACCACATTACTGCCCTGCCACCATATTTACTGGGGGTCTTACTTTGGATAGCCCAGGGAAATACCTGAATTACTAATAAATGAAAATCAAGATTTTATCTTGTATGTAGGACTTACAGTGAAACTTCAAGGGACAATTGGAAAATGTGTTCGCTGTGCATACTTCATGTTGTTGAAATGAGCAGTAAAGAGGAAGAGACCTTAAAAACACATTGGCTCTTACTCTCCAGTCCTGACTTTACTCCTGATGGTTTTGGCTGGAACATTATTCAAATAAGTTGGTCAGGAGGTAAGAATGGTTTGAACCTCACACCAAGTTCTCTTTTGTAATTAGCAACCCGCCCCACACTCCCAAGTGCTCCAAACATGCTGCCAGTTAAAATCAACCCTATGGTCAGTAACCATCAAAATGTGACTATTTTTAAGTCATGCATAGGAAAGTTTTCAAAATAAAGCTTTAGCTAAAATTATTACTGGTGTACTGGCAAAGTTTTGCTCCTTTGCCTGATTAATTTTGAAACACCTTCTAACTTATTTCACAGGGAAGCACTGATACCGCTGGTATATGCCAATACTGGCGATTAAGAACAAATGTAGGACAATAGGACTTTATTGTTAACATTCATCTAATGTTAATTCGGAAGCACAGTATAAGATCCACAATTAAACTTCATGGGTCACTCCCCTGTGGGAGCTATAATCAACTGTACCTCACTAATGTCAGTTGTAATGGATATCATGACAGGACGACAATTTAAAAAGCACATGGCAAAAAAAAATGCATTGCCTATGAACATGTGAACTAAGAGCAGGAGTAGGCCACTCGGCCCTCGAGCCTGCTCCACCATTCATCAAGATCTGGGCTGATCTGATTGTAACCTCAACCCCACATTCCTGCCTAACCCCTATAATCTTTCACCCCTTGTTACTCAAGAGTCTATCTAGCTTTGCCTTAAAAACATTCAAAGACTCTGCTTCCACTGCCTTTTGAGGAAGAGAGTTCCAAAGACAACCCTCTGAGACAAAAAAATTCTTCTCATCTCTTTATTTTTAAACAATGACCTGTAGCTCTAGATTCTACCACAAGAGGAAACATCCTCTCCACATCCACCCTGTCAATACCCCTCAGGATCTTAAGGGTTTCAATCAAGTCACCTCTTACTCTTCTAAACTCCAGTGGATACAAGCGTAGACTATCCAAACTTTTCTCATAAGGCAAACTGCACATTCCTGGTATTAATCCAATAAACTTTCTCTGAATTGCTTCTAACGCATTTACTTCTTTCCTTAAACAAGGAAACCAATACTCACCAATTAGATAATAAGTTTCTTTTTTGTTCTTCCTGTCAAAATGGACCATTTCACGTTTGCCCACATTATGCTCCATTTGCTGAGAGCTCTGCCCACTCACTTAACCTATCTACATTCCTTTGTAGCCTTCTTATTTCCTCTTCACAATTTACTTTCCAACTATCTTTGTGTCATCAGCAAATTTAGCAACCAGACCTTTAGTCCCTTCATCCAAGTCATTTGTATAAATTGTGTAAAAGTTGAGGCCGCTGCACTGATCCCTATGGCACACCACTTGTCACATCCTGCAAACCAGAGAAAGAACCATTCCCTTATGGTACATACTGATCCTCTGATTAATTATTTGGCATAGATAAAATCTTCCCATGAAAAAAACCTTGTTGACTCATGTTGTGGCACTGATTTGTTCTGGCACTGCAGTGAAAATAAGTTGAATGACACTTTAAATACATTAGCTTATCCGTATTTAGAATAATTTTAAAGAAAACTATTGCTCAGTTTAATCAGTGCCACCTAAATCACCCCATTATTAACCTCTTTTTTCAGGAACTGAGCTGCTGTTGACTGAGGAAATTTGTATCCAGCATCTGATCAATTTCACAGCACTGTATTTGCAAAACTTTCAATCAAAGGAATAATATCTCATTATCGTTGGCTTGCTGAGGAAATATATATTAGTCAAAACAGTATGCTGAAAGCCTATATTTCTGCACTAATTACAGGCTTTGTTTTGTCTCCCATGAGCATATTTTACAGACTAGTCAGTCTTACAAAAGGTACCACTGTTAATCCACTATTTGCCTTGTTCTCCATTGCAGCTGCTTAGGAGGTAGAGTGCAAACAGAACTGTATTTAAGGTCATTCCTTTTAAATCCACTGCATGGAGTTACAAGCAGGGAAGAAAGAAACTAAATTATTGCTGGGAATAACATTAAGAAAAGACTCGAGATAAGATAACCTCATTGTTCCTTTATTTATGAGGCTCAGGGAGACTGTGCTCTGCAGTGCATTAATCAGTCAATGATAAAGAGATTGCATCAGGATTCCAGGATTAAATATTAGTCCTGGGGTTCCAGCAACAAAGTGAACTTAAATAGCCACGCAAGAGAAAGCAGTTAAAGGAATCAATTGTTGATATTTTCTATAATTTTATTGCCAAACTCTCTTTCCTGAAGGTTAAAATAACTGTTCAAAATAAATGATTGTTTAAATGTTTCTGTAATGTTTAATGGTGCTGTTTTGAAGAATTCTATTGTTGTTCCATGTTGATATTGTAATCCCCTTAAAAACCTAAACTGATTTTCCCAATATAAATTGCAATTGTAATTAGAATCATTGTTATCTTTTGAGGCCTTGTTTGCCTGTCCAAGTGGATGCAATAGATACTGGCCAGAATTACCCCGCCATTCATGTCAGCAGGATTCCCTGGTCCCGCCACATCTCCTGTTACGGGTTTCCTGGCAGCTAGGGGTAGCTTCTATGGTAATTCCCATTGATAGTGGCAGGACCAGAGAATCCCACTGCCAGTGAGCGGCGTGTTGTCCCCCGCTGCCAAGAAAAACGCTGAGGGGAGACCAGAGAAGCTTGGCCACTATTGCACTCTTTAAAGCAGATCTTCTAGTTTCCTGGTCAACATTTATTTCTCAACCAATGCCACTTCTTCTTCAGTTCTCTGCCCAAAGGGAGATCTGACCACCAGCGCCACAACTTCCACAACTGGTAGGCCAAAGAGGTCAAATCCACCCCAGCCAGAACAGGGATTAACCCTATGCTAATGCCACCAATCTGATCCCTACCAGCCCAAGGAGTCTAGGTTACTATGGCAACATACACTTTTACATGCATGTTGCAGTATTGCACTATGGATGATAATGGTTGAGGCTTCAATTTCTTTCCATCACATGGAATCTCTCCCACTCTTACCACCTGCCTTTGGTGTGTGTTGAAAGGATTTACAAGTTGATACTCTGTTTTGCCACATTACGAACACACCTTCCTCGGTCATCAAATGTTGGAGTGGGACTTGCGGCCAGAGCTTCTGGCTTGGAGTAAGAAATGCTATCCACTGCGCCACCATACCTCCCACCCAACACCACTAAAATGGATCAATTTATCTACATTTCTCTTTGTGGTACCTTGCTATGGAATATTGGAACTAAGTAGGTCATTCAGGCCCTTAGGGATCTGTATCTCAATTTCATTTATCCACCTTTATTCCATTCAACTTGCTACTCCTACATAATAGCAATCTGTCGACCTCAGCCTTGAATATTTCACTTGAACCAGCATCTATTGTCTTTTAGTGCAGGGAATTCCTGCACTTCGAGATCAATTTACATAAACTTGTTTTGTATTTCTATGAATATAGGTGGTTGAAGGGTGATCAAATCAAAGTATGTGATACAATAAAATGGTTCAATTGAAAAGTTATGCAGAAACGATTACCTCAGATGGGGGAATCCACAACAAAAGGGCACCCACTAAACATCAGAGCCAGATCATTAAGGATTGAAATAAAGAAATATTGAGTGAAATTTTCTGTTTTTTCCAAAAGTGCTGGACCTGGTGAGAAAACCAATGTGTAGCTCACCAACAGCACAGCCAGTGTTTCTCTCACACTTAGTAAAATAAAATACTGGAGGTGTCTCACACATCGTCATGCTGTGAGGCTGGGTGGGGCCTGATAGAGTCAGCAACCTTTGCTCTCCAGAAATCATTTTTTAAAGGATACCTTAATCTTAAAAAAGTTAAAATTAAAAAAATACCCCCCTTCCCCCCAACAGTGATTGAGACACCCCACCCCCCCCCCCCCCTCCCCAGGAAACCACCTCCCAACATAGGACCCCTCAGGACAAGGGGACAACCCACAACCCACATGGGGAACCTCCTGCACCGACCTCCCCAGTTGAAGCAACCCTTCCTTGGCACTAACTTTGGCACTGCCCCCTGGCACCCTGGCACTGTGTCCTGCCCCGCCCCCGGCACTGTTCCCTGGCACTGCCCTGGGAACCCTGGCACTGGGGGCAGTGCTAAGGGCAGTGCCAGTTTGTCAGTGCACAGTGCCAAGGTACAGCTTGGCCATGTCTCTCTCTCCCTAGGACTATCCTTACCTGTGCACCCCCAATGGGTTCCATTTGCCTGGTTCCCACCCAACTTGGATGCATCGATCTGATGGCAAATGTATTTCACCTTGTTATTTCCTAATTAATGATAATTAAAAGAAAATGTGTATAAGGCATGAATTTCCACTTATTGAAGCTGCTGATCTTATAAATCAATAGAGTTCCGCATTGACTTTTCTGCGCGGCCACGACAGACGTGGCACGGTAGCACAGTGGTTAGCACTGCTGCTTCACAGCTCCAAGGTCCTGGGTTCGATTCCCGGCTTGGGTCACTGTCTGTGTGGAGTTTGCACATTCTCCCCATGTCTGCGTGGGTTTCCTCCGGGTGCTCCGGTTTCCTCCCACAGTCCAAAGATGGACTGGTTAGGTTAATTGGCCATGCTAAATTGCCTCTTAGTGTCCCGGGATGCGTAGGTTAGAGGGATTAGCGGGTAACATGTAGGGATATGGGGATAGGGCCTGGGTGGAAGTGTGGTCGGTGCAGACTCGATGGGCTGAATGGCTGCTTTCTGCACTGTAGGGTTTCTATGATTCTATGATTGCCTGTATTATCATGGAAATCATTCCCACATGTCGAATTAATATTTGCACCAAGTTCTGAAAATCCTTTCTGCAGCTTACCCAGTTTCAGAATCCGGTACTCCCCACCATGCACAGGCAGCTTAGAGGTTTGAGTACATTCGACCTGTAAGATGCAGGGTGGGACGGTATTAATGTCGCCCTATTCCTTACATGATTTCAGTCCTCAATGAAGTACTTTAATGATAAAATTTATATATATCTCTGTGCCTGTAATATGTGAATGGTGTATTGGTTTATAATTTTAATATAACTTTAATTAAACATTGCCCTTCTTTTAATATCTGACTGAGTGTGTCTATCTTTATTGATACATGTTTGCATGTTTTTCGCCTGGTTAAATAGTCTTTATATGAATTTTTCAATGTAAGCTGCACTGTAATTCGATCTTCAGGCTATAAGTGTGTTTCTTGAATAAAATAATAATTATTTTACTTGCCTGCATTGCATTGAATCTATCCTGATGCCGCAGTGTTAGGAGTACTACCCAAGGACCGGGAGTGTCAGTGGCACGAGGCTACGCTGTGGTATCATGAGCCTCTTGGAACAGAAGTAGCTTGTCTCAGTGCTTTTGAATTCTGGAATGATCCTTCAGATCTGTAGGTGCATCAGCCGCCTAGACCTGGATCCTTACATCTACAAGAGTAGGGGGTCCTAGGGAGTTGTTATCAGCATACAAGCAGCTTTATGAAGTTGGACAGCAGACCTGACACTTGTGGAGGATTCACTGATCAGTCAGAGTAAGAGCTCATACTGAATGTGGTGACATAGTGGCATGGATAGAGGATTGGTTAGCTAACAGGGAACGGGGTGGGGGGGCGCGATTGTGAACCCATGTTCACCATCCATGGGATCAGCGGCGAGGGTTCAATATCTTGCAAAACTGGAACTTGTCAATCTCACCGGAGAGATCGTGACTTCCAATTTTTGCCACCCCTCGCCGGTGACGTAATCAGGTTCACACCCACAATGAGCATGAACTTGATTTCAATATAATTAAATACATTTACATATTATTAAAGACCCCCCTCGCTGTTTATGAAACCAGAGGCATATTTTTTTGATGGCCAGTAGAGTCAAAGAGTATAGGGGGGGTGGGCAGGATGATGGTATTGAGGCCACAGTCAGATCAGCCATTATCTTACTGAACCATGGAGCAGGCTTGAGGGGCTGAATGGCCTACTCCTGCTCCTAATTCTCATGTTTGAATGTGAGGGATGAGTTTGAAATTATGCAAAGGGTAAAAAGCAAATGGCCTGAATTCTCTGGAGTGGCTTCATGGGAATTCCCATTGACAACGGCGGGACCAAAAGATCCCATCACCAGCGAACAACACGCCGCAGAGAAAAACACTGAGGGAAGGCCAGAGAATCTTGGCCTAATATGTAAAGGAAGTTTGCTCAAATATGGCAAACAGTGAGTGAGTGTCCATTTTTATGTAGTAGGTGACAAGGTATGGGATCAAAGGTTCAGTGCACACCGTGAGAGAACTACAGGAGGATTGAATAATTACATTTAAAGAAACTGCAGGGAAGGATTGGGGGCAGCAGGTAATTTATCTTGTTTGAACTGATAAGGCCATCAAAACTTATTTTTGCCCCGTTAATAAGTTCAGAGGGTCAAGATAGATGGCAGTCACTATGGCAACCTACCTCCACAGAGTGTAGCCTACATGTTTAAATAGCCTACAAGATCAAATTCCAAACAAATCATTCCTCTGCTATATATCTTGATAAAGAGACGTCTTCCCCTAGATTGCCTACTTATTGCATTGCTTATGCTTCTTTACACAATGCCACTTTAACATGCTGCTTGGCCTTGACTCCAGCTACATGCCTCCTTTCCACTTCAGCAATGACTCTAACTCTGCCCCATTACTAGTTTTCCATCACCCCCTCCTGCCTTTATGATGCATTGCATGCTGGCTTTACAGACACTGCAGATCTCTCAATATTTAAATATGCTGATCATTCCATTTACAACAAGGTCAATACAACAACCTCATTTTCAGACCCCTTACATTATTTTGGTTTGATATATAGCATATGGGCATCAGACAGTAATCACTCTCAAACCTTTTGTCTCAAATCTTAAACAGGAATCCCTTGTCATTTAATGACTCCTGCCCTCCATCCTATCACAACCTTTTGTTCTGTCCCTGTTCCCCACCCCCCACTCTGCTTCCTGGCTTTGTACTTGCTTAAAAGCTATTCATATGTAACATTTTCTTGCTGTGTCATCGACCTGAAACATAAGAGAGGCAATTTTAACCTGACCACTGTCAGAAAACTGACAGGATTGGTTATGATAGTGTTTGACACCCTGTCCAATTGGACTCTCCATTGACAGCAATGTAGAGTAATAGTGGGCCTGACTTGCACCCGATCCCATCTGTTTCCTAATTGGTAGGTTAGGATAATATAGCTCCCTGTTAACTTAGTTTGTCTCTGCCTCACTTTCGCTCTCCATTGATTTGGGGAGTGGGGGGATTGATTCCTTGGTCTCCCCGCAGCGTGTTTCTCATGATGGGAGGCAGTGTGCCATTCGCCGGATCTCCTGATTAAATGACTGCACCCCATGCTGCCGGGAAACCCACATCAGGACCAGAAGATCCTGCCGGTGTAAACAGCCAGAGAATTCCAGCTGCTGTTTAACCTGCAGAGTGTTTCTACTATTTTTTATTGTTATTTCAGATTTCCAACAACCACAACATTTTGCTTTTGTTATTATCAGATCCTTTCAGACCTGCAACAGTGAGGATCTTCCTCCCCTCTGAGGGGGCAGCCTTTGGAAAATACAGTAGTATCTGTAGCCCACCAAGAATATAAAAAGAAAGCGCACTCAGCAGCATAACACCAGCAAAGTTGTGAATAGTTCTTGTGCACCTCAGTGGTAAATCTGTTTATGAGGGAAGTCCCCTGCCCAGACTATGTTTGTACCCGACTTGTTCCCAGAAAGAAACTGAATAATGGCTTCTCCTCGTACTTTGAATCAGGATTTTCTCAACGATTTTTCACAGAAACCTCAGAGTGAATA
This sequence comes from Mustelus asterias, assembly GCF_964213995.1. NCBI lineage: Eukaryota > Metazoa > Chordata > Chondrichthyes > Carcharhiniformes > Triakidae > Mustelus > Mustelus asterias. Next base: position 39,417,347 of record NC_135818.1, read on the forward strand.
TTATTGTCAAAACCATTTATTTGACCTCAATGAGGTGTAATAATCTGCAATTTGTTATTCTGAATTTATTCTGACCTTTAATTACACTTAGCTACATGGAAAAGTTTAACTCACATCTACCTTTTGTGATTAATTGATTGAACCATATAAATTGGTTAGCACTGCTACCTCACAGTGCCAGAGATGTGGATTCGATTCACTGTCTGTGTGAGTCTGCTTGTTCTCCTCTTGTCTGCGTGGGTTTCCTCCGGATGCTCCGGTTTCCTCCCACTGTCTGAAAGACATGCTGGTTAGGTGCATTGGCCATGCTAAATTCTCCCTCAGTGTACCTGAACAGAGGTCAGAGTGTGGTGACTAGGGGGTTTTTACAGTAACTTCATTGCAGTGTTAATGAAGCCTATTTGTGACACTAATAAGTAAACGTTAAACATTAAATTTGCTGAGGATTGGTTATGCATTGTCCCTAAGATCACCTGGATGGAAAAACAATAGTTCAGTTTTATGCAAGTTAGTTTCGCAAGAGTTGGAAAAATACGTTTTAAAGTAAAATGTTTTCTGCATTTTAAAAATAGCAACTGCCCACACATCTTAAGTGGGAGAAAGGAAAGCTTTTCTGAACTAAGTAACAAGGGTAAAAATTGAAACCTGTTGCATCCATGCTACTTGTGTAAGTGGCAGAAATGAGGGCCAATGTTGGGGACCAATGTCCTCTGCCCAAAAGAAGGTATTTATCAAACTTCAAGATAGTGCACCTTTGCCTAACTCAGGCATTAGGCCCCTTACATTTGTAAATGGGAGACCTGGGCCAAAAGTCTCCAACCTTGCCCGCGCCTGGATTATCCGGTCCTGCTGCTGAGCGCCAAATTTTCCGTTCTCGGTGGCAGGGGTAGTGGGGCGTTTAAGCTCAGAGAATTCCGGCCCTGTTTCTTCCCCCTTGCTGAAAGTGGGTGATGACAAATGGTGTGGGAGCCAGGTCTGGTATTCACAAGGATTCTTCACTAATCATTGCAACCTGCACAGCTTCCGACAAGAAAAGCTCTTTCAATCTGAAGGAGGAACAGCCCTCACCCTCTTACTGCTGCTCTGTCCTCTCTACCAGTGACGCAAGAGCCACACATTCTTTTTCTGAAGGTGGGCAATCCTGCAGCAAGTTCCAGTGGAATGTTCAAATCATGTTAATGAAACTAAGTCTGTGCTTACCTCGAACTGCCATGCTCTTCCATGTGTGTGGTGCCCAATTCAGGCCTCAAATAGGCCTGAAGGGATTTCCACCCCATACTGTTGTCAGATTGACTCTTTGTGACAAGACAGCTTATCAAATCAGGAACTTTCTTCCTGGATAAATTAAAACCAGTTTCACATAAAGAACTGATTATCTTCCCATCAGGCAAATATTGACTGAGTTGGCTAATCAGTTGCTGAGTATAAACAGCTCTCTTTTCCATTTGAGTCAAGAGCAGACAGCCTTGTGTACTCTGCAGTCTCATGTAATCTCAGCCAACAATTGATAGTGCAGCACATCAAAGCCTTAAGGGAGAGAGCCCAGGTAATTTCTGCATAAAAATGCACATTGAACAATTGATAGTAGCATAAAAAGAAGTCTTCAGATACTTTCACCAGAATTTAAATGGCAAATAGATTTTTGGTGAATGTGGGTGATACACATGGTTGCTGGAGCTGTGCTGTATGAGTTAGTAATGGACAATGGACTTCATACCAGCCTGCTTTTCTCTGATAATTGCAAACGTTCAGTGTGCTATTATGGAGACGTCAGCATCAGTTTACCTGAAGGAAAGTTGAAATAGAACTCTATTATATAACAAAGAAAACAGCCAGCAAAACACATCAGCCACATACGCAATGATCAAAAAGACCTGCTTGGCTTTAAACACTAACGTACAATGACAACTAGTGCATCCAGTTTGTGTTTCAAACCCTTGGTTGTCCACGCTTGAGGCCGGCCTCAACAGGTCAGTGCACTTATTCTCTACGAAAATCTGAACAAAGCAAACACTGAGCACTTTGGGTTGTGTTTCTTTGAACTCTGGACTGATGTAAACTTTGGCAGAGCCAGGATGAGCCATTTCAAATATCAATTACAGTGTATAAGTTTGCGACTGTTGGAACAAAATAAACCCTTCATGCTGTATCTCAAGCAATATTTGAATTTGCAAAAAACAAAGATACAAATATTACATGATTGCTTCAGAGATTACCTGCCTTTCATCAATTATTCTGCTGCTTTAATAACATTTGAACAGTTTTGTTACAAATCCGAGTTTGTGAAATGAAATTATTACTGTTGCAGAATCATGCTCACACGATTCAGAGTGCAGCGGGCACTGCTTTCTGTAACCCCTCCATTGATTAAATGACATAATTGTTATTTCCGGATATGTCTTCAAAAGAATGGTTAACAGATCAATAATATCTGGAATGTAGCTTTCGAATCCGCTGCTTATAGCCATCAGAGCAAGCACCTCATTATTTAAAGCAATTTTGCCTTTGGGGATTCCCTGCTCACAATTTACATGGACTTCTTTGCATTAAAATCTGTTCTCAGAGCTCCAATAATTCTTCTTCACTGAGTATTGAAATAGAAGTGAGATTCAAGGATGGCACGGTGGCACAGTGGTTAACATTCACAGTGCCAGGGACCTGGGTTCGATTCCAGCTTTGGGTGATTGTCTGTGCGGAGATTGCATGTTCTCCCTGTGTCTGCGTGGGTTTTCTCCGGATGCTCCGGTTTCCTCCCACAGTCCAGAGATGTGTAATTTAGCATGGCCAATCCATCTAACCTGCACATCTTTGGACTGTGGAAGGAAACCAGGGCACCTGGAGGAAACCCATGGAGACATGGGGAGAACGTGCAAGCTCCACACAGACAGTCACCGGAGGCCAGAATTGAACCCGGGTCCCTGGCGTTGTGAGGGAGCAGTGCTAACCACTCTGCCACCATGCCACTGACATATGCCACCTGCTCCCCATCACCTCCTTGCACCCCAGGCAAGCGGAGTATGTTCCATCACACTCCTGACTTGGCCTTGTAAATGCTGGGTAGGCTTTGGGGAGATGGGAAGTATGTCACTCTGTGCAGAATTCCCAGACTTTGACCTGCTCTTTTAGCCACAGTATTTACATGGCTGGTCCAATTCAGTTTCTAGTCAATGGTAACTCCTCCAGGATGCTGATAGTTGAGGATTCAGTGATGATAATGGTTCAGCACCATTCGCGACTCCTCAGATACTGAAGCAGTCCACGTTCAAGTGCAACAAGATCTGGACAATATCCAGGCTTGGGCTGGCAAGTGGCATGTAACATTCGTGCCACACAAATGCCAGGCAATGACTATCACCAATAAGAGCCACTCTAACCATTGCCCCTTGACATTCAATGGTGTTACCATCACTGAATCCCCCACTGTCAACATCCTTGGGATTACCATTGACCAGAAACTCAACTGGACTCATCAGATAAACATAGTGGCTACAAGAGCAGGTCAGAGGCTAGGAATATTGTGGCGAATAACGCACCTCCTGACTCCCCAAAGCCTATCCACCATCTACAAAATACAAGTCAGGAGTGTGATGGAACACTCCCCATTTGCCTGAATGGGTGCAGCTCTATCAACACTCAAGAAGCTTGACACTATCCAGTGGCCCGCTTGATTGCCACCACATCTACAAACATCCACTCCCCCCACCACCGACACTCAGTTAGCAGCAGTGTGTACTATCAACAAGATGCAATGCAGCAATTTACCAAAGATCCTTAGACAGGACCTCCCAAACCCACGACCATTTCCATCTCAAAGGACAAGGGCAACAGATACATGGGAACACCACCATCTGCAAGTTCCCCTCCAAGCCCCTCGCCTTCCTGATATTGCCGATATATTGCCGTTCCTTCACAATCGCTGGGTCAAGATCCTGGAATTCCCTCCCTAATGACATTGTGGGTCAACCCAGAGAACATGGACTGCAGCGATTCAAGAAGGCAGCTCACTGCCACCTCCTCAAGTGCAACTAGGGATGGGCTATAATTGCTGGCCAGTCAGCGACGCCCATATCTCACGAATGAATTTTTTAAAAAATGACATTAAATGTCAAATTACCATAAGGGGCAATTATTGCACTGGAGGAGGAGTGTAAAAGTGCCCTCTTGAGGTAATATGTGCATGAATGTATATAAACCAAACCAGATTAAACTAGTTTCATTATGTACTAGACTCCATGCAATACACACCAGTGCTTTTGTCCTACAAAGATATCATCGCCCATTGTATCTTTCTTCGTCCTCCTTCCCTCCCATTTACCTTGTCAAGCCCTTTCAGAATTTTATGTGTTTCAATAAGATCACTTCTCATATTTTTAAACTCCAATGAATGCTGGTCTAACTTTCTCAACCTTTCCAAACTCAGAGATCTGGTAATCAACCTACTGAATCTTAATTCTGAACTGCCTCCAATGCATTTATATATCTCCTTAATTAAGAAACCAAAATTGGATGCAGTACTCTAGGTGCGATCTCATCAATGCCCTGTACAGTTGCAGCAAAGTTTCCTAATTTTATATTCCATCACACTTACAATAAAAAAGCATTCTATTTGCCTTCCTAATTACCTGCTATACCTGCATGGTAACATTCTGTGATTTATATACAAGAATCCCTCTGTACTGCAGCGTTCTCTAGTCTCTCTCTATTTAAATTATATTCTGTATTTCTATGATTTTCTACTAATGTGATGATCCTCACTTAGTTGCATATTACACTCCATCTGCCAACTTTTATCCCACTCACCACTCTATATATCTTTGCAAGCTCTTTGGTCAGAATTTCTCAGAAAGGCAATGGCCCTTATCGAATGCCTTTTGAAAATCCAAATACATTACGGCCGGGATTCTCCGACCTCATCCTTGGCTGGGATTCTCTGGTCCCCCTGCAGTGAATGGAGATTTAGCTGAGCGCCAAATTCTCTATTTTTGCTGGCAGTGGTAGCAGGGCATTTGAGACTGGATCTACTGGTTCTCCGTAATTGCTCTGCTTGTTACGTCGTCAAAGAATTCTAATAAATTTGTCAAACGTAATTTCCTTTTCATAAAAACCATGTTGACTCTGCCTGATTGTATTAGAATTCTCTAAACGACTTGTTACTATTTTCTTCATAATTGATTCCAGCTTTTTCCCCATGACAGCTATTGCGCTAACGGGCCTACAGTTTTCTGCTTTCTGTCTTTTTCCTTTCTTGAATAGAGGTGTTACATTTTCTGTTTTCCAATCCTCCAGGACCTTTGCACAATCTAGGAAATTTTAGGAGATAACAACCAAGATCCACTGTCTATCTCTCCAGCCACGTCATTTAACAGCCTAGGATGCAGGCCCAGGGGACTTGTCAGCTTTTAGCCCCCTTTGTTGTCCTAGCAGTTTTTCTTTCGTGGTAGTGATTGTTTTAAGCTCCCTTTTTCCCTTTGCTTTTCTACCATTACTAGAATGCTTCTTGTGTCTTCTACGAGGAAGACACATACAAAGTCCATACCATTCCCTTGTTACCTATTGTTAATTCCCCAGTCTCATCTATGAAAGGAACACTGTTTAATTTAGCTACTGTCTTCCTTTTTATATATTTGAAGAAACTCTTACCATCTTTTTATATTTTTTGCTGGTTTTCATATGCTAATTTCTCCTTTTTCCTTAGTCAAATATTTCTGGTTTTGTAATATCTTCCAATCTTCTGGCCTCCGATTAACCTTCAGTGCCTCTGATGCTTTTCCTTTCAATTTTATACCATCCTTAACTTCTTTTGTTAGCCACAGATATTTTATCCTTCTCACAGATTCTTTATCAATGGAATATATCTTTGTTGAGAGTTATTAAATATCTCCATTATTAAATGCCTGCCCCTGCTTATTGATCATCTTCCTTTTTACCTTTATCCCTAGACCATTTTAGCCAACTCTATCATCATACCTTTATAATTGATTTCATTTACATTTAAGATAATAGTTTTGCACCCAAATTTCTCACCCTCAAACTGAATATGAAGTCATTAATTAAACATTAGGGGTGGTGTCTTGAGGGTGCATTTGCCATCCATGCAGATGCTGGCGCGTGTTCAAGATTCGGAAGTCGCAGTTCTTGCTGGCAAGAATGCAACTTCTGGTCCTCCTTAATTGCTCTGCTTGTTACGTCCTCAAAGAATTTTAATAAATTTGTCAAACGTAATTTCCTTTTCATAAAAACCATGTTGACTCTGCCTGATTGTATTAGAATTCTGCCCCTTGCCAGCCCATAATGGGCGTGAACCTGATTTGCATGTATTTGCATGTATTCTAATATGTACACCCCACCTGCCATATCCTGACCGCTCGTCATATCTTCAAACTGTACTGATATAACTTCACAACATCACACTTTACAACAGGTTCACACAGATGTGAACCTGTGGTGTGGGTCTCCCCAGGGACGCAAAGGTACATATAGCCCTGGGGGGATGAGGGACATGGCCAGGCAGTGCCTTGGAAAGACCACCTGGCACTGCCTCTTGACTCAGGCTGGCACTGCCTGTGCCAAGCGGCAGGTTCCAGTGGGAGCCTCATGGGGGGGGGGGGGGGGGGGGCAGGGAAGGAGGGGGTGCCGTGGGGATTCATGCAGCTGTGATTGTGGGTCCAATGGGCAGGAATGCCGGCTTCTGATACCGTTTGATACCCCACCCTTAACAATAAAAAAATTTTGTTCAAAGCAGAAAATCTCAAATTATTCCAGTCTTTCCTCATGATTCGCATCCCTGTTACTAGGGCTCAGACTTCATAGATCATGGAATCATAGGGCAGGATTTTCTGGCCGCGCTTGCCCCAAAACCGGATTTTGGGGATTGTCGATACTCCTGAGAATTCAAAGTCTCCATCCAAAGTGTTCTGCAGATTCTGTTTGTGTTGCTGCAGCTTTTTAAAGAGTGCATCAGGACTGTATTTTCCTTTCCCCCAGCAGGGGTATGTATATCTATCAGGATTGGCATTAGCACTGCAAATCCATCCTGTATAGCAAATGAGTGGCCTGGGAGGCAATTGCAGCGCATCAGCAATGCATTCACATTAGTCAGTGTTTGTCCCATTCTTCTGCTAATCTACAAACAGGAGGCACAAAGCAGGCTAACATGCTAAGTGGTCAGAACATTGAGTTGAGCGTAATGTTCCCGACATAGAATTGAAGAATTAACTCCATGAAATGGTTATGATGAAGTTGTAAAAGATCAAGGAGTCCTATTAGACTGATATTCAACATGCCCAATCAATACAGAGGATCAATCAACAATTCCAATTCAACCTGGAACTATACAACCAAAGTAGCAGAATACGAGTCAAAGGATGTTGCAATCAGTCTGTATAGTGTTCTGGTATGATCACACTTCGAGTACTGTGCCCAGTCTGCTCACTGAGTCACAAGGGATGCATACAAGTAAAGAGTCACAAGTGGCACGGTGGCACAGTGGTTTAATTTCGGCCTTGGTTGACTGTCTGTGTGGAGTTTGCACATTTCCCCAGTGTCTGCGTGGGCTTGCCCTGGGAGCTCCAATTTCCTCCCACAGTCCAAAAATGTGCTGGTTAGGTGGATTGGCCATGCTAAATTGCTCCTTAGTGTCAGGGGGGCTAGCAGGGTAAATATGTGGGGTTTAGGGGATAGGGGCTGGGTGGGATTGTTATCAGTGCAGACTTGATCGGCTTAATTGTCTTCATCCGCACTGTAGGGATTCTATAGGGGAATTTTCCCGCCCACCACGGGAATTGTAGCGGGTGGAGGGGGGGCAGACCATACAAAGGTCCATTGATCCAGGTGGGATTTTCCGGTTTCGGGGCAAGCGCAACTGGAAAATCCCTCCCTATGATTCTATGATCTATGAAGTCTGGGCATTGATGGCTTCAAGAATGACAGCTAACAATGCTGCCACAGGTCATTCTTCCTGCTTTGAAAACCAGCTTGGACATGGTCAGTATCTAATCTTAGCGATTGCCTTTCTGGAGAGTGGCATCGAGCCTAGTGGTTTAAGGGTCTCTCCAAACCTAAACCTGCATGAATCCCCATCCCACCCCCTCCTTCCCCGTCTCCACCCCCCCCCCCCCCCCCACCCCCCCCCCCCCCCCCCCCCCCATGAGTCTCCCACTGGAACCTGCCCCTTGGCACAGGCAGTGCCAGCCTGAGTCAAGAGGCAGTGCCAGGGGAGCTTTAAACAAGGTCCAGTAATGCTCGACATTGCAGGGGAGATGAGATGAGAGTTACCTCAAGCCTTGCAAGCACATCACACTATTATGGTACAGCCAAACCTGGTCCCTTAATCTCTGCTCTGCACCTGGAAAGCTGATGGTTCCTCGGGAAGTGGATTGTTCCCTGAGAGAATGGAAGTGAAAAATTGGCCACTAAGAATTGTTAGCACCAATGACATTGCTATTTAGTTTGTTACAAAAGTGTAATTAGTGGGTCACTTGCATTGGTGTGACCCAGATCAGACTAGATCTCCAACATAAAGAGCCAGCTCTATCATCATCGCATTTTGTGTAGGGATGTGAATCAGGTTAAGCGCTACTTTGGATCAGAATTTGATCTTATCGGGGTACAGGCCAGAGAGAATACGTTGTGTGTTTGACAGGGGTGGGGTGATGTGAGGTAGGTTTTGTATCATTGCAGAATTGCTGCTAATTGTTGTGTAAAATTGGCCTCATTTCCTCTGAAAGGCGATTAGCAATAATTAGCCATTTTTTGATTTAAAATTAATTAATTAATAAGAGATGCCTATTTAAGAGCATAGTTGGTTTAAAAGCAAGAATGTATCGAAAAGCTGTAATTGCTCATGACTGCACATAAATAACAATCACAAGAAGAGCAATAGAAGCTGAAAACAGACAACTTGCAGTTATTGTGACACACATTTTGTAGCCGATTCATTTACACTCAGTAACCTTTCCATCTCTTCCAGCTTGAAATTGCTACATGATCACAGCTAAAAGCAAGGAAGGCACAGTAGTACTTTGCCAGTTCCTTTAAATAGATCTACTTCACGTCCAGCTTTTATGCAGCCACATTTTGATGTATTAGTGTGTTACCATATCAGAGTTACTTAGCTTTTTTCTGTTTGCAATTTTCACATAATTTTGGCTGATTTATTTCTTTATTGCAAATTACTGCCACGAATTACCTACAGAATGGCTGTATGCATTTTGGAACTGAACTGCGGTCACAATACAGAATTACATTTCAATCAGTTATTTTCCATAGTATGCAGGTCATTTTGAAAAACAGTTTGGCTTAATAACGATTCTTTGTTTTTCAGAACTAGAGTGACCCTGGCAGAGGCAGAGAAATGAAGCAGAGCTTTGAAGCACAATGGAATTTTGGCAAGGTTCCCTAATCCATATTGTTCTCAATCTTGTGATGAATGGTGTAGAAGGGAGCAATTGGAGGAAGAATCATCCGCGGACCGTAGTCACAAACATCCTGATGATCTGTGCATAACGGAATTGGGGGATTCTGTCTGTCTATATGGTGCATTGATTGGATAAACCAGAATGCAGAAAATGAATGGAACAATTGAGGAGCAGAAACAATTTGAGTTAGGCGGAACCAAAATAGAACAAATCACACACTGGAACACATTTGTAAGATCATAAGAAATGGGAGCAGGAGTAGACCATTCAGCCCACTGAGTCTGCTCTGTCATTCAATGAGATCATGGCTGATCTGACTGTGGCCTTATCTCCACTTTCCTGCTTGCTGCTCCATAACCCTTTACTTCATGGTGGATCAAAGATCTGTTTAGCTCAGCCTTAAATATATTCAATGACTCAATCTCCACCCCTCTTTGTAGAAGAGAATTCCAAAGAACAATGACACCTCCCACTCCCGTCCACCGAGAGACAAAGAAATCGTCTTCATCTCTATCTTAAATGGGAGACCACTTATTTTTAAATGTGTCCCATAATTTTAGATTTCCCCAAAGAGTGGAAACATTCTCTAGGCATCCACTCTATCAAGACCCCTCCGAATTCTATATGTTTGTGTAAAATCACCTCACCTAAATTCCAAGAATATAGGTCCAAGCTTTCCTTACAAGACAACCCCTCCATCCCAGGAATTAGTCTAGTGAACATTTAAGGAATTTCTTCCAAGGTGAGTGTGTTCCTCCTTAAGTAAGGAGACCAAAAAGATATATAGTTACAGCCAGACTTCCCTACTTTTAGACTCCAATAAAGGCCAACATTCCATTTGCCTTCCTGATTACTTATTGTACCTGCATGCTAATGTTTGTGATTCATGTACAAGGACCTTTGTTAAATTCCCTCTGTACTGCAACATTCTGCAATCCCTCTCCATTTAAATGATTTTCTGTTTCTCTATTCTTCCTGCCAAAATGGATGACATCTCATTTTCCCACATTATACTCTAGCCGTCAAATTCTTACCCACTCAAGGTAACTTATCTCTATCTCTTTACAGACACCTTGGAGAGGATTTCATGGAGCCCACAGTGTGGGAGATGTGGATACAGGGTGACTAAATGAAGCTGGTTATGAAATTCCAATTGCCCAATGGAGGGTGAGATGCAGAATAAAGTCCAGAGTGTTTTTGCGACATATTGAAACTCACGCATTACTTAGCATATATTTACATGCCAGCAGCATTTTTAAAATTATGGGTGCGATTCACCCAACTGCACTCTAAGTGTTCCCATCAGTGGGAGAACCGGAACGTTTCCCATTGGCGTTAGCAACGCCTGTCCAGTAGGATCCACTCACCTGATTGATGCAAATTTATGCATCATGAAAAAAACATGCCTATCAGCCAAGCTTTTCAGAGATTGGAGCGCCGTTTTTAAAGGGCGCGCTGATCTCAGTGGTCAAAGACAGATCCCCTTCCCCTTCACAATGGAAAAGGTGACCCCCTCCCACCCCGGCAGAGTGGTGGAGCACCTCCAACCTCTCAGCACGGAGGAATATTCTCCCCACCACGAAGAGAATGGGCCACCTATTCCCACACCACAAAGGCATGAGGGCAACCTGATCACCCCCCTCCCTACCAGGCAAAGATTCCAATATTGAGTCCTCTGAAGAACATCCCACCCCCAGTTACCCACCCCAGAACTCCCCCCTTCAAATCCCGCTCCTAGGCAGTGCCAAACTTGCACTTCCCCCCCGGCATCCTGGCGGTGACACTCTGACCTGGTACATTGGACTCTGATGGTTAAGGAGGTAAGTGCTCTGACCAGGTGTTGCTCTGCTCCTGCAACTCTGCAGGGGAATGTTTCCCCATGGGACTGGGGGTTGGGAGCCTCGGGCTGGGGGCAAGGGGTTGAGCATGAGACATCCCCCTCCCCACCCCCTCACACCCCTGGGATGGGGGTCTCGTGGCTGGTCTCTTGGTGTGGTCCTTTCTGGCAGCTCTCTAAACAAAATTCTTGTCTGTGTACTATGAAAACTTTGAAGTGGCCTAGTCAATTTATCCAACCGGTGCTGTTCCTGTTAGCAGGCTGGGTAAATGATGGGAAGCTGTGATTTGCCTGTCAAACTCTCCAATGACTGCATAATTATCGGGTTGCCGCTCGCTCTGAGCAAGAACCCAATCGTGCCAGCGGGGCGAGTTGAGTGAATTCCAAGAGCGCTCACGCTCATCAAGAATCCTGAGTTTTGGCCAACGCCCCATTAACCAAGGCATTGGGATTCCTTGATGGCTGTCTGAAAGGGTTGGAGAATCCCCCCATAGTTTCTTTAGGTCAGTTTCTTTGAATATTTTTACCAGATATAAACATGTCTGAAAATGGGAAAAATGTTTTTGTCTCATAGCCAAGAGTCATCCAATCGGGTAATAAGTCTTTTTGATTTCCAATTGGTGTAGGAAGGCAGTGTGTCAGAAAGATAATTGTGTTGGCTGATTAATGGCTGAAGCTTGGGACCAAGTTATGTGATGAAAACTGCAGAAATACATTTTATTCACAGTTGGCAACCCTATAGAAAGTTTGTAGGTGATAATTTGGATTATTTGTAAACATTTTATAGTTGATTACTGAATTTCAGCAAAGATCACTTTGTCCTGTGAGCTTTTTGCTGCCATTAAAAAAACCATTTATGTGCCAATGAGTTGATCTTTTTGCAAGTATGTCAACATGTTCACAGGTGCCTGCACATTTCTCTGCTGTGCCAGAGACTGGTCTTCCTACATCATTGTAAATAGGGGCAGGCCTCAAGCTGTCAGCATTGACCATTAAGAAGCTGAATTTTCAGAGTCAAGCTTTATAAGCTGGAAGCACACTTAGGGAAATCTGGGGAGTGAGGGGGGAGGGAAGAGTTGACCTAAACATTAGGATGAAAGGTCCTGCAGGGCTATGGACCTATTTGCACAAATCCTGGAGTGCACACAGTTCCATTCTGAAAACACATATTTGTAAGATCTGCCATACGGAGTATTAACCCCACAAATAGTCCACACTGACCGTTTTGTACATGTTCTGACTAAGTTAAAAGTCACACAGAATAGAGCTTTGAAATTTCATGACAAATTGGAGAATATCTGATTTCCTTTTTCATTGTGATTACTTATTCACTCTGATCTGCACAGAGTCTGGTTCATACAGGTCTGTGCACAGGCTGCTGGCTGACGACCAGCTTTTCAAACCAGATTGAAGTGGTAGCTGAGGATACACTCAGAAGTTGGCTACCCACATAGTTGGCAGCCCACGTTTGCACTGGCAGGCTTTTCCAAGCAGGAATGGAGTAATTATTTCTTCTTATTCAATATTTAATCAAAATAACTGTAAAGTAGGCTGAAATATTAATATTTTTTGTATATATACTTCAGAAATCAGATTTGGGCAGGGTCATCCCTCATTCACCACCCCATCCATGGCCCCGCGGGCAGCACCTGTTTGAGCAAGTTACTGAGAATAATCATTTAAAAAAATATTTTGAAAACAGTTATCTCTTGGCAACGTGTCTGACCATGAATAATGAATGGCATGGAGTTTGCAATTGGGACGTTCAAATCCTCAGCCACTGCAACAAACAAACTATGTGGGATGGATGGGAATCAAGCAGGAACAGGGCATCAAGCTTTCTGGAGATAATTTTAATTATGTTGCTACCCTCTTCCTGCTGGGTGGGTTCAAATTGTCCCAGTATTTCATTTCAACTGAAAATAATTGCTACATAATTACAGCAAAAACTTCTCAGATATTTACCTCTGCTTTTTGACTTACGTGTTTTGCTGTCAGGCTATTGTAAGAACAGCAATGGCCATTGCTTCCAATGTAGAAGAATGTCCCAAGGCAGTTCAGAGTTGTAGAGCCATTATGGAGAAGAAGAAGTCAATTTGGCCCATCAATACCAAGCCAGCTCCTGTGGAGAAATCCAGTCTATCCCATTCCACTGCTCTTTCCCCATAACTTTTGAGGTTATTTCCCTTAAGTGCCCAACAAATTCCTTTTTGAAATCATCATAAGTCTCTGTTTGCACTGTTTTGCTGTGTTGTAGGGGTTCCGACTGGGTTTTGGGGATTGTCTACTCTCCCAAAGGTATGCTGCTTGAGTCCATTGTCTTTTTAACCAGAACTATTTGTTTGCAGCAAGTATTTACACATTTGGACCGCCACGTGAGGTAAGAGATTCTGTTCGTGGCAAGATTTCTCTTACTTCTCAGTCATATTAACTGACATCACTGTTACATCAGCATCACTTATACTTCTGATGTTAACAATTTACTCTACATCCGCCTCCCCACCCCGACCCCCCCCAGTTTCTATCTCTATCATCCTCCGATATCACTTCACAGGGTCAGTCTTTGACCAATTGCCTTGATCTTGTTCTGATCTTTTCAGGGTGAGGATATTCACTCTTCTCTTGCCTGTCGGTGTGAGTGATCTTCTTCTCTAAGATTTTAGTGAGTCTTTGCTCTGCTTCATGATCTGAACATTAAGCCCGAGTTTCTATTAGATTTCTCTCCAAGGATATTAAGGTGCTGTCGTTTCTCCTTATAATATGCTAGCCTGTCTCAGCCCTGTACGATCTTGGTTGTGAAATATTTTCAATGATGGTGCTTTCCCTCTCTGGCTCTCAGACCCATACTCTCTCCCCAGGATGGAACACTAGTGACTCCTGTGCTCTCTGCCTGTGATTAAAGTTCTGAGACTAGTTATTTCTCTGGTCTTTCTCATGCTGTTTGAACCTATCATGATTGTTTGTGGTGGAGTTGGGTTTCAATTTTAGTGTCAGATATGGAGCTGTGTTCTCAACTCCCTAGCAATTAGTGACTCTGATGGTGAGAAGCCATTCTGTAGTGGTGAAGATCGACAACTCAGGAGAGCTAGATTAAGGTCTTTCTTTTCCTTTAATAACCACCAACACCTCTACTTTCTCAGAAGACTAAGGAAATTTGGCATTCAGCTACGACTCTCACCAACTTTTACAGATGCACCATAGAAAGCATTCTTTCTGGTTGTATCACAGCTTGGTATGGCTCCTGCTCTGCCCAAGACCGCAAGAAACTACAAAAGATTATGAATGTAGCCCAATCCATGACGCAAACCAGCCTCCCATCCATTGACTCTGTCTACACTTCTCATTGCCTCAGCAAAGCAGCCAACATAATTAAGGACCCCACGCTACCCAGGCATTCTCTCTTCCACCTTCTTCCGTCGGGAAAAAGACACAGAAGTCTGAGGTCATGTACCAAACGACTCAAGAACAGCTTCTTCCCTGCTGCTGTCAGACTTTTAAATGGACCTCCTCACACTAAATTGATCTTTCTCTACACCCTAGCTATGACTGTAACACTACATTCTGCACAGTCTCATTTCCTTCTCTATGAACGGTATGTTTTGTCTGTATAGCGTGCAAGAAACAATACTTTTCACTTTATGCTAATACATGTGACAATAATAAATCAAATCAAATCAAATAACGCCTCAGTGGTTCAGACTCCTCTCTGCACCTTTCCATTTGCTTGAGGATAACAAGGTGAACTAGTTACATGAACAAAGCCATTTCGTTTGCAAAATCTTGGAATTGCTCATTTGCAATTTGCGGCCATTGTCAGATCGTATGCTGTCTGGAATGCCATGCCTTGAATAGATTCTCTTGAGGGATTGAATGACTGCTTCTGCTGTGCAATCAGTTTACTTCAATTCACAGTGACTCATAATCAATAAGGCTAAGGAAGGTTTTCCCGTTAAAGTCAAATCAGTCCATTCCCAGGCACTCCCATGACTTTGATGGAAAGAAGAAGGTAATAGTGATTCTTTTTGTTCTTAGCTTTTTATGGCACAAGTTGGAAATAATTTCTCCCATAGAGCAAGGCCACCGGGTATTGCATCCACGCACGACACTTGGTGGTTCCGGAAAACCCTCGGTAAAGTCTTTGAAGAATATCAAGCTGATGAACTCTCGTTATGACTAACCTCTCGTTAAAGACCAGTTAATCATTGTAGAAGTGCTGGGTTCCCAAACACTGACAATGAGGATTTGTAACAAACAATATTTTATCCATTAGCTGAGCAGCTACTCCATGCTTGAGCTCCACTCACGCTCCCTGGAGAACCCTCACGCTCCCATCATGTGACACTTTTTGTAGCCGCGTCATCACGTGGCCACTCAATCTATATCTTCCCCATTAAGTTGGGATAACTGGCGGTGTTGAGACGTGAACTGTGCGCGTGAGCAGTAACTGTGAACCCTTATATAAAATACAGATCGAACAAGCCAACAATACGTAACTATTTGCATCTGGTGAGACATGGATTATTAAACTGCTGCAGCTGGTGCACAGTCCATTGTATCTCCTTTCACCACCCCCTTTTTTGGCTGTGCAGAGATGAGATTCGAAGGCCAATTGTAGACTGGGTGGTGACATGATCCTGGAACCTTGTGTTCAGTTTGATCACACACCCTGACCATGTGGTTACGCCAATTGGTCATGCTGTAGTTTTTCTCAGGCTGGTGTCCTCGAGGTGAATGAGCTGGGGCATTCCATCCGTGTACTCAGTGGGTGCAGGGCTCACTGTGTAGGCCTCTGGAGGAGTCTGCATGTCCACTGGTGTAGGGGGCCTGTGTTGTAGGCCGGAGGACTGGAATGCTGTGCATTTGTTGGTGGTGGTTCTGATACCTGTAGGAGGTGACAGCGGTTGCAGGCTGAGTTTGTGGGCATTTTGATCATAGTGCGTTTTGCTTCTTAATCAGCATTGCATGAGGGGATCATTCATGTTGGTTTCAAGATTGGGCTTCAGCAGAGCCTTGACAGTCAGAATTATTGTTCTGGTGCGCCTGGAAAAGAGTCATTATGCTGACGAGGGCAGGCTCTGTCATGGCAGATCTCATAGGCTGAGGAGTGCAGCATAGTAAGTACTCTGTATGATCCCGGGCCGATTTCTCTCAGAAGCCCCCAACCTTTTCAGTAACACAGCACACTTTCCACAGTGCATCCACTTAGATTCTAGTGGACAGGTTCAAAAAGCAACTAAAGAGGCTAATGGAATCTTAGCCTTTCTCGCCAGTGACTCTGTGTTACACAATGATAGAAGTTCGGTTACAGTTTAAAACTCTGGTGAGATATCATTGGTGTGTTCGGTTCTGGGCAGTACACCTTGGGCTTTGCAGGGGGTCATGATGTGGAGATGCCGGCGTTGGACTGGGGTAAACACAGTAAGAGTTTTAACAACACCAGCTTAAAGTCCAACAGGTTTATTTGGTAGCAAATGCCATTAGCTTTCGGAGCGCTGCTCCTTCGTCAGATGGAGTGGAAATCTGCAGATATCCACTCCATCTGACGAAGGAGCAGGGCTCCGAAAGCTAATGGCATTTGCTACCAAATAAACCTGTTGGACTTTAACCTGGTGTTGTTAAAACTCTTACTGTCTTTGCAGGGGGTGCAGTGCAATTTGAGCAGAATGTTCCTGGGGCTGAAAGAGTCAAATTATGACGTGAAGCTGCATGGATTTGTATTGGCTTGAGCCTAGAAGATTTTAGGGTGATCCAATCCTAAAAGTGCTAAAAAGCTTCAATGTAATAAATAGGGGAAAATCTCTGTCCCGTAGTAAGGGTACCAAGAACATAGGGCATAATCTTGAAATTTGAGCTAGAACAGTTAGGAGTGAAATCAGGAAATATTTCTTCCGCACTAAGGGACATGGTAATCTGGAAATCTCTTCCTCCAAGTTTCTCAAGAATGCAAATGAAGAATTTTAGTTAGATATGAATATCTAGATCAATGGAAGGTCTTGTGACGCAGTGGTAGTGTTTCTGGTCCAGAAGCTCCAGGTTCAAGTGCCCCTTCAGGGTTTGATGGCCATGGAAGGTGCACCTGTAATCTTGGCAAATGCTCTTTCTATGTTTCCGTTTATTTTTATCTCCATACATCTGATGGCTATCCTTTCTCAGGTCAAGAAATTTCTGATGCAAGGATGGCCAACTATTATTGAAGATGATGAGTTGCAAGCTTATGTGTAGCTAGGATGGATGCATCCTGTGGGTGGGGGGATGGGGGGGGGAAGGGGGGGTGGGGTGTTAAGAGTGGTTGTTCTTCCCCCTGGTCATTCGTAAGTCATGGGTGAACTTTATGAAGCTCATCCAGGTGCCTCTAGAATGAAAAGTCTAGCCAGGTCACATGTTTGGTGGCCTAAAATGGATCTGAACTTGGAGAACAAGGTGAAGCCCTCTTCCGTTTGTCGGTTAATCCAGAAGATGGTGCCACCTGTACCACTTTATTCTTGGGCATGGTTGGATTGTCCATGGTCCAGACTTGATGTGAACTTTGCAGGACCTTTCATGAACCACATGTTTTTGGTTGTCATAGATACACATTCAAAATGGTTGGAAGCAAATATCATGAATAATATGACAATTGAAAAGCTAAGTCAAATGTTTGCAATTCATGGTCTACCAGATTCGCTCGTTTTGGATAATGGCACGACGTTTACAGGTTAGTTATTTCAATAATTCGTGCAAAAGAATGGAATATGCTGTGTGCATACTGCACCATTTCATCCAGCTTCAAATTGTTTAGCAAAGAGAATTGTTTAAATCCTGAAGGAGGGACTTAAAAGGATGGCAGGTGATTCCAGTAGCATGTCACGTCCAATCCACACCCCAATTCTCTCCAGTGGAATTGTTGCTCGGTAGAAGGCTGAAATTTCACCTGGATTTGCTTTGTCCAGATCTCAGAGCAAAAGTGGACAGCTTGCAAGAGGAACAGAAGGTGGGACATGACTACCATGCCAAAGAGAGGCAGTTCAAACTGGATGATCAGGTCTACATCAGGACCTTTGATAGTTACCAGCGGTAGTTACTGGGAAGAATTTCAAACCAAAATGACCCAGTGTCTTGGGTCGTGAGACTGTGAAATGGAGAGTTGTTCACAGACACAAAGGCCATATTTGGTTACAGCATGACCCAAAGTCAGAAAAAGTTTCAGAGTCAGCAACTTACAGATAACATGGCAGAAGGTAATGCGGCAGATGGTAAGGTGAGATTTGGCCAGGAAGTTGTTCTTGAGGTTTGTCAGTTGACTCTGCTGTGGGAGTGGTAGAAGTACATTCATTTACAGATTCTCGGTTGATTTCTACATCTATAATTCCAAATCCACTGATATAGGATTCACCAGTTCTATTACACAGATCACAACCACACAGCTCCTGACAGACTTAAGTATAGTTAACATGTTACTTTTGTTGTATTTCTGTCCTGATGGGGGATTAAAATTTAAGGAGAGAGAAGTGTTACTGACTGTCATTTTGAGTACAGTGTTCGTAATAGCCTTTTCTCCTTTTCAGTTGTTTTACTGGCTGTTGAAGGTTCTGAGCATGCATGGGTTTTGGAGGGTTTTTCAATCTGTAAGAGAGTGACATGTCAGCAAGACCTGTTTTATGAGTGCTCCTGTTTTCATACTTATTACTGCTGTTACTGTTCTGCTGAGTTATCATGATTGTTAAACTTTGTTATTTATTTATAAAAATAAGTTCCTTCTTTTAAACAATGCATTTGCCCATCTTATTTGTGGTTTCAAGTTACCATAAGATTACACTTTGCTCTGGTGCCAATCTTTACCTTTAGTCTTGCATTGTTGGAGATCATGTTTTAAGGGTGGTGAAGATCTCACCCTTTTCAATGATGGTACTGACACTCACCATACTGTTGGGGGCACGGTGGTCTTGCTGCTTTGGCTGATCTCCAGATTGTCCACCCTACTGATACTCACTCCTACTCTAGGGGGACTGACCAGCTGCAATTGGGCTGGTGACGGAGGAAGGCTGCATTGGTTTCGTTCTGCAATATTTTGTAAAATGGTTCCAATTGCCACACTTATTCCAGTGTTTACCAGATGTGAAACACACTGGATGGAATTTTATGAGATCTACTCTAAGTGTGCAGCTAGCATGAAAATGGAAGAGTCGCTGACCTGCTCTTTGGATGGGTTTTCACACCCATTCTCATGCACTCTGTCTCTGAAAAGAAGGGCTCGTCAGTTTCTAGCCAGAGAGACTGTGGGCTGGGCCTAATTCACCAGACAACCTGTAGAGGGAGGTATTGCGCATGTGCAGACCTCTGATGCTGCACATGCGCATTAGCAATAACAGGTGTTTGACAGACAGAGAGCTGTCAGGCTCATGCTACTGCCCCTCAACCAAGAACCCCCCCACCCCCCAGTGGCCTGAGATGCAGCCCCCAGCCACCCAGACCGATTACGACTCCCGTTCCCTCCTTCACCTATCACAGGCAGAGTTGGCCTTTGGCATTGGCCCACCTCCATTGGCCTGGCCCCCATTGGCCCCACCCCAGCATACCTCCATTGGCCCCACCCCCTGGCACTCCCCGGTGGATGGTGCCAAGGTGCCCAGGGGCCAGACTGGCAGTCCAAGGTGCCAGGGTGGCACTGCCAGTGTGGTACTGCCCAAGGGGCACCCCCGCCTTTCACTCAGCCTCCCTGAGGGCCTCAATGGCTTCCGGTTCCACCGAAGAGGCCAACACTCTTTGTTCCCTGTACATGGGGAGCAAGTGTTTTCCTCGCCAGAGAGAACCTCTCCCGGCGAAGCCACAAAGACAAGCGAGTCTGGACGATTGAATGCTGGGCTTGCTAAACACATGCAAAACACTATTTAAATAAATTTCAATAAATTAATCAGCCTTTCACCCATTTCTGGTGAAGACATTTCTTCATCCCAATTCTTGGCTTGCTTTTTCCTGCAATTTTCTTGCAGTAGCTGGTAAGTGCTAAGTGCTGAGTGATTAAGAATGTATATGCTTCAGGCTTCTCAATGAAATCTAAATCCTCTTGTTCAGTTCATTCAGACGATACGCACGACATTCTCTACTGTTGTTTGACATTATCTTTGCACATACTCTGTGATGGACTTGTATCTCACCAATCTTAATTTGAAATTTTGGATTCTGGGTGGCACCTTCATAATTTCTGTCATGTTCAGAAGAATGACCGGTGGTTCATGGTCTGTTCCAAATTTGGAACGTAATTCCATAACATAGTCTGAAATTTTTTCACTGGCCCACGTTGTTGCCAAAGTTTCTTTATCTAATCCTGATTGACAGCTTGTGGTTTCACTTCTTATTTGAAGTGGTTTGCAAAAGAAGAAGTCAAATCACAGGCTGTCAATTATGATTGGACTCTGTCTACATTATGGTCAGGATCAATGGGGTATTGAGGTGCAGGCAAATGTGAAGGGAAATCAAAATAAACACAGGAGGCTGGAGGATGATAGAAATTCCTTGATCTGACAGCTAAATCTTTTACAAGGCACTGCATTTTGAACTTGTTACAGATCAAAAGCCTCAAGTGCAATGGAGAGAGTTTCAAAGTTGTCTACTTGCTGGGAAGCCTCAGCAACTTCAAATCAAAGTTGGGACTGAGTGCACAGCTGGGCAGGCTGGAACCATCCCACCTCCCCCCCCCAAACGCCACCACCCCCCCGCCCGCCACCCCCACCTCCCCCCCCCCCCCCCCCCCCCCCCGATCCCCAAGTCAAATTGACATCTTCTTTCTTTCAGAGGGCTTCAAAACGGTCTCACCTCACCTGCAGCTTCTGACAGGGAGAAAGGAAAATCTCTGCTGCAGAATGGAATGCTGCAATGATTTAAAATCCAGCCAGGTGACCAGGGGGCATGGAGATTAAAGTGACCTGGCCACTTCAGAATTTGCACAGCTGACAGGCAGGAATGCAGAAATTGATCACAGTGTCTGCCTGAAATCACCATGCCAGGGGTTATCTACAAATCTGCCAGGGCTAGAAGGGGCAGTGCAGCCCTGATGCTCCCAGCCTGGCATAGAGTGGCGAGGTCAATTCCTTGCCCCAAGCCTGAGTCCACCCAGCTCCTAGACCACCTGAGAGACCCTTTCTCTGCAGCCTGGCAGCAGCAGAGGGGCAAATGACCACTGAACCTACCTCCTTTAGCCCCTTGGGGCTCAAGGCACCATGCCAGGGTGCCAGTACCAGGGTGCCAGAGGGCAGTGCACTGTTTGCACTGCCAAGGCACGTGGTTTAAAGGGAGGAAGGGGCTGAGTGCAGGTCTGGGGGTGGGGGGGGGAGGGGTGGGGGGGGCTGAGTGGGGCTGAGTGTGGGGTCTGAGGGGAAGGGAGGCTGAGTGGGGCAGAGGGCAAGTCAGGTCACCCTCATGCCTATGTGGTGTGGTGGGTGTATTACTCATTATTTGTGGGTGAGGGGGAGGATGCCTTTCTTTGTTGAGGGGTTGGTGGTGCTTTCCCAGTCAATGTGGGAATCACCATTTACTTTTGTGGTGAGGGTCTGTCTCTGAGTGCAGAGATCGGGTCACCCTTTAAAAATCGCGGCTCCATCTCGGAACAGCGCGGTTGGCCAGCAGTTTGTCCACTATGCATAAATTAACATTTATCAGATGGGAGAATCCCACCTTGATGCTCCTAATACCAGTCGGTAAAACCCTCTAGGTTTCCCACTGGTGCGGGCACTTAATCCCAATTCAGGAGAATTGTGGCCCTGATCTTTCTTGTCATCCTTATGAAATCCTGAAGCAGTTAGTGGTAACTGAGGAGTAGGTGAAAGAATGGAAAAGAGAACGGTCCCTTCAGAATGCTGAAAAGCTTTCAGATGTTGCATTATGCTAGAGTTGTCGGAAAAAGTGGAAGATGATCCGTGAATATGGAGTTTGGTCGGTGTAATATGAGGGGGAATCTTATTCTGGTCAGGAAGGGAGGAGAAAGGGTGAGAGCAGAAATCATCAAATTGAACAGATACAGTCAATGTTGATAGGACGTCTCAATTGAAGAAAAATAAAGAAATATTGGAAGAATTGTTATGGAAAGATGCATAATTGAAACCGATATGAGAGAAGTGAAGAAACTGGAAGAATGGAGTCCTCACAGGAATTAGGGTCTGTGGGAGTCAGTGTGTTTATAGTGAATATTAGCCGATAGCCTATCCCCCGAAATGGAGACAGAAAAGCTGAGGAAGGGAAGGGAAGAATCTTAGATGGATGATCCAAAGGTTCGAGAAGGGGGGAAATTGGAAGCATGGTTAGTGACCTAGACAGTGTCTAATTTTGATCTTATTATCTAAGGAAGATATATTTGTCTTAGAGGGAGTTCAAAAGTTACAAGACTAATTCTTAGGGGATAGTTCTGAGGAGAGATTTATTAAACTGGGCCTATATTCTTAGTATTAAAGGAATAAGAAGTGATCCCATTGAAACAGGCTTGATGCAGGTGAAATGCTTCCTGATCCACAAGTGTGGAAGTAGGGGTCAAAGTCTCAGAATAAGGAATTATTTAGCACTGAGATGAGGACAAATGTCTTCACTCAAAGATCTGTGAATCTTTGGAATTTTCTAACCTAAACAATCGTGGATGCTCATTCGTTAAGTGTGCTCAAGATGGAGATGGATAGATCTTTGCATACTGAGCGAATCAAGACATACAGGGATTGTGCTGGAAAATAGAGTTTTGGTAAAAGATTAGCAATGGTATTGATTGACAGAACAGACTCAAAGGGCCGAATAGCCTCCTCCTATTTCTTACCTTCACCATTTGCGATAGAGCTTGTAAATATTAGAAACTGAAATAGATGAACAAGTTTCAAGAAAGTTTGGCAGCAGTAATGAGATACAGCTTCGACAGCAGAAATTATATGACCCTAAAAAACGCTATTGTTCGCGTGATTTTATTTATGAATACGTACAAAGGAAGCAAATGATTATTTTCCATGAAGCATTTTTCTCTCATTTGCATTCCTTTTTAAATATGAATCTGAATGTGTCATGTAATAGAATGATGCACAAGCCTCTGAGACTTGCCTTTTATTCAAGCTTGTCATCCCTACATCCAGGCACAAAAGTCTTCAAATGATCTTTGATTACTTCTTTATTAAATTCATCAGTGGATTAAGATAAATTTAATAACCTCCCATATCTTTCCTTTCTGATTGGAGTATTTGATTAGGAATTTGTACTTCTGATTTTGTCTTCAGGATCTTCAACTCTCATTGTAATACTGCTCTTTCCCTCAGTTTATCGACTAGCCAGCACATAGACACTAATTAGAATGTCTTTGCAACTTATAATTATGTACTGTATATGGCTGAATTTCATTTCACATTTCATTCATTCAGTCTTCTTCTTGCAACCCAGGGGTTTTACATTATCATCAACAGCTTAAGTAGAGATCAGGGAATGTGAAAGCTATTAGAGATTGGATGAAATGAAACACCGTGGTAACTTCATCTCAGAGATCTGGAGATGCAAAAATAAATCTGAAATCAGATAGTGTCTGGGATTCGACAGCGCCACTGGCATTATTGATATTAGGTAAAATTTATTCAACACCTAATCAATTGTTCACAGCCCCTAAGTAAATAAGACACAAGTATAGTAAATCCACTATAAGAACTTAAGAACTAGGAGCAGGAGTAGGCCATCTGGTCTGTCGAGCCGGCTCCACCATTCAATAAGATCATGGCTGATCTTTTCGTGGACTCAGCTCCACTTACCCGCCTGCTCAACATAATTCTTTTGTTTTTAAAAAATCTATTTATCTTTGCCTTAAAAACATTCAATGAGGTAGCCTCAACTGCTTCACTGGGCAGGGAATTCCACAGATAACAACCCTTTGAGTGAAGAAGTTCCTCCTCAACTCAGTCCTAAATCCACTCCCCCTTATTTTCAGGCTATGCCCCCTAGTTCTAGTTTCATCCGCCAGTGGAAACAACTTCCCTGCTTCTATCTTATCTATTCCCTTCATAATCTTATATGTTTCTATAAGATCTCCCCTCATTCTTCTGAATTCCAATGAGTATAGCCCCGGTCTACTCAGTCTCTCCTCATAAGCCAACCCTCTCAACTCCGGAATCAACCTAGTGAACCTTCTCTGCCTCCCCCCTCTCCAGCACCAGTACATCTTTTCTCAAAGCTGTACATGGTACTCCAGGTGTGGCCTCACCAGCACCTTACACAGCTGCAGCATAACCTCCCTGTTTTTAAACTCCATCCCCCTAGCAATGAAGGACAACATTTCAATTGCCTTCTTAATTACCTGTTGCACCTGCAAACCAACTTTTTGCGATTCATGCACAAGAATATCCAGGTCCCTCTGCACAGCAGCATGCTGCAATTTTTTACCATTTAAGTATTAGTCCATTTTGCTGTTATTCTTACCAAAAAGGATGACCTCACATTTACCAACATCGTATCCCATCTGCCAGACCCTTGCCCACTCACTTAAACTATCTATATCCCTCTGCAGACATTCAGTGTCCTCTGCACACTTTGCTCTACCACTCATCTTAGTGTCATCTGCAAATTTTGACACACTACACTTGGTCCCCAACTCCAAATCATCTATGCAAATTGTAAACAATTGAGGTCCCAATGCTGATCCCTGAGGCACACCACTGGTCACTGATCGCCAACCAGGAAAACACCCATTTATCCCCACCCTTTGCTCTCTATTAGTTAATCAATCCTCTATCCATGCTAATACGTTATCCGTAACACCGTGCACCTTTATCTTATGCTGCAGCCTTTTGTGCGGCACCTTGTCGAATGCCTTCTGGAAATGTTGTTTTTCGACAGCACTTGTATTCATAATTATTATTTTCTTTTCAAATCCTGAAAGGAAATTAAGTAAAGCCCCTTGCCTGTTATACTGAATAATACTCAGGGCCTAACATTTCCTGGTACAGGAGTTTGCTGTTTTAGTTCCATAGTCAGATGAGAACCTCTTATCAACCCCTCTAAAAGTTCAACTTCTCAAAATGTTCCGCTTTTCCATTTAAATGTCCACCACAACATTTTATTGCCGGAATTTTACCGGGGCGGGTGCAGCTCGCAGAATGGAATTCACCATTGGCCTCAGGCGGGATTTTACAAGTCTCGCCCTAACGAGGTCATAAAGTCCCGGCCTATATCTCAATATATAAGATAGTCATCATAGATTCATGAGATAGAACAGCGCAGAAAGAGGCTATTCGATCCATCAAGCCTGAACCAGCTCTTTCGAAGAGCAATCCATTTACTTCCACTCCTCTGCTCTTCCTCCACATCCCTAAAATGTTCCCTCCTTAAAGTAATTATTCAGTTACCTGTGAAAGGTACTATTAAATCTCTATTTAGCAGTGCATTGGGCATTCCAATCACTTATTGTGTTTTTCCTTATATAGGCCGGGATTTTCACCGATATCAGTGAAGGCCAATGTCAGGCGGGATAAGTGGCGTTTGAAGCTGCCAATGGCAATGGTGGCTTACTCCACCATGTGGTGTGGCACTTAGAGAAAAAGCTTGAAGTCATGGATTCCACGACATATTGTGGGTGGGTGGCTTCTGATTCACTCGATGATCTGGGAGACATTTTAAAAAGCAGCCCCAGCGCACAGCTTGCAAAACAGGAAGCAATCTTCACTCAGGTGCTGGCACTACTCTCATACTATCTTGGCACCACCCTGGCACAACATGGGCATTCCCCTAGCACTACCCTGGCACTACTTAGACACTCCCCTGGCACTACATGTGTTGTACCTGAGCGCTACCCAGGCCTACACCTGCACAATCCTGGCACTACCCAGATGATACATTGGCACTACTCAGATACTAGCCAGGCACTACTCGGACACTACCCTAGCACCACCCGGGCACTAGCCAGGCACTACCCAGGCCTACACAGGCATTAACTACACTAGCAGTACCCAAGAAGTAGCCTCTCCTCCCTGTGTGCTGTGCTCACCTCCGAGCTTCTCTGGAAGTGCTGTTCACCAGGTGCATGTCACCTGAGACCAGTCGTGCTTCACATTCTGACATCACACCACCAACGATGGATTTTTTGATGTAGGAGATGATTCCAGCGAATGGGTTTGATAATTATAGGCTAATTTACTATAATGAGGTTCCCAATATTCAGTGGAGGGGGTAGGGGCAATCACTTCCTGGTTTGATTTGTCATGAAACGCAACTTTGGCCTAATCGACCGGTAGTGAAAAGTTCCGGCCATAGTTTCTTGTTCTTTCACCATTCATGTTAAATCTGTGCCTTCTGGATGTCAACCCTTCAGCCATTGGACACAGTTTCTCTTTATTTGCTCTCTCTAATTCCTTCATGATTTTAACACTGCACTTAAATCTCCTCCTAGCCTTCCCTGTTCTAAGGAGAATTAACTCTGCTTTTCCAGCCTATCGATTCTGTATAATGCACTATGTAATAAAATGATACAGAAACCTCTGAGACTTACCTTTTCTTCAAGCTTATCATCCCTACATCCAGGTACAAAAGTCTTCAAATGATCTTTGATTACTCCTTCACTAAATTCATCAGTGGTTTAAGATAAATTTAATAACGTCCTACGACCTTATTCATGGGATTATTCGAGTAAACCCCTTCCACACTCTTTCACCATCCTTCCTCAAGAGTGGTGACGAAATTCAACACAATATTCCAGCTGGGCCCAAATTAGTGCTTTATGTTTTATGTAAGTCTAATGTAACTTTCTGGTTTTGTACTATGTATCTCTATTTATAAATCCAGGATCCTATATGCTTTACTAATTGCTTTTCTAGCCTGCCCTGCCAAATTCAAAGATTTGTACAGAAAAACCCTCAAATGTCAGTTATGAGTTAGGGCAGTGGTATACCCCTCCTGCCAGACGTAGGAGATCAGGGAACAGTTTACTATTCCTGGCGACTATGTCTACAGCAAGTATGACCGGCTTCAGCCGTTCATAGACCGTGTGGTTCAGTTGGAGTGGCAGTTGAACACACTGAGGTACATACAGGGGGCAGAGAGTGAGATAGACACTAGCTACAGGGAGATGGTCACACCACAGGTTCAGTCAGGTGACCGCCAGGAGAGGCAGGCTGGTAGTGCAGGAGTCTCCTATTGCTGTACCCTCTCTAACAGGTATACCATTTTGGATACTGTTAGGGAGGATAGCCTCTCAGGGAAGCATAACAGCAGCAGCCAGGTCAGTGGCTTCATAACTGGCTCCGCTATAGGGCAGGATTGGGCAAAGTCCAAGCCAGCAATAGTGGTAGGAGATCCACTAGTTAGGGGCACAGACAGATGTTTCTATGGCTGTGTTCGAGACTCCTGGATGGTCTGTTGTCTCTCGTGTGCCAGGGTCAAGGACATCTCTCAGCGGTTGCATGAAGTTCTTAAGGGGGAGGGTGAAGAGCCAGAGGTCGTGCACATTGGTACCAATGACATAGGTAGAAAGAGGGAGGAGGTCCTGCATAGTGAATAGTGGGAGTTAGGAAAAAGGCTAAAAAGCAGGACCTTGAGGGTAGTAATCTCAGGATTACTATCAGTGACACGTGCTAGTGAAGCAAGGAATAGTAAGATAGGATGGATGAATGTGTGGCTAAGGAGCTGGTGCGGGGGTGGGGGTTCAGGTTCTTGGATCATTGGGACCTCTTCTGGGACAGGGGTGACCTGTACAAGAGGGACGGGTTGCACCTAAACTGGAAGGGAACCAATATCCTTGCAGGGTGGTTCACTAGTGATACTTAGGAAGGTAGATGTTAGGACCAGTAAGTCTGAAAGGAAGGACGGGCAGGGACAGGTTAATAAACATGATGGGACAGATGGGTTGAAGTGTGTTTATTTCAATGCAAGGAGTATTATGGGTAAGGCAGATAAGCTTAGAGTCTGGATCAGCACATGGGACTATGATGTTGTGGCCATTACAGAGACATGGCTGAGAGAGGGACAGTACTGGCTACTCAAAGTTCCAGGGTTTCAATGTTTTAGACGAGATGGAGAGGGAGGTAAAAGAGGTGGAGGAGTTTCAATACTAATCAGGGAGAATGTCACATCTGCACTCAGAGAGGACACACTGGAGGACTCATCCACTGAGGCTATATGGTTAGAGCTCAAAAATAAGGAAGGTGCAATCACTCTGATGGGATTATACTATAGGCCTCCCAACAGGACATTGAGGAACAAATATGTATGCAGATTATGGAAATATGCAATAATAACAGGCTTGTCATCGTGGGTGACTTAAACTTCCCCAATATTGACTGGGAATCCTTTCGAGCAAGAAGCTTAGATGGGGCAGAATTTGTTAGGTGCATCCAAGAGGGTTTCTTGAAACAGTATGTGAATAGTCCAACTAGAGGAGGCACCATACTTTTGTATTGGCAAATGAGTCTGGCCAGCTGACTGACCTTTCAGTGGGAGAGCATTAGCTATGAATAAAGATAAGTCAGGACCTTGTATGAAGGTACTAAATTGGGGGAGGGCAATTTGTGACAGTACTAGGCTGGAGCTAGAGAGAGTTAATTGGAAAGTCAGCAGGCCTTTGTGTGGGGCAGGTCATGTTTTGCTAACTCGATTGATTTTTTCGAGGAGGTGATGAAGGTGATCGATGAGGGTAGCGCAATGGATGTTGTCCACATGGATATTAGTCAGGCTTTTGACAAGTTCCCTCATGGTAGGCGCATCCAGAAAATTAAAAACAAGAGGATAACTCAGGAGAGGGTAAGACCACTCAAGGATAAAGGAGGGAACTTGGAGGCAGGGGATGTTGGCGAGATTCTAAGTGAGTACTTCGCATCAGTATTCACCAAGGAGAAGAACATGGAGGATAGTGAGATTAGTGAGGAGCATATTAATATGCTAGAGCATTTTGAGATCAAGAAAGAAATGGTGTTGGGTCTCTTGAAGAGCATTAAGGTGGGTAAGTCCCCAGGGCCTGATGGGATATACCCCAGGTTATTGAGAGAAGCAGGAGAGGAGATTGTTGGGGCCCTGACAAAGATCCTTGCTAGACACTGGAGAGGTCCCAGAGGATTAGCGAGTAGGTATTGCTGTTCCTCAGTACAAGAAAGGAAAAAGGGAGAATCCAGGAAATCATAGATCGATGAGTCTCACATTGGTGCTTGGGAAGCTATTGGAGAGGATTCTTAAGGATAGAATTTACACACATTTGGAAAAGCATGGCCTAATTAGGGAAAGTCAGCATGGCTTTGTGTGGGGCAGATCATGTCTTACTAACTTGATTGATTTTTTCAAGGAGGTGATGAAGGTGATCGATGAGGGTAGAGCAATGGATGTTGTCTACATGGATTTTAGTAAGGATTTCGACAAGGTCTCTCATGGTAGGCTCATCCAGAAGGTTAAGATGCATGGGATCCACGGTGACCTGGCTGCTTGGATTCAGAATTGGCTTGCCCAAAACAGTCAGAGAGTAGTGGTGGAAGGGTGTTTTTCTGTTTGGAAGTCCATGACTTGTAGTGTTCTGCAGGGATCTATGTTGGGACCCCTGCTGTTTGTTATATATATAAATTACTTGGATGAAAATGTAGATGGGTGGGTTAGTATGTTTGCAGACGACACAAAAATAGGTAGAGTTGTGGATAGTGTAGAAGGTTGTCAAAGGATACAGCAGGATATAAATCAGTTGCAGATATGGGCAGAGAAATGGTAGTTGGAGTTTAATCTGGGCAAGTATGAGATGCTGCACTTTGGGAGATCAAACGTCAAGAGTAAGTATACAGTTAATGGCAGGACCCTGAACAGCACTGATGGATTGAGGAATTGAGGTTGGGGTTCAAGTCCATAGCTCCCCGAAAGTGGCTACACAAGTAGATAGGGGAGTAAAGAAGGCATATCGCATGCTTGCTTTATTAGTCGGGGCATTGAGTACGAGAGTCAGGATGTCATGTTACAGCATTATAAAACTTTGATTAGGCCGCATTTAGAGTATTGTGTTTAATTCTGGTCGCCACAATACAGGAAGGATCTAGAGACTTTGGAGAGGGTACAGAAGAGGTTTACCAGGATGCTGCCTGGATTAGAGGGTATGAGCTATAAGGAGAGGCTGGACAAACTAGGGTTGTTTTCTCTGGAGCAGCGGAGGCTGAGGGGAGACCTGATAGATGTCTATAAAATTATAAGCAGCATATATAGGGTTGACAGTCAGAATCTTTTTCCCAGAATTGAAATGTCTAATACATGGGGGCACGCACTTAAGGTGAGAAGGGGAAGTTCAAAGGAGATGTGAGGGGCATGTTTTTTACACAGGGTGTGGTAGATATCTGGAACACGCTGGCAGGGGTGGTGGTGCAGGCAGATACGATAGGGGTGTTTAAGGAGCTTTTAGATAAGTACGTGAATATGCAAAGAATAGAAGGATGTGGACCAAGGGCAGGAAGAAGGAATTAGTTTAATTTGGCTCACGTTCGGCACAACATCGTGGATCGAAGGGCCTGTTCCAGTACAGTACTCAGTCAGCAATCATTTTTCTATTGCCTCGCTTCGCAGAGTACAGACCAATCTGTCCCGGGGGTGGCACGGTGGCACTGGGACAGCATGGTGGCACAGTGGTTAGCACTGCTGCCTCACAGCGCCAGGGACTCGAATTTAATTCCGGCCTCGGATCACTGTCTGTGTGGAGTTTGCACATTCTCCCCGTGTCTGCGTGGGTTTCCTCTGGGTGCTCCAGTTTCCTCCCACAGTCCAAAAATGTGTGGGTTAGGTTGATTGGCCATGCTAAATTGACCCTAGTGTCAGGGGGATTAGCAGGGTAAATATGTGGGGTTGTGGGAATAGGGACTGGGTGGGATTGTGGTCGGTACAGACTCGATGGGCCAAATGTCCTCCTTCTGCTCTGTAGAAATTCTATGAATTGTATCATTTAGCACATCACTCACAGCCATGAATTGCACAATTGATCCCCCCTCTTCCTGATGTATTTTGAGGAATCTGAGGTGCTCTGCAATCACCAAAGTCTTCGATGAATAGCGTGCTTGCAGAATCTCTACGATGTATTCATATGTTTTAGTGCCTGGTTTCTCCAGTTGCATTAAACTTCTGAGAAAATTGAATGTTTTCCTCCCCATCATGTTGAGAGATATGGGAACCAGAATATCTTCTGCTATTACCTTTGCCTGTGCAAAATAGTCAAAATGCTCAGCATAGGAGCCCCATCACTCCACGTTTTTATAAAAGAGTTTTCCGATGGTGAAAATTCCCACAATTTTCTTCCCCGTATGCACACTTTGCAAAGTATTTCCAGCAGCTACCTTGCTTTTCCTGTTTAAACAAAGCAACAACTCAAGCTTCAACCTCTTTTTTAAACACCACCAGCTCTATAATTCCTCTGCAGAGGATCATTATTCACGTCCATCTCGCCTGGGATGTCCGGAACAAATGCAAGAACTTTTCTTCTAAGTCCTTTCATACTTTTCGTCGATTTATTTTCTTCCAAGGTGGCTCGTAAGCACCGGTTGACATCCTCATCGCCAGTTTGTGTGTTGTGTATTATGGTATTGATGCTAGGAAGCACAGAGAGTTAAATACTAACAGAGTTCTATTTGCAAGATGGCATTCACTATAGGCTGCTTCTTCACTCTGCAGGTTCCCGCACGAGCGACCGGTGACCTCACTTCCAGTGACTTCACTTCTGGAGACCTCACTTCTGGGGATGACATGCATATGTTAATGCACAGTGCTTATTGCAGCTACTCAATATAAATACATAACAAACATGTTACCATTCGGGAGGTTGAGAATGGTAACCAAGAGAGAAGATATTGCATCCATTTCAAGGTTCCATTTATATAGGACTGGAAAGCTGTTCGCCCTAAGCTGCTGACCCATTACAGCTCACCAAATCTGGTCTAGTCCAGTCAGTAACTAGGTTCTGAAAGAGGTCAGAATTGGAGAAGTGTAGATATCTCAGTGGACTGTGGCGTGAGAAGAAATAGCACAGGATGGATGAGGACTTGGACTGATTTGAAACAAAATGAAAATTTTAAAGTTGATGCGTTGCTTAACCAGGTGTCAATAACACAGGGTGATGGGTGAATAGGACATGATGGAAGTTAGGACATAGGAAATAGAGTTTATGGAGGATAGAACATGGAAGCCAGCTAGGAGTGTGTCGGAATAGTCAAGTCCCATACTCAAGAGGTAACAAAGGTATGCAGGAGATTTTCAGCAGCAGATAATCCGAGGTAGGGTGAGCTTAAGTGATGTTATGGAGGTGGAAATAGATGGTGTTAGTGATAACATGGATGTGGCTGGGAGCTCGTCTTGGGGTTAATTATGACACCAAACTTGCAAATCTGGTTAGTCCTCAATTAAGTAATAAGTCTCACAACACCAGGTTAAAGTCCAACAGGTTTATTTGGGAGCAAAAGCCACTGCTTTTGCTACCAAATAAACCTGTTGGACTTTAACCTGGTGTTGTGAGACTTCTTACTGTGTTTACCCCAGTCCAACGCCGGCATCTCCACATCATAGTCCTCAATTGCCAGGGAGATGGATGGAGTTGATGGCCAGGGAATGAAGTTTGTGATGGAGAGTGCAGGCAATGGACTATTGAAGTGGCCATCAGCAACAAAGCAGAAATAAGCTCAAAGAATTAGGCATCAGAAATGAAGTCATTAAAACAATTCTTGGTGTACCAACACTATGGTACTTTTAAGCCAGCAAGGTTACCTGTTAAATGCTATCACCATCCTTACTAAATTTGTGATCAGCTGCTTATCCCTTGTTCTTGTGATATTTACCTATATTTAGTACATGGAATTAATTACAGCTGTCTTGGTTTAATACATTCTCTGCCACACAGGATTGTGTTTTTGTCCTAATAAAACAGGAAATCTCTGAACTAAAGCTTAAACTAGCAATGGAATACCTGATAATCATGCTGATTTAGTAAATCAAGATACAATGTGACAGGATTTAGAAGCCAAGGAAGCATATGTACTCGCATTGAATAAAACTCAATGTAGTATCAGATAAAAAGATTCAAAATTCGAAAACAGAATTCTGTCACAATTTCACAATAGAGAATCTAAACTAGAAGACAAACGCGTCACCGCTTGTGAACGATTACTGTTACCAAATATTCCTCAGTGGCTAAGATCCTTATTGTCATACATTTCATATTAAATTAATGAATACTTCTGAACAATTACGTGCAGTATGTTCCATGGCAACCATAATGATTAGATCTTGGTTAGAGCAGACATAAATGGATATAATTAGGGAATTAATCCTTTTTTTCAATGTAATGAAGGCCATCCAGTACATGTCCATTAATTTGTGGAAGATTTTCTGAAGCACAGGTATTGAAATTGTTCTTTTGATTTTTATATTATGTAATGCAATGAATGAATTATCCTTTATTATGTAATTTTCAATAATTTATTCATTCAGTAAATATTGCTTGGCCCTAAATTAAAGTGGTGGCAGGGGCAATTAATAGGTTGGTGCTGTGCTTTTTTGGATAACCTACCTCATAAATTGAACGGCAACCTGGCAATATTCCAATTGGCAATATAAATATGTCAGCAAGCAGTTAGATAGACAAAAGCTACTAATAATGCATTCACTTGTTATTTATTCTTGTTATAGCCAGAAGTACAAAAACTGCAGATGTGGCCAAATACAATTGACGTATTAAAAATTAATAATGGTGTGATAAACAATTCAAAGTAACCAGAGCTAATCAGTTGGCAGCTCCAAAAGGAAAGAATCATAGAATCCTACAGTGCAGAAGGAGGCTGTTTGGCCCATCCAGCTGCACTGACAACAATCCCACCCAGCCCCTATCCCCGTAACCCCACACATTAACCCGCTAGAAATAGATCTAACTTATTTTTAAAGTTAGATTTAACATCCTTTCTGCCAATAGCAACTATTGACCATCTGATTACAAACACTGGTCTTTGTCTCCTGCTGAAATTGCTCAGTTGTTTGGAAGTGAGTTTATTCCTGAAATATCCGTACACATCCTGAAGAAAAGTATTTTTACTCACATTTTTAAAGCGTATGCTGGTACATCTCTTGCAGCATCGTGATGTGAGCCAGTAGTTACGTGATAGGAAGAGACAGTGTTGAAGTATGTGAATGAAGTAGAGTTGTACATTTTACTAAAAGCATTTGGAAAGAAGTTTTATAAGAGATGTAAGAGGCAGTGAAGTAAATAGTTTTTGATTAACTCCTGGAAAATAAGGGTATTTTTTTCTTACTCTCTGTAGACAGCTCAGTATACAAATTTATTTCCTCACACACCAAAGTTACATCAGTAAATAAATCTCTACACAGCTCCCAGAAGGAATGCACCACTTTAACTGGGATGCCATTATTTCAATGGTGTTTTTTAAGTTAGAGGGCCAACAAATATAAAATTTAAGAAAATATTGACTCCCGTGTCAAGCTAAAATCTATCTAACTCAGCCTTGAATATAGTCAATGACCCTGCCTCCACTGCTCTCTGAAGAAGAGAATTTCAGAGACTAACAACCCTCACAGGAAAATAATTCTTCTCATCTTAAGTCTTAAGTGGGAAAGATTTCTCAGTTTTAAATTTTGGCCCTAGTTCTAGATTCCTCCACACATTTTAATATATCATATAATTACCGGGCTGGATGCTGCAATGTCGGCCCATGGCATATCTCCCTCCCCCGCCCTGGTGACATCAAATTGGTACAATTCCCCCGACACAGATTGGCACTACCCATGGCACAGGTTGGCACTGCCCCTAACATAGGTTGGTACTGCCCCTGACAAAGGTTTGATTGCCCCTAACACAGGTTAGAACTACCTCGAACACAGGTTGGCACTGCCCTGGCACAGGTTGGGGAGGGGAAAGGGCCAATGCCTTTGTAGGGAGGGACTTGCCAGTGTAGGGGAAGGGGGACTTTCCTGTAAGGGGGAGAGTGCCTGCGATACTGCTACGGTGGTGAGAGGAGGAAAGAGAACTCCCAATACTAGTGCAGTCGGGGGGTGGTAGGTGATGGGGGGAGAGTTCACCCCGATGCTTATGGAGGGGGTTGGGGTGGGGGGGTGTTCCTCCATGGCTGTGGAGGTGTGAGGGGGGAGTTTAACTTCTGTACTGACAGGAGTGCTTTTTAAATATGGTGCCCCAATCACTGTGGAGCTTGTCTTGCTGTCTCTATCAGGCCCCACCCCACCAGACTGATGGCTTAATCCATGCTCCCAGATTTTGTTTGTCAGAACAGCTGAAGATCTGGTCTGAAAACTCGGCTGTGCATCTGAAGAGATACATGTCGGTTTTCAGTCAGAACCGGACATTCTGCCAAATTACGGGAAAATTCCCCCCAGTGTTAACAATTTCAGGTTGTTTTTACCTTTCATTGGAAATATATTAATCTCAGCCAGGGCAATATATTCACAGTTACTTTGGTGTGTTTTAACTGCAACTACCAAATGGCCAGTGTCACATGTTGGCAAGCGTAAGAATAGAAAGATTGAACAGTTCAACTTGTGGCTGGAGAAATGGAGCAATGGACTTATATCCTTGCAGAGAGGTTTGTTCGTGCTGCTGGGAAGGGTTTAAATGCTCCCAGAATGAACCTGAGGGGAAATTCAGAGTGGAGAGGAGAAAAACTGGCAATAGGAAGTCGAGAGTATTAATTGATAAGGAGGATATATCAGAATGTAATATCAAGGAAAAAGAATACTTGGAGAGTTTGCTAGAACTAGAGTAGGCAATAATTAGTCATTAGATGGTATCAGCGTAAGGGGTAAAGTTAAAAGTCCTAAATCAGGGCTGATGTGCACAGAGCGTGGTTAATAAGACTGGTGAGATGCAGATACAGGTAGACAAATGGAACTATATTCTTGATTTAACAGAGATCTGGCACAAAGGAGGGTAAGACTGGGTATTAAATATTCCTGGGTACAAGGTATTGAGGACAGACAGGAAAGGAAGAAAAGGTGGGGGAGGGGAGAATGGAGTGGCAGTGTTGATTAAAGATTGCAGTATTAGAGAGAGAGGATGTTCCAGAAGGATTAAGGATGGAATCCCTCCAGTTAGAGGTAAAGAATGAAAAAGTTGCAAAAATGTTGATCAGTGTGGTATATAGACCACCAACTAGTGGAAGGGATGTAGAGAAAAGAATTTGCAAAGAAATTACAGACAGGTGCAATAATTATAGAGTAATTATAACGGGGGACTTCAATTATTCAAATATCAACTGGAATAGGAATAGTCCAAAGGGATAAGAGGAGCAAGATTTCCTGGAATGTGCTCAAGATCATTTTCTGCAGCAGAATGTTTCTGGTCCAGGCACTGTTGGACGCAATTTTGGGGAATGAGTTGACCTAAGTGGATAAAATAACAGTGGGAGAGCATTTGGGGATAGTGACCATTGTATCATAAGGTTTAGGTTGGCCATGGAAAAGGACAAGGAACGATCCAGAACAAGGATAATTAATTGGGGGAAGCCAAAATCGATGGGATAAGAATGCACCTCTGTCGAGTGAGTTGGAATCAAATGTTGGTGGAAAAGATGGTGGGTGAACAATGGGCCACCTTCAAAGAGACAGTATTGCAGGCAATTTCAGGTATATTGCCTTGAAGGGGCAAGATAGGACAATTAAATCTGGAACACCCTGGATGACAAGAGAGATAAAGGTGAAGATGAAAAGGAAGAAGTGCATATGACAGATGTCAGGTAGAAAATACAATGGAGAATCAGACTGGATATAGAAGGACCGGAGGAGAGGCGAAAAACTAATAAGAAAAGCAAAGAGGGAGCATGAAAAGAGACTGGCAGCTAACAGAAAAGGGAATCCCAAGGTCTTCTGTAAGCATGTAAATAATAAAAGGGTGGTAAAATAAAGAGCAGGGGCAATTAGGGATAAAAAACAAGAGGCGTGTGAAGAGAAATAGCAAAGATATTAAATGAGTACTTTGCATCTGTCTTTACAAGGGAAGAAGATGCTATCCAGGCTGAGGTGAGAGAGGAGGTAACTGACACACTCGAGGAATTTACAATTGAGAAGGAAGAGGTGTTAGATAGGTTATCTTTACTTAAAATTGATAAGGCACCAGGACTAGATGAGATGGAGTCATAGAGTCATAGAGGTTTACAGCATGGAAACAGGCCCTTTGGCCCAACTTGTCCATGCCGCCCCTTTTAAAAAAAAACCGCTAAGCTAATCCCAATTGCCCGCATTTGGCCCATATCCCTCTATACCCATCGTACCCATGTAACTAAATGCTTTTTAAAAGCCAAAATTGTACCCGCCTCTACTACTACCTCTGGCAGCTTGTTCCAGACACTCACCCTCTGTGTGAAACAATTGCCCCTCTGGACACTTTTGTATCTCTCCCCTCTCACCTTAAACCTATGCCCTCTAGTTTTAGACTCCCCTACCTTTGGGAAAAGATATTGACTATCTAGCTGATCTGTGCCCCTCATTATTTTATAGACCCCTATAAGATCATCCCTCAGCCTCCTACGCTGCAGAGAAAAAAGTCCCAGTCAATCCAACCTCTCCTCAACCCATCAAGTCCCGGTAGCATCCTAGTAAATCTTTTCTGCACTCTTTCTAGTTTAATAATATTCTTTCTATAATAGACCAGAATTGCAGACAGTAATCCAAATGTGGCCTTACCAATGTCTTGTACAACTTCAACAAGACATTCCAACTCCTGTATTCAATGTTCTGACTGATGAAACCAAGCATGCCAAATGCCTTCTTCACCTCTCTGTCCACCTGTGACTCCACTTTCAAGGAGCTATGAACAAGCAGGCTTTTTCCGCTGAGGCTAGGGGAGAAAAAAACCAGAGGGCATGGGTTAAGGGTGAAAGGAGAAAAGTTTAAAGGGAATATTAGGGGGGGCTTCTTCACGCAGAGAGTGGTGGGAGTGTGGAATGAGCTGCCGGATAAAGTGGTAAATGCGGGGTCACTTTTAACATTTAAGAAAAACTTGGACGGGTTCATGGATGAGAGGGGTGTGGAGGGATATGGTCCAAGTGCAGGTCAGTGGGACTAGGCATAAAATGGTTCGGCACAGACAAGAAGGGCCAAAAGGCCTGTTTCTGAGCTGTAATTTTCTATGGTTCTATGTGCCCCTCGATCTCTTTGTTCTGTAACTCTCCCCAACGCCCTGCCATTAACTGAGTAAGTCCTTCCCTGGTTCAATCTACCAAAATGCATCACCTCGCATTTGTCTAAATTAAACTCCATCTGCCATTTGTCAGCCCACTGGCCCAATTGATCAAGATCCCATTGCAATTGGAGATAACTTTCTTCACTGTCCACTATGCCACCAATCCTAGTGTCATCTGCAAACTTACTAACCATGCCTCCTATATTCTCATCCAAATCATTAATATAAATGACAAATAACAGTGGACCCAGCACTGATCCCTGAGGCACACCGCTGGTCACAGGCCTCCAGTTTGAAAAACAATTCTCTACAACCACCTTCTGGCTTCTGTCAAGAATGATGTGGAGATGCTGACATTGGACTGGGGTAAACACAGTAAGAAGTCTCACAACACCAGGTTAAAGTCCAACAGGTTTATTTGGTAGCAAAAGCCACTAGTTTGCGGAGCGCTGCTCCTTCATCAGGTAAGTATTCCAGGTAAGTATACAGAACTCTCACTTACCTGATGAATATAATTTGGGACAAAATCAATCGTCACTTGGACAGGTGCAGGGTAATTAAGGAAAGCCAGCATGGATTCATTGAGGGAAAATCATGTTTAACTTGCTGGAGTTTTTTGAGGTGCTAACTGAGAAGGTTGCTAAGGGTAATGCTGTTGATGTGGTGTATGTTGATTTTCAAAAGGTATTTGGTACAGTGCCGCACTTGGTTGAGTGATAGGAAACAAGGAGCAGTGATAAATGATTATTTTTCAGGCTGGAGGAAGGTTTGCAGTGGAGTTCCCAGGGGTCAGTTATGGAATACTTACTCTTCCTGATATATATTTTAATGACCAAAATTTAAAGACAAAATCTGCGCATTATTTCAAAATCTGCAGATGATACAAAGATTGGAAGCATTGTCAACTGTGCTGAGGACAGTTTTGACAAGGGGGAGAGGGTGTGGAGCTCTGAGATGTTTCAAAATGTTGAGAAAAGAGAATCTGATTGAAAATAGTCAAACTGAGGCTAAATAAAAAGAGATGTGCTTTTTCCTATCTGAAAGCCTATCTGGGCAAGTCATGAGGTGTCACAATGAAAACATGAAGGAAAAAAATCCTGCAGTTCAAATTAAGAACTTCTCTCTCCTGAATATGTTAGGCTGGAAGGTTTGATTTGATTTATTATTGTCACATGTATTAGTATAAGTGAAAAGGTATTGTTTCTTGCGTGCTATACAGACAAAGCATACCGTACATAGAGAAGGAAAGAGGACAATGCAGAATGTAGTGTTACAGTCATAGCTAGGGTGTTGAGAAAGATTAACTTAATATGAGGTAGGTCCATTCAAAAGCCTGACTCAGCTATTCTTGAGTCGGTTGGTATGTAACCTCAGACTTCTGTATCTTTTTCCTGACCGAAGAAGGTGGAAGAGAGTATGTCTGGGGTGCTTTAAGTCCTTGATTATGCTGGCTGCTATTCCGAGGCGATGGGAAGTGTAGACAGGGTCAATGGATAGGAGGCTGGTTTGCGTGATGGACTGGGCTTTATTCACGACCCTTTGTAGTTTCCTGTCATCTTGAATAGAGCAGGAGCCATATCAAGCTGTGACACAACTAGAAAGAATGCTTTCTATGGTGCACCTGTAAAGGTTGGTGAGAGTCGTAGTGGACATGCCAAATTTCCTTAGCCTCCTGAGACAGTAGAGGTGTTGGTGGCTTTCTTAACTATAGCGTCAGCATGGAGGGTTGCAGGACAGGTTGTTGGTGATCTGGGCACTTAGAAACTTGAAGCTCTCGACCATATCCTTTTTGTCCCTGTTGATGTAGACAGGGGCATGTCCTCCACTACGCTTCTTGAAGTCGATGACTATCTCCTTCGTTTTGTTGACATTGAGGGAGAGATTATTGTCGTCACATTAGTTCATCAGATTCTCTATCTCTTTCCTGTACTCTGTCTCGTCATTGTTTGAGATCCGACTCACTATGGTGGTGTTATGCAAACTTGAAAATCAAGTTGCGGGGGGGAATTTGGCCACAGAGTCATAGGTGTATAAGTAAGGGGCTGAGGACACAGCCTTGTGAGGCACCGGAGTTGAGGATAATCATGGAGGAGGTGTTGTTGCCTATCCTTACAGATTGTGGTCTGTGAAGGAAAAGTGGTTGAGAAAATCACAGTTCTAGATAAATTCAAATCCAAATGAAAATAAGTTGGTCCTTATCCACTGTCTCTGCTCCAACATTGTCAGCCATTCCTATAGCTTCTGAGACCACAAACTCTAGGATTCGCTCGCTGTAGCTCTCTCTCCTTTAAATTGCTCTTGTTTGATCACTTGTCCTTTTATGTGACTCGGTGTTAAATTTTGTCTGATAACGCTCCTGTGAAACATTCTGAAACTTACTGATATTAAAGTTGCTACATAAATGCGATAAAACTAGATAAAAGCTGGAAATACTCAGCGGGTCAGGCAGTATCTGTGAAGAGAAAAACAGAGATAATGGGTAGTACTTTTCAGCTGTGCATGCCCTAAGACTGGGAAATCTCACCTGAGGTCAATGGACCTTTCCATGGTCCACCCCCTCGTCCGCTCCGATTCCCGTGGTGCGCGGGACAGGAAAAGTCTGTTCAATGTCTCAGATCTGTGTCCTTTTTATTTCAGACTTCCATCATCTGCAGTTTTTTTTATTTTTGTCTGCAGAGATGCAAGTTTTCATGTTGCTGCTTTGCTTTCTGAACCAAAGCAGAAACATAAGGGGTAAGCTGCACAAAATAAGAACCCCAAATTCAGAGGGAAAACTCGCATGAGGGCGGCACGGTAGCACAGTGGTTAGCACTGCTGCTTCACAGCTCCAGGGTCCCGGGTTCGATTCCCGGCTCGGGTCACTGTCTGTGTGGAGTTTGCACATTCTCCTCGTGTCTGCGTGGGTTTCCTCCGGGTGCTCCGGTTTCCTCCCACAGTCCAAAGATGTGCGGGTTAGGTTGATTGGCCAGGTTAAAAAAAATTGCCCCTTAGAGTTCTGGGATGCGTAGGTTAGAGGGATTGGCGGGTAAAATATGTGGGGGTAGGGCCTGGGTGGGATTGTGGTCGGTGCAGACTCGATGGGCCGAATGGCCTCCTTCTGCACTGTAGGGTTTCTATGATTTCTATGAGTATAAAAATAGGGCTAAGGTGTTGAAATCTTTGACACTGAACCCATCCTGAATCTTAACAAAAAGAAATAAGGGAAGATGTAACCCACATAATTACCTCACCAGTGAGTTTGAGAGGTATAGTACTCTTGGAGCAAGTCGGGTGCTTGCGTTGATAATACGTACTGTATATTTCAGTGATACTGCACTAATCATCATTGCTGGTTACTTTCGTAGCATTTGAGTGTGCATAAACAACCATCTATGATTGATCAGGGTGTACACAGTGAAGGTTCATGCTGAGAGAGATATTACCCAACATAGAGAATTGCTTACACTTCAGTAAGAGTGTAATTTAGTCTAGAAGTAATCATGTAGAATTTTTGATTGCGGGCACTGAACCCCCACACAGTTACGATTCAGTGAGAGGTATCAACAATGCAAAATATAAGGCAGGTTAAAGGATGACTGGCACCAATATTGCAGGCCATCCTGTTTGTAGTAGTTTGCTTTTGGCTAAAATGGTGCAATATGTGTTCGGTACTGAACCCTAAATCTAGGCCAGGGTTTTCAATCTGGGATCAGGAATCCGAAGCTTGGATCACTTTTGTGTCCAGATTGTATTAGTGATGTGACAGGATTTTGAAGTAAATAACTCGGGGTGAGTCTGGTGCCCAGTTAGTGGCACCATGAGTAGCCTGGAAATGGCATCGAGTAATGGAGGGCCATTTGCATAGGCCAAAAGCGGCCCTGACTACGTTTGCCATTGCCTGAAGTTATGGAGCAGCAGAGAGGTCACTGGGTCAGCACTAGCCTGGGCACAAATTCCCAGGCAGTTACACGCCTTTTGGGTGTCTTCTTTGAGGCATTAACCAATGCGGTCTCCAAGAAGAGGGATGTGCTCTTCTTCCCCTTCCAGAAGACAGACCAAGTTAGCATGGATGAACGTGGTCATGGTGCTTACAGCCGAGAAGTACCAAGGAGAACATGGGTGCAGCACCGAAAGCTGATCTGATAAGGTCTAGAAAGGTGAGTGGCAAGTACACCTCCAGTGACAGACTTCTGACTCTGCACGCACAAGGGCTGAGTCAAAGGATTGTTCATAGTTCTTCTTAACATTTTCAGATTAGGTAGACATCAGCAACCCTCACACATGGGCACAATTGAGCAGGGGCATCATTGCGGAGCGCAATATATCATGTGAATGTCATAAAGATCTATATCTCTTCATCCTGAAAGAGATGAGAATATAGCTGATGGAATTCGTGTCGGATGGGTTATGGTGTGCCACAGCTCTGCACACTGATCCCCATGGAGGAGGCAGCACTGGAGATTGTAAAGGTCATGTTAAAGGGGAGGTGTTGGCCTAATGGTATTGTCATTGGACTAGTAATTGAGAGTCCTGAGGTAATGCTCTGGTGACCTGGGGTTTGAATCCTACCACAGCAGATGGTAAAATTTGAATTCAATAGAATAAAAAAAATCTGGAATTCAAAGTCTAATGATGACCATAAAACCATTGTCAATTGTCGTAAAAACACTCATCTGGTTGGCTAATGTCCTTTAGGGAAAACAGTGCCATCATTACCTGGTCTGGCCTACCATGTGATTTCAGACCCACGGAAATGTGGTTGACTCTGAAATGACATAACAAGTCACTCAGCTCAAGGGCATTTAGGGATGGGTAATAAATGCTGGCTCAGCCAGCAATGCCCACATCCCTTGAGTGAATTTTCATGGCAAAACTGGAGGTCACCAAGAACAGGTTTGTTCATTGGTTCAATCTTCTGCCCAATGCGTGCTGTGGATACCAACCTGTTGTGAAACCAGGCTTTTTCTCAAAAAATGACTTTTGAATTTACTAGTTAGGAACCCCTAATTATCCGTAATTATTTTTTAAAGACTAAAATCACATTACAGTTACTTGGGATCACAAATAAAGATGATTGCACGGTTTCAACACTGTACCTTCTACATTCC
Organism: Mustelus asterias; assembly: GCF_964213995.1. Taxonomy (NCBI): domain Eukaryota; kingdom Metazoa; phylum Chordata; class Chondrichthyes; order Carcharhiniformes; family Triakidae; genus Mustelus; species Mustelus asterias. Next base: position 39,460,802 of record NC_135818.1, read on the forward strand.
CAAATCATTGAAATAGAGGCAACCTGTCTGCAAAGTTGCCCCAGGGACAATTACCTTGAAGGAAGTGAATGGGTGCCATCATCTATCCTATTAGCAAAGCTGCAGACAGATATTTTAAAAAGCACTCAACCCAGCACTGCTATTACTAGAACAACAGATAATTTATCAATGCACATATTTAAACCACCTCAATGCTGAAAAACAGCAGGATCAGATATTCACGGGGGTACTCAACTGACTGGAGACAAACCATTAGATTTTATGACTTGGACAATGGGAATATTGGCTGTAAAGGAATTGATGTGGAGATGCCGGCGTTAGACTGGGGTAAACACAGTGGGGTATAACTCCCACCCACCTGACAAAGGAACAGCCTGTTCCGAAAGCTAGTGGCTTTTGCTACCAAATAAACCTGTTGGACTTTAACCTGGTGTTGTTAGACTTCTGACTGTGTAAAGGTATTCCCAGCCATAAGATAATCAAGTTAACTGGAATACACTAAACAGAACCATATTTGGATCACTGGGCAGTCGGAAAGAGATCATGTGACAAGTCGACCCTTTGTGTTTTTAAAAACGTGCTTTTTCTGAAGAACTGGGACACTGAAGGAACAAAACCTCTGAGTGTGTTCCTTCACCCCCTCCCCCCTGCCCATCTCCCCGCTCTCTCTCTCTCCATTCAGCTGCCAAGTTTTGAACCCTGTCCAGTGATTTTGACATACCAGGTGCTTAGAATCTTAGAATCCCTACAGCACAGAAAGAGGCCATTCGGCCCATCGAGTCTGCACCGACCACAATCCCACCCAGGCCCTACCCCCACATATTTACCCACTAATCCTTCTAACCTACGCATCCCAGGACACTAAGGGCAATTTTAGCTTGGCCAATCAACCTTACCCGCACATCTTTGGACTGTGGGAGAAAACCGGAGCACCCGGAGGAAACCCACGCAGACACGAGGAGAATGTGCAAACTCCACACAGACAGTGACCCAAGCCGGGAATCGAACCCAGGTCCCTGGAGCTGTGAAGCAGCAGTGCTAACCACTGTGCTACCGTGCCGTGCTGTGGACAGATATTTTTTAAAATAACTCAAACCAGCGGTGCAGTCACCAGAAAAAGAGAAATCAGTCTACATCTTTAAAGTGTCTTGATGCTGAAAAACTGCAGGATTGTTGACTTCAGTCTGTAACCAGCCAAGTTACCAACTTTCAATACCCCTTTAATTTTCCTGGACTCTAAATTATTTAACCTACCCTCCTCACTCAGTAATCTTTTCTTGCATGTGTGAACTTCAAGAGTGTATGTGTGTGTGTGTGTGTGTGTGGGTGCACGTGAAAGCTGGAGTGTTTTTTTAGATTATTTTAATTTAGATCAGGTTAAGTACAATAAAAATGATTCCCTCAAGAAAACCTGTCTGATCATGGCACTTATGGCCACAGTATGTGAACAGTTAAACACTCACAGAATCGGCAAGTACATCTGTTTAAAACAAAGCTGTTGTGGTAAATCGAGGAGTTGGAAAAGAGGGGAGACATTTAACCTGACCTCACCTGATGATAGCAAACCGCTATCATCTTTGGGTTTGTTCTGTTGAGACACTCTGCACAGTCAGCTGAGTTCTCATCCCCACTTTCTTGTGTTTCCCAGAGTCTAGATGAGGAGCAGAATGTCTCAGCCAAGTCTTTGCTGGTCTCCCTGGTGGAAGAAACTTTACGGAAGCAGCTCCATCACATCATTCCCCTGCACCTTCCACAAGTACAACATACTTCCTGATATGAAAATTGGGATACAGCTAATCACAGCTCATGCATGTGATAACAGAGGGGCCAAATCACTGTGGTGTCATAGCTGGTATTAAAGGGTCAAACATAGACTGTGATTCACTGGCTGATAAATTGAAAATATGTTGAGAATTTGCTATATTTTCAGAGCATATTCATAAGCCCCTGCAGGTCAATGCTATTTGAAAAAAAAGACTTGCATTTATATCTTCTTCACAGGCAGTCTCTCAGAGTTGAGGATGACTGACAATAAAACTGAGTCTTCAGGTGACTGAGAACTCCAATGCATGACCACAGTCTCTCTCACAGGAGGGCAGACAGTGGCTGGAGGAGCAGGAGGTGGGGTGCCCAGGTTGTCAAGCACACCTCTCGCTGTCGACGCTTGGCTTCAGCTTGCTCTTGGTGATGAAACTTGAGGCGTTCAGTTCCTTCCCAGATGGTTTTCCTCCACTTCAGGCGGAGTGGACCAGGGATTCCAAGATGTCAGTGAGAATAGTGCACTTTTAAAGGAGGCTTTGAGGATATCCTTGAAGTGTTTCCTCTGCTCTCCTGGGGATTACTCACCGTGTCAAGGCTCTGAGTCGTGCATTTGTTTTTGGTGTCTCATGTCAAACATACAGCCACAGTTCCCTGTCCAGCGGAGCTGAGGGAGTGTGGTCAATGATGGCCTGAAAGTGACCACTGACATTGGTGCATCTATCCTACCAATGGATTTGCAACATCTTGCAGAGGCAGCGCTGGTGGTATTTCTCCAGGGTTTTGAGGTGCCTGCTGTACATAGTCCATGTCTCTGAGCCTTATAGAAGGGCAAGTGTCTCTACTGCTCTACAGGCCATGAGCTTGGTGCCGGATCTTGAGGTCCTGGTCTTCAAACACCGTTCCTCAGGAGACGAAAGGCTACATTGGCACACCAAAGGTGGTGTTGAACCTTGTCATTAATGTTGTTGACAGTAGGCTCCCAAGGTATGGAACATGGTCCACGTTTCCAAGGCCTCGCCTTTAGATAACCTGGGTGAGTGGGGTCAGTGCTATGTAGTGGGGGCAGGTTGGTTGAGGACCTTTGTCTTACAGATAATTAGTGCAAGGCCCATGCTCTCGTACACCTCGATGAAGGTGTTGATGATGGCTTGGAGCTCAGCCTCTGAGTGTGCATAGAACAAGCATCACCTACATACTATAGTTCGATGACAGAGGATGGGATGCCCTTGGATCTGGCCTGCAGGCGGCAGGCAACAAAACAGATTCCCGTTTGTTCTATAGTTTAGCATCACTCCAGTGGGGAACTTGCTAAGGGTGAGATGGAGCATTGCAGCAAGGAAGATCACGAAGAATATCGGTGTGCTGACATAGCCTTGCTTGACCCAAGCCCAAAAGTGAATTGGGTCTGTGATGGATCCATTGGTCAGGATCATGGCTTGCATGTCATCGTGGAGAAGGTGGAGGATGGTGACAAACTTTTAAGGGCAGCCGAAATGGAGGAGGATGCTCCATAATTCCTCTAGGTTGACAGTGTTAAAGGCCTTTGTAAGGTCAAAGAAGGCCATGTACAACGGTTGGTGTTGTTCCTGCATTTCTTTTGTAGTTACCGCGCAGTGACGATCATGTCTATTGTGCCCCGTCGTGGGTAGAATCCGAATTGTGACTCTGTGAGCAGGTCTTCAGCCACAGGGAGAAAGTGATTAAGGCGAAGTCTTGTGATTACCTTCCTTGTGGACGACATCAGGGAAATTCCTCTGCCATTACTGCAGTCGGACTTGTCACCTTTCTTGAAGGTGGTCACAATGACAGAGATCGCCTGGCATGTTCTCCTCCTAGTAAGGGAAACAGCATTAACCTAGCTTCCTAATATAATGTTACCTGAACTCTCTTAGCTTGTACCTGGCTCGTAATTTATTCATTTTGCCCATTTAGGTAACCTGCCCGATGTGTGACTGGCTTCTCAAATGTGGGGACTGACGATGAGATCAAAGTTTACACAACACAGACACAGTAAACCAGCTTGAACTGGTGAGAAAGCTACAGAACTGTGACCATTGTGATGGAAAGACAAAGCAAGAGTTCCTGTCATGGACAGCGTCTCTATTACCACAGTAACAACCAGGAGCCCCAATCACTGAGTATTTTCAGAAGCAGGCATCAAGACGAAGCGAAAGAAACATAAAAAGATATATGTTCCAGAGGAAGAGAACAACTGGAAAAGAAAGACAAATAAAACTAATCAGTTAACATGAGTAGAAATGCCAGAATAAAGACAAATTTGTAAATACATCGCATTTTTCAAAAATCAGAGGTAAATTTTCAAACAGTCAAAGGTGTCTTATTTCCTAAACAAATTTGTGTAAAGAATATAGAGGCAATATGAGTGATGGAGGAGAGAAGGAGTTGATAAATGAGCAATACAGGAGAGTGTTAGTAATGAAAGTATTTCACTAATGGTTACAGGTTACATTCAGTTTCCCTCAGGTGAATTTAAGATTCAAAAACAGAAAATGCTGGAAAATCTCAACAGGTCTGACAGCATCTGTGGAAACTCTCCAAAGATGGATTGATGAATTAATTCATTAATGATGATTTATTTAATTAAATTATTATTAACTGAAACCTCTCCCTACATCCATTGTATCAATAATGTTTGTACTTTTCCTAATGTCCTGTGCCTGTGGTCTATCGATTTTCCACCAAAGGCTCTGAAGATTGCAATTAATTCTGTTTGGGAATAGAGGGGGAGAAGTTCATTCACACGCGTAGCTAGCACAGACTTACAGCAATTCCTCGTGGACAGATCTTGCATATTCCTTATTGATATCATTGAAGAAATGGAGCTTCATGAACACATCTCTCCCTTATTGTTTTTTGATTATGGAAAATACCTGCAGTAAAAGTCAAATATATGTTTTTTTTAATCTAAGTATATTTGGTAATGCTTTGCTTCGATTGCAGGCATTCTGTAATTTGCAGCTGAGGTTTGAAGCAAGTTGTGGCTTATTACAACCAACTGGATATATCTCATATCTTACATCGAGATTTTGTGGATGGGGAGTAAAATTACTGTTTAGTATTAGTGATGTTGTGTCCTTTATGACAATTGGAGTATAGAATAAGAATTACACCTCCTGGAAGCAGGAGATTTACCTCAGTACATTTCCAACGCCTTTCACTGAAAGAAGAAATGATTCATTGGGTGTGTTCAGTCCACTGTGCCCAGATGGACTTAAAATTCAAAGGGTTATTCAATCCAGGTCAAAAGGAAGAACCATCTCCTCATGATCCCTATCCTGCCTTCACTCGGCTGTGGCCCATGATACTGGGCCTAAAGTGGGTGCAGTGCTGCTAGTAGCCACCACTCCCACTGGGGCTAGTGGCAATGACAAGCCACCAGCCTCTGATAGTCTGACTCCTTTTGGCTCCACTGCTGGGCACCGAAGGACTAACAACAGCCACTTAAGTGGCTTGATTCCATCAGGCCAACCCATGGATGGACAGGGGTTTCCCAATGGCTCTCTGACTGGTAGGTGAGACCGTATCTGCTTGAAAAGATCCTGGCCATTATACAACAGCAGATTTACACTGCTATTGGTGTGATGTAATTGTAATGTATTTTGATGAGCTTCCTCATGCAGCAGTCTTGTCACACCTCCCATACACAGTGTGAACCCCTTATGAACGAGGAGCTGTAACCCTATGGTGGTCTATCCCTTCAGAGATCTCATACCATTTGGACTCACACAATCCTCCATCATGTGTACCCACGGCACTTTGTTCCTCTCCAATTCACTCCAGAAGATAATATTATCAACATACCACACTCGAGCTGTGCTCAGATTCTGAATAAACTAGGTAGATTTAGTCACATAAATAAATGTAAGACACATGTAGAATAACACAAGTTTATATACCACACTAGCAGTAAAAAGGATGCTCGCTCAAAATGTTATTTTGCTCCAAACGGCAATAAGAGCTGCTTTACCAATAGTGTGCAAATCTTCCAGCACGTCTTTACAATTCTGCTGGATTGTCTTGATTCCCATAGTTCAGTCTTTCTTACTCCTAAACAGAAATTGCAAGGTTCCATTGCCTTTGAAATGTATAAACTTCATAGGGTGTATCAGCTGACATACAAACTATGCTTAAATAAATTACACTGGGGATGATTCTGAGCCCACACTCCGCCTGCAGAAATGCTCAAAATCCAGAGACTCGGAAAATGTGATTCGCACCGGCGAGTTTCCGAGTTCCGATTTTCCAGCCCCCTCACCGGCAGAGTACCGTCAACTGAAAACTCTCCCTACATCGCTCCCAAACAGAATTAATTGTAATCTTTAAAGCCTTTGATGGAAAATCGATAGACCACAGAACATTAGGAAAGGTTCAAACGTCATTGGTACTGGACTCCAGGAACTCATTTTAATACATTAGCATGTCATTAGTGAACACTCTCTCTGGGACTTCCCCCACACACTGGATATTCACGCCAGCGCCATTTACAACAGCTCAACATAAGCATGAACCTGGTGACTTTGCCTCCAAGAGGGATTTTGGAGGTGAGTGCTCAGGCAGTCGGCACCCTCCGGGGTATTCACTGAGTAGGGGGCGCCAGAGAGGACGCGGGGGACACGGATAAGTTCAGCTCAGCGCCAGGTCTTACAATCACCATATTGGGGAGAGGGGTCCACAGGAGTCACTTGCAGGCCTTACCTTTCTTTCATGTCAGGATGTCCCTTGCTTCAAAGGGGTTGTGAAGGCTGGTATGCAGGCAGCGCTTCCTGTGTCCTCCGTCCTGGGTTCCTGTCCATGCTGCAGTTGAGGGAGTGCCCTTCCTTCGGGGGGCTGGCAAGAGGATGGGAAAGCTTGAAAAGAAGAAGTTCAGAACTGGGGGCGACTGTGAGTTGCCTGGGTGGGGGTCCCATGAGAGACCGGGTTGTAAGGGCAGAGTGGGGGGCTGCGTCTCCCTTCATGCGACCTGAAGGGCCTCACACTAGGGGGAGGTTGAACCCACACTCAGGCAACAGTGTGAGGACAAAGGGGAGAATCTGTCTGGTATACCAACAGCAGTGTCTCCTTACTGCGTCACTGGTGTGGGAGGGACATAGCACTGTCATTCTCACACTCCATAGTTTGAGGCAATTGGTGAGTGCAGTGGTTCCCCCAAACTTGGTGACATTAACATTCAGGGTGGAGGCTCTGTGGGTGAATGAAGAGACATTTAATGACAAACTTTCAATACATTTGTGACCTATCTACATTAGTGCCTACATTCACCCGTGCCCACGAAGGACCTCTGGTTTCCTAATCTTCCTCACAATCATAATATATCTGGGTGTATCCCCAAGGATCCACAGCTGAGGTTGAGGCGGCCTGTTGATTTCCACACACTTTGGCCTGAGGTGACCTTGTCGGGCGCCCTGGACCCAGAGGATCCAGGCCTGCTTTTAGGCAGCACGGATGTTTGACTGCTGCCCTCCTCAGTGTCGCTCACAGGGAGAAAGTGTGTTAGATGGGCTGGAGATGCCTAGGGTCCCCTGGCTGGAGGGCCCCTGGCTGTACTCCTGCTGATCCTCTTCCCGGGTTCTCCGGATCTCCTGTGCGCGTTCATGAGACAGAAGGGCAACCGGTGCGAGGTCCAGAAGCTCTATTGTCCTTTGGCATTGGCACTCATGGATTCCATTCGGTGCCTGCACCATGCAGTTGAAGCCGACACCATGGTGTTCACCCTCAGACACGGAGGTCATGAGCTGAACCATGGTGCAGACATCTCCTGTCATGGGGTGCACGTCCTGTGCCAAATCTCCACTGCATGTTGGCCTTGTTGCACTCAGGTGAAGGCACCATCTCCTCGGACAGAAGGCAATGGAATTCCTCCAGTCGGCCTGGTCCTCTGAGGAGGGATGCTGTTATCCCCTTCTGATATTCATGATTCTGTCTTTACAATTCCATCAGCTCTGGGATGACCGGACACAGGGACTCAGCAGCGTACTGGCCTCTGGCATCCCTCCAAGTGTCCGTTCTCTGGGATGTCCCAACTCCACCTGCTGTGGATCTTAAGCTGTGAGGTGCTCACCAGTAAGTGACCCAGAAGTCGGTCTATTTCGTGATCCCACCGAGGTGTGAGTATCTGTGCTGGTATCAGGTGTGAGTGACAGCTGTGAAGCCTCTTCAATGGTGGGGTTGGATAAGGTCCCTCAGAGCCGCTTGTGTTCTGTGGGTCCAGGGAGCACGAGGATGATCTGGGCTGCTTGGCTGATTGGCCTGAAAAAGAAGGGAGTTTGCATTAGTGCATTCTAGGAGATATGGAGGAAACATTGATTATTCACTTGAGACTTGGAGAATGGCATCATATCTTGGGGTCCTCATATTTGTCTGCTGCCCCCACTTCACCAGCAGCAGAGACACGTTCCTCCCCCTCCCCAGCCAGCTCAATGGCTTGTCCCTCAAAACACGTGAAGGTTCTGTAATCGGCCATGGCTCTAGCTCATTGCGCCCACTCATGCTTGTTGCAGTTGAGTTTGTCCTGCAATGACACAGATAGGGAGAGCGCAGGTGGGAGTTTTGACATTGAATATGGTGATGACATGTGGCAGGCATGGGGCTTGAATGGGAGCAGGAGTGTGAGGGGCACGGCAGCTACTGATGGGAACATGGTGATTGTGGGAGGGAGACGGAACTGGTGCCTGGTGTTCGCAACCCTGAGGTGGCTGGGTGAAGGATGGAGTTGGGACTGTGAGGGGTGTCCGAGGGGATCCAGAGGCAGACTGGGGGGTGGTTCACTTACCCTGGCTGAGTGAAGAAGATCAATCATCTTCTACCAACACTGCTGTCCTGTCCTCTTCTGGAGTGCACTTGCATTGACCAGGGCTGCCACTGCACCCCAGGTGGGGGTGGTGATCCTGTTGGAAGGCAGTCTCCTGGAGTGGGGTACAGTGTATCCCGCCTCTGCTCCACTCCATCCAACATCCTGCTGAGGGCCCCCTTCGAAAAGTGAGGGGCTGGCTTCCTGGCTGCCAACCCCTGCAGTCGATCTGGAGCAAGTGCTGGGGAGTGTTCGGGGGCCATTTATATGGAGCTCCCCAGTGATTAGGTTGTTGAGGGGGCAAGTGAATCAGATGGAACATGCCATAAGTGCGGCTTGATTCTCGTGGGCATAAACATTTTCACTAATGAGACATAAGATTCGACCTGAAATCACACCGTTAGCAGGAGTTACTCTGTTTTTCCCACCAGAACCAACACGGCTATTTTTTGGTAAGATGTTGCCCATTATTTCCAGTGCAAATGATCCACTGGAGGGAGTTGTTTTCATTTCCTAAATGGCGTTGTGCTGGCTTGGTTGATATTTTAATGCCATTAGGAAATCAAACGTAGACACCAGCTTCTAGAAACCAGACACACTGGAAATGGGTAATCACCTTAAACATTCCTCAGTCTGTGTTTTACATTTCCATATTAAGTTATATTTATATATTTCTATATTAAATTATATTTATACCCAAAGCCAGTTTTGCCTAAATTAAGTTATAAACCATTACAGCGCCATAGAATTTAACATGGAATATGTAAGGGCACAAGTTTTGGATCATCTGAGACACTATTTATAGAATCTGGCTTCACAAGATAAAAATCTTGAGGATAAAGGTCAAACCAAAACAGATGTAACAAAAATGAACAGGTTATCTGAGCACGTAGACACGTTTCAACCAGTGACTTTTATCAGTGGAACTGATGATTGTGAACATAACACTTAGAATTTGATCATAAAACTGAAGTTATGTGTTCAGGATTTTAAACTTTCAGCATTGAAATTTTAAGAGGAGACATTACCTGTTAGATTTATCAAATTTACCATTAATTCTAACATGTCTGGTAGAGAGAATTTTTGATTAAATTAGATTGACACAGTTATGATTGGGCCTGGTTTCAAGGCCTATGTCTGAGGGGACTCTAGTCTTATATCCTGGCTTTTGTGTCTCCAGCCTTTTCAGCCCTTGTGAGCTCATTGCGTACAGATCAGTCCTCAGCCTTGTTTTACAGTCAGCAGATGACTTTGTCTAGAAATAAGCCCACCTTAATGCCTGCAGCTAGATCAGATCAAGGGTGAAGAAATAAGAATTGATTTTGTTAAGACAGAGCACTGGAGCACTTCCAAGTGGGTTGTACATAGAAAAGGGCAGATATTCCTTTCTTGTTGACAAATTGAACTGTACATATGGACAAGGGGGAGTTGTTGATTGCTGTTGAAAATGCGCTGTTCATTTTCTAAGATTCATTTCTAAAGTTCCTTTTTGTTCTTTCTTCACATTGCCATCTGCTGTTTTGTCACTGACCTTTACCGATCTTGCTCATCTGTTATCTAATGGCGTGAAGAGGCCTTCTTCACACCGTGGAAAGCTTTAGATTTAAGATCCCTCCTTCATTAGAGAGAAGCTGAACAACCCTAGGATCTGGGTGTTAATGAATGTGAAGAAAGATCTTTTTATGTGCTTCACACATTATATTCTTGACTCCTTGAGGTGCTACAATAAATTGCTGTGCTTCATTTACAACCAGCGACAGTACTACAAAATGAGAATCTTGCAGTAAATTACTCCGCAGTTCACACTGGGTCAGACTGCTAGGCTAATGAGACCAGATTGTCTAATTTCAAACCTCCTGAGCAACGACATTCTCACATTAACGCTCACTGCTGTAAATTACAAGTCAAGCAAAGGTATATTGTGTAAAATCAGCTAGTTCTATGACTATTCAGCAGTACAGGGACAGAGTTACCTTTGTGCTTCCTTCTCTATCTAACTGGCAGCTGGGAATGAGGAAGGGCTTCCAGCATTTGCTCCCCTGGCATTTAGATGAATAAGTATCCGAAGTTCCTCCCCTGGGGCACCTTCAGAATGAAGCCTGGAGAATTATAGAGAAAGAAATCTCACAATGGCTTAAAGGGAAACTCCAGGGGCCTTTTTCAAATTGTCAATTTTCTCTCAGCCATGTTTCTCCAGACTCGGAGCGAGGAGACAGATTCATGTCAGCTCCATGCTCTGAGCCCCAGTCCAGTGGTTATTTTTCATATGTAGGATCAACATTAATTCTGTTGTGGGTGGCCAACTGGCCAGTGGAGTGGCCTGGTTCATTGTAAAGGTGGCACCTCATGAGCACGCTGCCCGCAAGTTGTGTGTTGGAAGCTGTCCTGCTGCAGTTTTGCTGACCCTGGGCTGGCACAATATCAGGAAACCTGGATGTCAACCTAGCCAACAGATGGGCTGGTCAAGAAGGGAGAAGGGGTGCCATAGGAGGACCCATTGTACAGAACAGAAGTCAGAATAGGCAGCAGCTCATGTTATTGTTGTGGAGCTCAATAAGGCAGCCCTGTTCCTCTGGGCCCCACATAAACAACTTTGGCCTGACCTTTTGGGGCTGCTTCTCCTTATCCGCTAGGCCTTACTGAGTACAGCATTCATGGCACGCACTCTTATACCCTGAACAATGCACCAAGATCCTATGTGCGTCGCAGAACACTGCTTTGAATAGGTGAGGCAGGATCCATGTTGGCTCTTAGGCCTGAGTTAAAATGGCAATTACTTTCTATAATTAGGAATTTCATAGTAGGTAGCTGAAGTAAGAAGCCATTCTTTTGAGATTTGTATGAACAGAGTGGTTATTACAAAATGCTGCTTTACCCCACAGAGAAAATAATTTCTTGTGAGGATGAAAATGATATGATATTTCAAACACTGATGGATTACTTACATTCAGGATTTGCAAGGGCTTTTTGCAAGCTCTAATGTGCTTTTCATTTGTTTTCCTAGAGATTTATGTTTTTTAATATTTTAAGCTATTTACCTTGAAACTATGTACTGTCAAAGCTTTGGAATGTTAATTGCTTTCACTTTGAAGACAACTTGTTGCGGGACTAAAACCGGATGGTATCCAGTTTCTATTCTTGATGGAGATAGAGTTGGTCTGTGTGTTGTTGTGATTGATGTACTGTAGTTCTGTACTTACATTGTGGAGAGCCTTATCAAAGCTGTTGGAATTTGGCCTATTTGCGGAGCCAAAGCACCACAGTACCTCACATCTCCATTAATATACAGTGGGGGCAATCTTACCAGAATTTGTCAAAGTGTCAGGCTCCGTCAGTCAGAAAACTGGTGTGTAATTCTCCAGTTGCACAGACTGGTGTGGATGTTGAGAAAATGAATGAGTTGGCCTGGTTAATGCCATTACTCTGGTGGTTTGGGAACTCTCAGAGCCGGCAACAGGCTCCAAAGAGATTGCAAAACCATCATTAAAGAGCACCTTGATCAGAAATAAAAATAAACTCCCCCATCCCACCCCCACCATCACCACCAGCACCACAGAGGTTATCAGGACTCTCCCCTCCAACCCCACAATCATCACCGACATTTCCCCCAAATCCCACCCACCCTGCCCCGAAATAATCATCCCCAAACCCTCCTCACCCAGCAATCATCAGTGGTATTACCCCCAAAACTCTCCGTCCGGCAATTATCACCCATGTTTCAACTCCTCAATGACCTAGTTCCCCCCCCCGCAACACATCTAAATGAACAACCTCCATAGGACCCACCCCCTGGCACTGCCCTGGGGCATAGGTTGGCACTGCAAGGTTGTGCCAACCTGGCAACACTGACCTGTGCCAGGGGCTGTGCCAATGCACTGCCTGACCATGTCCCTCTCCCCGAGGGCTATACTTATCTCTGCGCCCCTGGAGGTACCCCCTTAACAGGTTCAGGTCGGTGAGGTATGAATATTTTGTGAGGGGGGTGGGGGTTGAATGTGGCAAGAGGGCTAGATAATTAGATTGAGTTGTGCTTCCGCCAGTGATCCCACGCACGGAGAGTCTGGGCTCAAGATCCTGCCCAATGTGTACAGCATTTCCTGGAATAAAGATTTGCATATATATTCACCATTTGACATATTCATTGATAGGCATTTGAAAGAGAAGGGAATGGATGATTACAATGTTAGCTTTGGGTGAGAATAGATTGGAAGCGGCTTGAGTGGAGCACAGACACTGACATGCACTGGTTGAGTTGAATGGCCTGTTTCTGTGCTGTTTATTCAATCTACTCCTGTGTAATGAAAGGAGATATTTCTACCTGGCTGCTATGAAAATAAGGAATATCAATGAGTGCCTTGCTTCAGAATTATGAAAATAAACATAGGGCTGCAACTCAAACTATTCACAGTTAATGAATGAGAAATCTAATCAGTTGTGAGAAATGTTTGTACACTTGAATGAATTTTTTGAAACACTTGGAGGAGCTGTGACCATAAATGTTTTCTGCTCTTTACTGATTCATGTAGATTTTCTCTGGGCCAATAGGTCAGAATTTGTGATCACTATTATCAGCATCCATACGAGCAATCTTCAACTTTGAAATAAGGAAGCACTGTTGATTTGTCCTGCTCAAGCTTTGCCATACCAGTATCTCGCCAAGAAACAAGACATTTAAACACGAGGGATGTGAAATTGCGATACTTATCCTCTAGGTACCTTATTTTTTTATATTCACTTGTGGGACATAGGTGTCGCTGGCTGGCCAGCCAGCATTTATTGCCCATCCCTGGTTGCCCTTGGAGGGCAGTTGAGAGTCAACCACATTGCTGTGGCTCTGGAGTCACATGTAGGCCAGACAGGTAAGAACAGCAGATTTCCTTCCCTAAAGGACACGTGAACCAGATGAGGACATGTGAACCAGATGAGATTTTCCAACAATCGACAATGGTTTCATGGTCACCAGTAGATTCTTAATTCCAGATATTTTTTATTGAATTCAAATTCCACCATCTGCCGTGGTGGGATTCAAACCCGAGTCCCCAGAACATTAGCTGAGTTTCTGGATTAACAGTCTAGCAATAATACCACTAGGCCATCGCTTCCCCTAAACATGTCACCTGGGGGGCAGGTGCTCAGGCATGTCCACTGCCTGTAACCTCAGTAGCGGAGGGGTCTTGGCTCTTTTCAGCTGGGTCTCAGTGTCTATCCCCTCTATCCTGTGGAGGGACAGAGAGCTGAGGGGAAAGTATCTGTAGCTGCTGCTGCTGTGGTGAGCCCTTGCCCTGGACCTCCGGCAACATAAGCTGCTCCCATATGGTGGTGAAGACAGTCAGCAGAGAAGTGAAGCTGAAAGTGAGGGAAGTGGCTGGACAGGTGAATTGTCTTTCAAGAAGTTAGCAATCATATGTCAAGATGTGAAAGCACTCTCTGTCAGAGGAATTCTTTTAACAGCAACCTCTGACCTGAGCATGGATAGAATTTTAAGGGTCGGGATGGGGGCGCTATCACGGCATCAGGGAGTAGGCCATTGTAGGCGGGGATCTGGAGTTTTAACATCCCAGGAAAGGGCACCCTAACTCTGGGGCATCTCTCCCTCTTTGCTTCCCCCCTGAGAGGGGAAAAGTGCAATGATGGACAACCTGCTCAGTTGCTGACCTACTCACACCCATTCCCACCAGCCTAAAAATTGAGGCTGTGTGTGTTGAGGCCCTTCAGTGACCATTAAGTGGCTATTTGGGCCCTAAGAGGTGAAAGGGTGGATTTCTGCCCTGAGGCCCTGCCCTTCCACGAAATTGCATCTGGGTTTGGGCAGGTGTGGTCCTGGGGGGAATTCCATCCATTCAATTCCCATCTCAGAACCTGCCTTGTGGGGAGGGGTGCAAAATACTGCCCCAGACTAGCACTCTTTCATGGACCTGAGCAAAGTCTTCCCTGCTCATCACTGAGAAAATCCGTCCCATGATACACCCATCCCCTCCAACCTGCTCAGTTGCTGACCTTGCATTCAACTCTGGCACTATTGGAAAACAGGGAAGCAACGTACAATATCACTCTTAATTACTTTCCTAAGTAACTCAGTTGGCTTCCCATTTTTGCCACAGGATTCCCCACTGCACTCCCAAATGGGAAAGCTACAAAGTGGTGGGATCATGTGGGAACCGGATCCAATATAATTTCCTACAATTTTCCCACCTTCCCTGCCCATGATCCCACTTCCATTGGCTGAGGAAGATTCCACCATGTTTGCATCCAATCCAGTGGCTCAAAACCTTATGACATTTAGTATAAGACATTTCTCCAGATTGTTCCAGATAAATTAAGTCAAAAAAAAGGTCATTGTATGATTTTGAATCTTTGCCTTTTGACATACTCCGATTGTTTAATTTAACAAAGCCACATGGATTAACCATTTACATTGTTGTCTTATACATATCTATACAATCCCCTCTCAGAATACTCAAGTTCCTTCTACTTTCGTAACTCAAATCCCCTGATACGAGGGACCACTATCATGGCTCTTCTTGGAAATACGCCCAGTGCTTGACTGGCACCAGAAAGGGCACCGGTGCCAGATCTGAGAGGAAGAACTCTGTACTCCTGAGAGAAGAGAGCAGGTTTCTGCTCAATAAAGCCTTCGTCGCTTCCTTGGGCTGTGCCATAGCGAAGTCTCTTTGCACATCACAATCCACAGCCAGGATAGCAGCAGTTGAAATGTTGTCCATCATTGCTACATCATGGTTTGGTTCACATGTGTAAGTGGAATTTGCCAACACTTCCAAGCTGGAAAGGATGTACTCCAAGCTCTGTGCAAAGCCTTCGTCAAATTGATACTGGACTCCTCCATGGTCCTTGACGTTGACCGTAGGTTTTCTAGCAGGCTTCCCAATGCACCAAGTATTTTGTTATGCATAGTCATCAATGTTCTTCTATAGGCTTCCCCATTGAAGTCCTCTGGATCCTCTGCAGAGCAAACCTGCCCTCTGGTAAACTGGTACTTAGAAATCATAGAAACCCTACAGTGCAGAAGGAGGCCATTCGGCCCATCGAGTCTGCACCGACCACAATCCCACCCAGGCCCTATCCCCACATATTTTACCCGCTAATCCCTCTAACCTATGCATCTCAGGACTCGAAGGGGCAATTTTTAACCTGGCCAATCAACCTAACCCGCACATCTTTGGACTGTGGGAGGAAACCGGAGCACCCGGAGGAAACCCACGCAGACACGAGGAGAATGTGCAAACTCCACACAGACAGTGACCCGAGCCGGGAATCGAACCTGGGACCCTGGAGCTATGAAGCAGCAGTGCTAACCACTGTGCTACCGTGCCGCTGTGCTACTTATGCTCTCCTTGTCTCCTGACTATAGGTCAATCACCCCTAGTGTCTCAGCAGCCTCTAACTGATCCTTTGAGGCAGTAGTTCCCAACCTTTTACATGTCACGGCACATCTCTATACTGCTGAAATCTTGATTTCCTTAAAAACATAGTTCACAAATAATTTATCCAGTTCATACAAGATTTAATATTTCTCTCCACACCTGCTGCCTGATTATCTGAGTGTTTCCAGCACTTTTTCTTCTTGTGTCAGATTTCCAGTAGCTGCAGTATTTTGTTTTTGTATTCATATTTTGAGAACCATTACCCCAGGCACAAAAATGAAGTATGAGGGTAAACCAGTAATTTAATTGAGAAAGAGGAGAAAGGTGAAGTGCAGGACAAAAGTCTCAGCATAATGCTAATCTCATATCTAGGCATTAGCTAAACATAATTATAGATACAAGTTATTGGCATGGTTTCAATATTGTAATTTTTACCTCTCTCTGGCTTTTTCATTTGTAAGAAGTCTCACAACACCAGGTTAAAGTCCAACAGGTTTATTTGGTAGCAAATGCCACTAGCTTTCGGAGCGTGCTGCTCCTTCATCAGGTGGAGTGGGAGATGATCCGGCGAAAAACCGCACCGACCTCCTCAGAAGACAAACACGGGACACGGTGGACAGAGTACCCTTCGTCGTCCAGTACTTCCCCGGAGCGGAGAAGCTACGACATCTCCTCCAGAGCCTTCAACATGTCATCGATGAAGACGAACATCTCGCCAAGGCCATCCCCACACCCCCACTTCTTGCCTTCAAACAGCTGCACGACCTCAAACAGACCATTGTCCACAGCAAACTACCCAGCCTTCAGGAGAACAGTGACCACGACATCACACAACCTTGCCACAGCAACCTCTGCAAGACGTGCCGGATCATCGACACCGATGCCATCATCTCACGTGAGAACACCATCCACCAGGTACACGGTACATACACTTGTGACTCGGTCAACGTTGTCTAACTGATACTCTGCAGGAAAGGATGTCCCGAGGCATGGTACATTGGGGAAACCATGCAGACACTACAACAGCGGATGAATGAACTCCGCTTGACAATCACCAGGCAAGACTGTTCTCTTCCTGTTGGGGAACACTTCAGCGGTCACGGGCATTCAGCCTCTGATCTTCGGGTAAGCGTTCTCCAAAGCGGCCTTCACGACACACGACACCGCAGGGTCGCTGAGCAGAAACTGATAGCCAAGTTCCACACACATGAGGACGGCCTCAACCGGGATCTTGGGTTCATGTCACACTATCTGTAACCCCCACAACTTGCCTGGACTTGCAAAATCTCACTAGCTGTCCTGTCTGGAGACAATATACATCTCTTTAACTTGTGCTTACCGCTCTCTCCACTCACATTGTCTGTACCTTTAAGACTTGATTAGCTGTATTAGCATTGATTAACTTGATTAACATTCCAATCATTATTCTGTAAATTGAGTTTGTGTCTCTGTATGCCCTGTTTGTGAGCGCATCTCCCACTCCACCTGATGAAGGAGCAGCGCTCTGAAAGCTAGTGGCATTTGCTACCAAATAAACCTGGTGTTGTTAGACTTCTTACTGTGTTTTCCCCAGTCCAACACCGGCATCTCCACATCATGACTTTTTCATTTGTCCCAGAGTTTTTATGCCCTTTTTGAGTTTTTGCTTGTTGTTCAGGTCCATGGAACGTTTCTTTTCAGCTCCAAGTCCTGTTGGTCATGTGCATGGGCCTGGCCAAAATAAAGAATTGAAA
Source organism: Mustelus asterias (assembly GCF_964213995.1). Lineage (NCBI taxonomy): Eukaryota > Metazoa > Chordata > Chondrichthyes > Carcharhiniformes > Triakidae > Mustelus > Mustelus asterias. Next base: position 39,478,486 of record NC_135818.1, read on the forward strand.
CCATGCAAGTGTGGCTCTTTCCCAGCCGGCACATCCATGGGAGGCCCAAGATTTGTTGGGTCTTCGAGATGCCAACCACAGAGCTGAAGACAAAGTTTAGTTTTAACTTAATTACATGAATGTTTAAATCATTTTGAATCTTTTTTTTGTGGCACACTCAAGGGGTCTTCACAGCACACCAGTGTGTTGTGGGACAGTGGTTGCTTTAAGGCACACACAGTGCCAATATCTGAACGGATTTAAAAAGTGGCGGTGCAGCGTCTTCATCATCATTCACACTTGGTGTGTCTCCACTGTCTGACCAGATTGCACCTCTCGGGAACCTGAAAGAAAAAAGGGGAAGGTTGTAGTCAGTGGAGGGGGAAGTAAGGTGCAGGCATAAACCACCTGCAGTTTGTAAATCGGAAGTATAAGGAGGACATGGGATCTGAGAAGGAGGATTTGATATGAGGATACTGTCACCTTCACTGATTTCAGTCCTGCTATTTGTCCAGACTGCAGCAATGGGCATCCCAATAACAGCCACACAACTTCCTCCCTGGGGTTTAGGAAATGCAGGCACACCTGTCCCCCTTGTGGTTAGCTCCTGCCACCTCCGTTTGTGTGCCATCTTTTCCTGCAAGGGAGGGAAGCCTGCCAGTGCATGTGTTGCCATGGTTGATGTGGCTGTCATGGTTGAATGATAGAATAATTAAAGATAATCGCAGAGAAAGAAGCCACTCAGCCCATTGTCCCAGTGCAGGTTATCTGTAAGCACAACTCATCTAGTTCCACTTTTCCGCTTTTTCCACAGCCCTGCAATTCCTTTCTCTTCAAATAATTAACCGGTTCTCTTTTGAAGACCTTGATTGAAGCGCTCTCCAGCTCATTGTCACACAGTCCATTCCAGATCTAATCACTTGCTGTGTAAAAGAGTTTTTCTCCAAGTCACTGTTTTTTTCCTTTTGCCAATCCCTTTAAATAAATATTGTCTGCTTCTCGATCCTTCCACCAACGGAAACTGTTTCTCCCTGCCTGCTCTGTTCAGACCCCTCATAATTTTGCAAGGTTTTATCAAATCTCCCGATAATTTTCTCTTTGCCAGCGAGAACAGCACCATCTCTTCCAACTCATCCAGCTAACTGAAGTTTCTCATCCCTGGAATCATTCCCAGGAATCTTTTCTGCACCCTCTCAAATGTCCTCCCTAAAGTGTTGTGTCCCAGAACTGGACACAGTACTCCGGTTGCAGCCAAATCAGTGTTTTATTCAGGTTTATCAAAAAGTCCGTTCTACCCTATATCCCTATTTATAAACCCCAGGATGCAGTATGATTCACTAACTGCCCTCTCAATCTGCCCTGCCATCTTCAATGATTTGTATCTCCCCTGATCTCTCTGCTTCTGCACTCCCTTTAGGATTGTATCCTCTGATTAATATTGTCTCTCCTCATTCTTCCTATGAAAATGAATCATTTCACTATTTTCTGCATTAAATTTCATTGGCAACTTGTATGTCCTGCAGCCACAGTAACGCCCGTCTGTCTGTACCCCTAACTATCAGGTCCCCATCACTATTGCTTTTCCAATCTTCCACCTGCCCCTGTACAGCTGATCCAGCCCTGGTGCCATGGACTTGGCTCTGGCTGTATTCCCCAGTATTTAGAAAGGAACGCTGTCTGGAAAGTGAGATGCACTCAGGGGCCTTCTGTACGATCTACCTGGTTCTTCTTGACTATCTGGCAGTCACCCATTCTTGCTCTGCCTGCGCACTCTTAAGATGCAGGGTGACCACATCAATGAACATCTCAACATGACATCTATCGTACCATTCCACATTCTTTCCAAGACCAGACTGTCATTAACCCCATGCCCATTTTCAAGGGCTATTCTATGAAGTTGCCAACGTCCCTGCCTTAAATGAGCTAGCATGTACCATAGCCTTGGCCTTACCATGCAGCACTAAGTTGCACCAAAGTCTTCTCCAGCACAGTGATAGCAGTGAAATGGCGCAGGGCCAGGAGACAGATGATGACAACAAAAGGAACATGGAAATGGAAAAGATGGAAAGTCCAAAGATGTGCGGGTTAGGTTGATTGGCCAAGCTAAATTGCCCCTTAGTGTCCCGGGATGCATAGATTAGAGGGATTAGTGGGTAAATATGAGGGTTAGAGGGATTAGCAGGTAAATATGTAGGGATACAGGGATAGCGCCTGGGTGGGATTGTTGTCGGTGCAGACTCGATGGGCCGAATGGCCTCTTTCTGCACTGTAGGGGTTCTATGGAAATCCCACTCAAAACACTTCAATGTTTCCACTGTTGTCCCTCACCTTCTCCCAGTTAGTAATCTAATCTCGCCTCATCTTAAAATGATTGAGTCTTCTCCCACATTAGTGCAGGTGGAGGAAACTTTAGCAGGGCCCTCTGTTCCCAAACCTAGAGGTTGTTGGCCAAGCACATCCCAGCAACCAGAACAGGGACCTAAGCAGCTTGCCTCTATCTCTGCTGAAGCAACAGAGGGATAAGGAAGAGGGGTAGGAAATGGAAGAGCAAATCTTTGTAGTTGCACAAGATTATGTATGAATGTATAAGAAAACATACTGTTCTTAGGTTTTCGATCTTAGAATTGTGTAAAGAGTGGCTGAGCTTGTTTTTTTTAAGGGCCAAATGCTGCTGCACTGCAGTATCCATCATTGTGGATACTCTGGCTAGTGTGTGTCGGGTGGCACCCTAGATCGGTTTAGAGCTTGTCAATGGCTTGTTTGATTGCACATCCTCTGGTCATATAACATTCATTATGCCACTGTAGAGATTCATTATTTGGCATTCTGATGAAGGTCATCAAACAACTTTGAACTGGGTAGGCCTTAAGTGTGCTGCTGATGCCTATCAACACCTGGCATGACAACAGAGCCTTCTAACACTACAGTTTGGACATGTCATGTGAACTGGGGCTCTGCCTCCATATCCTGTGTCACAGGTACTGTCTTCTGTTTGCTATACCTCTCTGCTGCTGTCCTCTCTGCATCCAACTACAGTCTCTCAAGAGCAGGCTGTTCCTTGTCTGAGCTCTAGGATAAAGTGGTTGCCACAAATCTGCTGAGATTGAAAATGTAGAAAGAAACTTTTCAGCAAAAGTACTTTGAACAAATTCTTTCCTGCTAGTAGTTAAGAACGAAACTGTGAGTACTGAGTATTTATTGCATTATCTTCATTAGTTTGAATTAATTTGCTCAATTGCCATTTTATTTTCACCCTGCTGTCAATGGTGAGTTTCAGGAAGCCAGGTAACATGTGGAGGCGTGTTAGTATGTACTGATAGGCCACCCACCTCTCCAGATGGGGCTTCATGCAAACAGACTAAGATGCTCAAATTAAACCCTGAAGCTGACAAATTGGAAGCTTCTTCCCAACATTCTCACATTTCTATTGGCTTGAACTCTCTTCACATAACCAAATCTACTCACTCCTCCAGGTTTTAATGACCCCCTGGTTTCTCCAAATATGCATTCCCATTAACAAAGTATTCCACTAATAGCATATTTCCAAAAGCACTAAAAACAGAAAGTGCTGGAAAAACCCTCAACAGATCTGGTAGCATCTGAGGAGAGAGAAACAGAGTTAATGTTTTGAATCCAATATGATTCTTCAGAACTGAAGAGAGTTAGGAATGTGATGGGGTTTATGTTGTTGAAAGAAGTGGGAGAGTCAAATAGAACTAAAAAGGAAGGTCAGGGATAGGTAGAAGGTGGGAGAGCTTAAATGAAATAGATGTTATGAAACAAAAGGCAAAGGGAACAGTAATGGCTGTAAAAAAGAAACAAAGTATTGGTCTAGAGTAAGAATGAATGGCAGAGTAAAGGACAGCTCTGTCTGAATTAAACACTCACCTGAAGAAGGGGCTTAAGGCTCTGAAAGCTTGTGGCTTTTGCTACCAAATAAACCTGTTGGACTTTAACCTGATGTTGTTAAACTTCTTACTGAATTAAACAAAGACATGAAAACATGATACAGTCTGGCATTGACAAAAAAAAGAATCAAAATGGAAGACAGTGTTAGGGTTAGGTGTTGAACTCAATATTTAATTTGGAATGCAATGAAGTGCTTAATTGGAATATGAGGTACTGTTCCTCAAGCTAGCATTAGTTCTCGCTGGAACATTACATTAGGAACAGACATGAGAGCAAGGTGGTGAATTAAAACCAGAAGGTCTGGCTCAAGCTTGTGGACTGAGCAGAGAGGTGTTCTGCAAAGCAGTCACCCAGTTGCATTTAGTCTCCCCAATGCTTCCAAAAGTACCTCTGTAATAATTGGATCCTTGTGACCTGTGGATGCTGACCTTACTTTCACAGTTGTTTGTTTTCTATATGCATATGTCACCACACATGGGTAAAATAAAATTAAAACCAGAGACAGTCAATCAATACAATTTGGTCAGGTTACTTTACTGTCTACCGATAGGTTCACATCTTGAATGTGGATTCTGTAACTTCTTAGCAGAAAGTTTTACGTAATCGCACAAATACATTACTGCAACTCTTAATTACTGATTTAATCAGAGTGAGATGAACAGTTATAATTACCTACGTCATGGTTTCTCTTAAAGTATTAATTTTACCCATTCATTCCCATTCTTGATAACAATTATTTTACTTTAAGCTACATCACACAAAGGACATCTGATTCCAAACATGCAGAATGGAATCTTAGACACTAAGTGGTTTTTATTTAGATATAGTGCTAAATGGAGGCCAGAAAGCATGACTGACCTGATTTTCTCCACTCATTCTTAAATCAGCTCTGCTGTGGTCATTTAGAGTTAAGTATTGCAGTTGAAGGGGGTCAAAGAAACAACAGATTTCTGCACTAATGAAGCATAACAATCACAGCTGAACAATTCGTTCTCTTTGGTTCTGCTCGTCATATTCAGTCTGTGCTATTTTTTTAAAAATCTTGATAATTTCAACAATGTCATTTATTTTCTATTGCACAGTTTGCACTTTAATGACCCTTAAAGTCTCAGAGGATTTTGTTTTTGAGATAATTTTACATTTCTGCTGAGTTTTTTAAAAAGTATTTTTTGTTATCAACTAAATTTCTCATTCAGATATGAACAGATCGAAGTAGGAAGGCGAAGCGTCAATTAAGATAATCAGTTGTATTTGAGAACCACACGTCATGTGATCTATAAGGCTGTTTTAAGCTATGTTGCAGGATTTAATTACTTGTTTCTGTATATGCATTGTGCTTGATAGAAGATGTCTTAGAAATCAACCTAGTTGTAAGAAAAAAGGATTTCCCAAATTAACTTGTGATTGGTCCTCTCATCTGCCATCATTAAACTCTTGATTACATTTAATGAATAAATATGCTGTAATTACAAAATTTATTTTACTGTAAATAAGAATTAATTATATGAGGGAAGACTACATTTTCCTGACCACCTGGTGAGACATAACATCATGCATTTTGTATTTAATTTTCCATGGTACAGTATTTGTATTTAAATATTGTTTCTGTGTTTCTTTCTGGTGATTTAACTTTTTTGTAATTTGTGTTCCAGTGAAACAAATTTTATTCATGTATATCTCAATTCCTGATCATGTATTTAAACATATTTAATTTCAAAAAGATAATTACGAGTAAAACCTACTGTTGAGCTTTCTGTTGACTGGGTTAACACATATTTATTATAGGAATTAAAATCCTAAACAGCAATAAAATATTTCTACTAAGACCAAGGTGGAAAGGTAGAAAGGGAGTAAATCTAATTCTTCAGATTGCTAATTGCTCCAACCTCTGCAACTGTCTTTCAGTACAGAATTAGTTTGCACATCTCCATAACTGAGGCATTTTAAGTGTATTCAAAGTTCAAATGATTAAGACTATTATATTCTTGTGCAATTAGAGTCCAGACAAATTTACTGCAGTGCAACATAATCTAAGATAATAGTCAGAAATCACCATTGAATGGCCCAAAATTCTAGACAAATCATTGCTGATTCACCCACTACCTTTGCAATCCCTGAAATATATTGCAACAAATTAGCTGGACATAGGAAGCAACTCAGGATCTGGTTTAAAATCAGAATTTGAATCACAATGGCCTTCAATTTCAATACATATTTGAAGACTGACCATATAGACAGATACATTATTAAAAAGAAACTAAACTGAAACAAAGCCTTAGCAATGTAACCAACTAAATGAGATCAACAGGAATCCTTCACTTCCTTAACTTTGAAATTAAGTTGAATGCACAATAAAGTTAAAAATTCTGCTGCATTAAGTGAAAATATCAATAAATATAATGCAAGCAAAACATTTGAACGTTTTAATTCCTATCCTTTAACAGTAAAAAGCATCTCTTTTCAAAATATTGCTACACTTTAGGAAGTTAATAAACTAATTTTTCTGCATAAACTACCATTACATTCATTTGATCTAAAATATTAAACTTCTGACACTGTTTAAGTATATCCTAGATGTTCCTAGAAATTTCTTCTAAAGAACTGTTGCTTCAGGATATATGCTACAAGTACTGGGTTTGTTATATATTTATTTTACAATATGTTGATGGGGAGACGTCTCTGTGACAACAGGAATGAACAGACACTCAAAATGATATGGATGTACTTTGTTCTGTGTGGTCGAAAATGCTCAGAAATGCAAATTTTATTTTTCACTTGAGCCCTGCAAGTAGACACAATCAGCCCAAAATAACCCAAGCAGCTCACATTCATTACTGAGACAAAAGTAGACAGTTGAAATAGATGCAAGTGTAATCTTCCGACAAAAGCTTTGAGTTTAATAGCGTTATCAGATTGTTAGAACAATATTTTCTCTAACAAGAGCAGGTTATACTAGGGTAGAAGAAATTCAACCCTACTTCTTGTCATTTGTTATGGATATGAGAAGAAAAAACATGTAGCAGTAATTATTCAAATTTTCAATCACTTCGAGTTTTAAAAAAAATTAATATTTATAATAACAATTAATAATAATAAAAATTTCTAGGAATGTTAATAAATAATTTATAAGAAGCTGTCTCGATGTAATCTAATATTGTGTAAAGCAACATAAAGAGAAACACTCAGTATAAACGCGAAAAAGACTAAATGAAGACCTAGTTGTTGCCTCAATGTTGTCTTAGAGAGGCATTGATGCTTAAGCTAGCCTATTTAGTGGCAAAATTATCAAAATGGCATCTTCCCTTCTTTACATATACCTTTTACAAAGATTTTTAACACCATTCCTATTTACAAAATGTTATTTTTTATAAACAATAATCGAGGTAGATCAACATAAGTAATTTGAAAGTATAGATTGAATAGAAAGTGCATAAAACTGTTTATATTCTCTGGTGGTCTGGTGGATTAAGAGATTACGAGGGGTAGCTTCAAACCATGCAAGCCAAAAGTTTCTAAATTCAACTCAGTCTTCACTGTATTGGCTAATTACAGCTGGAGCAGCAATTTTGCCACCACATTTGCCCTCAATGCTCGCTGGCTAGGAATGGAAAGAAAGCAGTCAGTGAGTTTAGTTGACTAATATCTAAACTTTTGTTGTCAATTAACTTTTTTAAATTCCACATGAAATAGAAGTTAAAGATATCACTAATTGTTCATAACTCACTTACTCATGTCTCTGGGTGGTACCTACATAGTGGTTCAGGAGCCACCATTTCAATTCACCGTTTGAGTGTTGAAGAATTTCAGTGATAACATTAAAAAAAACAAAATGATTAGATTATTTAGAATCTTCTATGCAGTAATATTTCACTATTCAGCATAATATCGTATGGAACAAACTACTTGCAAGTGATATAGGAATATTATTTCAAGAATTGGAAATTTCCCCAGTAAGTCCATCCCTTCTGGATGGACTACTCCCGTTAGGTTGGAGGATGCGGTGAAGACATTTCTGATGGAATTTCTCTTGCACTCTTATATGGTGCTGAGAAGCCTGTGTGTAACTTTGTTTGATGACCATCGGACATTGTCATTGTCCACACAATTTGGACAGGTTGGAGATCAGATTTATATGAACGTACGAATTAGGAGCAGGAGTAGGCCTTTCGGCCCTTCAAGCCTGCTCCGCCATTCAATAAGATCATGGCTGATCTGTTTGTAATCTCAACTCTACATCCCCATTTACCCCCTGATAACCTTTCACCCCATTGCTTATCAAGAATCTATCTGTCTCTGCCTTAAAAATATTCAAAGACCCTTCTTTCACCACATTTTGAGGATGAGAATTCCAAAGAGAAAAAATAATCTTCTCATCCCTGTCTCCCTCCCATTTTGAATAAAGGGGTTACATTCATTATTCTCCAATCTAATGGAGCCTTCCCTAAATCTAGGGAATTTTGGAAAATTAAAATCAATGTATCAATTATCGCACTAGCCACTTCTTTTAAGACCCTCGGATGAAGTCCATCAGTTCCCAAGGACTTGTCAGCCTGCAGCTATACTATTTGCTCAGTACCATTTCCCTGGTGATTGTAATTTTCCTGAGTTCCTCCCTCCCTTCCAATTCCTGATTTGCAACTATTTCTGGGATATTACTTGTCTCATATATAGTGAAGACTGATGCAAAATATCAGTTCAGTTCATTTACCATCTCTTTATTTTTCATTATTAATTCCCCAGAGTCACTTTCCAGAGGACCAATGGTCAATTTGTTTTTTTTAAGGTATCTCTAGAAACTCTATTTGTCTTTATATTTCTAGCTACCTTTCTCTCGTACTCTAATTTTTCCTTCCTTATCAATCTTTTGGTCATTCTTTTCCCAGTTTTATATTCTGTCTTATTTCAGTGGCATGTTGTACCAAGTTGAACAGAACCATCTTACAGCTGTAGCCTTCTTCTGCCTTTGTTGTCAGTGAGATGCACAGTCTTTCTTTGTCTGTTCTATCATTGAGAAATTATTGGACTGGACTTTGTCTGACACCTCCCTTCCACCTTGCTGTCAGTGGAGCAAGGAGCTCTATGGCATTGTTCAAAGGATCATTGAAGTGTGCAAGCCTCACTATCACGTCAAGGTGGCAACCCATGCAAGTCAAACAAGCATTCGTGACCTTCTTGAAGACCTTCAGGCAAAACCCCTGCAAAATCAACTTTGATGGACAGGATACTGAGTCCAGATGGCTGAAAAGAGACTCTCACACCAGATCCTGTTTTCCCATCTGTCAACTGGCCAATGTTTCAGGGGAAAACAAAGAAAACGCTGCAAAGACATTCTGAAGCTATCCTTGCAGCACCACAACATTGACATTAATGACTGAGAGGAGCTTGCTACCAATTGTTCAAAATAACAACAACTTGTCCATCAGGTTGACCACACTTTGAGTTAAATCTTCACGATGAAGCAAAGCAAGATCAGAGAAGAAAAGAAAAGGGAGCAAATCCTGCATTCCGGATCCAACTACCTTGGGAGGCGCCCTGCCCCATGTGACCAAAGGGTTGAGAATTGACATATTCAGTCACATGACCCATGGCAGAAACTTGTGACTCTGAGTAGTCATCATACTCAAATCGAGGGACAGCCCCCAAGGCTCATCAGGCCATCTTCTCATCATTTCCTTCAATTCACCTTTGACCTAGAAATAGATTTTTAAAAACTCATTGATATTGCCCTTGCTAAAAGCCTGCCCTGCAATGTGACAGCTTTGTGAAAATTCCCTTCTTACTTCTAACTTCCCAATTCTTTAGATTGCAACCTATGTGCTTTAAACCAATTGAAGACTGCCTTTTAAGACTTAAGACGATACTTAAAAAGGTTAATTTAATTGAAGGAAGGAAATAACTTGTAATGTGGGTAATTAACATGTTTTGAATGAAATCATACAGTGTTGTTTGGAGAATCACTTCACTATTAAAATGAAGAATTATCCAATAGATTTATCTGTTCTTTGTTGTTGATTTTAATGATTTCTCCCAACCCTCTCTGCCTAGTTAAACATTTCCACTTATAAGCCTTCCTCAAAAAACTGTCTCATTCGCATGGAAATTGTATTTTTATCATTAAGTAGCTTAAAACGTTACCTGTTTATTGTCCTAGAACATACCCCAATCAATAGTTAGGAATGGTCTTTGAGCTGTCAGTCCCCAATGCAATTACTTCCTTAATTTACCCATAAAGAGAGCATAAAAATGAATAATTCCCAAAGTTCTAATTAAAAAATAATATTGTGCTATCAACGTAGAGTTTCAGATTATTGAACTGTTTGGACGTTATAAGTACCTTAGTTGATTTGAGGATAGTTTCAAAGCTTGACTAGCATCTCTCTTGCTTAAAGGCAACAGTTTCCATTCAACATCTCTATGGTTGAGCTTATGTTCACTTCCTCACAGATGTGCTGTTGCTGCACATAGACACCACCATTACTGGAAGTAATCCAGCTTATTACAGAGATATACTCGATCAAAATGGCTGATGGGGAAAGCTCAAGGTCTTCAGGTGAACTGACAATTTATTACATTTTCAGTTATCCAGTTCAGTAGCTTGGAGGGGTGGGTGGAAGGCTAGAGTATGAGAGCAACGGCAGTCACTTTTTTTCATTGTAATTATTTATTGCAGTCATTAAAAGGAGCCATTTGTCCATTCGCTTTATTCTGGAAACAGACATTTGCTTACAGTAAAATTTGTCTTTTAGTGTTTGGTAGGTTGCTTACCAACAATGACGATGAATACGACCATGATAATTACTATACAAATAATTCATAATTTAACATTGCAAATAAAATCAATGTGATCAGAAGATTATTGAACATTGCAATATTTTTTTACAGGAAGTGTATTTCATATTCCAGCTGATGCCGTTGCAACTTGTGTGAGTGTGCCATCTGCTGGGCAGTGATTAAGGCCTCCAGCATTGTTTAGTGAAAACAGAATAGCGTTAATCGTCACTTGTATTCAGATGTAAAAACTGTACGAAGTTTTAATGCTTGAACCTTCGGGTAATTTGCTGAACAAAATGTTGAATTTTTGCCTTGTGTTTTGTCTCTATCATGAACTCCCTTCGTAAAACTTACACTTTTAGAAAGATCATAATGTTGAATAATAATTTTTTGGGAGTCATGTGGAACAATCCATTATGGATGGATAAGATTTGTGACTTTGATTTCACTATTTGGTCTATTCTTAGACTCAGCCTGGTTATCACAGGAAGGAGCCAAGAAGGAAATGTTAGCAGATTAGATAGGTTTGTGTGTGTCGCTGAAGGCATGTTTATAAAAGTTCCATGCTATATTTATATAGTAAGAAAGGAGCAGTTTGCTGGATTTGTGCATGAGTAAAGATCCTTAATGAAAGCTGAGAGATAATTGTAGAACATTCCTTTGTAAGACCCTTCCTTTACTATTGCCTGTACGCGTTGGGAATATCCCATGTGCCTGATTCTATCCCTTTCATCTACATACATAATATATTTTTATTTCCTCTACAGGATTCCATCCTTTCAAAACTATCGTTCAAAAACCCAAGTACCAATGGAGCACTGCAATTTGTCATATCTGGTCACAGACACTGTACATTTCCACCCCAAACAATCATATAGTGCAGAGGCAGGCCACTCGGCCCATCACATCTGCACCGACTCTCTGACAGAGCATCTTACCCAGACTCTATCACTGTAACTCCACATATTTACCCTTCTAACCCCCCCTAACCTACACATCTTGGAACATTAAGGGGCAATTTAATGTGGCAAATCCACCTAACCTGCATATCTTTTAACTATGGGAAGAAAGCAGAGCACCCAGAAGAAACCCACGCAGACATGAGGAGAATGTGCAAACTCCACACAGATGGTCACCCAAGGCTGGAGTCAAATCCAGGTCCCTGGGGCTGTGAGGCAGCAGTGCTAACCACTGTGCCACTGTGCTGGCCGTCCCAGAAAAACAGACATCTGAAAATTAAAAACGTTAAATAAAAAGACCGTGAAGAGAATGTCCATATGTTGTTCCCTCCAAAACTTTTCACAGAAAATGGCATCAAGAATTGGAACATGAAAGTCAGCAAGAGTAATAACATCAGGAGCTGCGCAAGCAGTAAGATGTGAATTATAGTACCAGAGTCACTGGTCCAGCTCGATGTGTTAGTATAAGCTCGGAACTTTTGGCCCTGATAATATCAGAGTGGCACCATGAAGAGCCCTTCAGCTACAGTAACACCAGTCACAAGTAGCACAAGCCAGCATTAATTGATTAAGTTCAAAACTGAAAGCTAAAATCATAAAAAAACCATTTAAAAAAACAATGAACAGTGCAAAATGTACTTTAAAACAGATTTCATTGCTTGAAAACTTGGGGAGGAGAATGATTTCTGTACCTGTCTAGACAGGTAAGACAGACAAACTAACCTTCTATGTTCCTATATTCTTTATCCTCTCACTGCCTGTTGATAAGCAGAGATGTTTTAAAATTGGGCTATGGCGGGTTTTTCCAAACTCTCAGCCTGTGTGGTCCAGTTTTATAAATAACTCACAGTAAACTCTCTTTATGATTAACTCAGAAGGTTATTTTATTCCTCAATTAAACCTGTGGAGTGAGGCGGAAGGGAAGTGATATTTGAACCACATAGACACACATATACACACACTAAAAGGGGAATAGAAAAGAGGGAGTTTTACAACTATGGATAAGAACAGTAAAAGAACCACAGAAATAAATATCAGTTCGTGTGATTTCCAGAGTCCAGAAAGTCAAAGTCCAGAGGGAATTCCTTTCATTGTTGTTTTCAGTTCAGATGAATTCCTGGTTGGAGACAGCAGCACAAATGCTCTTAAAGCAAATATGACGCAAAACAGTGAGGCTTCTGTAAATACACTGCATGGCTCTTGATGGTTGGATGCTTTGACGATTTGTGAGATGGTAGCAGGGTGCTTGGTCAGCTAGGAGCCCAGCTATTGTTTTCTTCAGGCTGGAGGTAACCAGCACACTCAGTTCTCAACTGAATATAGAGATTTCAAAATGGTCGCTCAAGTCATGTCCTGGTCCTCCACAGTGATTTCAAAAGAGTTGTTTATCTGATGTCTGGATCTGGTTTTTGTTTTATGGTGTATCATGTCCTAGTCATTAGCCTTTTATAGAGTCACCATCAAGGTTCAGGAACTTGTTTAGGGGGCCAGACTCTATGGGCCCTATTTTACCATTTTGATTCTAAGTGCTGGGCGGACTTGAAACTGGGAGTGTTTCAGATCCGACTTTTAGACCCGTTCTCCGGCGCCCCCATACGCACTCTGCCTGCAAAAATATCAGCAATTCCGAATCGCACTGCAGAAGCCTGTGGGCGGAGCTTATCGCACCGAAAACCCTGCAGCTCCGATCGGCGCCTCCAACTGCGCATGCGGCTCCCCGCCACATCCCTCCCGGACTGGATAATGCCTTCCCCAGCCCCCACAGACATTGCCCTACCGCCACAACATTACTGACCATCTTATCCCCCCCACCCCCTCCGCCACCCAGACCGATCGTGAGCTTCTCCCCACCTTCCCCCTCGCTGATCTCAGGCAGAGTGACAGCGGAACCCCCCCCACCCCCCCCCCCCCCCCCCCCCACCCCCACACCGATCTCAATCAGAGAGTCATCAGACGCTCGGTACTTACCTCCTCACTAACTGGAGCGCCTGAATCGGACTTTTGTTGAGCATGTCTGTTTCGGTCGAATCTGGATGGGCGAATGTGACGGTAAAGGGGAAGTGCTGTTAAAGTTGGATGTGCAGTCCATTAATGCATGTAAATGCATTTTAATGACCGTTGCACCTGTTTCGGTTGCGGTCTCAATCGCGGCCATTTTCAGGCCTTGGTAATGGGGTAATCGGCGCAAAGGTGGGCACGGACTGCACAACTCACCTCACGCCCAACTTTACCAAGTTTTCACGCCCGAAAACGGGCACAACTTGATGGTGAAATTGGGCCCTATGAGTCGGGTGTAAGCTTATAAAAATGCAAATGACATCCATTTTCCCCTCAATGGCCCCCTTTTGAAATGGACTAGGACAGTCCCAGGTGTAAGATGGATGTGTTAACACCTGGTTTTGATCCCTGCGGGTCTCCTGGTTTCAGCATTATAAACGTCCTTACAATGCTGCATGAAATTCTACAAGGATGAGAGAGGAACTCTTTAGTTTGTAACTCCTGTTGGAAGCTTCCAGGACAAATGGCCAATTCTTTGAATCATGTGACCTCTAACAGTCATCCTTTGGCTCAGCAAAGTTCATCTTAAAATAGCAGAAAAAAAAAGGTTTACTGCACACAGGTTTGATTTCTTTTGTGTCTTATTGATGTGTCAGTCCATTCACGCTCGGGGGAGAAAATGCATTCTATTTCATTTTCTTTTCATGTGGTCTTACAAAAGGGAATAAAGGAGTAAAGAGGTTTACATTCATTCTCTGATTCACTCTGAAGAGTCAAATACACAGCTAGCAAGGACAATGTCGGCACCCTCTGCGTTTCTGTATTGAAACCTGTGATTAAACTCAGCAATGACATTGTCCTTGCCCATGGCGTGAGCAATTTTTAGGTTAAAGGGTTGTAAGAACAGGCCAGCAGAACAGGCTGGCGTTGGTTACGTTGAATTTTTCCAAACGTTTTAGAGGGTTGTGTTCTGGGCATACCAGATTCTCTGGGTGCCCATGGCGAATATAGATTTCAAACTGCTGGACAGCTAGAAGGACATCCAAGGTTTCCTTCTTGACTGGGGTGTATATATTCTGGGTGTTGGTTGAGTTGTTTAGAAAAATAGCCAATTGGACGCTTTCCCAGTTCACTGGCATCTATGACTACTTTAAAAAGGCTTACTGGAGTCTGAGGCAGCTAGTACAAGCTTGTTTGTCAAGATGGCTTTCAATTTTCTTCAGATGTCTCCTGGCACGCTCCGTCCACACTATCGCTGTTTTTAAGGCATCTATTAAGGGGATAGCCTAGTGCAGGGTTTCCCAAATTTTTCAAACCGTGAAACTCCTAGTCACCTCCCAAGAGAAATAGGGAGTCCCAAACATTCTCATGTTGATGCCCCTTTTTTGCTGCAATATAGGTGGTTCAAAATAAATCAAATGTAAGCAAGTCTTTTCTAGCTATATCTTTGCCTATATTAGGAACTAGGAAGAGGTACATAGTCACAAATACATTTGCTAGCTACATGGCCCCTCACATTAATCTCCAGTCAAGCCACCCTCCCTTGGCTCTTAACATGAATCCCTGGAAGTAGTACCCACTTTAAGAGCAGGTAATCTAAACTGTTCTCTTACTTTTTGTCATTTTTAATGGGAGGAACGATGCTGGAAAGCTGATTCCCATATCGGACACAAACACCTTTCCCTCACCCAATTACACCCACACTCATCTCGCTCCCTCACATATGCACTCAGACAGACCTCTCTCTCTTGCCCCTCTCTCTTGCACAAACTCACTCCTCTCACACACACTCACCTCACTTTCTCACACACACCCCTCATTCTCACGCACCCTCCCCCCCTCTCTCTCACACATTCACTGCTCTCTCTCACATTCACCCATCTCTCTCACATACTCCACACACAGACACACCTCTCTCATTCACCCCTCTCTCTCATACAAACCCACTCCTCCCTCACACACATACACATTCACGTTTCTCTCTCACATTCACACACCCTTATACAACTCTCACACACACACTCACCCCTCCCTCTCACACCAGTGATGTCAAGTCACACCCCAAATGACATCAAGCCCCACCCCCAGGTGTCATCATTGCCCTCCTGGCCATGTCCACCCACAGCTCCAACAATGCAAGTAATAAAAATACAGAAAAGTACACAAATCAAGGCTTCATTGCTTTTTAAACTTATGAAAACAACTTGCAAATCTAACAGTTGAGTGCCTTAAATGTTTTCGAAAAAATTAACCAATTTCTTCTCTCCGTCATGCCATTTCCTTTCACCCTCGGAAAATGGGACTCATGAAGATTTCTAAACTGCTTTAACCAGAGGGACAATTTTTTCACACAGAGGGTGGTGAGTGTCTGAAATGAGCGGCCAGAGGTAATAGTAGAGGCGGGTACAAGTTTGTCTTTTAAAAAGCATTTAGACAGCTAAATGGGTAAGATTGGTATAGAAGGATATGATCCAAATACAGGCAATTGAGAATGGCTTAATGGTAAAAACTGGATGGCATCAAATTGGGATGAAGGGCCTGTTTCCATGCTGAAAACCTCTATGACTCTAACCTACAACATCTAACTCTTTTCTCAAATATTCCATATTCCCTATGTTCTCTGGTCTATTTATTATGAAATATTCAATCATACCCATTGGAAGAGATTTTGCTCATAGGGCAATGTCTTCAGGGTAGATTTCTTCCCTCACTTCAGCTGCAAAAAATGATCTTGAGTAGTATCTTGTAGTTCCATTCCAATTTCAGGTAAGTAAGATATCGGAGCAGAATAAAGCTTTCTGGCCCATCGAGTCTGCTCCGCTATTCAATCATGGCTGATATGATTCTCATCCCATTCTCTTGCCTTCTCCCCATAACCCTTGATCCCCTTATTGATCAAGAACCTATCTAACTCTGTCTTAAAGACACTCAATGACCTGGCCTCCATAGTCCTCTGTGGCAATGAGTTCCACAGATTCACCAATTCCTCCTCATCTCAGTTTTAAAGGAGCATCCCTTCACTCTGAGGTTGTGCCTTCGAATTCTAGTCTCTCCCACTAATGGAAACATCCTCTCCATGTTCACTCTATCTATGCCTGTCAGTATTCTGTAAGTTACAATTAGATCCCCCCCTCATCCTTCTAAACTCCATCGAGTATAAACTCAGACTCCTCAACCACTCCTCATATGACAAACCCTTCATTTCTGGGATCATTCTTGTGAACCTCCTCTGAATTCCCCCCCACCCCCGGGCTCCTGCAAAACGCCAGCACATCCTTTCCTTACGTGTGGGGCCCAAAACTGCTCACAATATTCCAAATGGGGTCTGACCAGAGCCTTATATAGCCTCAGCAGTACATCCCTGCTCTTGTGTTCTAGCCTTCTAGAAATTAATGCTAACATTGCATTTGCCTTCCTAACTGCCAACTGAATCTATATGTTAATCTAAAGAGAGACCTGAACCAGGACTCCCAAGTCCCTTTGTGCTTCAGATTTCCAAAGCTTTTCCCCAATTAGAAAATAGTCTACACCTCTATTCTTCCTACCAAAGCGCATAACCTCACACTTCTGCCACTTCTTTGCCCATTCTCCTAACCTGTCCAAGTTATTCTGCAACCTCACCACTTCCTCAACATTACCTGTCTCTCTATATATCTTTGTGATGTGTTGTCTCTGGAAATCGGCAAGTCGAAGTCATCAGATCATTCATCAAACTTTTTGCTGGATGTTATTGTTGAGTATGAATGTGCAGTTTGGGCATTTCGCAATACTTCAAACATTTTAAAATAAAGTGCCAAACTGTCATTTTGCCAAGCTTTGTTCCCCTGCCTTGCCTTTCTGTGTTTTTGATTACCAGTGTCGCTTCACAATGACTGATCTGTCTTGATTTCAATGAATATGAATTTTGAGAAAGCGCAGGCTTCTTTGCTCTTCTCAGCCCTGGAGGTCATGCTGCCCCTACTGACGCCAACGACCTCACCTCACTGCTGCCTCAGGCTGCCTGGCTATGGTATGGCCTCGCCCTCACCTGCCCAGCCCTCCTCACCCCTGGCCTGGGGGTCGAGTTGCCTCTGCAGGCTGCAGCTGCTCCCCTCGATGACCTAAGCTGGCACTGGTGCCTCACTCGCTGCTGCTGCTGGCTATCTGGCCTGGTCTCTGCTCTCACCCTTGCCGGACTAGTTTTCTGGCCCCCTCACTCTCGGCCTTGGCCTCTGTTCGAGTCACCCTCCTAATCCATGAAAATCATGCAGGTACCTGCCTGGCCCCTCACACCTCTTGGCTGCTGACCTCTCGTTTGCATGGTTGGGCCTCGTGCCTCGACAATCACGTGTGCTCTTGGCTGGCTGTCACTTTAAATCTGTGCCCTCTCATTCTTGATCCTTTTACGCATGGAAACAGATTCTCCATGTCCCAGTTAAGTCACCTTGGCATTTGCAAGCTCACTTCTTGCACGATCATTACCAGGACAGCCCTCCTCAGACCTGGAACACTGCCTCGAGATGGTTTAAGCTATCAAATCATCCCGGTACACTGCACAGTTGCTGATTCCAGCTACTATCTCTGAAAGGTTGCTGCTGGGACCTTTTTAAGGCCAAAGGGCATGACCTTGCATTGGCATAGACCAGCGCCTGTCACTTTAAATCTGTGCCCTCTCATTCTTGTGTCTGGGGTGGCACAAGGTTTCTCACCATGGGAACTTGCCAAAATTGTTTTAAAAGGTGGATTTAGCTGAAGTAGGCTGAGTGGCCAACCTTGTCCATACAATCCTCGTGGTCTGGGATTGGGTTGGAGTCGGCCCTAGTTACTTCACTTGTTTTCTGGTGGTCAATGCAGAGCCTTTTTGATCCGTTCAGTGTAATGCAGGAGCACAAACCGGCTCTCTATAAATCGTTTGAGCAGGGAGGTGGCATTCTCCCTCTGCTCCTTGATCAGGTGTGTTAACTGGGCATTTAGGTCCTTCAAGACTCCTGTATTCCCCAGTTTTAACTGGGGAATCATCCAATCCCTCCTCTCCTGTGTTTTGGAAAAAGGTGTTTTCCTAACTTGTTCCGGGTCTCCTGGAACTCTACACCTCCCAGGTGGATTTGCAGCTCAAACTGTACTCCCTTGTGGCTGTTCAGCTGGGTGAGACATCACACTCACTACCTTCTTGTCTGTGTGGGAATTCCCTTTGTCTCTATCAAAATTGGGAAGAGGGTCAAAACATACTTCAGGCAAATCTTCAACTTTCCACTTTTAATACTTTGCCTTCACTTAGACTCTTAAACTAAGTGAGGCATCTCCCTCATTGTTTCATTGCCTGTTCTGGGACATTCCTGGTCTCTGTTTAATTCTAAGAAAAATGGATCTGCCAGCCAAATTTATGGGACATTTTTTTGTTCAGTTTTAAATTCCACCTAGTCTTCTGTGTCCCCTTTTCACTCCACTGGCTTGGTGGACCTGTGAAATTCTCTACCACAGAAAGTTGTGGAGAGGTCTAGACTCCAAAGGTGTCAAGGGATATGGTGAGAGTGCTGGAGCATGCTGTTAAGGATCAGCCATAATCATGTTAAGCAGGCTCAAAGGGCTGAATGGCCTACTCCTTCTCCTATGTGTCCCAGTGCAGTACAACAGATTTGCTCACATCCTGGGGTGGATATTGGGACACTGTCTCTGGAAAGACAAAACTCCAAAAACTCTCTGGAAGTCTGTCCAGCTCAGCCACACATAGGACCGTACCCTCGGAGGGCGCATGTTTCTGTAGCAAGGGTCCCTGCCTGTTCTGCTGCATTGCTTACTTCTGGGGACTACTCTTAAGGAGTCCTATAAGGTCCAGAGGCTTCCCTTTCAACTCCCAGCTTCAGGTCTAGAGTGTCCAATATATTTGCAATGGAAAAACACCACTTTCCAGGAAAGCTAACAGAATGTTATTGTTTATTGTAAGGGGAATTGACTATAAAAGTAGAGAGGTTATGCTTCAGTTGCACAGGCCATTGGTAAGACTACATCTGGAGCACTGCGCACAGTATTGGTCTCTTTATTTAAGGAAAGATGTAAATGGATTAGAAGCAGTTCAGAGAATATAACGCCTCTACAGGGTGCAAGAAACAATAATTTTCACTGCATCTCAGCACGTGACAATAATAAATCAAATCAAAGAGAAGGTTTACAGGACTAATACCAGGAATGTGTGGGTTGTCTTATGAAGAAAGGTTGGAGAGGTTAGGGTTGTATCCACTAGAGTTTAGAAGAATAAGAGGTGACTTAATCGAAACCTTTAAGATCTTGAGGGGTATTGACAGGGTGGATGTGGAGAGGATGTTTCCTCTTGTTGGAGAATCTAGAACTACAGGTCATTGTTTAAAAATAAAGGATTATTTGTTTAAGACAGAGCTAAGAAGAATCTTTTTCTCTCAGAGGGTCATAAGTCTCTGGAACTCCCTTCCTCAAAAGGCAGTGGAAGTAGAGTCTTTTGAATATTGTTAATGCTGAGCTAGATAGGTTCTTGATTAACAAGAGGTTGAAATGTTATTGGAGTTAGGCAGGGTTAAAGTTGCAAACAGATCAACCACGATCTTATTAAATGGTGGAGCAGGCTCGAGGGGCCGAGTGGCCTACTCCAGCTCCTAATTCGTATGTTTGTATGTTAGAGCCATTGAACCAAAGAAGATACAGTGCCAAAAGAGGCCACTCAACCTATTGTGCCTGTACCGACCAAAAAAAGAAACTAGCCACTCATTTTAATCCCGTTTTTCAGCACTTGGTCCATAGCCTTGCAGGTTCCAGCACTTCAGATGTAGACCCAGATAGCTTTTAAATGAGTTGAGCATTTCAGCCTCAACCACCAACTTAGACAATGAACTCCAGACACCCACCACCCTCTGGGGAAAATGTTTTTCCTCATGTTCTTCCTTCTACCAATCACTTTAAAGCTATTACCCTGCAGCTAGGTGTTCTCCTCTCAGGCTTGAGGTGGGCTTCTCACGTCCTCATCGCTACTTTCCTCCCAGGGTGGAGCAGCTTTCCTATCCATGTCACTCTTCCTATCTTTTTAATGGTTTTGCCGGTGATTTGGAAAGGGTCTGCCTGAGTTGCCAGGCCTCTGGGTGAGTTCAAAGCTATCGACCATGACAGTACATTCTTAGGTTGGAGGTAAGCAGTTTTTAAATTCCTTCAGAAATATCAAGTCACACAACCCCTTGCAGGTGTGTTGTATTTTTAAAAAACAGACTCACCTTTCAAACACTATTTGTTTTAGCCATTCAAACCCTATGTAGTTCTACATGGGTTTCTTACAAGTGCTCCAGAGTTGCTGGTGCCATACCTCTGGGACTGACTCAAACCATAAGACCATAAGACATAGGAGCAGAATTAGACCACTCAGCCCCTCAAGTCTGCTCCGCCATTCAATCATGGCTGATATTTTTCTCATCCCATTCTCCTGCCTTTTCCCCATTACCCTTGATCCCCTTATTGATCAAGAACCTATCTATCTCTGTCTTAAGACACTCAATGACCTGGCCTACACAGCCCTCTGCGGCAAAGAGTTCCACAGATTCACCACTCTCTGGCTGAAGAAATTCCTCCTCATCTCTGTTTTAAAGGATTGTCCCTTTAGTCTGAGGTTGTGCCCTCTGTTCTAGTTTTTCCTACCAGTGGAAACAACCTCTCCACGTCCACTCTATCAAGGCCTCACAGTATCCTGTAAGTTTCAATAAGATCCCCCCTCATCCTTCTAAACTCCGATGAGTACAGACCCAGAGTCCTCAACCATTCCTCATATGACAAACTCTTCATTCCAGGGATCATTCTTGTGAACCTCCTCTGGACCCTTTCCAAGGCCAGCACATCCTTCCTTAGATACGGAACCCAAAACTGCCCACAATACTCCAAATGGGGTCTGACCACAGTCTCATACAGCCTCAGAAGCACATCCCTGCTCTTGTATTCTAGCCCTCTTGACATGAATGCTAACATTATATTTGCCTTCCTAACTGCCGACTGAACCTGCATGTTAACCTTAAGAGGATCTTGAACAAGGACTCCCAAGTCCCTTTGTGTTTCTGATTTCCTAAGCATTTTCCCATTTAGAAAATGTCTATGCCTCTATTCCTCCTTTCAAAGTGCATAACCTCACACTTTTCCCATTGTATTCCATCTGCCACTTCTTTGCCCACTCTCCTAATCTGTCCAAGTCCTTCTGCAGCCCCCCTCCCCCCCCCCCCACCCCCCACCCCACCTTCCTCAATATTGCCTGTCCCTCTACATAACTTTGTATCATCTGCAAACTTAGCAACAGTGCCTTCAGTTCCTTCTTCCAAATCGTTAATGCATATTGTAAAAAGTTGTGGTCCCAGCACCAACCCCTGAGGCACACCACTAGTCACTGGCTGCCATCCTGAAAAGGACCCCTTTGTCCCCACTCTCTGCCAGTCAGCCAATCCTCTATCCATGCCAGGATTTTACCCTTAACACCATGGGTTCTTAACTTATTTAACAGTCTCCTTTGTGGCACCTTGTCAAAGGCCTTCTGGAAATCTAAATAAATCATGTCCACTGGTTCTCCTTTATCTATCTTCCTTGTTACCTCCTCAAAGAACTCTAACAGATTTGTCCTCTTTTTAGGTGATTTGTCAGACATGAGCTTCCCTTGACAACGCCGTGCTGACTCAGTCCTCTTTTATCATGAACTTCCAAGTACTCCGCGTTCTCATCTTCAATAATGGACTCTAAAATCTTGCCAATGACTGAAGTCAGGCTAACTGGCCTATAATTTCCCATCTGCTGCCTCCCTCCCTTCTTAAACAGTGGTGTTACATTAGCTACTTTCCAGTCCCTTGGGACCCTCCCTGCCTCCACTGATTGCTGAAAGATCACCACCAATGCCTCCACAATTTCCTCAGCTATCTCTTTTAGAACCCTGGCATGTAGTCCATCTGGTCCAGGTGATTTATTCATCTTCAGACCTTTCAGTTTCCCCAGAACCTTCTCCTTAGTGACGGCCACTACACTCACCTGTGCCCCCTGATTCTCCTGGAGCTTTGGCATCCCACAGGTGTCTTCCACCATGAGGACTGATGCAAAGTAACTATTCAGTTCCTCTGCCATTTCTTTGTTTCCTATTATTACTTCTCCAGCCTCATTTTCCAGTGGTCCAATTTCTACTTTTGTCTCTCTCTTATCTTAAAAAACTCTTCCTATCTTCTTTTATATTACTAGCTAGCTTACACTCATATTTCATCTTCTCCCCCCTAATTGCTTTTTTAGTTGTCCTCTGCTCACTTTTAAAGACTTCCCAATCCTCTGGCTTCCCACTAATCCTTGCCACTTTGTATGCTTTTTCTTTTGCTTTTATGCTGTCCTTGACTTCCCTCGTCAGCCATGGATGCCTCGTCCTCCCCTTATCATGTTTCCTCCTCCTTGGGATGAATTTCTGTTGTGCCTCCCGAATAACCCCCAAAAACTCCTGCCATTGATGTTCCACTGTCTTCCCTGCTAGGCTCCCTTTCCAATCAACTCTGGCCAGCCCCTCCCTCATGTCTTTATAGTTACCTTTATTTAATTGTAATACCGTTACATCTGATTCCAGCTTCTCCCTCCCAAACTGCAGGGTAAATTCTATCATGTTGTGGTCACTGCCCCCGAAGGGTTCCTTCACCTTAAGTTCCCTAATCAAGTCTGCCTCATTACACATCACCAAATCCAGAATTGCCTGTTCCCTAGTAGGCTCTGTCACAACCTGCTCCAAAAAAACATCTCTTAGACATTCTACAAATGCCTTTTCTTGGGATCCACTACCTACCTGATTTTTCCAGTCCACCTGCATATTGAAGTCCCCCATGATTATTGTAATATTGCCTTTTTTAAATGCCTTTTCTATCTCCTGATTTATTTTCTGCCCCACCTCCTGACTACTGCTAGGGGGCCTGTACATAACTCCCATCAGGGTCTTTTTACCTTTGCGATTCCTCAACTCTTCCCACAGAGATTCTATGCCTTCTGATCCTATATCTCTTCTTGCTATCGATTTAACTTCATTTCTTACTAACAATGCAACCCCGTCCCCTTTGCCCATCTGCCTGTCCTTTCGATAGGACACATATCCTTGGATATTTAGATCCCAGCCCTGATCCCCTTGCAGCCACATCTCTGTGATGACCACAACATCGTACCGCCCAATTTCAATGTGCGCACAAGCTAATTTACCTTGTTCAGTATACTGCGCACATTTAGGTACAACACCCTCAGTCCTGCATTGACCACCTCCCTTCTCATACTTGTCACCTTTTTTGCTCTGCCTGAGGTTTGATTCCTGCCACCTGTTATATTCTCTGTTTTATTACGTGGTCTTGAAACTTTACTAACCTCCCCTGAGCCCTCGGCTCCTTTAACTAGTTGAAAGTCCTTGATTTGATTTGATTTATTATTGTCACATGTATTAACATACAGTGAAAAGTATTGTTTCTTGCGTGCTATACAGACAAAACATACCGTTCATAGAGAAGGAAACGAGAGAGTGCAGAATGTACTGTTACAGTCGTAGCTAGAGTGTAGAGAAAGATCAACTTAATACAAGGTAAGTCCATTCAAAAGTCTGACAGCAGCAAGGAAGAAGCTGTTCTTGAGTCGGTTGGTACGTGACCTCAGACTTTTATATCTTTTTCCCGAAGGAAGAAGATGGAAGAGAGAATGTCCGGGGTGCGTGAGGTTCTTAATTATGCTGGCTGCTTTGCCGAGACAGCGGGAAGTGTAAACAGAGTCAGTGGAAGGGAGGCTGGTTTGTGTGATGAATTGGGCTACATTCACGACCTTTTGTAGTTCCTTGCGGTCTTGGGCAGAGCAGGAGCCATACCAAGCTGTGATACAACCAGAAAGAATGCTTTCTATGGTGTATCTGTAAATGTTGGTGAGAGTCGTAGCTGACATGCCAAATTTCCTTCGTCTTCTGAGAAAGTAGAGGCGTTGGTGGGCTTTCTTAACTATAGTGTCGGCATGGAGGGACCAGGACAGGTTGCTGGCGATCGGGACACCTAAAAACTTGAAGCTCTCGACCCTTTCTACTTCGTCCCCGTTGATGTAGACAGGGGCATGTTCTCCTTTACGCTTCCTGAAGTTGATGACAATCTCTTTCATTTTGTTGACATTTGTTGCTGGCTCGGCCAGCATTTATTGCCCATCCCTAATTGTCCTTGTGAAGGTGCATTGCAGTTCATGAGCTATAGGTACACTCACAGTGCTGTTAGAGAAGGAGTTCCAGGAATTTTATCCAGTGATAGTGAAGGAATAGCGATATATTTCCAAGTCAAATGTTGAGTGGCTTGGAGGGGAACATCGTGGTGATAGTGTTCACAGACATTTGCTACCCTTGTCCTTCTAAGTGGTAGAGGTCGTGAGTTTGAAAGATGCTGCCTAAGGAGCCTTGGTGAGTTCCTGCAGTGCGTCTTGTAGATGGTACACACTGCTGCCGCTGTGTACCAGTGGTGGAGAGAGAGAATATTTAATCTGGTTGATGGGGTGTCAATCAAGCAGGTTGTTCTCTCCTTGATGATGTTGAGCTTCTTGAGTGTTGTCCAGGCAAGTGGAAAGTATTCCTTCACATCCTGACTTGTGGTCAGGCTTTGGGGAGTCAGGTGCTGAGTTACTTGCTGCATAATTCCTACCTCTAATCTGCTCTTGTAGTCACAGTATTTATATGGCTGGTCCAGTTCAGTTTCTGGTCAATGGTAATCCCCAGGATACTGATTGTGGAGGATTTAGTGATGGTAATGCTAATAAATGTCAAGGGGAGATAGTTTAGATTCCCTCTTGTTGAAAATAGACATTGCTTAGCATTGTGCCGTGAGAGGATCTGAATATCGTCCACGCCTTGTTGCATTTGGACATGGACTACTTCAGTATGAGGAGTCACGAATGGTGCTAAACATTATGCAATCGTCAGCAAACATTTCCACTTTTAACCTTATGTTGGAGGGAAGGTCATTGATGAAGCAGATGAAAGTGGTTAGGTCCGGGACACCACACTGAGCAACTCCTGCAGCGACATCCTGGGACTGAGATGATTGGCCTCCAACAGTAATAACCATCTTTGTTTGTGTTCGGTATGACTTCAACCAGTGGAGAATGTTCCCTTGATTCCCATTGACTGCAGGTTTGGTAGGGCTCCTTGATGCCACTCTCAGTCAACTGCTATCTTGATGTCCAGAGCAGTCACTCTCAGCACACCTCTTGAGTTCAGCTTTTTTCGTCCATGTTTGTGATCATATCCTACCTGTGGTGAGCAGAACTGTATGCAGTGCTCCAGCTGTAACTAACTAGTGTTTTATACAGTTCTAGTTTAACCTCCATGTATCAGCCGCAAACCTCTTAATCATGCTCTCTGCATTTAAGTCTAAGGGTGCGATTTTTCAGCCGCCCTCACCCCTAGGCTGGAAATTCCCGCCCAAGGTCAACACACCTGTGCATGGTCCGCCCCCACCTGCTACGATTCCCGTTGGAGGGGGGGGGGGGGCGGGAAGGGAGAATTCTGCTACGAACAACAAGGGATCCTGCAGAGGAACTGCCTTCCAGACACAAAAACACCTGTTGACCTTTTGCACCATGTCAATTTTGGTTCAACTTACCAGATCCGTAGATCCCATGAGGTTTTAATTTGTTAACCAGTCAGCCATGTGGGAGCTTTTAAAATGTCTTGCTTAAATCCCTATAAATCCATATGTACATCAAATGGATTGCTCACATTGACCCTCCTTGTTAACTCCTCAAAAACTTTAAGCAAGTTAGACAGACTTGACCTTTTAAGAAAACTATGCTGTCTGTTATTGACTAATCCGTCCTTTCTAAACGATGATTCATACTCTCAGAATTTTTTCCAATAATTTGCCCATCACTGAATTTAGGCTGATTGACCAATAATTACTCAGGCTCTCTTTGTTTTTAAACAACGGTTCAATGTTAGCAGTTCTCCAGCACTAGGCCTGTAACCAGAAAGATTTGGAAATTTATGGTCAGATCTTCCGATTATTTCTTTCCTTCCCTGAAGGACCTGGAGTACATTTTGTTCAGGTCTGGTGATTTGTTCACTTTCAAGAATGTTAAGTACTGTAATACATAATACCATACTCTCTCACTATGTTTATCCCATGCAATATTTAGCCTCCTCCTCCTTAACTACATTCCAGAAGATAGACACAATGGGCAGTTTATGTGGTCACAGAGTTAGGAATAAGAAACTTTGGCTTCTGAGCGGTGTAGATGGAAGCCCTGCCTCCATCTCTGACTCCAGCTATTTTCAGCAGAGTGGGAAGGAGACGTGGCCCTAGGCCTGAGCAACTGGCCCCACGCAGAATTAGACAACCTTAACTAAAAGGCAATCTTAACAGCCTCTGCAGCCAGGCCTGATGGGAATTCAGACAGGCCAAGTTTAAACACAAACACAGGTCAGAGGTGAGCAAGGGCAGGAGGCTGGAACCAGAGGTGCTCACTCCTGGCCATTTAAGGACATTATTTGTGTGTTCCCCAGTTTTGACCAGACTCTGGCATCTCGGAGTCCTGCCATTACCTTATATGGCAAGGGCTATGTGCACTCCGTGCACCTGAGGATGGACACCGTGGGGGCCCTGGCCTTCTCCATATATGGAATCAGTAATCCCATTGGATGCTTTGACCACTGCCCAATGACCTCATTGGCTGAAAGCCAGAGAATCTTCCAGAAGGGCGTAAAGAGGGGGATACAAGAGACACTTGGAGGTCACACCGAGTGAAGACTTGATGCCACTCACAGTGAAGACTCGACCCACAATGAAGACTAGGTGGAGACTCAGTGACAACTGAAGAGGGCAAGTAAGACTAATCTTTGCGAAGAGGTCCCTGGGTTTGAAGGCGAGAGACGGCAGAGCTCAGTCCAGTTCACTGATACCGGTAGTATAAGAAATCTCAGATAGACAGCATAAAGTATGAAGTTATTCTGGGAATTAAGAGTTGTTTTTGAATAGAGTTTGTACAATAAGGACTCGTTAATAAAATTTGGGTTGATCTGTGAACTGAGTCTTGTCCTTTGTCCATCTTATGAGTAAGGGCACCAGGGTAACACAAACTGGTCAAAGTGTTTGCCCGTTTCCAGACATCAGGGAGAAGGTCAGCAGCACGCTGCTGGTTCAAAGTTGCCAGCACCATTCCAATCATGTATCTTTTCTAACTGCTGCGATCTAGAAACCTTCCTAAATCATACCTGTAGCGAATGCATGAACCATGGATTGGAGGCAGCAAGAGTATAAAGGGTGAGTAAAAATGATGTTGCCTCTTTTACAGTTCATCACGAAATGCTATGACCTGAGTTATATGCATGCAGGCACAGCAAGTAATTAAGAAGGCAAATGAAATGTTGGCCTTTGTTGCAATAGGAATGGGAGATAAAAGTAGGAAAGTCTTGCTACAACTGTACAGGGGCATTGGTGAGACCACACCGAGAGTAGTGTGTAGATTTGGTCACCTTACATATGGAGGGAAAGACTTGCACTGGAAGATATTCATAGAAGCTTCACAAGGCTAACTCCTGGGATGAGGTGTTTGTCTTATGAGGAAAGGTTGAGCAGATTTGACATTTACTTGGTGCATTGGCTGACCTGGCAGACAGAATCCTGCCACTTTCAAGGAACATGGAGGAATTCAACTCCAACTTGGCAAACGCCATTGCACGCAGCTTGCCCTCTGCTCCGTCTTCCTATCATTTTTCAGACCAGGAGGCACATCAACTGCAGCTCCATACTTGTTGCAGCATTTGTGTGGGCAGGTCACTGAATCTTCTGCCCTCTCTGTGAGAATGCAGCAACACTCCCAAATCATGCAACTCACCATAACACCTCCAGAAACACTCCACACTACTTGCAGAAACCTTACAATCATATAAGTCAGTCTAAATCACCTGACTTGCAAGTTGGCTGCCTTACGCTTTGGGGGTGGATTACTCTTGCAGCAGTACATATGTTCTTTGGTGAGTGACATATGAATGGACCTGTGTGGTCCACCTTTGTAAATTGTACATCAAATCAGCTGCAATGATTGCCCTTCCCCAGCATGGGGCAGCCATGTGAGCCAGAATGGAAGCAGCCAGACATCCAGTAGTACACTGAGCCTGATCTAAGCCTTTGCTCCTCTGGTTCAGCATTAAAGGGTCTCCTGGAATATATATCATTCAGATAATCATCAGCAAAATCAACATGATCAGACCAATTTAAAAATCAAATCCAAACCCAAACTTAAAGCCTTATTGACTTTTCCAAGGTATTCCTTTATTTATAGTTAAGGGTCTATAACCAGCTGTGATTAATATTTATTGCTACCATTACAGTTTCTCACCATATGACAGGAAAACACAATATATCTAAACTGACCGAATGAAAATTATTGAAGGGTCGGCTGACAGGAAGATAGGGAGGAATAATGCACTTTTAACTGGATGACAATACTCTTGTATGTGTTATAGACAATTATTGAACAGAAATATAACCCATCATTTGGTCCTGGCATTGGGCTGTTTGTTCTGAAATGTCTGGTGACTTTTTTCATATATGTTAATAGAACATGAATGTCATTGGCAATGTTACCATTTGTTGCCCATTCTTCATTGCCCTTGAGTGGGAGAAGCTAATTCACAAGTGGATGGAATAATACACTACAACTCTCACCAACTTTTACAGATACACCATAGAAAGCATTCTTTCTGGTTGTATCACAGCTTGGTATGGCTCCTGCTCTGCCCAAGGCTGCAAGAAACTACAAAGGGTCATGAACAAAGCCCAGTCCGTCACTCAAACCAACCTCCCACCTATTGACACTGTTTACACTTCCCACCGCCTTGGAAAAGCAGCCAGCATAATTAAGGACCCTGGACATACTCCCTTCCACCTTCTTCCATCGGGAAAAAGAATCAAAAGTCTGAGGACATGTACCAACCGATTCAAGATCAGCTTCTTCCCTGCTGCCATCAGACTTTTGAATGGACCTACCTTGCATCAAGTTGATCTTTCTCTACACCCTAGCTATAACTGTAACACTACATTCTGCACCCTCTCCTTTCCTTCTCTATGCACAGTATGCTTTTTCGGTATAGCGTGCAAGAAACAATACTTTTCACTGTATATAATACATGTGACAATAATAAATCAAATCAAAAATCAATCCAAATGACTTTCTCTCCTGTTTAAATCACATTCTGCAAATCTTAAGCTTATTAATTCAGGAACTTTTCATTTACTACTGTGCTGGGCACAAATGATTTAATAAGGCATTGGACCAAATTATTTCCTCTGTTACATTTTGTGCAGCTGGGAATGGTGTGCTCACTGTGGGCTGAAATTTCCCAGCTCATTGGAGAAAGGCGGGGAAGCATGGGCGTGGGAATATCAGAATGGAAGCTGTTGCAACAGAAACGTGGGCCTTCAAGATGCAACCAGATATTCTGAAGGGCAGCTGGATGGCAGGAGGACTCTGTATTTACATGCAATGGGTGGGTAATAAAACCTGTTCAGCAGGCAATAATTTCAGTTTTACCAGGGTTTTCTGATTTTCCTAGAAGTGCATTGGAATCATGGGGTTTCAGAGCCTCATCAGGTATAAGTCAGTAAGCCAGTGGGAGAACAATGCCAGCTCTAAACAACAGGCATTGTGAATCCTAGTCGGCTTTAGTAAAAAGGATGGAGCAACATGGGCATTGGCCTTATCAGTGGGGTGAATGTTAAAAGTGTCAGAGCTGCACGCCATACTACCAGGGTGGCATAATGGAGTTGGCACCTGGGTAAAGCTGGGGGAAGGGTGGGTAAGAGGCTCTGGAGAATAAGTGAATCTATCTTCCATGGGCCTTATTCACTCAGATTTCAGTTCCTCTAATGAGGTGAATTATTAGCAAGGAAGCGAGCTGCAGCTACAGGCAGCAGGGACAATAGCAAACAGAGTCTTGGGGTGGGGAAAGAGGAGAAGAGCACAGAAGGCATGCAACCAGTTATCTGTGTAAAGAGGAAGTTACCCGTCAAAGAGGGTCTACAAACCAGGCTTGAAATATCAGAGCAATGATGCCAAGGATTGCATCATTCCAGAGAGGCCATGGCAGTGCTAAGAAGCCATTGTCTATGCATTGAAGGCCACTATGGTGTTCAACTTCTATATCCCTCATTACCAGCCACTGGGACGACAACTGCCAGCATTGAACCACGACTGGAAGTCGACCCTATGCCTGTCCCTCCGGATGATGAGGACATGGATTCCAAGATGAAAGCAGAAGAGACCAGCTGAAACAAGACCTCAAGAACCAGTCCCATGCACTTCAATTTTACACGTAAATCTCTTTATGTGTCGAAAGCCTTCTGAAAGTCCAAATAAACCACATCCACATGCTCCCCCTCATGAATTCTATTGGTTACATCTCTGACAATTTCCAGTAGATTTGTCAAGCATGATTTTCCTTTCGTAAATCCATGCTGAATCTACTCGATTCTACAACTGTTTACCAAGCGTTCTGCTATAAAATCTTTGATGGTGGACTGAAGAATTTTCCCCACCACCGGCATCAAGCTGACTGGTCTATAATTCCTTGTCATCTCTCTACCTCCCTTTTTAAATTGTGGGGTTACATTAGCTACCCTCCAATCTGTAGCAACTGGTCTAGAGTCTATAGAATCTTGGAAGATGACCACCAATGCATCCAATATTTCTGGGGCCACTTCCTTAAGTACTCTGGGATTTAGATTATCAGGCCCTGGGAATTTATTGGCCTTAAATCCCATTAATTTCCCTAACACCATTTCTTTACTGATACTGGTTTCCTTCAGTTCCTCCCTCTCTCTAAATCCTGTGTTCCCAACATTTCTGGTATGTTATTTGTGTCCTCTTTTGTGCAGACAGAACCAAAGTAGGTATTTAGTTGGTCAGCAATTTCTTTGTTCCCCTTTATGAATTCCCTTGTTTCTGACTATAAGGGACCTACATTTGTCTTCACCAATCTTTTTCTCTTCACATATATATAGAAACTTTTACAGTCAGCGTTTATATTCCTCACAAGCTTACTCTTGTACTCCGCTTTCTCCTTCTTAATCAATCCTTTGGTCCTTATGCATTGAATTCTACACTGCTACTAATCCTCAGGTCTGTTGTTTTTCCTGCCCAATTTGTTTGCCTTTTCCTTGGATCTAATGCTATTTCTAATTCCCCTTGTAAGCCATGGTTTAGTCACTTTTCCCGTTTTATTTTTGCACCAGACCGGAATAAACAATTGTTGCGGTTCACCCTTGTGCGCTTTGAATACTGGCCATTGCCTTTCCACTTTCATCCCTTTAAGTAACTTTTCCCAATCCATCATAACAAACTCATGCCTCACACTATTGCAGTTTCCTTTATTAAAATTCATGACTCTCACCTCTCCATCTTGATGAAAAATTCTATCATCTTATGGTCGCTCATTCCCAAGGGGTCTCACACAACTAGATTACCAATTATTTCTTTGACATTAGACAATACCCAGTCTAGAATGGCCTGTTCACTAGTTGGTTCCTCAAGACATTGGTCCAGAAAACCATTCCCAATACACTCCAGGAATTCCTCCTCTCCGGTATTGTGACTAATTTAATTTGCCCAGTCTATATGCAGATTAAAGTCACCCATAATTACAGGTGTTCCTTTATCGCATGCATCTCTAATTTCCTGTTTAATGCCGTCCCCAACATCAGTACTACAGTTTGGGTGTCTGCATACAACATCCACTAATGTTTTTTGCCCCTTAGTGTTTTTCAGTTCTACTCATATAGATTCCACATCATCAGAGCTAATGGGCATGATTTTTCCACCACACTGAATTGCTTGAGTAACGTAGTAGGGCGGAAAAATTGAGTGGGAGATAAAAAACCAAAATCGTGCCTGGCATCAGGCCGGTCACGATCTTCTCAGGCCACTTTTCCGGATATAATCAGCCTCTCAGCCAGGAAGGACATGAGGCTAATTTAAACACCCATATCCTTATTTAAATCTGTTCAGTGAGACCGGGCTCACAACTTTCTGATCTCAATGGTGAGGATCACAACTGGTCCCCACCAACGGGGACCAGATTTGATGGCCTTGCCGGTGGGACCGGAGGCCATTGAAGCCCCCCCCACCCCCGGGGGGGGGGTGGTGGCAGTGCCCCCTGGGCAGTGTCAGCCTGACATGCCAGCCTGACAATCTGGCACTGCCAGCTTGGCATCCTGGAATTGCCCACCAGGCACTGGGCAGTGCCAAGGGGGAGGGACATGAGGGGCAGGGCCTCAAGGTGGTGGGGCCAGATGGGGCAGAGCCAGATGGGGAGGGAGAGGTCAATAGGAGGGGAGGGAAGGAGGAAATCTGCATCGGGGGTGGGGGCTAGTGGTGGGTCAAGTTATTGGCGGTCGGGGCCGCCGATCGGGAGGCCGACAATTGGGGGGGTCGGTGATCAGGAGACCGGCGACTGGGGGTTTAAGAGGCTAGAGATCATAAAAGGTTCGTTCGGGGGTTGGCAATTGAAGGGTATCTGTGGAGGATGTCTGTGGGGTGGGGGCGCGATATTTCCCTGACCAGCTTAGGCTCCGCCTCCTACCTGCATGAAACTTCTGACTGCCAAAAAAAAATGAACAGTGTGGGAAAATTGCATGGGGTAGCTCACTGAAACTCCAGTTTTCAGACTTTTGTGACACTGAATTTGTTTGGGAAAATTCCACCCACTATCTTTCCTCACTATTACATTAATTTCCTTTTTAACCAGCAATGCAATTCCACTGCCCTTTCCTTTTTGTCTCTCGTTCTTAAATAATGAATACGCCTGAATGTTTAATTGTCATCCTTGGTCACCCTGCAACCATGTCTCTGTGATCCCGACTACATCACACCTGTTTACATCTATTCATGCAATTAATTCATCCACTTTATTGCAAATGCTCCATGCACAAACCTTAAGGCTTGTGTTTTTAATATTACTTATCCCGTTCCCTCCTTTTTTCACTGTGGCCCTATTTGATTTTGGCCCTTGATTTCTCTGCCTACCACTTTTCTTATTCCCATTTTTGTACTTTGTTCTTTTTCTTGACTTTGCTCTCCTCTGACTCCTTGCATGGGTTCCTATAAATCACAAAAAGACCTTACAAACTATAAGCAATAAAAGTAGCGAATGCTCACCCAATCCTACTCACAAATCACCTCTCTCCTTTGTAACCTCTACTGCCACAACAGGGCAAGACAACTCTGAAGATTTAAGAAGTCAGAAAGCAAAAGAAACAAAAAGCAAAAAGCTCCTCTTTTGCCTCTGCACCAAATTCCCAGTGTTCTAATATCCTGAAATCCATACTCACTCTGGCAGTGTCTCACTCAGGATGGAGTCTCCCCCATTGCTCATGCGCAAAGCTCACGAATTGTGCACTTCCAATAATCTCTTTCTTAAATAGAGCTCCAGGGATCGGTCATCAAACTGATGCCAGCCCTCTGACAGTACCCTCCTTTGAGTGTTGGTATCTTCACTGTCACATCCTCTGTCAGCTGCACCAGTGCATCTGCAATGTACTCACCAGATTGCGAACCTAGATCTATTTGCAGACACCCACCAACATGAGATTATCTGCACTTGTGGCGGAGGGGTGGGGGGAATGATGAGTCCCATGAGGTTCTCTCCTCTTCCTCAGAGGTAGAAGTCTCACAACGCCAGGTTAAAGTCCAACAGGTTTATTTGGAATCACGAGCTTTCGGAGTGCTGCTCCTTCTTCAGGTGAGTGAAGGAGCAGCACTGCGAAAGCTCGTGATTCCAAATAAACCTGTTGGACTTTAACTTGGTGTTGTGAGACTTCGTACTGTGCCCATCCCAGTCCAACACCGGCATCTCCACATCATTCCTCAGAGGTGGACATGTCGCTCCCGGTGTCTTGAGTTGTCTGCTTTTGTCTCTGGCCTGCATGAGAGTGAAAATTAATTCGAGGGAAGTGTGCATTCCGTCATGTCTTTCAGACCATTCCTAGTGTGAAGCTGCATGTGATTTGTAGTGGACTAGCCAGGAATTAAAAAAAACAGAATTTAAGACCTTTTATAAATATATAAATAAGAAGAGAGTAGCTAAAGTAAACATTGCTTCTGTGGAAGCAATGACAGGAGAGATTATAATGGGGAATGAGGAAGTGGCAGAGACATTGTACATTCTCCACAGAGAAGACACAAGTTCCAGACCGGAAATAGACTGTAACCTAGGAGCTAAAAAGAGTGAGGAAATTAAGGTTATTAATAATAGCAGAGAAAAAGTACTCAATAAATTTAGAGACTGAAATCCAGTAAATCTTCAAGGCCTGATGGCCTATATCCTAGGATTCTAAATGGATAATGACAGAAATAGTGAACGTTAGCTATGATTTTTCAAAAATCCCTAGATTTCTGGAATGGTCTTAGCAGATTGGAAGTTAGCAAATGTGATACCACTATTCAAGAAAGAAAGGAGAAAACGGGGATCTACAGACCCAGTTAACCTGGCATCAGCCATCAGAACATTGCTGGGAGCTTTTATTGAAGAAGCCTTAATGATGCATTTAGAAAACCGAAGTCAACATGGATTTAAGAAAGAGGAATCATGTTTGACAATTTGATTAGAGTTTTTTGAGGATGTAATGAGTAGAGTAGATAAAGGGTAACCAGTAAATGTTGTATACCTGGATTCCCCAAAAGACATTAACAAGGTATCACACAAAAGGTTATAAGGGCTCATAGAGTTGGAGAAATATATCAGCATGGATAGTTCTAAAGAAGAGTCGTATTGAACTCACAATGTTAACGTTTCTTTCTCCACAGATGCTGCCAGACATGCTGGGTTTTTCCAGCACTTTCTGCTTTTATTTCAGATCTCCAGCATCCATGATATTTTACTTTCATTTTGGACACAGAGATTTGTTTTCACTGGCTGGGGAAATCTAGAATGTGGGATAATGGGACAATGATTTAAGACTGAGATGAGGAGAAATTTCTTCACTCCAAAATTGCTTTTGAAATTTTCTACCTCAGAGGATTATGGATGCTCTGCCATTGACTATATTTAAGACTGGGATGTACTAATTTTTGGTCCCACGAGGAATCAATCAATCGATATGGGGAGATTAGTCCATGAGGTGGACCTGTTAGAATATGAGCTCCCTGAATGAAGCAGTTAATGCTATCCAATCCAGCAGCCCTGCAGAGGTATATAATGTGGGTGTCCCGGTTACCGGCATTCCCGGTGTATACTCTGTACCTGGAAGTACCTGTGTGAGTATTACTAACTATTGTAAATAAATCTAGATTTGGTGAAGGGACACCGGGCTTGGGGAAGTTATTTCAGGAAAAAGTGAAGTTGAAACCCCAAATCAGCCACTATTGTATTGAATGAATATTGTATTGTACTATTGTATTGAACTTAATATGCTAACACATGGAAAATATGCTCTTCTTGAAGGGAGATCATAATTAATACCTTTTATATTAAGTTTGCAATGCTTGGGAGTAGCAAGTACAGATGCCTCTTCCCACAATGCTTCCTGCTAGACATTACTTATCTCGGAGAGTGGTGTGCCCAATGTAAATTGAAAATGCCAATCACCTTCCTCCACAGCAAAAAGCTCGAAGGTCGTAATATAAAGATGTCTGCTAGC
Organism: Mustelus asterias; assembly: GCF_964213995.1. Taxonomy (NCBI): domain Eukaryota; kingdom Metazoa; phylum Chordata; class Chondrichthyes; order Carcharhiniformes; family Triakidae; genus Mustelus; species Mustelus asterias. The sequence continues at coordinate 39,514,730 of NC_135818.1, forward strand.
GCAACATTCCTTTTTCTTTGCCTGCAATATAATTATTTACGTCATGCATTTTATTAATTTAGCCATTTCAAACAAAACACCGTGAAAATTCTCTGTACTGGACTTGACATGTACGATTAACCTGGACCCTTCTCTTAATTTTAGTGAGGTCCCCTTGCCAGTGAAGAATTGAGTACTTGTCATGCGCAATGGTAAAATTTTAGCAGCCAATATCATCACCAGGAGTATCATTACCTGGAGTGTTGTGCACAGTTTTGGTCCCCTCATTTGAGGAAAGATGTAGTGGCATTGGAGGCAGTTCAGAGGAGGTTCACTGGATTGATTCCAGAGATGAGGGGTTTGTCGTATGAAGAGAGGTTGAACAGTTTAGGCCGATACTCTCTGGAAATTAGAAGAATGGGGGAGATGAAATTGAAATATACAAGGTGATAAAAGGTATGGATAAAGTAAATGTGGAGCAGATGCTTCCGCTGGTGGGGCATTCTAGGACGAGAGGTCATGGTCTTAGGATAAGGGATAGCAAATTTGAAATAGAGTTGAGGAGAAACTACTTCTCCCTAAGGGTTGTGAATCAGTGGAATTCGCTACCCCAAAGTGCAGTGGGGTGGATTCTGGGACAGTGAGCAAATTTAAGGAGGAATTAGACAGATTTTTAATTGGTAATGGGTTGAATGGTTATGGGGAGAAGGCAGGAAAATGGGGATGAGGAGCATATCAGCCATCATCGAATGGTGGAATGGACTCGATGGGCCAAATGGCCTAATTCTGCTCCTATATCTTATGAATTTATGAATCAGATTATTGTACACTTTGCCACCAAATTCACAACATTGTGAATTTGCGACTTCACAATTGGAATCAAGTTTGTGCTTGTCATTGTTGATAGATCAGTGGTGCATTGACAGATTACAAAGTTTCAATGAGTAGTGTCACTAACAATAATAACTTACATTATAAAGCACATTTAACATATTGAAACGTCCCAAGGCACTTCACAGGAGCATCATAAAACAAAGTATGACACCAAGCCACACGAGGAGAATTAAGTCAGATGACCTAAAGCTTGGTCAAAGAGGTTGGTTTTATTGAGTGTCTTAAAGAAGAAAAGTGAGGTAGAAGGCAGAGAGGTGTAGGAAGGATATTCCAGAGCTTGGGGCCTATGTACCTGAAGGCAGGGCCACCAATGATTGAACAATTAAAAACAGAATTAGAGGAGCACAGATATCGTGAAGGATTGGTGAAGGGGCGGCACGGTAGCACAGTGGTTAGCACTGCTGCTTCACAGCTCCAGGGACCTGGATTCGATTCCCGGCTTGGGTCACTGTCTGTGTGGAGTTTGCACATTCTCCTCGTGTCTGCGTGGGTTTCCTCCGGGTGCTCCGGTTTCCTCCCACAGTCCAAAGATGTGCGGGTTAGGTTGATTGGCCATGCTAAAATTGCCCCTTAGTGTCCTGAGATGCGTAGATTAGAGGGATTAGCGGGTAAAATATGGAGGGATATAGTAGGGCCTGGGTGGGATTGTGGTCGGTGCAGACTCGATGGGCCAAATGGCCTCTTTCTGCACTGTAGGGATTCTGTGATTGTGGGGCTGAAACAGAATATAGAGATAGGGAGGGACATGACCAAGGGTAATTTGCAAGTTTGTACATCCTGACTCTACTGGCCCGATTTTACCATTTTGATTCTAAGTGCTGAATCTAGCGGTGATTCTGATCCAACTTGTAAACCCTGTTCTCAGACACCCTCATATGCACTCGGCCTGAAAGAAAAGTCACAAGTCTGAATCGCACTGTGCGGGGGGCTTATCGCGCTCGAAACGCTGCTGCTGCGATCGGAGCTTTCAACTGTGCATGCACAGTAAAAAAAATTGAAAAACGCTCCCCTGCCACATCGCTCCCGGGCCACGAAAAGTGGCCTGGGAGCGATGGCCCTCCACAGACATCGCTCCACCCCCACAACATAACTTTCCCCTTATCCACCCACCCCAAACGCTACCCAGACTGATCACGACCCCCTGCCCCACTTCCTCCCCACCGATCACCCGCAGTGGCGACCCCCGGCCCTCCCGCCATCCTCCACCAGAGAACGATCTGGCCCTCCTCCAGCCCCCTCCGACCTGAGAACGATCTGGCCTCCCTCCTCCTCCCCCCCACCAGAGATACATCTGCCGCCTCCTGCCCCCCCCGCGCCCCCCCCCCCCACCAGAGAATTCTCTGGTTCTCCCTCCTCCTCCTCCCCCCTCCACCAGAGAACGATCTGGCCTCCTCTCCTCCCCCCCCCACCCCCCCCCCCCCCCCCCCGCCCCACTAGAGAACAATCTGGCCCTCCTCCTCCTCCTCCACCCCCACCCCCCCCCCCTCCCCTCCACACCAGAGAATGATCTGGCCTCCCCCCACCTCCCCCTGCCACCAGAGAATGATCTGGCCCACCTCCCCCCCGCTCCCCTCCACCACCGATCTGAGTTAGAGAGCCGCTGGGAAGCTCTGAACTTACCTCTTCAGAAGCTGGAGCGCCCGAAACAGACTTTCACCAAGCATGTTTGTTCCGCGCCGAATCTGGATGGACAAATGCGATGGTAAAGGGGGAAATGCAGGCAAGGTTTACATCTAGCGCATTAAGTCAATTAAATGCGGGTGCGGATTGTGCTATTCACCTCATGCCCGACTTTACCAAGTTTTCGCACCCAAAAACGGGCACAATGCAATGGTAAAATCGGGCCCGACATCTCTTTCTGACCTCTTCTGTGCTTCTCTGTACTGACCCACAGAGAGAGGGGAAATCAGAAAGTGAATCATCAGTTTTGTTGTCAAAGACCATATAAGCAATGGTTGAATCATCATTTTAACTCAGGTTATGGTACAGGACCAAGGACCGTTTGTTTGACACCATTATAACTGACAACAGGAATCTCATAGGTAATGATGTTACTGACACTAGGCAAACTCAGTTAACATTGCCCTTGGGCCCGATTTTACCATTTTCATTCTAAGTGCCGAATCTGGGCATAATACAGATCCAACCTAGAAATCCGCATTCAGACGCCCCCATACACTTTCAGCCGTCTCCAGACCGATCCACGCTGTGGGCGGGGCTTAGCGCTGCCGGAACGATCAGAGCTCTGAACTGCGCATGCGCAGTTTGAAACAAATTTGAAAAAGCACGCCCGTGTCGGGAAAGAAAAAGAAAGCAGAAAGCGGAGAGAGCGGCTCGGAGCGAAAAGCAGCAGCGAGGGTGTATCTCGGGGGGGGGGGGCAGATGGATCTCTGGTGGGGGAGGCAGGGGGGTCCGCTGCCACTCTGCGGGCGATTGGTGGGGAGGGTGGGGGGCAACAGTGTTAAATGCATCGCCCATCTCCATTAATATGAGAGAGTCGCCCATATCCAGCAGGATGAAGTCATTCCATATTACGATCAGCACTAAAATGCCGCCAATATATATCATTATGAAAATGTCACCCCGACCCATTGACACGAAGTTATTGCCCATTCCCATCAGTGAAACAACATCTCCCATATCCTTTAGAATGAATATTTTCCCCATATGTTTCATTGAGAAAATTTCGCTCAGATCCATGACTATGAAAACATGGGAAATATTCAACAGTTTAAAAAATGATCTTTCATCCATCAGTGTGAAATAGCTCACGTATCCATCAGTCTGAAAATATCTCCCTCATCTATCAGTCTAGAAAATATCTGTCACATCCAAAACCCCTCTCATCTCCATCAGTGTGAGAATAGTGTAGGCATACATGAGCATGGAACGATTTCCCTTGTCACAAATTAAGAAAGCATCTCCCCTATTCATCAGCACAGAAAATATCTTCTACATCCATCCCAAGATCTCTCAATCAATCTACATGAAAGATAATATCTAACAAACAGAACAAACATTCCCAGAGCAAGCAACTAGTGCAAAATCTCCAATGGACATAAATATGAAAATCGACCACCAATCACTGTAGTGATGGTGTTTCCCTTTACAGGCCCAGCTTGGTCCTTCTCCAGTGTCTCCTCTTGGAGTTGTACCTGATCTTGTTGCTGGTTTTCTTGCGGATCCACTGTGGAATCGGCCGGTTCTGCTTCACCTTCTTAGCGAGGAATCGCTTGATCCTGAAGGTTTTGTGGGATAGCATGGCCGCACGCCCACTCTGGGAGGAGGGATTCGTTCCTCCGGTGGGGAGGAGGGGTCGCCCGCAGAGTGGCAGCAGACCCCCCTGCCCCCCACCAGAGATCCATCCGCCCCCCCCCACCAGTGAGCGATCGGGCCTCCCCCCCACCACCAGACAACGATCAGCCCTCTCACCCCCCCCCCCCCCAGAGATACATCTGACCCGCCTCCCTCCTCCTCCCCCCTCCCCCAGAGGATGATCTGGGTCAGAGAGCCGTTGGACGCTCCAAACCCGCTCTTCGGAAGCTGTAGCTTCGGCTTCTGACTTTTATTTAGCAGGTCGCTAAAAGCGCGGATCCGGAACGGTACAAGCGGCGGTAAAGTGGGAAATGATGATAGAGTTGGGCGGGCAGTTCATTAAATCAATTTAAATGCAATGCTAATACATTTAAATCGTCGGTCCACCCGATTTGGGCGCGCAATGGATCCCCGCCATTCGCGGCTCTCGGTAAAGTGGCGATTTGCTCGGACGCGGGTGCAGATCGCGATAAAGGCCTCACACCAACTTTACCGCGGTTTCGCGCCCGAAAACGGGCACAAATTGTTGGTACAATCAGGCCCCTTGTGCGGAGACAGCACCCAATGAAATGTTTTATGAGTTTCCCAACTACTTATCTGACATTCATTACATTTCAAATTCACTAACTAAACTACTGTGAAGCTAATTTACCATTTATATCAGCCTTGGATACATTGATGCTGAATGGTTTCATGGAAACTTCTAGAATGGTGGCAAAGACTTTGCTCCTCACGTTTTTTACAGAAGTGGTTGGATTTTGTTGAATAACTAAATCCAGAATCTGTAACAATTACCCTTGTGAACCATTTGAAATTTATGAATACAATGGCATATGTTTACCTTGAAGTTATATTTAAAATAACATCATTTGTTGATTGGGCTTTAAGATTTGTTCATGGGCAATCAAAAAAAAAGATCAATTTAACTTTTTAAATTCAAATCGGCTGTGTTTACATACAAGAGAATTATCAATTTGATTATATCCCTAGCCTCATGAGTGCAAAACATGAATAGATTAATAAAATTAAGTGCTGCATTATGCAAAATGAAATGTAATAAATGTATCCTAATACATGCAGACAAATAAAGAAAGTGTATATTTGTACATTGTTGTAAGGATTTTGACATGTTCAGACAATTCATCATTGCTGAATATACAGAACCATGGGGAGTGGTAGATGGAATTAATAACTTTATAGTTTTATCAATAATAGGTTCTATAAATTCTACTAGAAATTGCACCCACAGCTTCATGGTTTAGAAAAATCAATTTTTTGTGTTAATTTATAAGGCAAACCCCCTAATTTTACAAACTCACCAAGGTTTGACTAATCTCCCAGTTTGACAGTATTAGTTTTGCTTTTAGCTCTCAGGGAGGTCAGCATACACAACTGAATAAATTAAGAGTCAACTTGAGCAGGTAAGTAGTCAGAATAGTTGTGGGCATGCGTTGTAAAGACAAGATTATATTCATGATGGGCGATTCTAATAGGCTGGAACATTGTGACCCTGGAATATTTTTAAATGTCAAATCTGGGAACGTGATTTTATCCTTACCTTGCTCAATATACAAAAAGTGAGTATTCACTTGATGCACAATGAGTGGTTTCTACCAGAAAATTCAAATTCAAATCAATTAACTATTTGCATCAACTGGCATTTTTTTTTAATAGAGAGAACATTCCGGAAATCTCTATTTGGTACATTCATGTCCATTTTAGTCATTGGTTCACCTCATCTCCAAAAGTGCACTGATGTGCTAAAGTCCATGATAACCATTCATCTCCTTGTTCTTTATGGGCAAATTAATTTATCTTTTGTTCAGTGAAGAAAGAAACGTTCAACAGCTCCTTCTGGACTCTTTCAAAGAAAAGACCATTAATGTAAGAAGCATTTGCTACTAGTTGAACAATGACAAAGGGTTTTTTGCCTTATAGTTCAAATGTGTTCGAGTGCGATAATGAAAGTTCTGAAAAGCATCATCAACCTAAAAGGAAATGAGTGGAGGAGCTCCATCTTCTTCTGAATTGTGAAGAAAATCTTTTTATCTTTCATTAAGATAATTGTATCAATTGCACAGGTTTTTTTCTGAAAATCAACCAAAATCAGCCTAAACAACGCAAAAGATTGTGGAATTTTTAGAGCAATTTGTGTCCAGCGCAAGTCAAGTTTCTGTAATCATCTGTGCTAGTTTTAAAAGCTAAGTTCTGAATTGGGTAAATTAATCGCCATTGGGAGTTCCTGCTAATTCACTTGTTTGCAGGTCTTCTGAAGACTTGAACATTTAAGGCTTCTTTTAGTTCTTTTTGGCAGAAGGAAATTAAAAGGTGTGTTTAAAAAGCTTTCAAGTGTTGAATTTTATTTTAATTTGTGTGCCCGATAAAGCAAGAAAATAGTTTTATATAATTTTCAAAGTGAATTTCAGTAATTTAAAATTGGGTAACGCAGAGGTGGTGGATTGACACTGTTTGAAATGCTTATTCATCATAATATTTATTTTCAGCTACTTCAATTAAAATTCATCAAATATATGAAGAAAATATATTAAAGCAATTTTTTTTAAATGGTTTTAAAATGCTGCATAATTGTGCTGGTTCATGGAAAATTTTGCATTTTTGCAGTATAAAATTGTTTTTTATCCTGAGCTCACTTTGGGTGCAATTTGAATTCTTTATAGTTCGGCAGGTTTTGAGTTAAATCACCCTATGGTTTTGTGACCTTGAAGCTTACAACACAGGAGTGAGGTGTACAGTGAGCAACATGGCGTGTCAATCCAAAAAGAATGCCTTTTATAAGAAAAGACAGTAGATACAAGATGATGAGACGTTTCAGGCTTTTGCGTTGTTTAAGCTGATTTAGGCTGATGAGATGTTTCTCTCATGGAGGAAGTTGTTGTGACTTAAAATGCAATACTTGAAAGAGTGGTGGAAGTGGATTCAATAGTAACTTTCAAAAGGAATTGGATAAATACTTCAAAAAGAAAAGCAGGGGAGGGAGAATAAATGGACCGTTCCTTCAAAAAGCTGGTATAGCATGATGTTCAAATTATGTGTATGATTCTGAGCAATATGGTTGGAACATATAAACACTAGTAGTTGGAAGAGCATGTTATTCATAACGTGGAAATTGTAAGATATGGTAACAGATGTCACCATTTTCATTTGGCTCACGCACCATCACTGTCCATTTTGTGTTCTCCATCCATACCTGGGAATTTTATTTTATTCAATTATGGAAAGTGAGCCCTGCTGACATGGCCAGTGTTTATTCGCCATCTTTAATTGCCTTTAAGAAGGTGGTGCATAAACCTCAGCAGTCCATTTTGTGGGCTCTTGAATAGCAGCCTATAGAACTTTTGAACTATGCATGTTTGTGTTTCTTTTTTATATTCTACTTTCAGTAATATTACTTTTGCTGACTTGCCGTCTGTGCAGTAGCTGCTACTTGAGTTTGGTACCGAATATGTAGCTGTAAGAATGCTCTCGCAGTAGAATAAGAATTTCAATTTTAAACATGGTGATTTGAAAGTTCCTGTAAATCTGAATGACTGTGCCCTTCAGGAAGTCTGATTCGTGCCCTTCAGGAAGTCTGATTCGTGCCCTGGCTTCTTTTCTGCCACTCTCCCATGAACCCAAAAACAGCACTGTGCTTGCATCAGATAGTAACTTGATACATCTGCTGCATCTATTACTTTGTCAACAAAGCAAATGAAGAACTTGTCCAACTTGAAACAAGGGGTTCAAGCTAAATCTGATCTGCCCTGGTAGCTGCGTGGAAGTATCTGACCATTTGCTTTCAAAATTGTACACACTAATGGCAGAAGGAAAACAGACTGAAACAAATCTCAATTTTGCATGACTGAGGAGGTAACTTTAACCTAATCCACTGGGCCAGAAATGGGTAGGTTTTTATTTCCATTAACATCAGGGAAGAATAAACTCATGCAAGCTGTAAGATGGGCTTCTGAGCCAAGCCCACCCATTTTCCACCAAGCGGATTGTTCAATCAGTCCCCCTTTTGGTAAAAATCATTCCTGGGATGTGAGTATCACAGGCAAGGCCAGCACATATTCCCCATCACTAATTGCCTTTGAGAAGGTGATGTTGAACTGCTGCAGTCTATGTGGTTTTTATCTGTCTCTGTCCATGTCTATCAATCTTTGCCTCAATAATGGCCTCCAAAATTGCATTTTAATATCACAGCCTTGACCTAATAGGTCTACACTGGAATTTATAGTAAGTATTAAAAATGATTTTGAATTTTAATAATTATTTCAGCCTGATTGTATTTTTAAGTTACTTCCATATTACAATACTGCTAATACGCAACATTAGCCCTATCTTTTGGATCATTCAAAATTATCCAAATGATCAAGCTTTACAAAATATCATATGGATATTAAATTCTGATGTGTCATTACCTAAAATTATCTTTTATTCCACAGAAAAGATGATAAAAACTAAATAGCTGAAAGGAACAGCCACTAGATTTTAAAAATGTCTCACAAATATTTTTGAGGCTTTCCTTGAAAAACTTTTAACGTCAAACCTACACATTTTGTATGAACTCTTGACTGAAAGCCAATTGATTCCTTTCTGCCTTTGTTACACATTTGTTGAATGGTCGGCTAATAGGAGCAAAATTGTTATATGAACTATTAGAATGAATGCGTGTGTTTTGTCCAACCAGAACAGGGAATTTACTAATAATAATGAAATGAATGGTCCAGTCTATAATTATGCTGAGAAGGAGTTGTCATTGTTCCAGCGTTCAGCCCTGCTTGACAGACACATTATACATTTTCTTTATGGTGAACTCTAATGAAATGTCTGTTGCGCCTTAAAGTGGCCTTTCAGCTCACTAAATGCAAGGACATTCCTAGCAATTCAGGCACATTGAGTTTGCTTCTGCTGCATGTAAGATAAATTGCTTTGGCACAACTAGCACCCATGTCCATTAGTCCACAAAGGAAGATGAACAGTAACAGGCTCTGTGCCTTTATTTGTGACAAAGAAAAGAGCGTTTGCGTAGGAAATTACCAGGGGATTGACAATCCTGTCATCATTACCAGTGCCAAACCATTGATTTGTTATCAGACTCTGCATTTTCCAGCTTCACGCGTTTAACTGGCTTTACATTTTTACAAATTATATTTACAGGAAAATTACAGCATTAGAGGCTCTGGGCAATCTTCTATAGTGAAACATGTCAAAGATAATCACCATGGGATTAATTGTTTATTGTGGTACACAGTATGCTGTATTGTAGCATTTAATACAAGGCTTCCAAGGATGTCAGTGTGCCCAGTAGCTAGTTAGTGTGACTAATTTCTATTCTCTACTCCCCAACTGTTTTTGTGAATTGCGGCGATGTTTTGTTAACTTGCTTAATTGCAGTTTGTTGAATTAAAATGAAACAGATGAGGACAGAACACATAGTAAAAAATTGTATAACTATCAGGGCAGCTGGAATTGGCCTGCCCAGAATAAATAGGGGTCTGGTTGTTAAATGTTGATTTGGTCTCCTTTCCTTCTATCCTGTTAGCTGATTGGGTGTGTTTGTTAGAATTAATCCATTTTACAGGAGCCAGGACTTTTTTATTCTGCAGAAGCAAGTTTCCCGGTGGTCACCAAGTTGGATGGAAACAGGTATCTTAAGTTTCCCTGAGCCATAAATGAGTCCATTTGTAGCATTGATTTTTCCTATGGCAGACTTTCACATCCAGTACCCCACGGTGATGATGTATACTCAACCTTCTGCCAAAATTATCAAACAAAATGATCAAGAGGTGTATCCACTGTAATTGCTAATTAGTTATCTTTAATAATTGTGCAATTAGAAGATTAAATGTTCATGACAACAAGTTACAGGATAAATTAGCTGCTCCCAGCCTTTTGAAACAGTGCATTAAGTGCTTCTTCTAGTGCATCAATTTCCATCATACAAGCAAAGCCAGTTTTATTTATATTGCTCCTTGGAAATGAGTGACAAGTTGGACTGATGAGGCAATCAAAGTGTTACACCTTTCACACTGGCAGGGTTATTAAAAGGCAATGGTCTATCATTGCACTAGAAATTGAAATCGAGGAAGCCGAGTTTTCACCTGTGTGTCAGATACACACTTCAAACACTTCCAAAACTGCAAATTACTACAGCCGTCAGATGGAACACCAGTGTTATTTGAGAATTACAGAACAATAACATTGGCATGAGTGTCTAGTGCACACTTCCTGAAGAATTTTCAAATGTGGTTAAGTTGGTGTTAGGAGGAACTAGCTTTTGGACACTACAGACAGGATTTCCCAGCAGTCTTCAGGACCCTCCATCATGGTAAAATGGAGGTCAGAAGCCAACACTGCGTAGGGAACACTCACTCAGCTGTGAGATTATCCGAATTAGCAAATTAATGACCAATGGTTGGACTTGCCATCCAATGAAGTATGTGCCTGCAGCTGAAATTGGAGGGCCAATAGTAGAACTCTAGCAATGAAGAAGCAGTTCACTGCTCTTACGAATGTTATGGGATCACTTTAAGAAAATGTAAGTGGAGAGACACTGGAGGAAGTAATGTCATGTCTCATATGACCGAAGTGTTGTGGATATAAACTGAGAGTAAGCCGTGTGTAAATGTGCTTCTGTACTTATAGTGTGTATCTATGTTCCAGTTCGAGTTACATTAAAGAACCCACGTATTTATTATATAGGGCAGAATTTTTCGCTTATTTTGCGGCGGGAAAAATTCATAAAATCGGGTGTGATGTTACTAACGGGAATGGTGCCCGTTTTCACGCCCATTCCCATTTGACCACAGATTAAATTGGCACAATCGGGACCCTGCCCAAAACAGGCAAAACATCAATTTGCATTTTTTTGCATTCATCACAATGTAATTAGTGAGCTTCACTCCCAATCGTCCCAGCTCACCTGCCTTGGCCATCTCGTTCGCTGCAGCTGAAATCGGTCAGGAAACACCTCAAGTATAAAAGTCGGTTTCAGGCGCTGGAGCAGAGAGGGTGAGCAAGGAAGTAAATCTCTGCTTTCAAACTGCTCCATGCTGTTCAGGGGGGTTGTTTCATGGTGGCTATGTTGCGTTTTGGGTCGGGGGGGCCTGCGAATGTTTTGGGGGGCTGTTGTTGCTCACGGGCTCTGGCTTCAGACTCTCAGCATGGACCTGGGACAGAGCAACAAGACCTCGGGTCTTAGCACTGACTCTGGGTCCTAGTGCTGGCAGCAGCAAGCACAGTTGCTGGTGGGGGATGGGCTGGAAACTCTCTGAAGTGGCAGTGCTGCAGCCTCAGGACTTGTCAAGCAGCGCTGTCAGTGGCCACTAGTGCATGGGTTGTGGGTGTGTTTTAGTGAGTGAGGGGGGTGCTGTGTTGCCATTCTGGGGGGGGGGGGGAAGATACGGGGGGCTGTGTTGCCATTCTGGGGGGTTGTGGGGGTGAATGTGGGGATGTGTGTTGCTGTGGGGGAATTGTGGGGAGTGTGTGTTGCCGGGCTGGGCGTGAGCAGAGTCCTTTAACCTCTCCATCTGTCTCTCCTCTTCTCCAATGCCACCACCCCCACGCCCCTCCTCATTCAGATTGATGAGATGGTTTTTGCAATGCAACACATTGGTCTTGCTGTTCTTTTGGTTGCTGATGGAGCTGAGGAGGAGGAGCAGGAGGATGAATTGTGGGCCCAGGAGACCCAGGCCTTACCACTCACAGGAGGAGAGGCAGACAGCCGCTGGAGGCAAGACATGGCTGCCATTCGCACCGAATGGGGGGGAGGGTGGGGTGCTGGAGAAGGAGGAGGGAGCGGAGACCCTGGCAATTCCGCATGCGAGTGTCCTTTGAGCAACTGTCGGATACCGTGTGCCGCCGACGGCTCTGGTTCCAAAACGAGACAGTGTGACACCTGTTCCATTTGTTGCAGGACCTGGCACCTCGGGGCACGGGGGGTGGGGGCACCCACTCCCGGTAGCTGTGAAACTGATGGCCGCCTTAAACTTTTACACCACCAGATCCTTCCAGACTGTCAGTGGAGACCTTTGTGGCATTTCCCAATCATCCGTCCACAAGCGTGTGAAGGAGGTCACAGATGCCCTGTAGGCCCTGGCTGGCCAGCATATTAAATTTGACCTGGATCAGGCCCAGCAGGAAGCCCAGGCTGCAGGGTTCACGGCCATCGCGGGGATGCCAAATGTGCAGAGGGTTATAGACTGCACTCACGTCATTCTCAAGGCCCCGGTCAAGAATCCAGGAAGATTCATGAACAGAAAGAGCTTCCATTCAATAAATGTGCAGTTGGTGTGTGAGCAGCAGCTGAACATCATGCACGTCTGCACCAGACACCCCGGCAGCGTACATGACAGTTTTATATTGAGGAGCTCCAATGTCCCGGAGGTCTTTGAGGAGGAGCCCAGGGTGCAGGGATGCCTTGTGGGGGACAGCGAGTACCCGCTTTAGACTTGGTTGATGGCGCCAGTGCGAAGGTCTGACACTGAGGCAGAGACCCGATATAATGAGGCCCACGTTGCCACCCGTTCAATAGTGGAGCGGTGAATAGGCCTCCTCAAAATGCGGTTCAGGTGCCGGGATCACTTTGGCGGGGCCCTACAATACAGCCGCCTGATATCTTCCCGCATTATGGTCCAGCAGGAGGAGGAAGAGGAAGGGGAGCAGGCGGAGGGGGACCATGATGACAATGAACAACACCACACACGCGCAGGTCCTGGCAGCAGCGAGGGTCAGGCATGCGAGGGCAGCAAGGGAGGGCCTGATCATCATGCGCTTTGGTCACCAGGGGCCTGTGTTGCCGCACGTGGGATCCATTCCACCCTCCCCCAAACCCCCATCGCCCCCCCCTACCCACCCCCTGCATGTCACCCGCTGTAGTCAGTGAATGATTTAAGCGCCTGGAGTTTCACAGTCGCAGTGCGCTGAGGAGACTCTCCCACTGACATCAACATGCAGGGTCCCTCTGGCGACCATCAGGGTAAGTACATCCCTGTTAGAGGCTAATCAGAGACAATTAGTCACAGGTGTGGGGTGAAATAACATTTATTGGTGCCAATAAAGGTGCCTTCAAAATAAGTGATAATATAAAAATGTGTGAATATGAGACTTCAAAGTGCCTAAATATTCTATCTAACCAGTGCTGCCCTTCACCTGTGCCATCTTAGTGCTGCTACAACTTCTTAACTTTACGTGGCCTACCACTACATCACGGTGTCTCCCCAGGATGTACATCGGAGGTGGTCAGATGCCCTTGGGGATCAACCTCTGGAGAGCCTGGACCTTGAGGCCCTGGCCAGCTTCCAAGTGTCATGGACATATCCATGACACCCTTGTCATCCCACTGTCCCTGAGATGCCCCGGTGTCAGGAAGGGGGGAGTCAGAAGGTGTAGCCACAGGCACAGTCCCCTAGGTGGAAGGTCCCGGCACAGATTCGAGCCCTTCCTCCTCCCTTGGGGTTCCAGTGGGCCCCTGGGTCAGTCCATGGGACAGTGGTGCTTCTGCAGTGAGCTCCAGAAGCTCCAGTGTCACCTGGCCCTGCCAGTCCTGGAGGACCACCTGTGTTCTCGCCATGTTGAGCAAGCCCTGTGTGATGGCCCTCTGAATCGGGGACCACCTGTCAATGGCAACAGCAGGTGCCCTCTGAGACTGGGCCACGCTCTGCAGCCTCTCAGCCATGACCCTCTATGACCAGGCCACGTTCTCAAGGGCTGCATCATAGCCCACTATGTCTCAGCGCTGTCCCGCTGTGTCTCCTGCAAGCTCTTGAGCCTCTCAGCCATGGGCCACAGAATCTTGTTGAGCCTGTTGAGGACTTCAGCTGTGGCCTACTGTGACTCGGCCATCGCTTGGAGCCTGCCACTCACGGTGAGGATTTCTTGCCCCAGGCTTTCCACCATGGACGCCACCCTTGCAGTATTGGCCTGGGAACCATGCAAGATAGGCAACAGCTGGTCCGCCTGAAAGCTTTGGGACTCCTACCAACAGCCCCTCAGTTGGTCCAGTGTTGCTATCAGCCCCTCCTGCATTTCCTGGCTCTGTTGCTTCACCTCCAGCAGCTGAGGGAGAAGTGATCACAGAGGCCCAGCATGTAGCCTGGCCCAGCTGAGTCCTCGCCTCCGCAGGCCCCTGCATTGCAGAGGCCCCGGACGTTCCCTCCTCCACCCCGATGTACATCAGCAGATGTGTTGTGCTCACCAGAGGGTGACCCAGATGCCTCGCTACTAACTGGACCCACCAAAGTGAGAGTCTCTAGGATGGTGACTTGTGAGGTGGAAGCTGAAGCAGAACTGGTGCCAGCCTCGGAGGTCCCTTCATCCTCTTCCTCCGAGGAGTCTTCCGAGCTATCGAGGCAGGATGGGTGGGAGCAAATGGCCCTGGCGTGTCAGAATCCCTTCCTACAATACAGGACACAAGATTAAGTGCAAGGGAGGGAGAGGAATCTGGGCTGCATGCAACTTACTTGAGCTATCGCCAACGAGTGGAGGATTGGCAAGTGCTCACTCCTATGCTCCAGCCCGACCATGCTGTTACTAATGGTCTGCATCCCCTTATCTCCCGCAAGCTCCAGTGCCCTTTCTCAAAGGGGGTGAGGACCTGAATCTCAGGCACACCACCCCCTGTCTTTGCCCTCTCCTGCCATTATAGGCATTCTTCTCTTGTGGGGATAGAATGAGCCATGTAAAATCTGATGGCACAGTCTTGCAGGGTATTAGGAGCTGGCCCTCAGAGGGCGAGGGTTGTGACACTTTTGGGGGGTGGAGGAAGGAGGTGATTGGGGTTCAGGGGCTGGAAGCATGCAGGGTGCTGGGGTGGGGGGATCTGTGGGCCATTTAGGGGGAAGATGCTAGATGAGGTTAAACACCCACTCTTGCAGCCTGGATTAGGTCATTCAGTTTTTTGCGGCACTGCTTCCCAGTCCTCTTGGCAAGTATCCTGGCACTAAAGCATGGTGCCACCACCTCCCAGGCTATGTCTCTATCCCTTCCCCTGGGGTGGGGTGGCTTCCTGCTGTGGGGAAAGAGGGTGTTCCGCCTTGCCTCCACCGCCTCCAGCAACCTGGCCAGATCAGGATCAGAAAAACGGAGAGTTGTCTTTCTAGAGGCCATTTCCTCCTGCGCAGCCTGCCTGTCTGTCCATCCTTGAGGTTTTTATGGAGCTTTCCCTTGTTAGGGCAGATCAGCTGCAGGCAGTTTTAGAGCATTCCAGCGAGTTAAATGCAATTTGCCTTGTTATCATCGAGGGGAAGCCAAGTCAGCACTTGCAGGTGTGCTGATGAGGTGGGGAGGGGGGGGGGGAGAAATCTGCCTCTGTGATGATTGGGAGCAGGCGAGAAAAAGGGTCATGTCACTTAGCAATCAGGGGCAGGGGGATGATGAGGGGGCCATGTGCAAGTGGGGCCTGGGTGAGGGTGGGGTGTTAGGGGGTCAGTAATATTGGGAGGAGGGTACCTAATGTCCGTAGGAGGGGAGGGGGAGGGGGAGGCTGTATCTGGCTCATTGGCATTCTATCGGGAGAGCTGCTGTTTTTGTGCTTTTTCTGCACATGCGCAGTTTGTGGCTCTGATCTGAACTGCAGGCTGTCTGGCCAGTTAAGCCCCGCCCACTGCTTCTTGTGGCTGGAAATGGTCTAGCCCATATTTACAACGACTGGCTGCATAAGATTGGGCGTGAAAACTTGCCCAAAAACCAGATCAGGGACTCTTCCATTTTCTTGCTAGCTGGACACTTGGAAAAAAATCTCGCAAAATTCTGCCCATATTGTTTGTATTCCTATGACTCCTCCTATCAATCACACATTAAAGGAGTAGATAATATAACATGGTGACAGCAACTGAGAAATTCTGTCGTGACAGCACGGGAGGCATTCTGGTCACCAAGTCTGATAAACCAGGCGCCTACCTGGACTGAGTGAAGATACCTCAGGCATTCAACAGTGCATTAGACCCACCACAGGACTCCAAAATGTTAAAACAACAGAGCCAGGGCAACTGGATCAGTGGTCAGGGAGAGCAAGTTAATAGCCACGAGATTCGTGTCCTTGGCTGATTGAGCCGTGGGTCTCTGATGAGAACTTGGCGTACTTTTGTCTTGGATCTCAAGCAGGAAAGGTTGCTGTTTCATCAACTCAGCTGACATTGCAACCACTCACGACCCACTCCATTATTTGTCCTCTCATTTGCATCTAACATCCCAGAAACACCACTCGAGGGATAAAAGCTGAATTTTAACCGTCCGCGAGGAGGCTTAAAACACCTCAGGAACTCAAAAGTTTATGCAGCGAATTTGTCAAATGATTTTTCAAGTTAGCCACAGTATTTCCATCCCATTTCTGAGTTTCTCTATCAATTAGAATGTATGTATGTGTGTGATGATAATCCACAGCTGGCTGTTGAAGCTTCACTATTTAAAGCACCCTGCAAATTAAACTATTCTAATATAACCAAGACAGAAGCAGCTACTTGACAAATGGAGTGTTCATAGAATTATAGAATCCCTGCAGTGCAGAAGCAGGCCATTCGGCCCATCGAGCCTGCACCGACAACAATCCCACCCAGGCCCTATCCCTGTAACCCCCGATATTTACCATGCTGGTCGCCCTGACACGTAGGGGCAATTTAGCATGGCTAATCCACCTAACATGCACATCATCGTGCCACCCTCGGACCCCAGTAACACACACTTGCCATCCACCACCCATAGCCCCCCAGCTACACACACTCAACACCACCCCCCCACACAGCCCCCCAGCAACATACGCTCCCCACCCACCCCCCGCAGTCCCCCAGCTACACACACTCACCACCCCCCCACCCACAGCCCCCCAGCAACATACGCTCCCCACCCACCCCCCACAGGAACACACACTGTCCATAACTCTCACAGGTTCCAGAATAGTAACACAGCCTACCCATCACTCTGCCCCACTGACAGGCAGAGACCCAGAACCCGTGCACTAGGCGCCATAGACGTGCTGCTTTAAAAGCCCTGAGACTGCATCACTATCAGTTTTCACAGTTTTCAGCAAACCCCCAACTGCAACCGTGTTTCCAGCTGCGTGCACTAGGACCATGAGTGATCCTTATGATCCAAGGTCAGCACTCTGACCCAGGTCCGTGCTGAATGTCCGAGGTTGGACTCCATGAGCAACAAGAGCCCCCAACCCCTCACAAACTCGCAGCCCCCCCAACCCGAAACGCAACATGACCTCCACGAAATAGCCCCCTCTGAGCAACACAGAGCAGTTTGAATACAGAGACTTACCTCCTCACCCACCCACACTAATGCAGCGCCAGATTCCAACTTCCATAGAGCAGGTGTTTTCCAGACCAATCTAGTTTCGGCAAGTGAGGTGGTATAGGCAGGAGAGCTGGAATGATTGGGTGTGAAGATTTGTTAATGACGTTATGAAGAATGCAAAAATATATAAATTGACCCAATTTGGGTGGGCTCCCGATTACGCCATTTTCTTACCATGGTAAAGCGGGAACCATTCCCGCTAGACGCTTCACGTCCGATTTTAAGAAATTTTTGCGCCCAAAATGAGTGCAACGAGGTCATAAAATCCCACCCTGATTGTCTCAAACCCTCAGAGGTGTTAACCCACAACACAGGATGTAATCAACATGAACACCTCTCTTTAAACTTGGGAAAAGGCAATTAGGGGCAGCCATATTGTCTATGCATTTACAAGAACAACTAATTGATGTTTGCAGTTAGTTCCTCAAAGGCATTGAATCATCAGTTCAAGCAGTCTGTGAACCAGACTCAGAAATAAGTTGCAAGACATCAGACAACCGGAATACATAACTCGTTACAATTTAAAGTTCACTTGAGAACCAACTTAACTACAAGAAACTTGCAACCTGCTGTGAAGTGTTCCCTTACAACACCCTCACTTCACCTTTAACTCCTCCAATCCATTCAAAGGCCCACCGGCCTGTCACATGGGAGGCTGGTTTTCATAAACCAGAGACTGAAATAACCTCAATCTATAAAAGAGCATGACTGTCATCTGTAGCTAATCTTTGTGTGTGAGTAAGTGAGTGAATCTTATGTTGCGTTTAATTCAGGATATGTGAGAATAACCTTTATTTTACTCAAAATATTTTGCTGCTGAATTACTTAACTGGATTACACATTCGAACAGGATAAAAAAAGACACACCTCTTTCCATGCAAAAAATATTGGTCATGGGCATTCTG
Organism: Mustelus asterias; assembly: GCF_964213995.1. NCBI lineage: Eukaryota > Metazoa > Chordata > Chondrichthyes > Carcharhiniformes > Triakidae > Mustelus > Mustelus asterias. The sequence continues at coordinate 39,533,122 of NC_135818.1, forward strand.
TCCGTGCTCACTGGCTTAGAGTGACACTGTATAAGTAAAGGAAATGCATCATATTACATATTTCATATCATTTTCATCCTCATAATGCTGGTCATATGGGGCACCCCTATGTGACCCAGGCAGCAAGTGTTGGTGGTTCTCTGTGACAATCTAAAACTTCAACAGTTAGATGCTCAAAAATGATGGCAACACCAGTGATCATAGCCAGGAAACTGGTCTCATTGCAAAGAGGCACGCCTTAGAGATTTTGTTAAAATGTTGGATGGGATTTTCCATGCTCCCTGCGGCATGTTTCGCCATGGCCGAGGCAGCCTGCTATCGACCAGTGGCGCAGAATCTTCTCGTCCTGCCACTGACAAAGGATTTTCCGTCATATGGACCACCAACTTCCAGGAAACCAACAGCAGGGGTTCGTAGTCGAGCGACCGGAAGATTCCACCGACGAGAACGGCTGGAAAATTCCAGCCATTGTATTGAAACTCTGAGCCCACGTGCCCTCTGGCAAAGCATTGCACCAATATCTATTCCCCCCTCCTCACTGGTACCTCTTGAAGCTGGCTCGTCATTGATGGTATAAATGATCAGATGCTTGAGCTGCGATACGAGATGGGGTCAGAGAAACATTCACTGGGCAGTCAGTCATTCCACCACACCCCAGATTGGGCCTCAATGAACCCTCATTCCCATGAAGGAAGGTTTGGTCATGGCAGTTTCAAACTGGCCCATCAAAGGTATAGTGTCAATAGAACATAGAACATAGAACATAGAACAGTACAGCACAGTACAGGCCCTTCGGCCCTCGATGTTGTGCCGAGCTTTGTCTGAAACCAAGATCAAGCTATCCCACTCCCTATCATTCTGGTGTGCTCCATGTGCCTATCCAATAACCACTTGAAAGTTCCTAAAGTGTCCGACTCCACTATCAAAGCAGGCAGTCTATTCCACACCCCAACTCTGAGTAAAGAACCTTCCTCGGACATCCTTCCTGTATCTCCCACCATGAACCTTATAGTTATGATGCCACTTGCTTTCATTCCTATTAAATGTTTAGAGCTTAAAGACTTATTTTTAAAGGAGTCCACTTTCCATCTGTTAATTTCAACTAACATAGACAAGTGTTAATTTATTATTTGTGGCGTGATCTTAGGAAAATTATTAGTTTAGGCCTCCTGGTTCAAAAATGCTGTTGCAATCTTCCAAATTTTGATTATACTTACAAGCTGGAAATAATTCATTTTCTTTTGGCCATGTCTGGAATTTATGAAAATCTGGTTAGATCTTAACGGCATCATTAGAAAGTACAAGAATATTTGAAAAGGTTATCCCCTGCTTTCACAATGTTAGAAAACTTGATAAGGTTTTAAACATTAAGCCGATTTCCCAATGTCAAAAAAACTTGCTGCTAAGTGTCGGGCCTCATTAAAGTGAAGTTTTATTTGAACAGTAAATTGAGACTAATATGATCAATTAGTCGTCATTTCATTTTGAAAATTTACTCTACCAAATCCAGCCCTGGGGCATTGCAAACCATGGGTCTGATTCTCTGACTGCATCCATGACTGGGATTCTCCAGTCCCACTGCAGTGAATGGAGTTTTGGCTGAGCGCCAAATTCTCCGTTCTCGCTGTCAGCGGTAGTGGGGCGTACGAAACCAGAAAATTCCAGCCCATGCGTGTGTAAGCAAGTGCCTATCCTAAGTCTTCTGGTTCATCAAGAATCAGAAATATAGTCATGCCTCAAGCAAGTGCATTCTGCATATAAATCACAAATGGCACTATCTCAAAGATACAAATGAAATGTTCCCTTCAAACAGATAAACTATCATTGTGCAACATAATATGGGTTGGAATTTGCCAAATGAGAGGCAGTCCCGGTGGCAGGTCAGAATGCGGATCGCGTATCCACAACAGTGGTTGGCAGGACTTCCTCACTGATCTTCCCGCCTGTATCGTATTAATTTCTAGCAGACGGGAAATTGACCAATAACACATGGCAGGCAGGAAGAGGTTCTGTGAGCATTTAAAACATGTTTAGAAAGAGTGACACCAGCTGTTGTGGGCAGCACAGATGCGCACCAAGTAGGTCATGGAGGCAGGGACAGCTGCAACCACTCTCCAGTGGAAGAGTGGGAAAGGGTTCATCAATGCTCAGCTTCACATAGATGGAAAGCCTTTGAAGTCACCAGCAAAGCAGCGACTCACCAGGTCTTCTTCGACAGATCCTTCCAAAGCTACAATTTCTACTGCGAAGAAGTACAAAGGCAGAAAGTACACAACAAAATCCGAGAACTCACTCCCTAACAGCACTGAGGAAGTACTTAACACTACATGGAGCGTAGCAGTACAAGAAGACATAAATGCTGGCCTTGCTAGCAATGTTCACTTCCCACAGATGAATGGAAAAAAAATGCTGGAGCAGCAGCATGAAATGCATAGCCATTTGTCAGAGTTCCCAGAGGCTCTTTGCTCCCATGTGCATATGATGACGGATGAGTCCACTCAGGCCATGCCTCTGGTATGTGTGAACATGGCGTCCCCAATTGAGAGAGTGGCAACCCTTATGGAGAGCCACATGAAGCATTATTAGGCAATGTGTGCAGGAAATACACACCAACTCCATAGTGTAGCCTCATCCATGAGCAGTGCTGAGCACTGTGTAGGCAAGACAAGCATAAGATACATGGACTTCGCCCACTATTGAACCATTCTAGGTAAGCAGGGAGGATAAATGGACCCTGAACGGGTTGAGACGCAGCTGCACAAAGCACTTTGGGGCTTTCTCCAGGAGCTCCTTGCATTTATGCTGGGTTCACAGCTTCTGCATGTGGCCCAAATGTCAGAGGCAACCCTTGCATAGATGTAGGTGGCCCCAAATGTGCTGGATTTCTCTAGGTCTCAGGGACCGAGGCCATCAGCTGTAGCTATCTCAGTAAAAGGCAGCAACCTGCCTCCACACCAACTGTAGGTACCAGAGAGTACAAGGAGCACTCAGAATGGTTCACACAAATGCAGCTGGTAGCACTTAGGGATTGACTGGGTCATAGTTATTTGCTCCATGCATACTTTTAACAGCTTATCTATTCATTTTTGCACCAGTTAGCTGTTACGACATGTTGAGTGCTTGAGTAGGAGGGCATAAAAACATGTGTGCAGGATGAGGGCCAATGGTGAATGATGTAAAAATGAGATGGGAAGGACATGTAATGAAATGACACCAAGCCTATCTTGGGGAGGAGGCCGAATCATTTCCAGAGGTGCTCAATGGCATCTCAGGAAAAACATGTGGCTCTGAGTGAGTCGCTTGTTTTCTTGGCACGTAAGTCAATGCCCAATGACATCAGTTCCATGGGTGCTTTTCCATTAGCTGCCTAGTCTGGAAGTGCCTCCACTTCACCCTCCTTGAAGGAGGAGGCAGTGTGCTCAACGTGGTCATCCATTTTCTGGACAAACTTCCTTCTGGAGAGCCAGGCTGTGAAGAGGACAGCATACACCACAAAACTTGAAAACCTTGATGGGGAGTAATGCAGGGCTCTCCTAGATCTATTAGATGTCTGAAACCCATTTTTAGAGGCCAGTGGCCAGTTCAGTAGTCTCCCTTGTAGTCACATGGCAGCGGTTGCAGGTATCCTCTGCCTCTATGTCAGGTGTAAGCAGCCATATCTTTAGTGGATACCCCTTGTCACCCAGGATCCCTCCACAAAGGCATTTGGGCGGCTTGAAGAGCTGAGGCATCTGGGACTGTCTCCGGATGTATAAGTTGTGGAAACCTCTCAGCACTTTTGTCCACACCTGCAGAATCCTTTTGCAGTGGTTTGAACATTCAGTAAGAGAAATTGCTTCTTGTTCATGAAGACAGGAGCTCAGATGGAGCCTTGATAACCACATGCGGGCAGTTGATTATCCTCTGCGCCGAACAGAATCCAGCAATGACCCAAATTGAATTACTCTCTGAACCTGACTGGCCTGATCAGTGCAATACTAGTTGTCTTGTCCTGCTCTCTGGTAAATGGCAATCTGTAACCTGCAGCAATGGGTCAGTAATTGAAAGATTTCACATGTGTGGTATAAGCTCATCACCATGGAGCCTGAAAACTTCCACCCTATGGCCTAGATTTTCATCCTTGAGGCTGATACAGGGGAGTATGCTTGGCTGAGAGCTAGTTACATACAAGAACACCTGACCCCCAGAGGAAACATTGTTTGATTGACAGCTCAGGCTCTCTGAGATGTCAATGGGCATGGAAGTGCCAAAGTTTAACATAGTGGACATGTGGGAACATGGGGGAGGGGGGGTATGTGCAAAGTGGAACTTGGCACAGGGGAAATGAGAGGACATGGGGGGTTGAAAGGGCAGAGCTTGGCATTGGGATCACATTTTAAAAGGTCTTCTGATATGCACATAAGAGTTTATGACTCCTCCCAGGGTCCGTGAACCATGACTCTTTAAAAACTTGGCCCGATTCCAGGAAAATTGCAGAGGAGTAAGAGATACCTATCTCTGCAATGGAGCCAGCTAGGTTCGGAGTGCTAGATGTGGGCATTTTACAGAAAACAGCCCACAGCCTTTATAGACACTCCCAAAAATTAGACAGTCTGGGAACGAGGTTGCGAACCTTGGAATTTGGACCTCCCCGTCATTCTCAAAGGGTTCCCAAGTCAACCCGACTTGGTGAAAATCCAAGTCGATATGTCAACAGTGAAGAGTTATCTGAACAGCAGCACACAGCTGCAGTATTACACCTACCATAGGTTAGTTAGCTCAGTTGGTTCGAGTATGTTGCTTAATAATGCCAATGGCACAGTTTTGGACCTTGTAGCAGCTGAGTAGTTCTGAGTGCCTGCCGCTTCCACTTACCCCATTGTGATATCATGGCATCATGGAAAAACTGCTGGAGATAGAGATGTGTTCAGGGTAATATTTAGCAACCTATAACTAACCATGGATGCTACAGGAAGAGAGTGAGAGATCATATTTATCATAGGGTTACAGAAACGATGGGTTGCCTTACACTGCAATATCATTTGAATTCATCAGATCATTTTGTTATAAAGTACATTTTAACAATTAGTAAATAGAAAAAATACTAATCCAATCTTCTTACATCACCAATTGTAATTCAACTTATTCTCGTTTTTTAAAAAGAGGATAAAAGCTTTATGCAGGACAAGTGTGTTCTGTGGTGTCAATAAAGTGAAATTTATTGCTATTTCCAGTATGGCTACGTATCAAGCAGTGATTCCCACAGTGACAGTCAAAGATCTCTGCAGCTACTTCCATGTGCAGATGTTTGGAAGAAATTACAATTACATAGCCATTATCGATGTGCAAGAATCTGACATGAAATTGTCTCTTATTGAATTTCAGGCCATTATTTACATTAATTTTACTTTACTTCTTTGGTACAATTGCCGAATGTTCAGTGTTTCTTTTTGAGTTCTTTGTTTCTAATATATAGATTAAAAGTGAAGGATAAAAAGGATGAATAGAAAGAATGAGATACGAAAAATCAGACATTCATTCCATTCATTCTTGCTTTTCCTTCCCATAATTTTCTATATTTAACCTCTTTCTTTCTCTTTAAGCTCTTTCAACAGGGCACATGCACAGCATTGGCACCAGTGGCAAGATTCAAGTGTGTGGGATTGAGAAAACAGGCATCAATTATTCTTACCCAGTTCTTAATGGGATCTTTTCAGTTTATATTTACCATAGGGACTGTACCCCTGTGATTCTGAACAGGAGCCTCATTTCGTGTGCATGCTGATATAAGCTTTTAATAGACCTACGATATCTCTCAATAGATGGCTGCAATTACCATCCAACCAAACTAGCCATTAAAAATAACCCGTATGGATAAGTAAAATTTAATTGATTACAGGGTTTATTTGGATAAATTATTTTAGACAAATCTCTCCTGTGCATTTTTGAAGTTATTTTTGGGTAGATTTTTCCAGTTCCTTTGGGAAAATATTGATGTGAATATAAAAGCTGCCCAGTCATTCTTCTCAGTATCAAAAAGAAACTGGGTCAAACAATGGTCCGCACCGTTTCTTGGGCACATGGATGGGCAGGACACAGACTTGGTGCTGCCTCCTCATTTAGCTGATTGGGCAGGCTGAGGAACGGCTACTGGGTGCCTGAGCACTTAGCAGAAAGCCAAGGCAGCGTTTACGGAAAACACATGGTGTAGACAGCTTACTTTTCATAAAAACAGTTAGTCCCTCTCAAAAAGGAAGCTGCTCTGAATTACAGGAGGCTGCTGCTGAGAGCTATTGTTGCAATTCTAAATAAGAAAACTAAAACACCAGGACTGACAGAGAGCTCATGGGATCATAAAAACACCACTGGAAGCCTTAATGGTTGCGGTGAGCAAAAGGAGAAACATATTTCCTCAGGGTTCAGGAGGTCCTCAGGAACAAGCATCAGAAGAGACTGGAAACAGATGAGCAGCAAAGTCAATTCCCAGGACTTGGCTCTGAGAGCCAGGGTGCAACGTCATAAGAAGTTCCCTGACCACACATGGCTGTCAAAGCCAGTGAATGCATGTTCACAGGATATCACCTATTATTACTCCACCCGTCTCACATGCTTTTCAATGCACAATCCTCCCATCACTCAATTCATTCCCTGGCACTTAAGTCTCATACCTAACATCCAGATACTCACCCTCAATGTTGCTAGCTTTATATCCACCTCCCATAGCCTCCACATACCTCCAGCTATTCAGCTGTGGCAGGCATGTTACTTAAACATATGCAACCCACATTCTTCCCTCTAACTTGTAGGAAAATGTGGCCTAAATAGTAGGTAGAAGAGTCAAACCAATTAGGAAAGGCAAGCCTGCATCTCCCAAGCCCTACACCAGAGATGGTTCTCAACATCATGGAACAAACTGCAATAGAGAACATGGCAACTGGCATTCCTGTGAACATTGATGATGTTGGTATGCCACTGTCTTATGTGCTTTCTCAACTTCCACCTCTCCCTTATCCTGCTATCTAACATGATACAATAGTTGCAGATAGTGTGACCATGGAGCTCTACCCTAACCCTTCTCTACCCCAATCTTCCCCTTCCTGTTTATCTGTTCTCAGACACCCAGGTACTGCCACATATCCAGCCTCATCATAGAATCATAGAATCCTATAGTGTAGAAGGAGGCCAAGGAGTCTGCACCGACCACAATCCCACCCCGGTCCTATCCCTATAACACCATATATTTACCCTAGCTAGTCCCCCTGACACTAAGGGGCAATTTAGCATGGCCAATCCACCTAACCTGCACATCTTTGGACTGGGGGAGCAAACTGGAGCACCCAGAGGAAACCCACGCAGACACGGGGAGAATGTGCAAACTCCACACAGACTGTGACCCAAGCCGGGAATCGAACATAGGTCCCTGGCCCTGTGAGGCAGCAGTGCTAACCATGCCGCCCCACGATGAGGAATGAGAACAACATCACAGATGCAGAGGAACCATCATTTGATCTGATACTCACAGCCACCAGCTCAGTGACTGGCATTGCACATATCCTCGCGGTTATTATAGATTTGGGATCTGCATGTGGTGAGTCATGAGTGGACTGCAACCATGCTAGGGGGACAAGAATAGTTTATGTACCAGCTCCCTGGAGGCCAATGTCACAGCTGAGTCCTGCTGCACGGGACTAAGATGAGGTTTTTGATAGGGCAGCATACAGGAGGACGCTGATGAAGATACACACTGAGATTCTGAGTATATTGTCAGGCCTGCAGGACAACATCAGGGAGCGTGGAGGAATATCCAGATCCAACTTGGCAGGGGTCATTACACGGAGTTTGCCCTCTCCACAGCCTCTGCTCCATCTTACAATAACATTGCAGACCCAGAGGCCCTGCAACTGCAGCCCCCATACTTGTTGCAGCATTTGTGTGGACTGATCACCAAATCCTCTGCCCTTCTTGTGAGAATGCAGCAACATTCCCAAACCCAGCAACTCACCACAACACCTCCAGAAACACTCCACACTACTTCCAGAGACTGTATCAATATAAATTATTATAACATTAAATATACTTTGAAAACTGTACCCATACCCAATCCTGTAACAGAACACAATTCACTCACTAAATGCAAACACCGCCCTCTTCAGGCTTCTTCTGCATCCTCTGCTGTTGTGAAAAGTTTTGTTTTAAAAAGCACATCTTGGAGAATAAGCAGCAGAGTGTTCAACCAACTTCAAAGGAGTCACGATCACCCTGACTTGACCCCACCACCCTACATTGAGATCTTCTCTTGGGCAAGCTACCAGTGGTGGGGTGACCAGCACCAACAACATGCACCGAGTATGATGGGTCCGAGGACTCCATTTAGTTCACTCTGGTGGAGGAATCATAGAATCCCTATAGTGCAGAAGGAGGCCATTCAGCCCATTGAGCCTGCACCGACAGCAATCCCACCCAGGCCCCATCCCCCATAACGTCTGACACTAAGGGGCAATTTGGCATGGCCAATCCACCTAACCTGCACATCTTTAGAGTGTAGTAGGAAACCGGAGCACCCAGAGGAAACCCACGCAGATACAGGGAGCATGTGCAAACTCCACACAGACAGTCACCCGAGGCCGGAAATGAACCCAGGTCCCTGGCATGCCATGTCCTGGTTGAAATGTGTAATCATATGGACAGTAGGTTGTAATTTTAATAATATACAACCTAGTGACAGTTCAGTCCTTCGTTTAACTCAGGTCATGTTATTTTCATATTATAATTACATAACAAATTCCTCTATTTAAGACAACTCAACTTTAGGCAGGTCAGACAAATGATACAAATGTGTAAACATATTCAGTGGCCCTTTCAGAACATCCTGACCCCCTCCCCTGCCCCACTCCCAACCCCTGCCCCGTCCTCAAATCCTACCCACTTACCTCATACGCTTGCTGTCTCCTTGGGTTTGCCAAAGACCTTGAAACTTAGCTGGAGCTTTAAGCATATCTGGATTTTGGCACCAATACCGTAAAAAATCAGACATGGCTTATCTACCTTTGATTGAGCTGCCCTCGACTGTAAGCCCCAGAAGCATGCTGCGCTACACAGATCTCGTCCAGCCTGAGTTGGAAGTTGAGGCGGGATCGCCTAGATTTCCAGATAAGTAATTTCAAGTTGAGTGGCAATCCGACTCAATTGCCCTTTCATTGGAAGCTACAGCCCTTTGCTGACCAAGAAATGGTTAAATCCATGATAGCCAAACAAACAGTAAAAATTAAAAATACCATATAAAAAATTAAATGCAGACTCATGATCACCATTATTAGGGATAGTGTTTCGCAGTCTGCTAAACGTTTGTCTCTGACTGTTTGTTTTCATTCTCAAAGGAACATTGAGTCGTGTGAATTTGTCTCACAGCCTTACAGAATCTAATGCATCCTGCTCAGCTGGTACTTACCACAGCAAAGGACCAAGCTTAAGGATAATTAGAACAAACAGGGGTTGAAAATGTCAGCAACCTCTATCAGACCACGAGCTGACATGCCAGAAGGTTTTGCCATTTGTGCTGGGATAAAAAGAAGAGAACAAAATAGCTCCAGTCTCAACTATTTACATAATTTAATGAACATCCTTAAGAATTAGGGTTTTCCTCTATCTCGCTGGTTGCCAGTGTTTCAGCTGTTTAAAGGGTGATTTGAATCTTTAAAGCAGATTTCCTTGCCTGAAACTGTGTATGTTCAAACTAAAATAAGCAAATTTAGTCACAAATGCAACATTAATATACGACAAGTGCCTTTAACTTGATATTTGGTTAATACAGTTACCATTGTACTACAATGCAATTAGCCTGTTGTCATTTGCAAATGATTTACAATCTGATTGTTAGAATCTTGTAATTAGGGATAGGGATTGGAAAACTCGGGTGAATGTGTATAAATTACATTGCTAATGATTTAGGTTCAATGCTGAGTGGTATTACTTTTCATGGAGAATCATTGCCTATTAGAACAGATCAGCAAAGCATGCAGTAGGTCAGGATTCCCTGCAGTTGTGAAGTATCTGAGAGAAAAGGACATTTCCAGTTATAGGAGGTAAACAGGGTGTTTTACAGGTTAGCTGAGATTAGCAAAATTCATAGATTACCACAAATTTACAGAAAAGTCAAGGTTTAAAATTCTAATCCTTGTTTTCAAATTCCATTTGTAGCTATGTCCCTCCCTATATCTTGAGCCCAGCAAACCCTGCATCGCTTCAATTCTGTCCTTTTGAATTCTCTTGCCTCGCCATTGGTGGTTGTGTCTCTGTTGGCTAGATGCTAAGCTCTGGTATTTGTTCCCTCAACCCTTCTATCTTTCCATCCTTCCTCCTTTAAGACACTGCTTAAAACCCATAACTTTGATCAGGATTTTAGTTTCTTATTCTGATGCCCCCTTGTTCAGCTTGGGGTCTATTTTTCCATCTGATAACACGCCTATGAAGCGCCATGGGACATTTATTACTAAAGGAAAAGCATTTAAGAAATTAAGTTACGGAATATAAAAATAAACAAAAAAGTATTCCCCTGTGGGAGTGTTGCTGGGCACTGGCCAATGGGGCCCAGGCTCCAGATCTATGTTAGAATAGAATCATAGAATCCATACAGTGCAGAGGGAGGCCATTTGGCCCATCAAACCTACACCGACAACAATCTCAATCAAGCCCTATCCCCATAACCCCACTAGTCCCCCTGAAACTAAGGGGCAATTTATCATGGCCAATCCACCTAATCTGAATACCTTTGAATACCAAGGGGCAAATTACTATGGCCAATTCACCCAACCTGCACATCTTTGGACTGTGGGAGGAAACCGGAGCACCCAGAGGAAACCCATGCAGACACGGAGAGAACATGCAAACTCCACACAGTCACCCAAGGCTGGAATTGAACCTGGGTCCCTGGTGCTGTGAGACAGCAGTGCTAACCACTGTGCCATCCATATGTTGTTGTTGCCCAGATCTGTTTTGGCCATGAGACTGAATTTGATTATTCAGAGGCCACTGTTCTCTTTTATGGCTGAGAGGTGATACTTTGGTTTGCACCCATGTGCTTCCACCTGTTTATTATTCATTATTCCCTGCAATGTTCCAATGTCAAATAAGCTGGCTCATAAACTACTTACTTTGCAGAAAATGTATGTGTTAAAACGGGAAATGCAGGCTTGTTAAATGTATTTAGCAAAATGATCCACATAATTATACCAATCTAACTGAGAAGCAGAGAACCTGCCATGGCAGCACATGATTTAACAGCAATTTACAATGTAACATTTTGAATATGGGAAATAAAATGTAGCTGCCGAGGTTCATTGTGATGGATGACTTGGGTGAGAAATACTTTTAAAAAGATGAAGTCTATTTTCAAAATAGGGAAAAGGAACCCATTTGCGCCTCAGCAATACTTGTAGTTGGCATCCAATACGATGGGCGGGATTTACTGCGCAAGCCGTTGCGTGTTTTGTGGTGGTGGAAGGCAGCCCGCTGCCATTCGCTGGCTGCCGGATCTTCTGGTCCCATTGTTGTCAATGGAATTTCTCATTGATTGCACCCCTTGCCGCCATGGAACCCATGGAACAGGGCGGCACGGTAGCACAGTGGTTAGCACTGCTGCTTCACAGCTCCAGGGTCCCGGGTTCGATTCCCGGCTCGGGTCACTGTCTGTGTGGAGTTTGCACATTCTCCTCGTGTCTGCGTGGGTTTCCTCCGGGTGCTCCGGTTTCCTCCCACAGTCCAAAGATGTGCAGGTTAGGTTGATTGGCCATGCTAGAATTGCCCCTTAGTGTCCTGGGAAGCGTAGGTTAGAGGGATTAGTGGGTAAATATCTGGGGGTAGGGCCTGGGTGGGATTGTGGTCGGTGCAGACTCGATGGGCCAAATGGCCTCCTTCTGCACTGTAGGGTTTCTATGTTTCTATGATGTACCATCGGCAGGACTGGAAGATCCGCCTGGCATGAATAGCTGGAAAGTTTCAGCCGATATTTCCTATATTTTGTTCATAGTCTCTGAAATGTTAGCTTCGAATATGTACTTTGCCTGAGCTACCTGTCAAAATCAGGCAGCAGTTTATCAAATTCAAATCTACCTCGCTCGCAGCGAGGACTCCGCAGTTAAAATAGAGGATGAACATTACGCCTAGGCGATTGGTTGCTGCAAAAGAGTTTTTGTCTTCACCCTCTGAAGGAAAAGAAGTATACTACTGCTAACAAAGTTAAGATACAGGTTGGCAGCAGGAAGATGCAAAATGTCAGGCTTTGACTATCCACCAATTTTCTCAGAAAAAGAGCCATACAAGCAATTGAAACTGAAGTTGAGATGTGGACACGGATTACTTCATTACGCAAAAAGAAGCTTTGGCTTTAAAATTATCAGCAAAGAGGAGAAAAATGTCTTCACAGTGGAATGTGAATAATTCAGGTAATGAAGTGGGACTAGATCTTCTGTTGCAGTTTTTGGATGAATTCTATAAAAAAGATGATTTATTGGAAGCAAATGAAATCTGATTAGTCTTTGATAGATTTAAGAAAAAAACATGAGAGGGGAATTTTACTGTCCTGCCCGCCACGGGAATTGTAGTGGGCAGGGGGGCAGACCATGCAAAGATCTGTTGACCTCGGGCGGGATTTTCCAGTTTTGGGGCGAGCGCAGCCCGAAAATCCTGCCCAATCAATCCATGGAGGAATATAGCATGGACTTTGCAAGATGATGGGTGGGATTCTCTGGCCTCCCAGTGTTTCTCGACAGCAGGAGGCACGTGACAGTGTGCTATCCTAATGCGTTTTATTCCATTGGAAAGCATAAAGGTCTGAAACTCGGTGCTGGTAAAGGCAGAGCCATTGTCAGAGACCAGGACTTCAGTATCCCGTGTGTGCAGAAACTTTGCCGTAGTTTCTCAATGGTAGCATGGGAAGTGGTGGAAGTGGTGGAAGTGGTGTGATGTATCTCCAACCATTTGGAGTGTGCACCGACCATAATTAAGAACATGGAACCCAAAGAAGGCCTGCGAAGTTCACATGTACTCGCACCCAGGACCTACCAAGCCACTCACATGGATGTAGGGAGGCTGAAGGGGGAGGTTTTTGATTCTCTTGGCACTGTCTGCAATTTCTGCATCAAGACTGGACAACCATACATAGCTCCTGGCAAGCATCTTCGAAATCCCAGGGTGGTCATGGTGTAATTCCATAAGTATCAGATGTCACCCTGGGCGAGGGACAGCTATATAGGAATGCCAAAGGATGATCCTTAACACGGAACTTGTCTTCTTTCGTCATGTAGTGTTTCAATTAATCTGAGGGCTGTCCTCTGATTCCCCCATATAATGTTATAGGTTTTAATTTAGACAGGACTGGATCCTTTTGCATCCAGGCCTTGATTTACCTTGCTGACACCAGCAAGATGTCTGAAACATTAAGGTCATCACCTGTTCCACAGCTGGTAATGAAGCTGGCAGACGATTCAGTGCATCAGCATTAGCTATCTGGGTCCTGGAGCAATGTTCTTCGGAAGGATTCATAAGCCACCTGTAACAAGGCCCAATGCTGTATCCAGGTGGAGGCAATTACTTTAAAAGTCCCAGCAATGGTTTATGATCATTTCCTGTGATAAAATGTCTACCATAGATATATTGATGGATTTTTTTAATGCTGAAAGCAACTGCCAACTCCTCTTTCGCGACTGGGAATACCTCTGCTCAGGGTTCGAGAGAGTCCTAAATATGTATGCAATCAGCTACTCTGTTCCATCTCTCCAGTGATGTGCCTGTACCACCCCAACACAATAAGGGAGGGCAGAGTGTGTCAGGATAAGATCCATTTTGAGGTCAAAATAGGCCAATAAATCAGAGGACAAAAGTTTATTACCATGAAGATTTCTTTATATTGGAGTTAAATCAACGTTACAAACTTAACAGGTCAAATCTCTAACCACATTACTAATTACATCACACAAGTATTGTTTTCTTAGGTCACAGTCACACAGGTCAATATGTATAATTACAATGATTTACCAAAAACAAAGATAATGGGCACAATTTTCCCAACACGATCCCAACAGGTGGGAAAAGAGGAAATTTTCCCACTTGTTTTTTGGGCAAGCTGACTTTTAATAATTTATGGCACTGTGCATTACAGAGGCTGTCTGGTGATTCACGCCAGTGGGGGGGGGGCTAATCCCACTCGAGAGGCCAGCAGCAGAGTGCTCAGGGGGTCATTGTGCATGCGTCGATCTCTACACTGGGAGATCGGTTGACATGCCCCCCCACCCCTTGCTGCCCCGGATATCCCTGGCCTCCCGATGGCCGGCCCCGACACCCTGCCATCCAATGACTGGCCCCGGCCTCCTGATCACTGGCCCTGACCTCTGATGACTGGCTCCAGCCTCCCAATTGACTGCCCCACAATAGTCTCCACCCTCCCCCCCCCCCCCCCCCGATGCAGTGTTCCACAAGCCTCCTCTACCTCCTGCCCCCTTCTCTCCATCCGGTCTGACTCCATCTGGTCCCACCTCCATGAGGCCCTGTCTCCTTTAGCGCTGCCCCCTTGGCACTGCCTGGTGCTCATTGGGCACAGTCAGTGTGTCAAACTGGCCATGCCAGGCTGGTACTGCCCCAGGGGCACTTCCTTCCCCCTCCCCGTCCCCGACCTCCCGGGAGGCCTCAATGGCCTCCGGTCTCACTAGTGAGACCATAATGTCAGGAACTCATTGGTGGAGACCATCCATGATCCATGCTATCGTGGACCTTCACCGGTGAGATTGGAAACATAAGTGAGCTGGAATGATTGCATCCTGGGCTCACTAAACAGACGTAAATGAGGACATAAATATTTAAATCCGCCTCACGTCATTCCCTGGGACTGAACGGATGCCAGCTGTGATTCCTGTTATTGCTTCCCGCTGACATTTCCCGCCCTGCTCTGCCACTCGACCAGTGTAACAGGATGGGAAAATCGCACAGCAGCATCATCATCATAATCAAAACATGGTAATGCTATCATACTCAAGTCTTGTGTTTCTTTTTCTTTCAATTTCCAGTTTTGAACTCAGAAAATAATGTTTCATTTAAGTCTGCAGTGCAGGGGGGAATCAAAGATGGCGCTGGTGTGAGAGGAAGCATGATCCACAAGTGGCAAGATCCTTCTTGAAATCTGGCTGTTTGTTGAGGTCTGGAGAGAGGTTAATGTACATCAAGCAAGTTTTAAACATACCTGGAGGGCAGTTGCAAAGAGAGAACTTCGAAAGTCTAGCTGGAAAGGGTTATTTTTAGATTCCTTCCTACTGGTTGGAATTTACTGTGTGTGCTCAGCGGGGGAGGGGCTGTGGATTGCAGCTCTGTTTGCAAACTCTCTTTTCACCCAAGAAAGGGTGAATTCAAGTGGGTAGCAGTAGCCACTGAGGTCCTGCTGCAAATTGCAAGCTGCAATTTCTATTTTTGGCTGTTTTTTTTGCAGCTAGAGCTCTATGGGGGGCATGTTGGGACTTGCAGTTCAGCCTGGAACCATCTTGTAGTTTTTTTCACTCAATCAAGTGTGAATTGGTTTAGGGTGGGGCACAGCCCAGGGAAGAACTCCTGTTTCATAAAAACTGCAACTGTCAGATCAACCTGGGACACTGCTGTTTCGTTTTTCACCCAACCAAGAGTGAATTAAAGTGAGGGAGAAGAGTTGCAACTTGCAGCTCGGCTGGGAACCCTTTGCTGTTTCTGTTCACCCAGTTAAGGGATACAAGTGTTTTAGGCGAGACAGAGGAGGGGCTAAAAAAGGTGGGGGAGTAGCGATATTAGTTAAGGAGCATATTACCGCGGTGCAGAGGGTAGACAACTTAGAGGGGTCATGTACTGAGTCGCTGTGGGTGGAACTCAGAAACAGGAAGGGTGCAGTCACTATGCTGGGGGTGTACTACAGACCACCCAACAGCCCACGGGAAGTGGAGGAAAGGATATGTCAGGAGATTCTGGATAGGTGCAGAAAACATAGGGTTGTTGTAGTGGGGGACTTTAATTTCCCTGGCACAGACTGGAAAGTGCTTAGAGCTGGGGGACCGGACGGGGAGGAATTTGTAAAATGCGTACTGAAAGGTTCTTTGGAACAGTATGTAGATAGCCCGACTAGAGAGGGGGCTATACTGGACCTAGTTCTGGGAAATGAGCCCGGTCAGGTCGTCAAAGTTTCGGTAGGGGAACATGTGGCAAATAGTGACCACAACTCTGTTAACTTTAGGATAGTAATGGACAAGGATGAGTGCTGTCCTACGGGCAGGGTGCTAAATTGGGGGAAGGCTGACTATAGCCGGATTAGGCAGGAATTGGTGGATGTTGATTGGGAGAGGATGTTCGAGGGCAAGTCCGCGTCTGGCATGTGGGAGTCTTTTAAGGAACTATTGATAAGGCTGCAGGATAGGCATGTGCCTGTAAAAAGGAAAGATAGGAAAGGTAGGATTCGAGAGCCGTGGATAACCAGGGAAATTGAGGATCTGATTAAAATGAAAAGGGAGGCATACGTTAAGTCCAGGCAACTAAAAACAGATGGAGCTCTCGAGGAATACAGAGAGAGTAGGAAAGATCTCAAACGGGGAGTTAGAAGGGCAAAAAGAGGTCACGAGATGTTCTTGGCAGGCAGGATTAAGGAGAATCCTAAGGCATTCTATTCATACGTTAGGAACAAAAGAGTTGTCAGGGAGAAAATCGGACCTCTCAGGGACAAAGGAGGGGAATTATGCTTAGAACCCAAGGGAATAGGGGAGATCCTAAATGAATACTTTGCATCGGTATTCACGAAGGAGAGGGGCGTGTTAACCGGGAGTGTCTCGGAGGGAGGTGTTGACCCATTAGAGAAAATCTCCATTACAAGAGAGGAAGTGTTAGGTTTTTTAGGGAACATTAAAACTGACAAAGCCCCAGGGCCTGATGGCATCTATCCTCGACTGCTCAGGGAGACGAGAGGTGAAATTGCTGGGCCTCTGACGGAAATCTTTGTCGCTTCTTTGGATACGGGTGAGGTCCCTGAGGATTGGAGGATAGCGAATGTGGTCCCGTTGTTTAAGAAGGGTAGCAGGGATAACCCAGGAAATTATAGGCCGGTGAGCTTGACATCCGTGGTAGGGAAGTTGTTGGAGAGGATTCTTAGAGACAGGATGTATGCGCATTTAGAACGGAACAATCTCATTAGTGACAGACAGCATGGTTTTGTAAGAGGGAGGTCGTGCCTTACAAATTTGGTGGAGTTTTTTGAGGAAGTGACAAAAACGGTTGATGAAGGAAGGGCCGTGGATGTCGTCTATATGGATTTCAGTAAGGCATTTGACAAAGTCCCACATGGCAGGTTGGTTAAGAAGGTTAAGGCTCATGGGATACAAGGAGAAGTGGCTCGATGGGTGGAGAACTGGCTTGACCATAGGAGACAGAGGGTAGTGGTCGAAGGGTCTTTTTCCGGCTGGAGGTCTGTGACCAGTGGTGTTCCGCAGGGCTCTGTACTAGGACCTCTGCTATTTGTGATATATATAAATGATTTGGAAGAAGGTGTAACTGGTGTAATCAGCAAGTTTGCGGATGACACGAAGATGGCTGGAATTGCGGATAGCGAAGAGCATTGTCGGGCAATACAGCAGGATATAGATAGGCTGGAAAATTGGGCGGAGAGGTGGCAGATGGAATTTAATCCGGATAAATGCGAAGTGATGCATTTTGGAAGAAATAATGTAGGGAGGAATTATACAATAAATGGCAGAGTCATCAGGAGTATAGAAACACAGAGGGACCTAGGTGTGCAAGTCCACAAATCCTTGAAGGTGGCAACACAGGTGGAGAAGGTGGTGAAGAAGGCATATGGTATGCTTGCCTTTATAGGACGGGGTATAGAGTATAAAAGCTGGAGTCTGATGATGCAGCTGTATAGAACGCTGGTTAGGCCACATTTGGAGTACTGCGTCCAGTTCTGGTCGCCGCACTACCAGAAGGACGTGGAGGCATTGGAGAGAGTGCAGAGAAGGTTTACCAGGATGTTGCCTGGTATGGAGGGTCTTAGCTATGAGGAGAGATTGGGTAGACTGGGGTTGTTCTCCTTGGAAAGACGGAGAATGAGGGGAGATCTAATAGAGGTGTACAAG
The DNA here is from genome assembly GCF_964213995.1 of Mustelus asterias. Lineage (NCBI taxonomy): Eukaryota > Metazoa > Chordata > Chondrichthyes > Carcharhiniformes > Triakidae > Mustelus > Mustelus asterias. The sequence goes on from NC_135818.1 coordinate 39,551,226, forward strand.
ATTATGAAGGGTATAGATAGGGTGAACAGTGGGAAGCTTTTTCCCAGGTCGGAGGTGACGATCACGAGGGGTCACGGGCTCAAGCTGAGAGGGGCGAAGTATAACTCAGACATCAGAGGGACGTTTTTTACACAGAGGGTGGTGGGGGCCTGGAATGCGCTGCCAAATAGGGTGGTGGAGGCAGGCACGCTGAGATCGTTTAAGACTTACCTGGATAGTCACATGAGCAGCCTGGGAATGGAGGGATACAAACGATTGGTCTAGTTGGACCAAGGAGCGGCACAGGCTTGGAGGGCCGAAGGGCCTGTTTCCTGTGCTGTACTGTTCTTTGTTCTTTGTTGAAGTAAAATGAAAAGCAATCCATGTAAGAACTCTGGTAGATCACATATTGTGGAGATGCCGGCGTTGGACTGGGGTAAACACAGTAAGAAGTTTCACAACGCCAGGTTAAAGTCCAACAGGTTTATTTGGTAGAAGATGCCACTAGCTTTCGGAACAGGCTGTCCCTTCGTCAGGTGGAGTGGAGAAATTCTCCACTCCACCTGACGAAGGCACAGCCTGTTCCGAAAGCTAGTGGCATTTGCTACCAAATAAACCTGTTGGACTTTAACCTGGTGTTGTTAAACTTCTTACTGAGATCACATATTGACAGCTTGATATGTGGAACAGGAAATAGTGCTTCAGACTGAAGGAAATGGGTAAGCCCACAGGCGCTGGCACTGGCAAAATGGCAGGAGGCAAACGAAAATCGAAGAGTGGGACGATAGAGGCAGAAAAGGGATCCCCACCACGCTCTCCTGGAGGGATCCGTGAACAGAGCATGCTGAACGAAAGGACAGGGGAACCTATTATGGAGGCCATGCAAAGATTGGACTGTAAGTTAGACTGGCGGGCCACTGAGTTGCAGGCCAAGATAGTCGAGCTGAGAGAGGAGCTCAGATCATCTGTTAAATCTCTCCAAGGTGTCACCGTCACTCATGATAACCACTTGATGGAGCTTGAGGACTCGGAAGCATTTAGTGGAAACACTATCTCCGAACTGAAGAGCCAAGTTACTCATTTCATGTCGGAGGTTAAGTCCCTAAGGTAGAAATAACATCCGTCTGATAGGCCTTCTGGAGGGAATCAAGGGCCCAAATATCACAGACTTTGTCGCCCGGCTATTGAAGAATGTGCTGGAATTTGAGGATGAGCCACTTCTGGATCGCGCACACAGAGTGTTACGGGCAAAGCCCAGACTGGGAGAAGCTCCTCGGCCCATTATTGCACCAGTGCATTACACCTCAGCACGAGACAGAATCCTGTGGCAAGCAGCACAGGGACCACTCTGAGATACCAGGAAAATAAGCTGTTGATATTTCCAGATTTTGTCCCGGTGGTGGCAAGGAGAAGGGCGGCCTTCACTGATATCAAACAACTTATTTGTGAGTGTCCTGGGGTCAGGCTTGGGCTTCGCTTTCCGGCCTGCTTGAGGATTACTCTCAGCAATGGAACTAAGCACAAGTTCACGGATCCGGCAGCGGCGATGACATTTGTGGAGCAGACTTTTGAATCGGGTGACCGCATGGCAGATGTAAACTGATATTTGTTTTATATGAACCTGTATGCTGTACCTGGATTGAATTGTTGGCCAGGACAGTGTAATGGGTTTTGTGACTGTTAGGTTAAGCGTTAAGTGCTTGGTATTTCTACAGACCTTTTCAGCTTATAGCACCAGTGACCGCGATGGGAATGGAAGTGGAGATCGTGTCCCATGCGGTGTGCTGTGCAGGCGCCGCGATAAGGAGGAGTTGGAGGCACAGGTGCCCTGTTTGGGGGAGTGCGTGCGGGGGAAGGGGGGAGGATGGTATGTTTGCGGGTTTGGTCTGTGTGAGTGTTTTTGTGTCTTTGCTATTTCTTTTTTCTCTTTCTCATGGTTGGTTCCCCGCAGCCGGTGGGGGGGTTGGGGGTGGGACCCTGGGGTGTGGCATCTGTCGATGTCAGCGGTTGGGGGGAGACTCCCCAGTGAGGAGGGATACCAGGCTACTGTTAGGAATGTGGGATGCTGGCTCGGAGGCTCTTACGCTCCGACCTCGGAGCGATCAAGTTCACTGGTTGGAATGTCAGGAATTAAATCAGCCGGTTAAGCGCGGTAAGATATTTCAACATCTTCGACAACTGAGTACCCAAACTGCATTCCTCCAAGAGACCCACCTCAGGCCAGTGGACTATTTTAGGCTCCATACAGGGTGGGGGGGGGGGGACGGGGGTGGTGGTGATGGTGGTGGTGGTCAATGCTTTCACTCAACTTTTCACACGAAGGCGCAGGGGGGGCGGCAATCCTCATCCACAAGTCCTTACCCTTGGTAGTAACCAATGTCATTTCTGACTCAAATGGCCGATACATCATTGTCATGGGTAAATTATATGGGATGCCCTGGTGTTAGCCAATGTGAATGCCCCAAACTGGGACTGTGAAAACTTTTTCCAGTCGTTTTTCACGCTACTTCCAGATTTGAATTCACATCGGTTGATACTGGGCGGAGATTTCAACTGTTGGTTGAATCCTGCCCTGGATCGCTCCTCTCCGAGGACCACTGTATCTTCCAAGTCGAATTATTAAATTATTAAATCATTTGTCACGCAATACACAGTGTCGGACCCATAGAGGTTTCTTAACCCCACTAGCAGGGAATATTCTTTTTTTCACCTGTCCACTGAACGTATTCACGTATAGATTACTTTTTGGTTGATAATAAGTTGCTCCCGGCTGTGCGCTCATGCTCCTATGAAACCATTGCAATCTCGGACCATGCTCCCTTGACACTGGATTTGGTAGTGAGGAGGAGGGTGGCCCCCACACGCCTTGGTGATTTAATACTTGTCTGCCGTCTGATGATAAATTTGTTAGATTTCTGTTAACCCAGATCGATGATTTTTTAGAGTTTAATGATGCTCCGGGAGTTTTGGCAGCTACCTTATGGGAGACATTGAAAGCTTATTTAAGGGACCAGATCATATCATATTCCACGCACAAGGGCTCGTCCCCAGAGGTATATATTGTTGTACCTGTTAATCTCAGTTACTTTCAACCAGTTTACTTACTCCAAGGTTTTACCCCGGTGCCCTTATTTGCAAGGTGGACAAAGGACAAACACAAGTAAAAGTACAACAAGTTTATTAAATAACACTATTAACCCTTAAATTACCCACATAAAACAAGAGGATATCCCAGCAGATTCAAGTATACTACCCGTAAAGATGGCTTGGTTAAACTGCAGGCCCGATTCTCTGAGTCCCTCTGGTCTGTCGTCACGAAGGTGAGTCTCGATGGCCGCTTCTTCCTTCCTTCCTTCTCTGGTCAGTCTTCCGAATGGTCACGGCCGCCTCCCCTGTCGAGTCTTCGCTCCTTGTGCCTCTGAGTGTGTCCCTTTATCCCCAGCCTGCTTGCCTTTCCAGAAACTTCTCTGGCTTCTGGCCAATGAGGTCCCAGGAGGGGGTTCCAATACCCAGTGGGTTTCTTGATGTCTGCCTGACAGGACACCAGGGTCCGCCCCCCAGGTGTCCATCTCCATGTTATTAAACTTGTTATCAGGTAAGGTTTCTACAGGATCTCTTGGTGACAGAAAGTCTGGCCCGATCTGGGCTTCTAACAATAGACCGATGCATTTCAATGAGGTGCCATGATCTCCTGCTAAGTCTCAAGTAGAGTGTAACGACCTTTGATGGGTGGTTGATGGGTCAGGCCCAGACACATTTGTGTATTGTACAATTGGCCTGCCTGAGGTTTGACTGTGTTTGATTTCAATGTGCCCAATTCTTTAATATAGGATATCCAATTTTATCAGCCTTAAAACTAGGCCCTGTTTATATCACCACAATATGGAGTGTTTACTAATACAGGAGGGGTTTGAGATCTTGTCCTCACGTCAAGGTGAAGAGATGCTGTTTAAATCTAAGTATACACACTATGAGTATGGGGACAAGGCAAGCAAGCTACTCGCTCATCAGCTGCGCCAATTCTCCGCCAAAAGTCTAATACCATAAATGCAGACTCCGAATGGTGTCTCTACTGATTCACAGTGAATAAATGAACTGTTTAGGGAATTTTACTCAACCCTCTATAGCTCGGAGACTACCGCCAATGAGGCGAACTTTCAGGAGTTCTTTGGGGCACTGAATCTCCCTATGGTGGACAGGGGAGAGGCCGCAGCACTGGAGAAACCAATCGATGTTGAAGAAATTGTGAGGGCAGCCAGAACTATGCCGATTGGGAAATGTCCGGGACCAGATGGGTATCCCATCGAATTCTACAAAAGGTTTATGGATAGGTTGGCTCTCCTGCTACTGCGCATGATCAACGAATCATATGAGAACCGCTCTGTCCCACAGACTTTGAGGCAAGCGACAATTTTGCTTATCCTTAAAAAGAGTAAGGACCCGCAAATCTGCAGCTCTTATTGACCGATCTCATTGCTGAATGTGGATCTCAAACTGATCTCTAAGATTCTGGCCATTCGCTTGGAGGACATTCTGCCCTCTATCATCTCGCCTGACCAGACTGGGTTCATTAAAAATAGACATATGTACTCGAATATTCAGCAGCTGTTTAACATTATGTCTGTGCCTGCCACCTCCAAGCTACCAGAGATGTTAATCTTGCTGGACGCTGAAAAAGCGTTTGATTGGGTGGAATGGGATTATTTATTTTATGCTCTCGGGAGGTTCAGGTTCGGCCCAAAGCTCATCTCCTGGATCAAAATACTGTACTCCGCCCCCCTAGCCTCGGTCCGGACAAACAATGTGCATTCAGCTTTTTTCCCTTTGTCCTGGGGCATGAGGCAAGAATGCCCCCTCTCCCCCCTGTTATTTTCATTGCTATTGAACTTCTTGCTGTGGCTTTTCGCAACAGCAAACGAGTGTTGGGGATTGGTCGGGAGGGAATCGAGTTGGGAGTATCACTGTATGTTGACGACCTACTATTGTATGTTGGCGACTTTGATTCTCGAAGTCTTATCTACACTAGAGAGGTTTGGTCGTATTTTGGGGTACAAGCTTAACTTGAATAAGAGTGAGCTCCTTCCTTTGAATGCAGCGGGTTGTAGCCTCCCGCTCCACACCCTGCCTTTCAAGATTGTCACCAGGCAGTTTACTTACTTGGGAATGCAAGTGACTCACAAATTTAGTGGGCTCTTTGGAGCGAACTTTACTCCAGTCATGGGCGGACAGAACAGGACCTCAAATGTTGGTCCATCTCCCCGTTATCGTTAGTGGGCTGTATCAATGCGGTGAAGATGAACGTACTAGCTAAGTTTTTATGTCTCTTTCAGTGCATCCTGGTGTTCATCTCCAAATCCTTTTTTCACAGACTTGATCGACTCATTTCAAGCTTTGTCTACAATAGGAAAAACCCAAGAATGCGGAGGACAGTCTTGCAAAGCCCTAAACGGGAGGGGGCTATGGAATTGCCCAATTTTCTATTTTATTATTGGGCAGCCAATATGAGAGCGGTAGTGTGTTGGATAAAGAGAGAGAGGCAACAGGAGCCTCCTCCTGTGCTCCGTCTTCCCTGGCTGCCTTGATATGTTCCTCGGTATATTTTCCCTCCTCCCAGTATACTAGGAGTGCACTTGTCAAGTCAACTCTTAGAATTTGGACGCAATTTAGACGCCACATTGGGTTTCAGGCCGGGTCGCTGACCTCCCCAGTATCGGCTATCCATTTTTCTCCTCCGTCTGTTTTGGATGGTGCCTTCAACATAAGGGTCAAACACGGGATCACAACATTCTGGGATTTGTATGTGGACGGCGTGTTTGCCTCATTCCAGCAGGTGGTGGATAAGTTTGCTTTACCTGCAATGCACTTTTTCGGTTATTTGCAAATTCGAGACTTTGTGTATAGGGCCGACCCTCAATTTCCGACACTCCCACCTTGTTCCTCCATTGACATCTTCTTAGTGCCTTCTATTACTATGCGTGTATCACTTCTGTTCTTTATTCTCAAATTCTGTCCCAACAAAACTCTCTATCACTGGTTGAATTTTTATGGGAACGAGATCTGGGGGAGGAGTTCTCAGAGGAGGATTGGGACATGGTGCTGCATCGAGTACACTCCTCCTCAATATGCGCCAAGCTGGGTGTGATACAATGTAAACTCCTTCACAGAGCATATCTAACTAGGGTTAGATTCTAGAATGTACCCAGGCAGAAGTCCCATTTGTGAATGGTGCCGGCAAGCTCCCGCCACCCTCTTACATATGTTCTGGGCTTGCCCATCACTAGCTACTGGGCATCGATATTTGAGACGATTATGGCAATGCTAGATCAGGACATAAGTACATCCCCCCCAGGCTGCCCTGTTTGGGGTCGTGCCTTTAAATCCACCGCTGCCGAAATTCCAAGCAGATTTTGTAGCTTTCACTACACTCCTGGCAAGACGACTAATCCTGTTTAGGTGGAATTCAGGTGCACCCCGAAGGAGGTGGTAGATACCATTAAGCTGGAGAAGATGAGGTGCACGCTACATGGGTCCACTGCTAGGTTCTATAAGACCTGGCAACCAGTTATAGTGCATGTTGGGACGCTGCAGTTGGAGCCGGGTGAGTAGATACCCGATGGCCCCAGGACCCTGGGTGCTCCCACAGAACTCCCCTTCCCCCGATTGGTGGATGCCTCCTGGCCCTTTACCTGAGTACACCCGCCCACCCTGCCGAGGTGTGGGGACCAACAAGAGAACTTTTCTCTTTTCCCTCTCGCTCTCTTTCTTCTCTCTCCTTCGCTTTTTCTCTTTCTTTTCTCTGCTCGTTAGTTTATAGCCTGGGCTGATTGGATGCTTAGTTGGTTCTCCAGCGGCGTTCCTCTGCCTTTTTATTTTATATTATTACTGTCATTACCGGTGCAATCAGATGGGACTTGGGGGGGTGGGGGGTGGGTGCTGGGGGTACCAGGGGCTTGTCCCCTGGTCACGGGAGCCCTGTGCCCAGTCACATTGGATTATACACGTGAGCACTATGTGGATCTGCATCTGTATTTGTTTGCTATATAAAATGTAAGAAATTTTTCAATAAACATATCAAAAAAAAGTCTGCAGTGCAATTGTCCTTTTCAATTCCTGCAGGCACAGTTCCATTCTTAAGCCCACTTTCCAAATTCTCACGTGGTAAATTAGCATTTTGACTTAGCACAGTCAAAATGTAACTTTTGTACATTAACATTTCCGGCCATCTCTTGTCAAAATCTCTTTTTACTGTTTCAAGAGTATTGCGAAGATGCTTTTTATGTTTTTCAGAGTAGTATCGTTTCATGATTTGTTCTTAACTTTTTGTGATCTTATTGTTTCTCCCAGTCTTATTTCAAACGAGTTCTTTTCAACTCTGTTTGAGCCATGTCAATCATGTCTTCCCTCTGAAGTTTCATAATTCGCTCTAATCCTTCAACATTTTTGCACAATATCTGAACTATCTCTGTCCAGTTCTCATTGGATTTCGGATCCTGTTTGGCAAACTGTTCAGTTGCCATTCTTCCAACTGCTACATCTTGCGTAGTATCATTTACAAGAGTCTTTGGTCACTGATTCAGAAAGAATTTGCAATGTCAGCGCTTCTGGTTCACAACACGTAACTTCCAATTTTGCAGGTACTTCAATTGATTTCTTATTGTCCCTAACTGACTTGGATACGTCAGCAATATTACTTGGACTAGTTCTTTGTTCAATTGGTTCACTATTTGATGATGAGTTTGTAGTCACAGGAACAACTTTTGAATTGCAACACTCCACATCATCCACCTTCTTCTTCATTTCCTCCATTTTGTTTTGAAGTTCAAAAATCTCATTGTTCTTCTCAAGACAAATTGTTAGAACTTTGTTCTGCTTTTTCAATTTGGCAGTCAACCAATTATTCTGATTCACCAGAAGCTCCATTTCTTATTCAAGGCATTTGGCATGGATACTTCATAAATACTTCTGATAATTGAAGTTCACCGGTTTTAACTGAAGATCAAGCTTTGCTAAGTTTATTTTGTCAAGTTTATCATTTAGACAGTTCAAGTCCTCAGACAAACATTCCATTTTTCGGGATAGATTTTCAATGGTTCTTATCAGTTCTCTTTTCTCATTTGCAAACTCCTCTGTCATGGTAAAAGTTGATTTTCTGTGTTCCTCAGGTTATTCTTCAATGGTTTGGTATCTGCAATAAGTATCTCATTTTTCTCCACAGTAGTTTTAAAATGTTTAAGATCATCATGATCAACTACTTGTTGCAATCCAGTCATCACCGCATAATTGTCTCTACAAGTCAGATTATTACCTGGGATGAAATCTATTCTTCTAATTGATAGTTTAGGAATAATTCCCACTGTAACAATTCCATTTACAATATTACTAATGTGTTGGTGCGGACTCAATGGGCCTGTGTTCTGTATGATCCTATGATTCTACTTCTTAAGTTAACTTTACACAAAGAAACAGGTTCACCCCTTCCATTAATACCTCTTACTAATACTTTTTCCTTCATAAATCTTCCTGGAACACAATTTGTATCACCAGCTCCCATCAATGATTGATCTACTCTTGTATCTCTCAAAATTTTAATTTTGTTTGACCAGTAAGGGAAAGCTTTGCCCTTTGAAACAAAATATTCAGAACCTCCAATAGCCTAACTTCTTCATCTGTACTCAGATAATTCTCTGAACTGTCTTGAGGTTGATCCCATTTTCTCATTGATTCTGAAAGAGCAGATTTTACCTGTACCACTGCTACAGTTTTACTGGTGCTTCTGTTCGCACTGCTACAACTGGTCTTCCATTTAATTTCCAACAATCTGCCTCAATATGGCCCACTTTGTAACAATGGAAACACGTAGGCCTCCAAATGTTACTTCCACCCTCAGCACTTAACCTTTTGATCTGAGCTGAAATTTCATGATTCTTCCCAATTATTCCATCCCTTTTTTCACCATTTGGTTTCTTTTTTTTCCTTCCCACTTTCATTCCTTCCCTTGCTTAAAAGAATTACAGAAAAAACGTTTGGTCTATGGACCAGTTTGTAATCATCAGTTAGTTCTGCTGCCTGTCTAGCAGTTTTAACTTTTCGTTCCTCAACATCTTATCCAAAAAAATCAGAGGAAGTGACTCTTCAAATTATTCTAAAAGAACCACTTCTCTGGGATGTCATATATTTTCTCTATCTGTAATGCTTGTATCCAATGGTCAAAATTATCTCTCTAATTCAATATTAGTTTGTCCATGTGAAAATCTTGCATTCATAGTGAATCTTTTGCATTCTGAAATTTCTGCCTGTATGCCTCAGGAACTGACTCATACACACTAAGGATGGCTTTCTTTATTGTATCATAATCCACAGGTACAGAATTAAATCATTCACCAGCACTTCTGACTAAAGATGGCTGCAAATGCTTCAGCTTTTTCTTTTGCACTAATGTACTTAGCTCCCCCATCACTGAGGACAAAGATATTTGTGGGGCCTCCTCCTTTAGTTGGCTAATTGTCCAGCACCATTCACGACTGGATGTGGCAGGCCTACAAAGCTTAGATTTTACCTGACAGTTGAGGGATTGATTACGTTTGTCTATCACTTGCTGCTTCTGCTGTTTAGCATGCCAATACTGCTGCTCTGTAGCTTTACCACCTTAATTTTAAGGTGCTGCTCCCAGCATGCCCTCCTGCACTCTTCATTGAATCAGGGTTGATCCCTGGCTTGGTGAAATCAGTTGCGTGGGGATATGCCAGGCCATAATTGTGGTTATATACAGTTCTGCTTTTGACCCATATCTCCTCACCAATACTCAGTTTTGCTAGATCTATTCAAAATGTATCTCATTTAGCATGATGGCAGTATAGCACAACACAATGGAGGTTATCTTCAATATGAAGATGGGACTTTGTCCCCACAAGGACAGTCGACCGGCAGGATAGGGCAGCACGGTGGCACAGTGATTAGCACTGATGCCTCACAGCGCTAGGGACCCGGGTTCAATTCCTGACTTGGGTCACTGTCTGTGCGGAGTCTGCACGTTCTCCCCATGTCTGCATGAGTTTCATTAGGGTGCTCCGGTTTCTTCCCACAGTCCAAAACATGTGCTGGTTTTGTGCATTGGCCAATGCTAAATTCTCCCTCAGTGTCCCCAAACAAGCACTGGAGTGTGGCGACTAGGGGATTTTCACAGTAAATTCATTGCAGTGTAAGCCTACTTGTGACACTAATAAATTTTTTAAAATGTCATTGTCATTCCAGGTACTTAAGTCGATGCCATGTGATCCATCTGCTTTTATTCCGTTTAGACTTTGTCGCAGTTTGAGTGGGCCATTTCAGAGGGCATTTAAAAGTCAACCACATTTCTGTGGGTCTGGAGTCACATGTAGGCCAGATCAGGTAAGGACAGCAGATTTCCTTCCCTAAAAGGTCAGATGGGTTTTTTACGACAATCAACAATGGTTTCATGCTCACCATTAGACTTTTAATTCCAGGTTTATGAATTGAACTTAGATTCCACCAGTTGCTGTGATGGGATTTGAACCTGTGTTCCCAGAGCAATAGCCTGGGCCTCTGGATTACTTGTCCAGTGACATTACCAATATTCCCCACCTCCCCCAAATTTGCAAATATGAAATATAATTAAACTGTCTCATTTAGTAAGTTAGTTTATTTTGTGTCAATAAATGATTCATGAATTTTGTTGATGCCATTTAAATTTTTTTATCTTTATTCCATCATTCCATAATTTGTCCCAACCAAATGTGTCATAAACTGCACATCCAAAATTCATCTCTGATTATAGATCTGTCCATGGACCCTGCGTGTGACAGCAGGCATAGAATGGGAAGCATTCAGCCCTCTGGTTGAATCCTGCAGCTCAGTCATTTTCTGACTTTACCTTAGCGAATGTATAACTACGGAAGATTTGAATATCCCAGCTTAGTGGTTTGAGCAACTCATTAGCTGCATCTTGTGAACATTGAAATCTCCCAACTACAATAGATCAATTGGCAGAGCACTGAAAAGGAATTAATAACATGTCGACCATTAGAATCCTCTGTATTTTGAAGATGTTGATATTTTAAAAGTAAAAAGAAAGAAGTCAAGTCAAAACCTATGGGTTTTCTTTGTTCTTCCACCATAAGTCATGCCTAAGCATTTTCAAGTTTAGTGTTTCGTACATTATGGAAAGATATTTGATTCATATCAGGTCTGTGAAACTTAGCCATATAATTTGCACATATTTAATATAAAGATCTATTATGTACAGGAAAACATTTATAGCATTACATAGTGTAAAATTGTGTAATATTTAAATGCTTACTATGTTATACGTTTTTCGCAGTGCATGATGACCTAAGTAAAAAAAGAATGACTTTCACTTATATAGCACTATTCATGAACATGTGACTATACAAAGCAGTTTACAGACAATAAACGTAGTCATTGTTGCATGGAGGACACAAGGCAGCAAATTTGCATACAGTAAAATCCAACCAAAAGCAACATGGTAATGAGCGAATGATCTGTTTTGGTAATGTAAGGTTGGATTTGCTGAATGTGTCATGTCTCTCAAAGTCAGTCTTGGCCTGGAAGTGGCCATGGTGGAATATTGTCATGAACTTCCCAGAGGCGGTCAATTAAAAACAGCATCTCCGCTACCCAGGAGCTTAAGGATGTTGGATGAAATGGAAATGAGATATCCAATCAGAGGGCCCACTGCAAAGTCCCAGCTGGAAGCTCCACCCAGAGACATGGGCACTGCAGAGACTGGCAGGAGACTGAGCAGCCACCTCCAAATACAGACTCTCTTTTGTGGATTGTAAAAAAGTTAAAATTTCTTTGTGGTCGCAGCTATCAGAGTATCATTGTCAAGGAGGAATCCCTCCACAGGATGGCCTGTGGGCACAGTTATGGCCATTGCTCCCAGTTATGTCCATGATGGGATGATGGAGAGGAGGCATCTACCACCTGGAAGCCAGCTCCAGTTCAACTCCAGGCCTGGGGTCTCAGTTCCAGCCTCAGTGGGGGACCTGGCTGCTTACATGATGATCCTGGTAACAGTGACATCTCTCCCACAATTGGCCCAATAATGTGCCTAATGGGCTATCCGCTTCTGCTGATGCGGGGTATAGACTCTGCCACATTCACCCCTCCTTTGGCAAAATTGCTGAGAAGGGGGAACGTGTCAAGTAGGTGACCCAATGACCTCACACCTCTTGGTCAACTTAACTCCCAGTCCTGCCTCTGTGAGACCAGGAAGATTCAGCCCATAGGCTGAGTGATAATTATTGTAAGAAGTCTAACAACACCAGGTTAAAGTCCAACAGGTTTATTTGGTAGCAAATACCATAAGCTTTCGGAGCAATGCTCCTTCGTCAGATGGAGTGGTCTCTGTTCTCAAACAGGGCACAGACACAGAAATCAAATTACAGAATACTGATTAGAATGCAAATCTCTACAGCCAGCCAGGTCTTAAATGTACAGACAATGTGGGTGGAGGGAGCATTCAACACAGGTTAAAGAGATGTGTATTGTCTCCAGACAGTACAGCTTGTGAGATTGCGCAAGTCCAGGAGGCAAGCTGTGGGGGTTACTGATAATGTGACATAAATCCAACATCCCGGTTTAGACCGTCCTCATGTGTGCGGAACTTGGCTATCAGTTTCTGCTCAGTGACTCTGCGCTGTCGTGTGTCGTGAAGGCCGCCTTGGAGAACGCTTACCTGAAGATCCAAGGCTGAATGCCCGTGACTGCTGAAGTGCTCCCCCACAGGAAGAGAACAGTCTTGCCTGGTGATTGTCGAGCGGTGTTCATTCATCCGTTGTCGTAACGTCTGCATGGTTTCCCCAATGTACCATGCCTCGGGACATCCTTTCTTGCAGCGTATCAGGTAGACAACGTTGGCCGAGTTGCAAGAGTAGGTACCGTGTACCTGGTAGATGGTGTTCTCACGTGAGATGATGGCATCCGTGTTGATGATCCGGCACGTCTTGCAGAGGTTGCTGTGGCAGGGTTGTGTGGTGTCGTGGTCACTGTTCTCCTGAAGGCTGGGTAGTTTGCTGCGGACAATGGTCTGTTTGAGGTTGCGTGGTTGTTTGAAGGCAAGAAGTGGGGGTGTGGGGATGGCCTTGGCGAGATGTTCGTCTTCATCAATGACATGTTGAAGGCTCCGGAGGAGATGCCGTAGCTTCTCCGCTCCGGAGAAGTACTGGACGACGAAGGGTACTCTGTCCACTATGTCCCGTGTTTGTCTTCTGAGGAGGTCGGTGCGGTTTTTCGCTGTGGCGCGTCGGAACTGTTGATCGATGAGTCGAGCGCCATATCCTGTTCTTATGAGGGCATCTTTCAGCGTCTGGAGGTGTCTGTTGTGATCCTCCTCATCCGAGCAGATCCTGTGTATTCGGAGGGCTTGTCCGTAGGGGATGGCTTCTTTTACGTGTTTAGGGTGGAAGCTGGAGAAGTGGAGCATCATGAGGTTATCCGTGGGCTTGCGGTACAGTGAGGTGCTGAGGTGACCGTCCTTAATGGAGATGTGTGTGTCCAAGAATGCAACCGATTCCGGAGAGTAGTCCATGCTGAGTCTGATGGTGGGATGGAACTTGTTGATGTCATCATATAGTTGTTTCAGTGATTGCTCACCATGACTCCAAAGGAAGAAAATGTCATCGATGTATCTAGTGTATAGCATCGGTTGAAGGTCCTGTGCGGTGAAGAAGTCTTGTTCGAACCTGTGCATGAAGATGTTGGCATATTGAGGTGCAAATTTTGTCCCCATGGCTGTTCCGTGTGTCTGGATGAAGAACTAGTTGTTGAAGGTGAAGATATTGTGATCCAGGATGAAGCGGATGAGTTGTAAAATTGCATCTGGAAACTGGCAGTTGACGGCATTGAGTACTGAGGCCGTTGCAGCAATGCCATCATCGTGGGGGATGCTGGTGTAGAGTGCCGAGACATCCATTGTGACGAGGAGTGTTCCTGGTTCAACTGCTCCATGTATGTTGAGTTTCTGTAGGAGGTCCGTAGTGTCACGACAAAAGCTGGGGGTTCTTTGTACAATGGGTTTCAAGATGCCCTCGACATAGCCGGAGAGGTTCTCGCACAGGGTTCCGTTTCCTGAAACGATGGGACGGCCGGGTGTGTTTGCCTTGTGTATTTTTGGGAGGCAGTAGAGATCTCCAACACGTGGAGTACGTGGGATGAGAGCACGGCGGGTGCTCTGAAGGTCCGGATCAAAGGTTTTGATCAGAGTGTTGAGTTGACGGGTGTGTTCTCTCCGGCTATGTCGAGGGCATCTTGAAACCCATTGTACAAAGAACCCCCAGCTTTTGTCGTGACACTACGGACTTCCTACAGAAACTCAACACACATGGAGCAGTTGAACCAGGAACACTCCTCGTCACAATGGATGTCTCGGCACTCTACACCAGCATCCCCCACGATGATGGCATTGCTGCAACGGCCTCAGTACTCAATGCCGTCAACTGCCAGTTTCCAGATGCAATTTTACAACTCATCCGCTTCATCCTGGATCACAATATCTTCACCTTCAACAACTAGTTCTTCATCCAGACACACGGAACAGCCATGGGGACAAAATTTGCACCTCAATATGCCAACATCTTCATGCACAGGTTCGAACAAGACTTCTTCACCGCACAGGACCTTCAACCGATGCTATACACTAGATACATCGATGACATTTTCTTCCTTTGGAGTCATGGTGAGCAATCACTGAAACAACTATATGATGACATCAACAAGTTCCATCCCACCATCAGACTCAGCATGGACTACTCTCCGGAATCGGTTGCATTCTTGGACACACACATCTCCATTAAGGACGGTCACCTCAGCACCTCACTGTACCGCAAGCCCACGGATAACCTCATGATGCTCCACTTCTCCAGCTTCCACCCTAAACACGTAAAAGAAGCCATCCCCTACGGACAAGCCCTCCGAATACACAGGATCTGCTCGGATGAGGAGGATCGCAACAGACACCTCCAGACGCTGAAAGATGCCCTCATAAGAACAGGATATGGCGCTCGACTCATCGATCAACAGTTCCGACGCGCCACAACGAAAAACCGCACCGACCTCCTCAGAAGACAAACACGGGACATGGTGGACAGAGTACCCTTCGTCGTCCAGTACTTCCCCGGAGCGGAGAAGCTACGGCATCTCCTCCGGAGCCTTCAACATGTCATTGATGAAGACGAACATCTCGCCAAGGCCATCCCCACACCCCCACTTCTTGCCTTCAAACAACCACGCAACCTCAAACAGACCATTGTCCGCAGCAAACTACCCAGCCTTCAGGAGAACAGTGACCACGACACCACACAACCCTGCCACAGCAACCTCTGCAAGACGTGCCGGATCATCAACACGGATGCCATCATCTCACGTGAGAACACCATCTACCAGGTACACGGTATCTACTCTTGCAACTCAGCCAACGTTGTCTACCTGATACGCTACAAGAAAGGATGTCCCGAGGCATGGTACATTGGGGAAACCATGCAGATGCTACGACAACGGATGAATGAACACCGCTCGACAATCACCAGGCAAGACTGTTCTCTTCCTGTGGGGGAGCACTTCAGCAGTCACGGGCATTCAGCCTTGGATCTTCAGGTAAGCGTTCTCCAAGGCGGCCTTCACGACACACGACAGCGCAGAGTCACTGAGCAGAAACTGATAGCAAGTTCCGCACACATGAGGACGGTCTAAACCGGGATGTTGGATTTATGTCACATTATCAGTAACCCCCACAGCTTGCCTCCTGGACTTGCGCAATCTCACAAGCTGTACTGTCTGGAGACAATACACATCTCTTTAACCTGTGTTGAATGCTCCCTCCACCCACATTGTCTGTACATTTAAGACCTGGCTGGCTGTAGAGATTTGCATTCTAATCAGTATTCTGTAATTTGATTTCTGTGTCTGTGCCCTGTTTGAGAACAGAGACCACTCCATCTGACGAAGGAGCATTGCTCCGAAAGCTTATGGTATTTGCTACCAAATAAACCTGTTGGACTTTAACCTGGTGTTGTGAGACTTCTTACTGTGCTTACCCCAGTCCAACGCCGGCATCTCCACATCATGATAATTATTGGCCAGGATAGCGGGAAGAGCTCCTTCAGCCTTCAAAGCAGTGAAATGGAATCTTTTACATCTATCTGAGAGAGAAAGTAAGGTTTCACATCAATGTCACCTCTGACACTGCAACACCTCCTCAGTATTGCACTCGAATGACCAACTGGACTTTTTAGTCGTCACTTTCAACCTACAGCTTCCAACACCAAGGTGAAAATGCTGCCAAATGAACTATGGCTGAAAGAAAGAAAAACAATCATAAAATCCCTACAGTGCAGAAACAGGCCATTCGGCCCATCAAGTCTGCACCGACCACAGTCCCACCCAGGCCCTACTCCCATATCCTATACATTTACCCGCTAATCCCTCTAACCTATGCATCTCGGGACACTAAGGGGCAATTTTAGCATGGCCAATCAACCTAACCCGCACATCTTTGGACTGTGGGAGGAAACCGGAACACCCGGAGGAAACCCACGCAGACACGAGGAGAATGTGCAAACTCCACACAGACAGTGACCCAAAGCCGGGAATAGAACCCAGGTCCCTGGAGCTGTGAAGCAGCTGTGCTAACCACTGTGCTACCGTGCCACCAATG
Source organism: Mustelus asterias (assembly GCF_964213995.1). Classification (NCBI taxonomy): domain Eukaryota; kingdom Metazoa; phylum Chordata; class Chondrichthyes; order Carcharhiniformes; family Triakidae; genus Mustelus; species Mustelus asterias. The sequence continues at coordinate 39,567,898 of NC_135818.1, forward strand.
ACTGAAAGCAATGTACAAAATCTCCGTAATACTTTAATTTCCATTTTAGCAAAGGTTGGACTGTCCAGCTACCTCAGTGCAGTTTACAGATAGGTGTTATTTATAACCAGTTATTTTTAATGGAGTTATATTAAACGTACCTTAATTTTTTAAGTAAGCTTGTACTGTGAGTGCAGTCATAATAACAGAAACATGTGCCTGTCTGCAAAGAAAACTGAAAATACACATGCCGGAATTCTACCGCCCCGCCCGCCATGGAATCGGAGCGAGCGAGGGACGGACAATGGGAAGGTCATTGACCTCGGGCAGGATTTTTCAGTCTCAGGTCGAGCTAGGTCGTAAAATCCCACCCACAATTTGCAATTATATGGCACCTTTAACATGGTAAAATGTCCACAGCCAGTCAGTCAGCATCCAAATAGAGAATCTCTAATGAAGGATGCACAGTTCAAATATCAAAATCTGTTTCTTCCCCCACCAGCTGCTGACTGGCCCACAGGTTACTTCTCAGTTTTCATTTCAGATTTCCTGCATTTACAGCTTTTTGTTTTTATTGCTGTGAGTACCTGGATGTGTTAGTGAATTGTACCAAGGCCTGTAGGGCCATAGGGACAGATGGAAAGGAATAGAGGTGCATTAACATTTAAAATGGGAGAACAAAAGTTTATTAAGAACCAGAAGAAAAATAACCATGGACATGAGGCAGGAGAGCCGAGTGGAAACAATGCACTGCAGCACATCGAAGAAGGGAAATTAAGCCGGAGTATCTTCCCAAGGCTGCTGTCGCACACCGCCTAGTGGCCAATTCAAAGAGTCACATGCCAACAATCTCAGATTTGGAGAAAACAGGAGAAATCCATAGCAAATAATAAAGGTGTTTTCTAGAAAAAAACAGAAAAAAAAACAGAACATATCAAATAAATACTCAAGAGAATTAGAATGACTGGCACCCACATGGCAGAAGGCTGATGCTAGATCAGATTTGTTTTTCTAACTTGCCTTCCTCATGTTTGTTTTGTCTGAAATTCAAACAGGTTTTTGTGTATTTTGGTTCAGGGGTATATTAACATTGTTAGAAATGAGATTACTGGTATAAAAGTGGTCAAGTTGAAATATTAAAAATCACAATGGTAACAATGATGGTAACATTGTATAAGCCTGTATCAAATTCATTCATTTATTCTGTGCACATACACACAGATGCACATCTGTTCCGAAATGAAGCATTTTATTAAAACCATTACTGGTCCTCTGCAGATCAAACTTGCCAAATCACCCCATTCTACATTATTTATAGTTGCTTTCCGTTCTTCAAAACAAATTCATTCAAAAGTAAAATTTCTCAGTAAGAAAGTAAACAAAACTATAATTAAAACATACAATACAGTTGCAGGAGCTGACAATGGCTTTTATTTCCAATGATGGTGCCAATAAAAGTTTGTGTTCAGCTGGCAGAAAACCAGGGAAATAGCGTAGCGCCTGTTGTTGCTTTTAGTCCAAGTCTGAATTTTCTGCTCTGTGGAAAAATATTATTAGTGGAAGAACACCCTTTCTTCAATGAATAATGTTGACAATTCAATAATGGAAATTTATCTTAAATGATTCATCTTCATTCTTACTGCGATGCTGGCATGACCAACATATTTTCTCCATTGCAAGTGGCCTTGAGTCGTGTTGAATGGGGGATAAATATTGGCCAGGATACTTGTGACAATTCTCCTGCTCTTCAAAATAATAACCAATATTATCAAAACAGATTAGCCGGCCATTCCTGTTCGCGCGACCTTGCTGTTTTCCCTGCAACAGTAGCTAAATAAGTACTTCATTGACCACAATGTATTTGGGTATGTTCTAAAGTTGTGAAGAGTGCTATATAAATGCAAGTCTTTCTTTCTCTTTCTTACTGACTGGTATTGATGATATTAACAACATTTTCTTATATATTTTATCTGTGGTGTTGTCTGCCTTACCAAATAGCTATTGCGGTCTCTATCTCTTTGCCACAGGATTATCAGGGCAAGATTCTCCACCCTCGTCTGTCGCAGGGCCCGTTGTGAGCAAGAACGAAAAATTTGGCGTTCCAGCCAAAACTCCATTCGCTTTCAGCGGCACCGGAAAATCCCAGCCACAAACGAGGACGGAAGATTTCGGCCTCAGTTTGTGACGGTTAGTTTTGTTCTGGTTGTTGGTGACCAGGTGCTAGATTCTGGTTTTCAATCTTCAAACCCCTAAGGGGACAAACAAGGTCAAAATTTAACATTTCCTTGAAAGATAGCATATCCAACAATGCAGCACTCTCTCAGCATTGCATTGCAAGTGTCAGCCTGGATTCTGGGCTCGAGCTCCAAATGGGGCTCAGATACACAGACTTCTGGCTCAACTATCAACTGAACAATGACTAATTATAGTTGCACCTGGACCTAGTATGGATCACAAACTGCAGGTGAATCAAAAATAAATGACATTAACTGCAGGTCTCATTGAGTTTCTTTTTAACTGAATTAAATTTTATTGACACCCACATAGTTGAACAAGCTGATGTGCTTGTCTGGTCTTGCCATTTACCAGACTGCCACATAATTTTACAAGTAAAATGTATGTGCCCTCAGTTATCCTTAATGATTTGTAGTGCGGTAACATTTCTGTCCTGAAATCTCTTCACTATTGCAAAGTGGATGTAAGTGGCTTTTTGAAACAGAAGAGTATTCGGCAGATATCATGCTTTGCCTACACTGTTGATGGTCACGTATATAAGTATGTAACGGCTAGTTTCGGGACCATACAACCCAACCACAGAGAACTGGATTTTCCAGACACCAGAGACCGGGTTGGAAGTGTTGAGGCCAGGAGAATATCGGAGAGCTGCACCCAGCAGAACCTGAAGGTACTCCACCTCCTGGGAACTCAACAATGCACAGAGTGTGAGAAATTCATTTTTAAACTCCCACTGAAAAAGCCAGCGTGATTTACTCCAGTTTTCATGCAAATTCGACACTTGGGAGAATCGCCCCCACCCCCTCCCTCTCGCCCCCACCCCCTCCCTCTCGCCCCCACCCCCTCCCTCTCGCCCCCACCCCCTCCCTCTCGCCCCCACCCCCTCCCTCTCGCCCCCACCCCCTCCCTCTCGCCCCCACCCCCTCCCTCTCGCCCCCCTCCTCCTCCCCCTTTATTTGGTCCTTACATCTGGTCCCAAAGCCTGCGGGAAAATCCAACCCAGTGTGATAAAACTGACCAGGCTTTTCAATTGAACTGTTTTAAAAACTAGGATAAAGGTAAAAATCATTGAACTAGAGCAACTCGGCTGTTAGAAATATCAGGACAAAGTAAAGTCAATTTGATGGCATGTGTATATATAGATTGTAATTAATTGCTATTTAGGCTCTGCTATGTGCCAGCATAATTGATTTTTGAATGATGTTTGATTGTTGGAGAACAAGTGTTATCAATCACTGGGGATTATCAGTTCTGAGTTAATGAATCGTTTGTGAACCCAAGCTGGTAGATAAAAGCTGCCACCAACTATTAACTATTAAAGGTAAGAAAAAATGCAATTTGATGTTCCCATTCAAATACTCATGGATCTGGATCTAGGACAATAATTTTGAACTAAGAGGCCCTGGTTCACTGAAAGTTCATGGAAAGAATGAAGAGTATACTCAAAGTGGTAGTGTTTTTAATGTATACACTGTTATCCCATAATCTGGCAGTGGGAAATCTTTTAAAATTCATAATCAAGTCTAATTATTAAATGTTTAGTTCTGACTGGCTTTCAGATTTAAACTACTCAATTAGATTGTTGATTTTTTTTCCATAACTGCAGCTTGTTTATCTTACAGTGTATAGGAAAGTGACCTTTGCTAAAAGAAATCTCAAGGAAATCTGGGATATACAGAGAAAGCTGCATGAATAATAAATTGAATTGTACTATAAGAAAAATCTCCTTCTAATCTAGAAAGGTGATATTGATTATAAGGAGAACTGAAATTTCATGGGGGGAAGTGGGGGCAAGAGGATTGTTTTATAAAGCCTGTTTTAATTAAATTGTATTTTGCTCCAAGTCAAAACTGTAAGAAATACAAACTGATAGTTTTTACCTTAACAATCCGGTTCGAGAAAATAAAGATTACATTATATTAACTCAGTTTTTCTTGCAAAGCTTTTTAGTTAAATAAATTCAGTTGAAAGATGTAATGAAAGCACTGCCATAACGGATTTTATATTGCATCAAAGTTTGCAAAATGAAGTAAAAGTTATTTTATTAGCTTTAACTTTAGTGAATTTTGTGAAGTTATTCATTTACATATTAATTTGTGGCTGAATGTAACTCTAGGCACCTTGGTGTTTAGTTGAGTGTTTTGCTTACCAATAGACAATTATTTCCATTTTGCTGACTCTTTTATCAGGTTACCAGAGCCTGCATTTGGAAAATTTGGAAATAAATCTGTCCTATACTCTTGGCTATTGATTTGCTGCATAAGTGATTTAAAAATATATATTTTATTTTATCAGTATTGTGGCTCCATGTATTGCCCTCCATTTTAGAGGGCATTTGAGAGTCCAACCCATTGCTGTGGATCTGGAGTCACATATAGGCCAGACCGGGTAAGGATGGCAGATTTTCTTCCCTAAAGGACATTGGTGAAACACATGGGTTCTTATGACAATTGTTTTCATGGTTATCATTAGACATTTTAATTCCAGATTTTTATTGAATTCAAATTTCACCATCTGCAGTGGTGGGATTTGAACCTGGGTCCCCAGATCTTACCCTGGGTTTCTGAGTAACTAGTCCAGTGACAACAGTACTGCAGCCCCCCTCCACCCCCTTAAAGTATATATGTGTATATGCACTTTAAAGCTATTAAAGATTATTCCAACTCAATATTTTGTTTTACTTTGTATATTTTAAAAATAAACTTTTTTTTTCCAATTTTAATCCAATGAGCCATTCCAAGTTGTATTTAAGTGCGTACCAACAAATGAGGAAATAGATTTGCATTATGTACTAAAGTTTGGGTTCTTTTAAGCATGTCTCATTAAAGTGCAGTTTTAAAGGCATTTAAAAATAAGTGTTTTGTGACAATGATATATTTCTCATTCAGATGGCTTACAGTTTTGAAATTCTAAGTGCTTGCTAAGGGTCATATCACTAAAGCCCCCCACTGCCACTGTAAAATTAGTAGAAGCAGCATATCTAAAGATAATAGGAAAATAAAATTATTTCGGCAAGATTCTTCCTCTGATTTTCCACCCTATTCCCTCCGTGAGATGTGTCTTCCATTGTAATGATCCTGTCCTAACATATGGAGAGGTCTAACAAAACAAGACATTGCAGCTGATGCTTTGTAATGGAGGTGAAAAGGTCAGTAGGATTGTGCTGCTACTAATTCACCCTTTCAAAAGCTACAGCAGGGAACCCATAATGATAAAAGCCAGGGCAATGGGTTTCTAGCAATGAAATTGCTAACCTAAAAATCATAAATTCACTTAGAAAAAATAAAAATATAGGGTGATATACATTTGTGCAGGCAAGCAAAGTGGAGTTGCTCTTTTTATTTATTTTTAATTAATATGTATATAGAATGTTTTTTCTAGTTTAGTAGCAAGGCTGACCATAATGAGTCAGATTTGTTTTGTTGCCATTGAAGTCCTCTGAGCAGTGATTGAATGATGGCTGCCATGTACTGGCTGTACTACTAGATGGAAAGTAATTGCAGCAAACAGTAATTTTAGACCCCTTTGTTTCCTATTGCAGCCTCCGCTGGACACAGAAGGTACCCAATTAGGAGAATTCACCACATTGATTGACTATTGTGGGGGGTTAGTGAGTTAGCAGTATAAACACAGTTGATTACTATTCACCAACTGCCTGATTTTTTGATTGCTGGAATAATGCTGCCCAACGCTAGTCAGTCGAGGCAAGCATCACTGGTATTGTCCCAGGCTGTTAATAGGATTAATGAGGTCACTATTTATATTCTGCGTAGCTGAAAGCAGAAGGACCTGCACAATGGTGACCTTTGGCAGCAGGGGCAATTACAGACCATCCCAAATTATGAACTCTGCCACTTGAAACTATTTGCCAAAATTTTATGAAGTTTCAAAAAGTGGAAAAAAAGGAACTTCTCGAGAATTTTGAAATTTCTATTATCATCTCAAGAATAACGGTGCCTTTCTTTATTGCCAGTCCTGTTTGGAGAAATGCCTTTGTGCACAGTATTGTGGCATGCAGTAGTCATGTGACCTCTGAGCCATGTGACCTCTGATGTAATTTATTTGGGAGTTAAGAATCAAGGCAGAAGCTATTTTATCCACCACATAGAATATGGCGTCAGGGATGTGAATTTGAGTGAAATTTGAAAGCTGGCGAAGAGCCAGCTGCTGTAAAAAAACAGCAGAGAATAATTGAAACTTCAGTCTGCAACTTTGGACCAGACATTGGCTGGTGGGTGAGTCACTATGGCTTTGAATATTCCAGTACTGGTTCCTATGGAGATGAAGGCAGATTTGAGAATGAATTGGAAATTCTCCCAGTCTGAATGGCAGAACTATGAAATTGCCACAGAGTTAAACAAGAAACTTGAACAAGATTAGCAACTCTGTTGTCAGTATTGGATAAAGAGTGCTACAAGTGGTATTGCATCTGAGGTTAAGACAACTAGTCCTGTGAAATTTTGGAGGCCTTGAAGACAAATTTTTACTCTACTAATGTCATTTATGAATGCTACATGTTCAACACCAGCGCTCAGGAAGAAGGGGAGAATATTGATCAGTCTATGACTGCATGAGATATCTAGCTGAATCTTGCGAGTTTGAGAAACTGAGGGATTCGACCATGAGAGCAAATCTGATGGGAGAAGAGAAACTTACTCTCAAGAAAGCTATTGACATGTGGAGAAGCTCTTAAATGATTAGTCATCAGTTGAAGAATATTGATGAGAGAACTGATAAGGTTTTGCAAATTGCAGAGAGGCAGTTCAGGCCTTCCAAGCACAAGACAATAGAGACAAGGAAGAACTATTTTCAGAAGGGCTAGCAGAAAGATCAATGCCTGAGTACTGGATGTAAATAATGTGGAAGATAACACACAAAAAGAGGAAGCATGTCCAGCAAATTGCAACTAACAAATTGCAACTAAAGCTGACTGAAGTCAAATACATAGGTCATGTGCTGACAAAGGAAGGGTTACACTCTGGTCCTGATAAGGTGTGGCAGAGATCTAGCAACAGATGTGAAGGTAGTTCAATTATTTGTTAACTATCAAGCAAAGTTCTTGCCGAATTTGTCATCAGAGTGTGAGTCTCTGGACAAACTCATTGCAATGAATGTTCAGTGGTATTGCACACAGGACAAGAAGCAGCTTTCACTCACATCAAACAACTAATGATGACACGCCAGTGCTGAGCTACGACATGACAAAGTCACGCAGCGACTTGGAGCATCCCTCATGCAGCAAGGACAACCAATTGTATTTGCACCCAGACTTGATGCATCCTGCAAACTAACTGACACTATATCCAGACCGAGAAAGAGTGGTTGGCTCTTGTCTTTGCTTGGGAACATTTTAGTCAGTGTTTGGGAGAGACAAAGGGATAGTAGATGCTACTTCAAAGTATCTTTTTCAAACCATTTCTAACTGCTATAGGGACATAGAGAGGACTTTGAACTAAATAGAGGGAGGGCTGGTTCTGTAGAGGGGATATGTAGGCTTAAAAAGCAAAAGGATATGACAGCATTACAAAGTGTTAGAGGGGTTCAGGAATCCCTGAGATTTTAAAAACTAATAAGATTACTGAACAAGGGAAATTAACTTAGAAAATGTGCCTTATACTTATTTAAACTAAGGTACTACTTGCATGGACACTCACATAACTACTGCTATGGAAATTAAATATATATTTTAGATTCAAAAATACTTGTTTAAATCTATTGTGCACCTTGGCCAAAATGCAAACTGTCCTGGAGCATAATGGGAAGAGTAAACTAGACAGGCCACATTCTTTGGGAACAATAAGACACAGAATACAGTTATGTTATCAGAAAAGTCATGGAGAGTTCAAATTCTCATACTCTAGAAAATGAATAGAAGTATTCACATAGTGTATAAAGTATTCAATTCCACTGACTAAAATATTCAATTCTTATTAATAATACGGCAGAATGAGGTGATGGGAACGTCACCTTTTCAACTCTGTGGCTTATGGTGAGAAAGCAATCTTTGAACCTTACGGATTTACATAAGTGAGGTTGCTTAGCAACAGTGGGTAGGAACTTCCAGGTCCTCTAGACCAATGAATTCCTAATTCTGCTAGAAGGTAGGATGCAATTGACCAAGGTAAATGATGTGTACTAATGTGATTGGAGCATCCAGTTAGGATGACAGGGTCGGCGGAAGAAATTAGGTTTTGAAAATGTATGACCATTTTGCCATTGCATTGTAAACTTCAGAAAGGAGTTGGCGTGTCTGGCTACCTTTCTCCCAGCACATGTTTGTCAATAAATACGTCTTTAACCAGCATACTGTCGTTTGTGAGTCTTTGTGTTTAGCTGGGTTCAGCTCAATACTTAGCACCTGAGAGAAAATCCCCGCTTCACAAGGTACCCAGAATGTGATAGGAAGGGATAGAGTGTACAAACATTTTTAAAAATCAGCAAATAGGGTCAAAAGGGCTAACTATGCAAAATTAATGGCCCTTTACTTAAATGCATGTAGTACTAAGAACAAAATTAATTAATTAACGGCATAAATTGAGGTTAATGGATATGATCTTACAGTCATTACAGAGACATGATTACAAGGAGCTCAAAACTGGGAACTAACTATTTAGGGGTATGTGATATTTTGTAAGGACAGGCAGGAAGCAGAGTGGTGGGGTAGCTTTGTTAGTACGAGATGGAATAAATACGACAGCAAGAAACGATCTTGGATCGGAAGATGTAGAATCCATATGGGGGAAGGTAAGAAATAACAAGAGGAAGAAGACACTGGGGGAAATAGTCTATAGGCCCTCTAACAGTAACTATATTGTAGGACAGAGAATAAATCAGGAGATGATAAAGGCATGTAGCTTATAGCTTGAGGGATGCCACTCCACATCAAGCATGGCTGACTAGAAGTTTCTCCCGCTGTGACTGTCAGTCATTGGTGTGCATTGGAAGGATTTACAGGTTGATACTAAACCTGTTTGGCTGCATTATGAATGCGTCTTCCTTGGCCATCAAGTCCTGGGGTGGGACTTGAACCCAGAGCTTTTGGCTCGGAGGCAGGGGCACTACCCATTGCACCACAAGACCTCAATTAATGGAAAATCAGGCAAAAAGCTTTGTCGGTTTGCTGTTGCTTATTTTCTGACATGGCCCAAGTGGTATGTATATCTCGGGAAGAGGACACACATAAGATAGGAATCTCTAAGGAGGGTGGCTGGCAAAAAAACATATTGGGATGCTCTGAGCTTGATTACAAGTAGTTCACGGTGTCTAATTCAAAAGAGTAAAAGCAAGGAAACATTCCCTGCAGTACTTGAACTGTTTGCCCTTGGTGAAAATCTTCCAACTGAGCAAAAAGCCTAGTGGTGTCCTTCAATCACCTTCATCATCTTGTGCCACAACGGAGAGGGAACTGAGGATTATAAGGTTAAAAAATGTATTGTGCTCATTCTATCCCTTAATCTATGAGGCTGCTCTAAAAGGCAAAGAGACGAATACTGTTCACAGTGAATCAGAATGACCCACTGACAGACACATTAATCACATTCACTTGTAATCATATCAAGCCAATCTCCCAGCGAGCTGACAGGTAATTCACACATACTCTGGGAGAGACTTGCTCACAGTGACTGCCATAGAAAAATTGCAAATGGAAGTAGAAGCATTTAATAGCCTAATGATGACTATTAATTTGTTTCTATCATCATTCTTCTGGACTTACTTTCTAACACATATTAAGGGCCCTATTTTACCATTTTGATTCTAAGTGCTAGGTGGTCTTGAAACTGGGAGTGTTTCAGATGTGGCTTTTAGACCCATTCTCAGGCACCCCCATACGCACTCTGCCTGAAAAGATATCAGTGGGTCTGAATCGCGCTGCACAAGCCTGTGGGCGGGGCTTAATGCGCCCGAAATCCTGCAACTCGGATCGGCGCCTCCAACTGCGCATGCACAAAAAAAAGAGAGAATGCGGCTCCTCTGCCACATCACTCCTGGGCCGGATAATGCCACCCCCTGACTCCCATAGACATCGTCCCATCCCCTCCAACATTACTGACCCCCTTATCCCCCCACGCCCTCTGCCACCCAGACCAATTGTGGGCCCCTCCCCCCTTCCCCCTCACTGATCTCAGGCAGAGTGGCAGCAGACCCCCCTTCCCCCCCCCCCTCACTGATCTCAAGCAGAGAGCCATTGGACCCACTTTCTCTCCCCCTCTGATCTCAAGCAGAGAGCTGTCGGACGTTCGGCACTTACCTCCTCACTAACTGAAGCAACCGAATCGGACTTCTGTGGAGCATGTCTGTGTCACGCTGATTCTGGATGGGCGAATGTAGCGGTAAAGGGGGAAGTGCTGGTAAGGTTGGGCACGCAGCCCATTAAGTCAATTTAAATGCATGCAAATTCATTTAAATGGCCGTTGTGCCCATTTCGGATGCAGTCCCGATCGCAGCCATTTTCGGGCCTTGATAAAGGGGGAACCAGCGCAGAGGCAGGCGTGGATCATGCTACTCGCCTCACGCCCGACTTTACCAAGTTTTCATGCCCGAAAACGGGCTCAACTTGATGTTAAATTTGTGTTTACCTGATAGAAGTCTACAAGATTATGACGGGCATGGACAGAGTGGATAGTCAGAAACCTTTTCCAGGGTGGAAGAGTCAATTACTAGGGGACATAGGTTTAAGGTGCGAGGGGCAAGGTTTAAAGGAGATGTACAAGGCAAGTTTTTTACACAGAGGGTGGTGGGTGCCTGGAACTTGCCGCCTTGGGAAGTAGTGGAAGCAGATACAATAGTGACTTTTAAGGGGTGTCTTGACAAATGCATGAATAGGATGGGAATAGAGGAATATGGTCCCTGGGAGGATAGGGGGTTTTAGTTCAGGCGGGCAGCATGGTCGGTGCAGGCTTGGAGGGCTGGAGGGCCTGTTCCTGTGTTGTCATTTTCTTTGTTCTTTGTTTCTTGTACTCTAAACATGGCTGACTTTAATCATGTGGATTGGGAAATCAAATTGGCAGAGGTAGCCACGAGAAAGAATTCACAAGTGTATTCAGGACAGATTTCTATAACAACATGTTGTAGATCCAATAAGGGATCAGGCTATTTTGGATTTGGTAATGTGTAATGAGGCAAGTTTAATAAACAACCTCAGAGTAAAAGATCCCCTAGGAAACAGTGGCAGTAACACGGCATGATTTTGCATTCAGCTTGAGAGTGAGAAACTTGGGTCAGAAACAACTGTGCTAAATTTAAATAAGGATAATTATGATGGAATGAGGACAGAGTTGGCTGGAGTGAACTGAGAAAGGAGTTTAGCAGGAAGAACGGTTGATCAGCAATGGTAGGTATTTCTGAAAATAGTTCATGATTCACAACAAAGATATATCCCAATGAGGACAAAAGATTTAAAGAAGGGGTTAAATCAACCATGGTTAACCACAGAAGTCAAGGATAGTGTTAAAACAGAAAGAAAATACTTAGAATGTGCGAGAGATTAAAAGTAAGCCAGAGATTTGGGAAAGTTTTAAAAACCAACAAAAGATGACCAAGATAATAATAAAGAAGATAAATCATGATGGTAAAGTAGCAAATAATATAAAAGTGGATAACAAGAGCTTCTTTAAATATATAAAAAGAGAGAGGCCAAAGTGAACATAGGCCTCTCAGGCACTGAGACTGGGAAAATAATAATGGGGAATCAGGAAACAGCAGAGGAGTTAAAAATACTTTGCATCACTGTTCACAGTAGAAGACACTAATAACATTTCAAAAATACTAAATCAAGGGGCAGAAGGGGTGAAAGAAATAAATATAATAACTATCACTAGAAAAAAAGTACTAGGGAAGCTAATGGGGGTTAAAGGCCGATCAATCCCCTGGACCTGATGGATTGCATCCCAGGATGTTAAAGGAAGTAGTGACAGAGATAGTGGATGCTGGTAGCAATCTTCCAAGAATCCTTAAATTCTGGAAATGATTGGAAAACTGCCAATGTAACTTCTTTATTCAAAAGAGAAGAGAGGCAAGAAACAAGTAACTATAGGCCAATTAGCTTAACTTTTGTCATTGGGAAAATGTTAGAGTTTATTATAAAGGATGTAACAGCAACATAATGTGCAGAATTTTCCCCTCTGTCTGCCATGGGAATTGCAGCGGGCAGGGGGCGGACCATTCAAAAGTCCGTTGACCTCGGGCGGAATTTTCTGGTTTTGGGGCGAGCATGGCCGAAAATCCCACCCAACATAATCAAGCAGAGTCAACATGACTTCCTGAAGGGGAAATCATGCCTGACAAATTGATTAGAATTCTTTGAGGTGGTAATGAGCAGGATGGGTAAAGGGGAACCGGTAGATGTAATATATTTGGATTTGTGATCGATAAAGTACCACACAAAAAGCTACTTAATAAGATAAGTAGTAAATGGGGTAGTTCATTAGCATGGATAGAAGACAGAGTGTTGGAATAAGAGGTGCCTTTTCAGGATAGAAACCTGTAACTAGTAGAGAGTCACAGGAATTTGTGTTGGGGCCACAATTATTTACCATATATATTAATGACTAGGATGAGGGAAGTAAATGTACTATTGCCAAGTTTACAGATGACACACAAATTGGTGGGAAGGCAAGTGGTGAGGATGACACAAAGGGTGGGATCTTGAGCCCACACTCTGCGCAAGACTGCTGTGGAGGAGGTTCAAAATTCAGTGAAAACCGGAAATCGCAAATCTCGCCAGCGAGATTGCAATCTCCAATTTTCCCCACCATCGCCGATGAGATAATTAGGTTTGCACCCATAATGGGAATGAACCTGATTTTAATACATTTAAATAAATGTACATAAAATTATACATGCCCCTTGCTAAATTATCCTGCCTCACTATACATGACATCGTGTTGGCGAGGTGCTTGACAGGTTTATCCAAACATAAACCCATTACAGGGGATCCCGCCAGGGATGCAAAGGTCAGTTTAGCCCCTGGGGGAGAAGGACATGGCACAAGTTGGCACTACCAGACTGGCACTGCAGTGCTGGGGTGGGCCCTAAGGGGAACCTCATATGCAGGGACTCATCTGTTTGTGGTGGTGAGGGGGGTGGGAGCAGACAGTGAGGTCAATGATGGGAGGGGAGGGGATGGATGGCGATGTCAGGGATAATCAGGGTGGGGAGGGGAGGGGGAGATCCTAGATACCTTTGTGGTTTGGGGGAGAGGGGGAATTTATTCTTATTTGTCAAAATGGCACCCCAATCTCTGTGGAGCTGATTCCTGGCTCTAAGAGTCCCCACACCCAGAGTGATGGTGCAAACCCTGTCCACTCTTTTGTTTTGATATTAAATTGTCAAGATCTGGAGAGAAAACAGACCAGTGGAGCTGGAGAATGTAGAAGGTCTGAAGGCACCCTTCAGTCATTGTGGCATTCCCAACACCACGGTGAGTGACAGTTGACATAAAATTATACATCCCCCTTGCCAAATTATCCTGCCTCACTATATATGACATCATGTCAGTGAGGTGCTTAACATGTTTACCCAAACATCCACCCTTCAGTTAACAAATGAATCATTGGGAAATTCAGCACCACACATCATTTCTACACGATCTCCGGTCAAGTGGAAAGGCCAAGGCAGTGGTGAAAATTGTCAAAGGGTCATTAAAATATTGAGTAGATACAGCACAGATATGTACAAGGCAATCTTAGAGTGGGAAAACGCACATCTAGTCCGGCGACTATTGTCACCCAAACTACCCTTCCAAAAGCTGAAAGATTATCAAGTTAGGTTACGTAACAGGAGTGAGTGACAAAATCAAAATGAAACAACAGAAAGCCAAATTTCACTTTGATAAAGTGGCCAAATCATTGCCGGAGTTGAGTTGGGGACAGGTCAGAGTACAAACATTCAACCCACTCAATAAAATCTTACTATGTAAAGTAGTTGTCACCAAATGTATATACAGACGCATACATGCAACCTGAGAAGCTGTTGCTTCACAGCAGATGACGAAGAGTTGATTTCTCCAACTGAACAAGAAAGGGAATGATCATCGTTCTCAGAGGTCAACTGCTCCCCAACAAATGCAATGATCAGCAGAAACACACGGCGTGGCAAAAACATTCCCCAGAGAGGCAGAAACACAGGGCATGGCTAAAACATTCCCCAGAGAGGCAGAAACACACGGTGTGGCTAAAACATTCCCCAGAGAGGCAGAAACACACGGCATGACAAAAACCTTCCCCAGAGGGGCAGAAACACATGGCATGGCAAAAACATTCCCCAGAGGGGCAGAAACACACAGCATGGCTAAAACATTCCCCAGAGGGGCAGAAACACACGACATAACAAAAACATTCCCCAGAGAGGCAGAAACACATGGTGTGGCAAAAACATTCCCCAGAGGGGCAGAAACACTCGGCATGGCAAAAACATTCCTCAGAAAGGCAAAGTCGCCCCAAGAACCCGCAGACATCAGTCAAACAACGAATAACAACCCATAGAGGCACAGCACCTGATTTTAGATTATGGCTCATAACTTGCAATCTCTGAAGAGTTATACTCAGGAGGTACCCCAAAACATGCACTGGGGGACACCCCACAAGTCCCCACACAAGGACTGCATGGGAATTTCCCGACAAGTTCAAACCTCCAGTGGGCTATTACCCTGCACTGGAACCATCCAACACTTTGATTTAAATTGGAAACTTCAGATGGTTTTCCACTGTCTTAGCAGAATACTTCTTAAGAAAAGATAGAAAAATTAAAAACACTTCTAACTCCTGGATAATTAAAGTACTGATCCCTTAACCCCCAGGGACCCCTTCCCAAGTACACCCCCACCTGACCACCTGATACCCTGACTGACCGCCCCCCTCACCCTACTCCTGCTCCCCTCCACTGACCACCTGACTCTTCCAATGGTCATCCAACCCACCACATAGTGACCACCTGACCCTTCCAATGGTCACCCAACCCACCACATAGTGACCACCTGATCCTTCCAATAGTCATCCAACCCACCACATAGTGACCACCTGACCCTTCCAATGGTCACCCAACCCACCACATAGTGACCACCTGATCCTTCCAATAGTCACCCAACCCACCACATAGTGACCACCTGATCCTTCCAAGCTGTATTGCATCCCCACCATCCTACCCATGTATGTTCTCCCTGGTTTCTCAAAGTGGGAGGGACCTTTAAACTTGCCTGCTTTATGGCAGCAGGTGATGTGAAAAAAAGAGTGTGGCTTCCTTTCCTGCGATTCTGCTGCACTCAACTTAAGGTCTCAGGAACCCCCTGCCCTGCATATTTTTCTCAGCGGGTCTGAGTCAGAATGTCAGGTGAGAAAGGTGCGACTGCATTCTGGTGTAAGTAAAACGGAGCAGAGTTACAATCTAACTGGGATTGACACTTGTTTAAAGTTCTGGCCTGATATGTGTGCGATGCGTGTGTAGAGACAGATTAAAGTTGGACAGATTGGAATGAACAGTTTTTTGTTCACATGTGATAACTTTCTTCATAAACCATGCATTTGCAACTGCAAATGATAGTACAATGTACTTTTTTTTCTCTGAAATGAGTTATGTTTGGAGAAATGCTTGTTGTGTGACCTCTGATGTCATGTAACCTCTGTCATTCCTTTGTGAGTCAAGGATCAAGGCGGAAGCCATTTTTATCCACCATATGGAACAATACCCAAATGGGAATTAAAATTGGTTTCCATCTTGTTCTTTTTAATTTTTCTTCACTTTGCTCTTGTTATTTAATTCTACAATGGTGCTCTTCTGGGAAGCTGGATCTGAGCCACAGAGTTCACACTTAATCAGTTCAGAGTTCTGATCCATGATTGCTTCTCCCTTGAAGTAGTGCCACCAAACAAAGACTTTAAACCCAGTAACTGGATGAGGAAGGCATATTGCAGCAGACAGATTTGACCAAGTTGTTGATTCAAGCTTCAGAATTCCATAGGGAAGTAGTTCTGCCAGAGCTGCAGCTATTGTGCTTCAATATTCCACAATTATAGAATTATAGAATTGCTACAGTGCAGGAGTCCATTCGGCCCAATAAGCCTGCACCGACAACAATCCCATTCAAGCCCAATCCCTGTGAAAGCGATTATTTTAAATTTTTCTTAGTTTTAGACAGTACTCATAAGACACTGACAGAGTTAACAGTAAATAATTAAATGATTCCTAAAACAAGAGAATAGTGACCCCCGCCCACCAACCCGCCTGGCCAGCCCTAATCGCCAGTTCCCCATGGCCAGCCCTGTCCCCCCCACCCATAACCAGTCCAACGCCCCCCCAATGGCTAGCCGAACAACCCAATCACCCTCCTGCCTCCCTCCCCCACCGATCCCTAATGCAAAGTGGCAGAAGGTCCCCACCACCACCACCGATCACTCCCCCCAATCAGGCCCCTCCTCCTTGGCGCTGCCCAGTGCTCAGTGGGCAGTGCCAGGGTGCCCAGTGGGCAGTGCTGGGGCGCCAGGCTGGCAGTGCCACGATGGCACCACTCAATGGGCACCCATCCCTTCCCCCAACCTCCCAGGGGACCTCAGTGGCCTTTGTCCCCACCCACGAGGTCATCACACCTGGTCCCCATTGATGGGGACCAGCTTTAATCCCCACTGGTGGGAATCTGACCCGGTGGGGGGAGGGGCGGGAAACACTAGCGAGCCTGGACACTACCATCCAGGGCTTATTAATGACATGGAAACTGGAATCTCAATATTGCAATCTGCCTCGTGCTGATTTCCGGTGTGGGGCTGATTACATTGTAAAAAGGGGCCCGGGAAAGTTGCAACCAGCTAGACACCTGCTATAGCATCCCCCGCTACCCCCCCCGACATCCTCCCCCCCCCCCCCCCCCCGCCCCATACACCACCAGCCCTCCCCCCGCCCCGCTGACATTTCCTGGCCCGCTGTGCTGCTCAAGTAGTGCATCGGGCTGGGAAAATCGCACCCATGGTATTCAATTGTTTAACATCTAGCTAGTTAAAAATGTTAAAAAGCTAATCAATAGGTCTATCCCTGGGGTTACTTATTTAAATAGTCACTTCTGAAATGTTATAATTGAAGGTGTGATGTTGCACAGCAAGCAACAATATATAATTGAAATGTTAAGGTAAAGGACCAGATTTTCTCCTCCCACACCTGCCTGCAAATGGTCTGGGTTTTCGTGAAATGACAGATGTAGAGCTCCAATTTCAAAATTTCCACTCCATTCCTGACACATGCCACCTTCCACTTGATGGGACATCAGGATGAGCATTCTATAGGCCTTGGGGAAATTTGAATTGAAGGCCTCTTGCTATTTTGATTGTGACAGGAGGGATTTGAAAGTCTGTGGGAACCGCACCAGGTAAGTCAGTTTGTGAACCTTGGGAGAAGCCTGCTAAGGAGTCAGAAATATTCTGACAGGTAAATTGACAAGGTCTTGACAACGTCAAATGTCAATGTTGGATGTTATCTGACAATTAGATGCATTTCTAATGCAATGATTCATCATTGGGCTCTGTGCTGAAATTTTAATTGACCATTACATTGACCAGCATTGTGTATGTATTGAGATGCATCAGAGTACCTTTAACATTGCAAAAAGCGCTCTTATGCAATCAAGACAAATCCTGCTATCGACATCTCAATAATGATATAAAAGGCCAGACTGAAGAAGGTTAGAAAAGAACTAACCATCTGTGCCTGGACTTCTTTGGAATGAGAGACCATCTGCTGTAGCTCAGAAACAAAATAGCTGGCTGGTCCTTCAATTTCAAGAAGATCCATTGCATGGAGTTCTAATGGTTTGCTGGCACAGCTGGGGCCATTATGAATGCTTGGTTGAGTTTCAAAAACTAAAAATTTGTCTAAGTACAGGATGGGATTGCTTCCAAGGGACAGAGGACATTGTATGATTAATAGTTTTACTCAATTATCAGATTCTCTCTGTCTTTGTCCAAAGATGTGTAGGTTAGGTGGATTGACCATGCTGAATGCATAGGGTTACGGGGATAAGGCCTGGGTAATATGCGCGCTGTAGGAGAGTCAGTGCAGACTCAATAGGCTGAATGGCCTCCTTCTGCACTGTAGGGATTATATGGTTCTATGATGTGCTTTTGAATAGATGTTTATTTTCACAAGTTTAAGGCCATCTCGGTGGATTTCATTCTTTTCAGTAGGACTACTTTTATTTTTTCAGTGGAACATGGATAGTTGTGTGTTTGATTGACAGTGTTAGGAGTCTGAAAGTGATTCATTATTTTTAAAATTCACTTCAAAGTCTTTCCATTGTTATTACATGGTTCATGAAGACTGTCCAAAGTGATTTCTGGATGACAATGGAGAATACGTGGCAGGAGGAGGGGGAATGGAAGGAGTATGGGAGTAGTGGAGGAATGGGATATGAAGGGGGCATATGGAGGCAGTAAGGAGGATGGATGGCAGTCATGGAGGGGTTATGGGGTGGCATGGTGGGGGTACTGGGGGCATGGAGGTGTTAAGGAAGGAAAATAAAGATAGTATGGGGAATGGAATGGTCATACGTGGTGAGGGATAGGGGCCAAGCAACCATGTAGAGAACTGGATCAATGTCCCACAGAGGTAAGGTGGAACCTCTAACCTCAGTACTGGTCCTGGCAGCCGGCCACCACCTTTGCTGCCTCAGGCCTGTCTAGGGAAGCAGCAAACCTGAACATTGCCTGCTCACATTTCAAATTCTCTGCGAGTTGGGGGTGAATGGTTTAGGATCATGAAGCTGGGAAACTGCCCAACTTGCATTTCCCAAAGCAGAGAAGAAGATCCAACCGATAACCATTGAATCATTGTTTCATTCCTTTAAATTGCAGCAATTCCCGAGAAAAAATCCAAACTTACCAGCAGGATAAATGGGCAGCACTATTATGTACACTGCAGATTTTGTGCTACTCAGGATGTAGGACAGGGAATGACATGGCTGTGTACAATCCACAGATTAAGCAATCATTCGCTAAATATCCTGTTGCATTGGGTTCTTTTATTGTGTTGACATGTTAAAACTCTTTGAGAGACATGTTAAAACTCTTTACTATATTAATCAGAGATCAACCTTTCTGGTAGTCTGATAACACTGGAAAAAAATGAATTGTTGCAAATCTCAGTGACCTACCTCCATTTCATTGAATCATAGAATCCCTACAGTGCAGAAGGAGACCATTCGGCCCATCGAGTCTGCTGCGACCCACTTTTTTAATCTTACCCAGGCCCTATCCCCATGACCCCCATATTTACCCTACTAATCCCCCTAACGTAGGATACTAAGGGGCAATTTAGCATGGCTAAGCCACCTAACCTGCACATCTTTGGACTGTGGGAGGAAACCAGAGCACCCGGGGGAAACAGGGAGAACGTGTAAACTCCACAGTCACCCAAGGACGGAATTAAACCCAGGTCCCTGACACTGTGAGGCAGCAGTGCTAACCACCTTGCCACTTTGCATTAAAGAGTTTGCCTTATGACGGCAAATGTCTTAAAAATCTCAGAAAACCCATTTACGTGTCATGATTTCGACTGTGGAGATCAGAATAGACTGGCTATGGAAACTGGCAAATTTGCATGATTACTGAAATTTGATTTATTACCATTCTTCCTGACATTAGAAGTTCTGTATTTAGAGAGAACAAGGACTCAAGTAGTTTGATTACGTGAATGTGACTTAAAGTACAAATACTTTTGATGGACAATTTTTGATTGGATATCCAATTGAGTAGAAACATTAACAACAGGGGTGCATGATGCTTGGGTAGAAACATTTATGACATTTGAGTTAAAGTGTTGAATCTATTTTAACCAAGAATACGTCAAACAGGTCCAACCACAATTAATTTACTACTTTGGATGCATAATAAATTATTCCATAAAACAAATATATTTGTTTGTTGGGGTCCATATCCACAGATCTCTAAAGGTTGCCACTCAAGTGGATAGAGCTGTGAAGAAGGCCTATAGTGTGTTAGCTTTTATTAACAGGGGGTTGGAGTTTAAGAGCCGTGGGGTTATGCTGCAACTGTACAGGACCTTGGTGAGACCACATTTGGAATATTGTGTGCAGTTCTGGTCACCTCACTATAAGAAGGATGTGGAAGCGCTGGAAAGAGTGCAGAGGAGATTTACCAGGATGCTGCCTGGTTTGGAGGGTAGGTCTTATGAGGAAAGGTTGAGGGAGCTAGGGCTGTTCTCTCTGGAGCGGAGGAGGCTGAGGGGAGACTTAATAGAGGTTTATAAAATGATGAAGGGGATAGATAGAGTGAACGTTCAAAGACTATTTCCTCGGGTGGATGGAGCTATTACAAGGGGGCATAACTATAGGGTTCGTGGTGGGAGATATAGGAAGGATATCAGAGGTAGGTTCTTTACGCAGAGAGTGGTTGGGGTGTGGAATGGACTGCCTGCAGTGATAGTGGAGTCGGACACTTTAGGAACATTTAAGCGGTTATTGGATAGGCACATGGAGCACACCAGGATGATAGGGAGTGGGATAGCTTGATCTTGGTTTCAGATAAAGCTCGGCACAACATCATGGGCCGAAGGGCCTGTTCTGTGCTGTACTGTTCTATGTTCTATTTTCATTAAAATGAATGTTAAGATTTTAGATTTTCATTTAAGAATAATGAAATTTTATGAGTTTTCATTGATGGTTATCATGATTGTACTCCTCATCCTGCACTTTGCTCTGTTACCCAATTAGGGCTAAAATAAATACTTAGGCCCAGAACTTCTGGTCTCCAGATGGTTGCACCCTGGATTTACTTCAGAAGATGCTCTGGGGAACCCTCTGACGCCCCAACCCAAGGACTCCCGCAGAAACTGCCTTGGAAGTTTCAACTGCTGTTGGACAATTACATCAGGAAATTTCTCAGTTTAAAGTCAAAGACTTTGGATGATTCCAACTCAGCAGAATAGTTACCCAGAAAAGTTAGAAGAATTAAAACCAGTTCTAACTCTTAGGTAACAAAACTACAGACCCCTAACTCCCTACTGGATCCCTGACTACCCCTCGAACACTCTCCTCCCACCCCCCCCCCCACCCCCCACCCCCACCCCCCCCCCCAGTTAACTCCCCACCCCCAAGTACTACCCTTAACCCCTGGACCACCTCCACCATCCCTCTAACTACCTCTTATTACCCCAACTGTCCTCCCATGAGAACCCCCATGAGTTCAATGGGGATTTTCTATTTAATCGCCCTGTGGGGCTTGTTGAATATGAGTTCCCTTGGTAACAGGCAATGGCCTTCCCAGATGGAACCCGTCACCTGTGTTCTTTATAAGGCAGACACCAGGAAGGTTCTGCATAACTGTTGTCCTGATTGGAACTTGTGTCGTTCCGGTTGGGACTCCTGTGTCCTACAAGGTGGAACACTGGAAGCCGTAACCCCTCAAGACGCAACCCTTCAGTTTAATTAACATACAAGAATATGAACTGTTTTCATTGTACGAGGTATATTTGCTGTAGACGTGATTATACCGGCTTGTTGTTTTAATAACTTATCATTGTTTGATTTGATTTATTATTGTCACATGTGTTAGTATACAGTGAAAAGTATTGTTTCTTGCATGTTATACAGACAAAGCATACCATTCATAGGGAAGGAAAGGAGATGGTGCAAAATGTACTGTTACAGTCATAGCAAGGATGCAGAGAAAGATCAACTTAATACGAGGTAGGTCCATTCAAAAGTCTGATGGCAGCAGGGAATAAGCTGTTCTTGAGTCGGTTGGTATTTGACCTCAGACTTTTGTATTGTTTCCCGATGAAAGAAGGTAGAAGAAAGCATGTCCAGGGTGTATGGGGTCCTTGATTATGCTGGCTGCTTTTCCGAGACAGCAGGAAGTGTAGACAGAGTCAATGGATGGGATGCTGGTTTGAGTGATGGACTGGGCTTCATTCACGACCTTTTATAGTTTCTTGTGGTCTTGGACACAGCAGGAGCCATACCAAGCTGTGATACAATTAGAAAGAATGCTTTCTATGGTGGATCTGTAAAAGTTGATGACAGCCGTAGTGGACATGCCAACTTTCCTTAGTCTCCTGAGAAAGTAGAGGCTTTGGTGGGTTTTCTTAACTATAGCATTGGCGTGGAAGGACCAGGACAGGTTGTTGGTGATCTGGACACCTATAAACTTGAAGCTCTTGACCATCTCCACTTCGTCTCCGTTGATGTAGACAGGGGCATGTCCTCCTCTATGTTTCCTGAAGTTGATGACTATCTCCTTCATTTTACTGACATTAAGGGAGAGATTATTGTTGTCGCACCAGTTCACCAGATTCTCTATCTCTTTCCTGTACCCCGTCTCATCATTGAAATCCGACCCACCACGATAGTATCATCAGCAAACTTGAAAATTGAGCTGGAGAGGAATTTGGCCACACAGTCATAGGTGTATAAGGAATATAGTAAGGGGCTAAGGACACAGCCTTGTAGAGCACCGGTGTTGAGGACAATCGTGGAGGAGGCATTGTTGCCTGTCCTTACTGATTGCGGTCTGTGGGCTAGGAAGTCTAGGATCTAGTCACAGCAGGAAGAGCCAAGCCCTAGGCCACGGATTTTGGAGATGAGTTTTGTAGCAATAATGGTGTTGAAGGCTGAGCTGTAGTCAATAAATAGGAGTCTGACATAAGTGTCTTTGTTATCCAGGTGTTCCAGGGTTGAGTGTAGGGCCAAGGAGATGGCGTCTGCTATGGACCTGTTGCGGCGATAGGTGAACTGTAATGGATCCAGGCAATCTGGGAGGCCAGAATTGATCCGTGCCATGATGGATCACAATGCCATAATGATGGATGTCAGAGCCATTGGGCGATAGTCATTAAGGTACAACATTCAAGCTACTAGCCATTGTAGAAAGGAGGCTGGTGCTGGCTGTCTACCATGTTATGTTATTGGGGTTACCATGGTTTTGTGTCAAGATTGACTGTGGCAATTTGTTTGATACAGGTGACAGTTAATGGGGAATTGGCCACCTTCTCAACTTCATCGATAAGGTAAATGGCCAATTCTGCCAGCCTGTTAGTATTTAATTCTAAACCATATTTCAGTACCACCTATTTTGAAGAGGTTGCGAAAGGGGACTGAAATTGTAATGTATTTAGATTGTAATTTATAATGTATTTGAATCAATTGTAATGTTATTTGGATAAATTGTAATGTATTTGGATAAATTGTATTGTATTTGGATAAATGTTGGGACTTGTGGTTCAGGAGATTGGACACCTGGTTGCATGCAGCTGTTCCCTATCAGTTATTGCTGCTGAACTGCATCATTTGGGAGTCGCTCTGGAGCTGGGAGGAGTCATAAAGAAGAGCTGCTGCTTAGAGGGAGAGAGGCTCAGACCACAGGGGCATGGACCTGGAAGCTCACAACCAGAGGAAAGAACAGGGGGACATATGGACTGAGTCTGGGCTTGCTGCCCCAGTAAGTAAACATTGGTGCTTGCTGCTGGAGGAGGGGGGAAGGCTTGTTTTTTCCAGCTACAGGTTTGGGAGGTGTTGGCCCCTGAGCAGGACCCCCGAGGCCTCATTTTGCTCAGTGCAACTTTGTACCCCCATGACGTTCATTTTTAGAATGTTGGGGGCTGCGATAGCACCCCAATATTTGTGTCTTTGGGTGGTAGCAAGGAAAGCCCCCATCTCCATCCCAGCCATGCGGGGTGCCCCCACCTCTTGGAACCGGAATTTTCTCCAGACTCAGAGTGACCTAGTGTCAGAGATGGAGCGGGGGTCTGAGCCACTGCTGCCACCCTCTGGCCCAGAATCACAGGAGAAGTTTGTGGAAGACTCCTCTGTTGTCGATCCTGAGGTTGGGATCGAGGCAGAGTCAGGGCTGTTTGGTGGATCCATGCTGCCTGCTGTACTGATGGTAGTCATGATATGGAGATGCCGGCGTTGGACTGGGGTAAGCACAGTAAGAAGTCTCACAACACCAGGTTAAAGTCCAACAGGTTTATTTGGTAGCAAATACCATAAGCTTTCGGAGCACAGCTCCTTCGTCAGATGGAGTGGAAATGTGCTCTCAAACAGTGCAAACAGACACAGAAATCAAGTTACAGAATACTGATTAGAATGCGAATCTCTACAGCCAGCCAGGTCTTAAAGGTACAGACAATGTGGGTGGAGGGAGCATTAAACACAGGATAAAGAGATGTGTATTGTCTCCAGACAGAACAGCTAGTGAGATTCTACAAACCCAGGAGGCAAGCTGTGGGGGTTACTGATAATGTGACATAAATCCAACATCCCGGTTTAGGCCGTCCTCATGTGTGCGGAACTTAGCTATCAGTTTCTGGGAGCAGTGCTCCGAAAGCTTATGGTATTTGCTACCAAATAAATCTGTTGGACTTTAACCTCGTGTTTTGAGACTTCTTACTGTGCCTGCTGTACTCACAGTGGTGGGGGACTTGGACCCTGAAGGTGACTACCTGGAGGATGACAGCTGCTCAGTGGTGGGCATGGGGATGAGTTGGAGTCTATCTGCAGTGAGGCAGTGGACGCCCTCGTGCTTCCCACTAAGTCGCCCCTCATTCTTCTGGAGAACTCTGGGACTTTTTATATTCCAATCTCATAGAACATAGAACAGTACAGCACAGAACAGGCCCTTCGGTCCACGATGTTGTGCCGACCTTCATCTGAAACCAAGATCAAGCTATCCCACTCCCTACCATCCTGGTGTGCTCCATGTGCCTATCCAATAACCGCTTAAATGTTCCTAAAGTGTCTGACTCCACTATCACTGCAGGCAGTCCATTCCACACCCCAACCACTCTCTGCGTGAAGAACCTACCTCTGATATCCTTCCTATATCTCCCACCATGAACCCTATAGTTATGCCCCCTTGTAATAGCTCCATCCACCCGAGGAAATAGTCTTTGAACGTTCACTCGATCTATCCCCTTCATCATTTTATAAACCTCTATTAAGTCTCCCCTCAATCTCCTCCGCTCCAGAGAGAACAGCCCCAGCTCCCTCAACCTTTCCTCATAAGACCGACACTCCAAACCAGGCAGCATCCTGGTAAATCTCCTCTGCACTCTCTCCAGCGCTTCCACATCCTTCTTATAGTGAGGTGACCAGAACTGCACGCAATATTCCAAATGCGGTCTCACCAAGGTCCTGTACAGTTGCAGCATAACCCCACGGCTCTTAAACTCCAACCCCCTGTTAATAAAAGCTAACACACTATAGGCCTTCTTCACAGCTCTATCCACTTGAGTGGCAACCTTTAGAGATCTGTGGATATGGACCCCAAGATCTCTCTGTTCCTCCACAGTCTTCAGAACCCTACCTTTGACCCTGTAATCCACATTTAAATTTGTCCTACCAAAATGAATCACCTCACATTTATCAGGGTTAAACTCCATTTGCCATTTTTCAGCCCAGCTTTGCATCCTATCTATGTCTCTTTGCAGCCTACAACACCCCTCCAGCTCATCCACTACTCCACCAATCTTGGTGTCATCAGCAAATTTACTGATCCACCCTTCAGCCCCCTCCTCTAAGTCATTAATAAAAATCACAAAGAGCAGAGGACCAAGCACCGATCCCTGCGGCACTCCGCTAGCAACCTGCCTCCAGTCCGAAAATTTTCCATCCACCACCACCCTCTGTCTTCGATCAGATAGCCAGTTACCTATCCAATCGGCCAACTTTCCCTCTATCCCACACCTCCTTACTTTCATCATAAGCCGACCATGGGGGACCTTATCAAACACCTTACTAAAATCCATGTATATGACATCAACCGCCCTACCTTCATCAACACACCTAGTTACCTCCTCAAAAAATTCTATCAAATTTGTGAGGCACGATTTGCCCTTCACAAATCCGTGCTGACTATCCCGGATTAATCCGCATCTTTCTAAATGGTCGTAAATCCCATCCCTAAGGACCTTTTCCATCAATTTACCAACCACCGAAGTCAGACTAACCGGTCTATAATTACCAGGGTCATTTCTATTCCCTTTCTTAAACAGAGGAACAACATTTGCCACTCTCCAGTCCTCCGGCACCATCCCCGTGGACAGCGAGGACCCAAAGATCAAAGCCAAAGGCTCTGCAATCTCATCTCTCGCCTCCCAAAGAATCCTAGGATACATTTCATCAGGCCCAGGGGACTTATCGACCTTCAGTTTATTCAAAACTGCCAATACATCCTCCCTCCGAACATCTATTTCCTCCAGCCTATTAGCCTGTAACACCTTCTCTTCCTGAAAAACATGGCCCCTCTCCTTGGTGAACACTGAAGAAAAGTATTCATTCATCACCTCGCCTATCTCTACTGATTCCATACACAAGTTCCCACCACTGTCCTTGACCGGCCCTAACCTCACCCTGGTCATTCTTTTATTCCTCACATAAGAGTAAAAAGCCTTGGGGTTTTCCTTGATCCGACCCGCCAAGGACTTCTCATGTCCCCTCCTAGCTCTCCTCAGCCCCTTTTTCAGCTCATTCCTTGCTAACTTGTAACCCTCAATCGAGCCATCTGAACCTTGTTTCCTCATCCCTACATAAGCTTCCCTCTTCCTTTTCACAAGACATTCCACCTCTTTTGTGAACCACGGTTCCCTCACTCGGCCATTTCCTCCCTGCCTGACAGGGACATACCTATCAAGGACACCCAGTATTTGTTCCTTGAAAAAGTTCCACTTTTCATCAGTGCCTTTCCCTGACAGTTTCTGTTCCCATCTTATGCCCCCTAATTCTTGCCTAATCGCATCATAATTACCTCTCCCCCAATTGTAAGCCTTGCCCTGCCGTCCGGCCCTATCCCTCTCCATTGCAATAACAAAAGACACCGAATTGTGGTCACTATCTCCAAAGTTCTCTCCCACAACCAAATCTAACACTTGGCCCGGTTCATTTCCCAGTACCAAATCCAATGTGGCCTCACCCCTTGTCGGCCTATCCACATATTGTGTCAGGAAACCCTCCTGCACACACTGCACAAAAAGTGCCCCATCCAAACTATTCGACCTACAAAGGTTCCAATCAATATTTGGAAAGTTAAAGTCCCCCATGACAACTACCCTGTGACCCCCACAGTCGCCAGAACAGAGTCCAGCTAGCCCTCGACCCCTGATCCGATTTGACACTGCTGGTCCAGTTTGCTCGTGTCTTCTCGAAGGTGGCGCCAGATTCTTAAACAAGCAGCACTGGCTACAATGTTTCTTTCTGGGCTCTTGAGGGAGCGAGGGCCGCACCTTGCTCTAAGCACTAAGAAGTGGTGTTGTTGAAGGCAGCACAATACTTTTGACATGAAGGTGTCCATAGCCAACCTCAGCATCAATGGAGTCAGAGATGCACAACAGCTTCCAGAACTTCTCGGTCCTCCGGGACAGGAGGTTTGCGGTGTGCCTCCAGCAAGAAACCCACACCACCTTCAGAGACAAAGCCACATGGCTCCTGGAGTGGTGAGGGGAGTCTACGTGAGCCACCTACCACCTAGTTCTAGCGAGATGGCTATCTTGTTGGCCCCACATTTTCAGCCGGATATCAAGGAGCCTGTGCCAGGCCGATTGCTGCAACAAACAACTTTCTATGAACAAGTGTCCATTCATCTTAGCACCATCAATGTGAGCAAGTGCATCATCCTTGGTGGGGGCAGGGGGGATTTTAACTGCACCCTTGAGGCCGGGACCACCTTGGTGCCAGCATGCATTCAGGCTCAGGACGCACTTTGTCGCCCTGAACTGATTACTGTACACTGCCGCAGAGTGTCTCGTTAAGGTTAGTGGGTCCCTAACGGCGCCCCTTCGCCATGGGAGAGGAGTGCAGCAGGGCTGCCCCTTTTCTGGCCAACTGTATTCTATCTGCGTGGAGCCATTCTGCGCCTCCTGCGAAGGAGATTGTCGGGATTAACTCTGCACAGGCTGGGCATCAGAGTGGTCCTGTTGGCTTATGCTGATGATGTCCTTCTCATGTTCATCCACCTTGACCAGCAGTGGATGCGCGAGTGCCAGGCTGTGTACCCTCCCGTGTCCTCTGCCAGGATCAACTGGGCCAAGTGCTCCAGACTCCTGGTCAGTCCGTGGCCGATGGAGCTCAGGCTTTTCACCGAGAGCAGGACCAGCCTCCTCTGCTTGGGAGTCCATCTTTGCCCAGCTGAGAAATCCTGGCCTGCAAATTGGCAAGAGCTGGAGGCCAAAGTCACCACTCGCTTAAATTACTGGACAGGACTGCTCCCAGTGCTGTCTTACAGGTTCTCATCATAAACAAGCTGATTGCCTCCATGCTATGGTACTGACTGGTCACTGTGACCCTTCCTCTTGACTTTGTCACGAACATCCATAGAAATTTCATACAGTCCTTCTGGGACAAAAGACTGCACTGGGTCGCTGCTGATGTTCTGAATCTTCTGCCTAGGAAGCGCAGTCAGGCGCCGTGTGCCTTTGTACCCAGGTGGTGACCTTCCGCTTTCAGACCCTGCACCGATACTTTACATTCAGCTCCCTCCTGGTGTGCTCTGGCAACGTATTTCTTCGGCCAGGTGCACAGCCTGAATTATGATGTGCAGCTCCTATTCATAGACCTGAGGGGGTCTTTGAAACTCCCTGCTGGCGTTGCCCACCTTTTACCAGGACCTCCTTAAAGTCTGGGACACGGTCACCTCGTGCTGCAGCTCTCTCCCGTCTCGAGTAGCAGCTGTTGTCCGGGAGCCGTTGCTCAGGAATCTGCTCAGCCACCAACTCCATTTCCGGTGGCTGCCAGGGTGACTAAGGTCGGGGGTGTGCTGGGTGGCGGTGGAGTGGGCTGGATGGCACCCCATGAGTTGGCTCAATGCGCAGCAGCGAGCGTTCAGCCATCTATGACCTCAATTTCTCAGATCCCACATCACATGGTCTCGAGAAGGCGCATCTGTACGGTGGAATACCATCTGTGTGTACTCCTGTTTGGACAGAATTTCACATTTGCCCCAAGCCCAGACCTACTCACTCAGGGCTGGAGCCCCACAGTTTGAGCCACCTCCCCAAATGCCCTCTGTGCCCTTTGCCACTGTGCAGAGGGATTTCCTGTATGGGCAGCTGCCGCACACCTTCCACTTCTGTGCCCTCACCCATCGCTTGGACATGCCTTGGGCATTCCTTGTTGTTGTCTGGCGGCAGAGGTCCCCAGCGGAGACCCCTCTATGGAGGGATCCTCCCTCACTACAACAGAGACCTGGGGTGCAGAGTAGTGCACGCAGCAGTACCATACAACCCAAATTTGCACCAGTTCACAGGCTCCCAAGAAACCTGCCCTTTTTGCGACCTTGTGGAATCCGTGGACCACATCTATGTTTCACGCTATAGACTGCATTCCCTTTTTTGTTATCTGAAAAACATTTTATTGATGTTTTGTTTGCATTTTAGTCCCACGCTCCTGATTTACGGGCACCTGGTACAGTGTGGGGCGGGGAAGGAGGAGGACCTCCTCGTGAACCTGCTCCTGGGCCTAGCTGAATGAGCTATAAACAGGTCTAGGGAGCGGGTGACCGAGGGGGCTGTCCAGCCTGAGTGCCTACCCCTCTACCACAGCTATATTCACGACCGGGTGTCCCTGGAGAGGGAGCATGCGGTGTCCACAGGTACCATCAAGGCCTTCCGTGCCCGCTGGGCACCACAGGGACTGGATTATATAATCGACCCCTTTAATCACCTTCTGGTCTAATACTTTAAGTTTCCCCTGCGCTTTGTTTTTTATTTTGGGCAGTCCCCCCCAGAGAGGCTGCTGTCATTGCTTTGTCTCTTAGTTTAATTAGTTTCACCAAAAAGAATGTTGGGGCTTATGTATGTACACCACAGTGTAGTGGCTTTACTTTATATTGAATAATAAACACTGTTCCTTTCCAGTCAGACTTCCTGAGTTATTACATCTCCCAATAATCCCACCCTACCAACACTGACTACTCAACTACCTGCCGACCACCCTACCTTCTCACCCACTTACCATACTTTCTCTCTGTAGCTTGTCAAAGTGGTATTTAATTTTACCAGAATTGAGAGATTGCTTTGCAGCCCCCATCCAGTAAGGATCCATGCATGTCATGGAAAGCTGAGGGTCATGTCTTCCTCCACGTTGGCGATTGCTCATCAGTCTCTGTCACGCACTTTTAATGCAAAGAGGACAAGGGCAAGGTCCAAAAGATATGAAACCCTGTCCAGCACTCAGACAAGGCTAGAGAAGAGCGCGGATGTTGCGGAGAAAGAAAGTGCACCTGTAGAGGCATCACAGCAGATACCTGTACCCTCCACCTGCCTAGGGGCACACAGCTTGGTGGGTATTTAGTTTAGGAAGGGTCTCACATTCTGGCGGTCATCGCATGGACATATATCTGTAGCAAAAGGAGGCAAGTTCGGCCAAGCTCACCAGCACTTGCAGGAGTGCTGGGGAAGATGAACCTGGGAGGTTCAAGCCTGATGATGGTACTCCAGATTCGGCCTTCCAATTGATGCTGAAGAGGCAGCAAGAGACAGGGCTACATCAGGCAGAGATATCAGAGGCCCTCATCAGAGTGCCGCGTGAGGAGGAGGAGGACATTCGCCTACACTCTGATGGACTGGTGTTAATCTGTGCATGCGTGGGGGTCTCTATAGGGAGGGTGGTGGACTCAATGGAGAACCTGGTCCAACAGATTCTACTGGAGATGCACTCAGACCTGCATTGCATTGCTGTAACCATGAGTGAGCTTTCGCATTGACTACATGAAGTTTAAAGTTTAGTTTTTAAAAAGTTTATTTTATTAGTGTCACAAGTAGACTGACAGTAACACGGCAATGAAGTTATTGTGAAAATCCCCTAGTCGCTACACTCTGGCACCTGTTCGGATATACTGAAGGAGAATTTAACATGGCTAATATACCTCATCAGCATGTCTTTTGGACTTGTGGGAGAAAACCCTCGCAGATACGAGGAGAACGTGCAGACTCTGCACAGGCAGTGACCCAAGCCAGGAATCGAACCTGGGTCCCTGGCACTGTAAGGCTAACCATTGTGCCAAGAGAGCGACACAGAACCGTGACCTCCCTCCAGATACCCTTGCCTCTCAGGAGTCAGGCAGGGCCTTCGGACACCCAAAGGGAGAAGGAGCAGCAGTTGGGCACCCCGGGTCCTCTACTCAAGACTCTCTGGTGTCTGGTCGTTCCGAATTCCCCTTGCCTTTGACCCCTTCAGCCTTGTCCTATGTAAACGCAGAGGGAACAGCTGCCCCACAGCAGGACAGCTGAAGTAAGCCAAGGCCGTCCAGGCCTCAGGTCTCCAGAGGATGGCCGCCAAGACAATCCAAGACAACAGAGCCAATTGGTCAGCAGGCTGTCTCCACTCCTGTTGTGGATGTTGAGGCAGGTGGTGGGGGAGGGGGCACTCAGAAGAAGTGTTAGGGAAAGAAGTTCTGATTTCACAAGTGGTTGAATGGGCACACTATGACTGTTACTCTTATCACACTTCATCACTTATCACACGTCATCTTCCGAGCAACACCCCGTGTTCCTCGGAATCAGGTATGTGCAGGGAGGCAGAGGTCTTTGCCAGGGTCCTTGTGATCCATGTGCAAGAAGTCTCTAGTGCACTCTGAACCTTTGCCCTTCATGCTCTCTCTGTACCAAAGGTCCCAGCATTGTCAATACTACACGCTGGGCTTCCCCTTTTGTTATCCAGGTGAGCTGACCTACATCTCCACCCAACCTTCAATGATCTAACTCCTATGCAGCATCAAGAGATCTCCACCACAAGGATAGTAGCTTTCAGCTATGGTCATCATCACCTTTGAGGTTGAGCCTAATTCCTTCTCTCCCTCCCCCAATAACCATTGTTAATTGTTGGGGATCAGATCAGAAACTCCAAGGTATATTATGAAGTTAGCCTAGACCCCAACTTTCACATTTGATTTTGGCACTAGAGTGAACATAAGGTGTTTCACTCCAGATATGATGCAATTGACCCACTAGGAAGCTTTTATCAAAACAATATTTATTTTAGGAACACAGTTAGAATATAACAAAAAAGAATTTGCATAACTTTTACCAATTAAAATACTTAAGTATAGCAGAATAATTCTTAACAACTAGCAATTTCTATACTTCCAATTTAAAGCAATATTCTCATAGACATCCACCCTCTTTCAGACCTAGTAAGCACAAAAAAAGTATGTTTACGTGTTGCTAGATTTCCAGCCTTTTAACACCTCTGGACAGAAATCCCGACGGCAGTTTCCAGGGAAGGATATATCCTTAAAATGGCACAACTTCAGAGAAGTAAACCTAGTCTCTGGCAGCTCCTAGTCTCCAGACCTCAGAGACAGAAAGTGATACCTCATTCTCTGCAGCTTCCAAACAGCAACTCTCAGAAAGATCCACTCTCATGCAGCAGAATCTGAGAAAGAGACTTATCTCTTGGCAGATTCTAGTCTCCAATTTCAGAGAGGGGAAAAGAGAGGCACTGCTCTCTCTCAACTCAAAATAGGATCTAAACTGTACTAAGCTTGAGTTCTCTGTGTGAGCCTAGCTCCACCCAGTCATATGACCTTACCTGTCAATCAACCTAATCAAGTCCTAATCTGCGAAACTCCAGGGGAACCACTAAAAACAAAAGAACAGCATTAGCCCAAATTAAAATAAATATTCTAGCAATTATGCAGCTGCAGTAACAATACAGGATGCCGGTTATAGACAGAATGTCATCGATAATTTAAAAAACTGCTAAAACAGATCCTGCACAAGGAACATGACAACACATTGCTTAAAGGCACAGCATCGTCACACCATTGACAACCTAAGAATCACATCTGACTTCCCCACGGTCACACTTCAACCCACCCTATCATCTTGCGTCCCATTCAGGTCAATGTTGAATGGCTCTGCCTTCCTGAGCAGTCCACCCCCATCATGATAGATATACCCCTTCATCCTGCTGTCACTCCCCAAAACTGCATAACACTCTGCATCCCCTTCAACAACCCTGAGCACCTGTTCACTCAACATCATTGTACCCTCACCAGCCCACCCTACAGGCTCCCACCACTCCCTTTAACCATCACCATCCAATCCTGTCATCAGTACCCTCAGTCTGCCCCCAGTATTCCTCCATTGATGCCATATTACATGCCAAAAAGTGTATATGCTACATTGGTCATGATGTTTTCTGGACTGGCATGATTTCCCGTTGGTAGGCCAGATGATCAAGAAGGAGCGGGCAGGGTAGTTGATTGTGGTTGGGTCTTCATCCCAGGCCAGATGCAAATTAGTTTCACACCAGCCTCTGCTAGGAATTGCAACCCGCCATGGCGGGTGGGAGCACAAGATCCCGCCATCATTTTCTGTCGTCAGGTAACCAGTTTTTCAGCTCCCGCTACATTGTCCCTCCTCCACCCTCCATTAAACTCGCCATGGAGGGAATGGAAAATTCCACCCAATTAAAGTGGCAGATGACGGGAACCATCAGGGAAATTGAAAATCATGGCCCCACACACCTCTGAATCAGGAGATGAAAATTCAGCCCCGAGAGAGCACAAATAAATTACTAATGTCTAGGAGACCTGGATACTAAACAATATTCCACATCCTTCCAATATACACTTGATGAATATTGAACAGGTTTACAGCAGCATCTGAGATGAAGCCCCGCATTGTGCATGGTTCAAATCCAAGGCCACAATCTGTAGTGAATTGTTGGATAGCAGCTATCCAACTTCACTTCTCACAGTTCATTTTATTAGTGATGTTAGAGCACAAAAAATATTAAATTATTTTAAAGATAGGGTGCTGTTTGCTTCATAAGTGAAGCCTTGGACAAAGTATTTGATTCTAAGAATTCAAAGAAAAGAAAATGAACTATAGGACTACCTATGAACTATAGGATGCAAAGCTGGGCTGTAAAATGGCAAATGGAGTTTAACCCTGATAAATGTGAGGTGATTCATTTTGGTAGGACTAATTTAAATGTGGATTACAGGGTCAAAGGTAGGGTTCTGAAGACTGTGGAGGAACAGAGAGATCTTGGGGTTCATATCCACAGATCTCTAAAGGTTGCCACTCAAGTGGATAGAGCTGTGAAGAAGGCCTATAGTGTGTTAGCTTTTATTAACAGGGGGTTGGAGTTTAAGAGCCGTGGGGTTATGCTGCAACTGTACAGGACCTTGGTGAGACCACATTTGGAATATTGTGTGCAGTTCTGGTCACCTCACTATAAGAAGGATGTGGAAGCGCTGGAAAGAGTGCAGAGGAGATTTACCAGGATGCTGCCTGGTTTGGAGGGTAGGTCTTATGAGGAAAGGTTGAGGGAGCTAGGGCTGTTCTCTCTGGAGTGGAGGAGGCTGAGGGGAGACTTAATAGAGGTTTATAAAATGATGAAGGGGATAGATAGAGTGAATATTCAAAGACTATTTCCTCGGGTGGATGGAGCTATTACAAGGGGGCATAACTATAGGGTTCGTGGTGGGAGATACAGGAAGGATATCAGAGGTAGGTTCTTTACGCAGAGAGTGGTTGGGGTGTGGAATGGACTGCCTGCAGTGATAGTGGAGTCAGACACTTTAGGAACATTTAAGCGGTTATTGGATAGGCACATGGAGCACACCAGGATGATAGGGAGTGGGATAGCTTGATCTTGGTTTCAGATAAAGCTCGGCACAACATCGTGGGCCGAAGGGCCTGTTCTGTGCTGTACTGTTCTATGTTCTATGTTCTAACAACCAACTGATTTTTTTCCACTGCTTGTGTTTTATCAAGGTGAGCATCATTGTGTTAAATGTTCTTGGGAAAATGCCATTTATGCTTCTGACAGCTCTAGACAAATCATCCACAAGTTATTATCTAAAATCTTAAAGACATGGAAGATGTGCCATCTGGGCAAAAACGTGCTGTTAAAACAATTCATTGTTGGGAAAAGTTGGGTCAGGGAGTCCTTTCTCTGAGGTTTAAATTTTGGAATACTGACAGAATCATCACCTGTCAGCCATTATAGCTCGAATACGAAAACCATATTATTCCTAATGACATTGCTGTCTAATGATAAATTAATAATCATTGAAATGGCCTGAAAAATGCCAGCATGTAGCAGGTTGTCTGAGCAGTATAATTTTTCATCCATTCAATATGGAAGCAACAAAGTGGAAAAAGATGAGGGAAAGCAATGAAAATGATATGTGCTTTTAACATCAGAAATAGAAGTAGAGTGTGATGTGTTAGTGTCTGAGATG
This sequence comes from Mustelus asterias, assembly GCF_964213995.1. Taxonomy (NCBI): domain Eukaryota; kingdom Metazoa; phylum Chordata; class Chondrichthyes; order Carcharhiniformes; family Triakidae; genus Mustelus; species Mustelus asterias. The sequence continues at coordinate 39,603,294 of NC_135818.1, forward strand.
AGTGTGTGTGTGAGAGAAAGAAGAGTGTGTATGAGAGAGATGCGTCTGCATGTGAGAGAGATGTGTGTGGGGGATAGAGTTTTGAGTGTGTATGTGAGACAGAGAGAAGTGTGCGTGAGAGAAATAGATATGAGTGTGTGTGTGTGTTTGAGAGAGATAGATGTGTGTGCGTAAGAGAGATGAGTGCGTGTGTATACGTCGGAGATGAGTGTGTGCATGTAAGAGATATATGTATGTTTGTGTGCAAGATATTTGTAGGTTTGAAAGAGAGAGGTGTGTGTGTGAGAGAGAGATGTGTGAGACAGTTTTGAGTGTATCTGTTAGATATAAATAGGCACGTGTGTGAAAGAGTGATTTGAGTGTGTGTATGTGGGAGTGATTGAGTGTGTGTGCGTGTGATGTCAGTCTGTGAGAGATGTCAGTGTGTGAGAGATATTTGTTTGTTTGTGAGAGTTTTGAGTGTGGTGAGAGAAATTTGAGTATGTATGTGTGTGATAGAGATGTGAGTGTATGATAAAGATGAGTATGCGGTAGAGTAATGTGTGAGAGAAATGAGTGTGTGTTTGTGAGAGATGTGTGTGAGGTAAGTGTGTGCGCATGTGAGAGTTTTGAGTGTGTGTGGGAGATATACTAGTGTGTGTGAGAGATCTGTGTGTGTGAGTGATATGAATGTGTTGCGTGTGACAGATATGTATATGTGTGAGAGATATGCACGGGAGGGAGATGTGTGGGTGTGTGTGAGTGAGAAGATGAGTGTGTTGCGCATGAGAGTGATATATTTTTGTGTAAGAGATACATGTGTGAGTGGGAGAGTGCGATCTGCGCGTGAGAGATGAGTGTGTGAGAGAAAGAAATATGAGTGTGTGTGTGTTTGTGTGTGAGATATGAGTGTGTGTGAGATACGAGTGTGTGTGAGAGATACGAGTGTGTGTGAGAGATACGAGTGTGTGTGTGAGAGATACGAGTGTGTGTGTGAGAGATACGAGTGTCTGTGTGTGAGATACGAGTGTCTGTGTGAGAGATATGAGTGTGTGTGAAAGATACGAGTGTGTGTGTGAGAAATACGAATGTGTGTGAGATGTGTGTTTGTCTATGAGAGATCTGTGTGTTTGTGAAAGTGATACAAGTATGTGTGTGTGAGAGAGAGAGATATGAATATGTGTGTGACAGATTTGTGTGTGAATGGGATTTTTGTGTATTTGTGAGAGTTTTGATTGTGTGTGAGAGAGATGTGTGTTTGTGTGACAGAGAGATGTGTGTGTGTGCACATGATGGCGATAAGTGTCTGAAGGAGACCAGAGTATGTGTGTGTATCTGTGTAAGAAAGATGGGTGTATGAGAGTAATGAGTGCATGTGTGTGTGTGTGAGAGAGATCAATCTGTGTGAGAAAGATGAATGTGTGTGTGTATGCATGGGAGAGATGCGTGTGTGTTTGTGAGAGGGGTGTATGTGTGTGTATGCATGCGAGGGCGAGATGAATGTGTGTGTGTTTGTGAGAGAGATGAGTATGTGTATGCGTGGGAGGGGTGAGTGTGCGTATATGCATGGGTAACATGAGTGTGTGTGGGGGAGAGAAATGTGTGTAAGATATATGAGTGTGTGTGAGAGTTTTGAGTGTGTGTGAGATATGATTGTGTGTGAGAGAGTTAAGTATGTATATGTGTGTGAGATATGCATGTGTGAGAGAATGACAGAGATAAGTGTCTTTGAGAGGCGTGTTTGTGAGTCTGTGTATGATAGATGAGTGTGTGAGAGCTGAGTGCTTTTGTGCGAGAAACATGGAGATGCATGTGTGCATGTTTGCGTGGGAGAGATAAGTGTGCGTGTTTGTGTGGGAGATGAGCGCGCGCCTATGTGTGGGAGAGATGAATGCGTGCATATTCATGGGAGAGATGAGTGTGTGTGTATACGTGGGATGAGTGTGTGCATGGGAGGGAAATGTATGTGTGTGTGCGCAAGAAGGATTCTTCTGTGTGTTTGAAAGAGAGATGTGAGCATGTGAGTGAGAGAGAGAGATATAGATATGAGTGTGTTATTTTTGGAGGCCCAAAATGTCAAAATGGAATAATCTTCTTACAGAAGATTGATCTGTTCACAAACTTTGTCAGAACATGTTCCTTTGCATACTCTCTCAACTTCACATAGAATCATAGAAATCATAGAAACCCTACAGTGCAGAAAGAGGCCATTTGGCCCATCAAGTCTGCACCGACCACAATCCCACCCAGGCCCTACGCCCATATCCCTACATATTTTACCCGCTAATCCCTCTAATCTACGCATCTCAGGACACTAAGGGGCAATTTTAGCATGGCCAATCAACCTAACCCGCACATCTTTGGACTGTGGGAGGAAACCGGAGCACCCGGAGGAAACCCACGCAGACGCAAGGAGAACGTGCAAACTCCACACAGACAGTGACCAAGCCGGGAATCGAACCCAGGTCCCTGGAGCTGTGAAGCAGCAGTGCTAACCACTGTGCTACTGTGCCGCCCACATGTGTGTGGTCAGGGCCATTCAGAAAGGTCATTTTATTTCTGTTCCCTTTCTTATTAACTGGCCGTAGTTCCTCTGTCAAGCAGTCCAACTCCTTTGTTTGCTCTGGATCTTCACCATCACTTTCCACACACACTTTGGCAAAGATACATAGCAGATTGTCTTCCTTGATGTCAGAACCCATTGCAACCATGGTTCCAGAAGTGTGTAAGATACGAGTGTGTGTGAGAAAAAGAGAGAAGACTGCGTGTGTGGGAGAGGGATACGAGTGTGTGCGAGAGGGGGATACCAGTGTGTGTGACAGAGAGATATGCATGCGTGTGTGTGAGAGAGAAAGACAAATGTGTGTGGGAGAGAGTTTTGAATTATGAAGATAGCCTAGCCTAGACCCTAACTTTTACATTTGATTTTGGCATTAGGTGAGCATAACATGTTTCACTCCAGGTATGATTCAAGTAACACACTAGGAAGCTTTTATTAAAACAAATTTTATTTAAAAACACAGTTAAAATGTAACAAAAATAATTAGCATAACTTTCACCAATTAAAATATTTAAACATGACAAAATATAATTCTTAACAGCCAGTTATTGTTACGAGGTGGAGGTGATTTTTCCCTCTGCTCAATTTTGGATATACCTCACCTCGTAACCTTATATGAATGTGTGTGAGGTTGTAGGAAGTTATTGGTTTTGGTAAATTAAAGCAGGATCTGACACACTTTATCATGAACAATTAACAGGTCTTTATTTTTAAACTGGTGACAACCTTATTAAAACAATTAACAAACTGAATAAGATCCCAATTAAATGCTGTTGAAATATTACAAGACTCCTTCAGGAATAACAAAATAAATCATTACAGAATTCAGTCACTCTCAACTATTATACAACCAGACATCTTTTGGAAGTATGAACTTTCTCCGGTGATGCTCCCATCTGAAATACTTTGAATTAGTATCTCTCTTTATTTAGATGATGATTTTATGAAGACATACATGAAACTGCAGGATTTACATGAGAGCCTCGCCTTCCCTCCTTCCGACTCAAGGGGTGGCAAACATACTCTGATCGTTATCCCTCCTTGTTCAGATTTATATACCTGGAATTACCTCACAGTATTTCTGCAATCTGAGTGGCTTGAGGCTGTCAACAACTCTCACATTTGAATTCCATTGGCTCTGTGTCTCTGCGTGCTTGCTTTAAACTCACTGGTCCAATTCAAAAGCCTGTTTTGATTAGGTTGGAACATTGACTGCTAGGCTTTGATACAATGTTGCAAAAATCAGCTTCTGCAGCCTGCTCTCTGCACTTTAAAATCCACTCATAAAGACCCCCTTTTTTTAAAGACACAATGCTATATGATTTCTTTTTTTGGTTTTAGCATTTCTTTTCACTATTTACATGTATCAAACACCACATTTCTAACCCTACATGTGCAACTTCACAACACCATCTCTTTTGTTCCAATTTAGCAGTATCCCCACATATACATAAATCTCTTCTTTGGAACCAGTTGGCACAGAAAACAAAAATACTTTTACGTGGCTGCAAGATTTCTGGCCTTTAACGCCTCAGGAGAGTGACCCAGACAGACACCTGTCTTCTAATTCTCATGCAGCAACTTCCAGAGAAAGCTCCACTCCCAAACAGCTAAATCTCAGAGACTTATTTCCTGGCAGATTCCAGTCTCCACTTTACCAAGCAATACAGAGAAAATGACTTCTCTCTCAAGATCCCCAAAAGCAGACTGCCTTGAGTTATCTGTGGAAGCCTAGCCCCACCCAGTCATCCTATTTTACCAATCAATCGACCTAATCAAACCCTACTCTGCAAGATCCCAGGGAAAACACAAAATAACAGAATCTTGCATTAGTTCAGATTAAAACAACCATTGTATCAATTAAGATCAATTATGCTGCTACTGAAACAAAAGAGGATGCTGGTTACAGAATGGCTCAGATAATAAAAACAAACTGTTACACAAGATCCTGCACAAAAAACATGGCAAATACATTTTTTAAAAGCACAGTATCGTCACAGTGTGTATGAGAAAGGCATGTGTGCGTGAGAGGTGTCAGAGAGATCCAAGTATGTGTGAGAGAGATGACAGTGCGTGAGGGAGAGATATCTGTGCATGCGAGAGAGAGATACGAGTGTGTGTGAGAGAGATATGAGTATGTGTGCGCACAACAAAGATCAGAGTGTCTGAGGGAGATGAGTGTGAGAGAGTCTGTGTGAGAGTCATGAGTGCATGTGTGTGTGTGAGAGAGATCTGTGTGTCTGCGGCAGAGAAAGATGTGTGTGTGAGACGAGTGTGTGTGACAAAGAGATATGAGTGTGTGTGCATGACAGAGTTAAGAGTGTCTGAGAGAGATGAGTGTGTGTCTGTCGTTGTAAGATAAATTAGTCTGAGTCTGTGTGAGAGACAGAGAGGGGTGTGTTTGTGTGAGATATGAGTGTGTGCGTGTATGCATGGGAGAGATGAGTGTATAGGGGGAAGAAAGGTGTTTGTGTTTGTGTGAGAGATGTGTGTGTGTGAGATAAGTGTGTGTGAGATACGAGTTTGTGTGCGTGAGAGAGTAATATGAGTATGTGTGTGAAAGTGATACAAATGTGTGCATGAGAGAGTGAAACAAGTGTGTGCGCATGGGAGAGAGATATGTGGCAGCTTTCTGGATGACATCAAGAATTATGGAGATAGTATGAGAAAGTGGCACTGAGGTAGATGATCAACATGATTTAAGTGAATGATGGAGCAGGCTCAAATAGTCTACTCGCGTTCCTATATTCTTGAATACTTACTCTTTGCTCATAACCATCCACTGAAATGTATGTTAAGTTCTATTATAATGAAAGTATAAAGAACTTGCTTTTATATAGCAATCTGTCAGTACATCCCAAAGTGCTTCCCATCTACAGTATTATTTTTGAAGTTCAGTCACTGTTGTTTTTGTAGATAAATATGGCAATGAATCTGTGCACAGCCAGGTCCAACAATAATAATGAGAAGTTGACCAGTTAATTGTATTTTTGGACAGAGTTTGCGCAAGAAGGAATGCTGGTCAGCTCACTGGGCAAATTGTGTTCTACTTTCTGTAATGTTACCAGAACAAGGTAAGGTGGCCTCAATTTAATGCCTCAGCAAAAAGATAAATAATTACGTTTAATTGCATTTTGTCATATGTATCTCTCTTTTGTAATCCTTTTACTGACTAAAACTAAACAACCAAGAAAAATCCTTTAATAATGATATGTGCAAAGACTTCCTTACTATTCAAATCAAGGATAGTCAAATCCCTTCAATTGTATCCACAGGATTAAATTTCTTTGGCAACATATGTCTTATTAGTGCTACTCGATGCAAACAGAGTCTAGCTTACAGCATTCCCAAAGAAAGGTTATTTCTTTAGCCATTGTTAATGTTATAACAACCTATTTTGTTAAATTGGCAAACTGCCTAGGATTACATGTATGCACTAGGCACAGAACAGTTGCTGTGGTGTGATCTTCTATGTTGTTTATCATACAGTATACAGTCAATGGGGTTTAACAGTGCTGCTGATTCTGTTCCTGTCTCTATGTGGTTACCTTTTGCTCAAGAACAGTTCTTTTATTTTTGATTTCTAAGCCACAGTTACAATACTGTACAGCAGTCATTGAGGCAGTATCATTTATTCATGTTCTCAAGCAGACTGCTGCGAGGCCAGAAGATAATAGCAACCTCATTTATTCCAGGCTTTGAATGATCATATTTAATTCCCAGTGACAGCTGTCTCTGCAACATTAGCATTGCAAATCAGCATTAGTAATAGCTTAACACTGAACATGACTCAATTATGTTCAATCCCATGTGAGACAACCATGATAGGCTCTGCCTCGTATCTACGGAAATCTCGCTGTAAACCGTAATCCTTTAAAATAACCAAAATTAAATCATCTGCCTTTATTCTGACACTTTCCTTGAACTGAGCTAAAATCTTTATACAAATAACCCCAGATTACAGTAATATGCATTAACACTGACCTTTCTAGCTTTATGTTAATGTTTGTCTTAAAGGAGATTTGGTATCTGTTGAGTTAAAGCTTAAAACACCAACTGTATTTAGTAGCTTACAAAACTCCTGTGTTTTTATTAAAGAGTTATTAGTGAACTATATAAAAAATAGTTTATCTTTTTATGTTGAATGTGTTTGTGTTCTGTCATTGTAGCACTGTGATCATTTTAAAATGTGTTACAATTGCAGTGATTTCACTGATAGCCTTGATTCAAAAGTATGGAGAACCATCGAGAACACTGATCGATTTTGCGTTAATGAAAGTGACCTGATGTTGACATATAGATTACTTGGAAAGGAACATTGCAGTTTTATATTCATCATCATGAATGTTCTGTAGGCTCCCAATTCTTCTGTTTGGTAAAATGTTAATTATGTCTTACAGCTATTGATTTATTTAGGAAACAGAACTTTCTTTACCAAAGCTGTCACTCTTAAAGTATATGAGGAAACTTTACTACTGATAAATGTTTAAATATACACAAAAAATTCTTAATTAAAATGATGTTAATTATGAAATTAGTATATCTTCAATGAGTAATTATAGGGGATATCTTGGCTAGAATCCTGTGCAGGTAATGGAGATCTCGGCCAGAGAACTGGTAGAAGCCCCTGCATTGTTTACTCAGTAAGAAGTTTAACAACACCAGGTTAAAGTCCAACAGGTTTATTTGGTAGCAAAAGCCACTAGCTTTCGGAGCCTTAAGCTCCTTCTTCAGGTGAGTGGGAATTCTGTTCACAAACAGGGCATATAAAGACACAAACTCAATTTACAGAATAATGGTTGGAATGCGAATACTTACAGTTAATCAAGTCTAAAAGGTACAAACAATGTGAGTGGAGAGAGCATTAAGACAGGTTAAAGAGATGTGTATTGTCTCCAGACAGGACAGCCAGTGAGACTCTGCAGGTCCAGGCAAACTGTGGGGATTACAGACAGTGTGACATGAACCCAATATCCCGGTTGAGGCCGTCCTCATCTGTGCGGAACTTGGCTATCAGATTCTGCTCAGCGACTCTGCGCCATCGTGTGTCGTGAAGGCCGCCTTGGAGAGCGCTTACCCGAATATCAGAGGCCAAATGCCCGTGACCGCTGAAGTGCTCCCCAACAGGAAGAGAACAGTCTTGCCTGGTGATTGTCGAGCGGTGTTCATTCATCCGTTGTCGCAGCGTCTGCATGGTTTCTCCAATGTACCATGCCTCGGGACATCCTTCCCATCAGGTAGACAACGTTGGCCGAGTTGCAAGAGTATGTACCGTGTACCTGGTGGATGGTGTTCTCACGTGAGATGATGGCATCTGTGTCGATGATCCAGCACGTCTTGCAGAGGTTGCTGTGGCAGGGTTGTGTGGTGTCGTGGTCACTGTTCTCCTGAAGGCTGGGTAGTTTGCTGCGGACAATGGTCTGTTTGAGGTTGTGCGGTTGTTTGAAGGCAAGAAGTGGGGGTGTGGGGATGGCCTTGGCGAGATGTTCGTTTTCATCAATGACATGTTGAAGGCTCCGGAGGAGATGTCGTAGCTTCTCCGCTCCGGGGAAGTACTGGACGACGAAGGGTACTCTGTCCACCGTGTTCCGTGTTTGTCTACTGAGGAGGTCGGTGTGGTTTTTCGCTGTGGCGCGTCGCAACTGTCGATCGACAGAGTACCAGTGGACAGAGTACCCTTCGCATTCCAACCATTATTCTGTAAATTGAGTTTGTGTCTTTATATGCCCTGTTTGTGAACAGAATTCCCACTCACCTGAAGAAGGAGCTTAAGGCTCCGAAAGCTTGTGGCTTTTGCCACCAAATAAACCTGTTGGACTTTAACCTGGTGTTGTTAAACTTCTTACTGTGTTTACCCAGTCCAACACCGGCATCTCCACATCTTGTTCTACTCAGGCCAGGGGTGAGTGATGGTGTGAAGGGAATGTGGGGGGGGGAGGGGAGTTGTGTGTGGGATGGTCAACAGCAATGACATGAGGGTGGCTCTCAGCAGGACACCCTTCCCAATGCTGTGTCCTTTGAACAAGGGTCCAGCCACAGGAACTCATAAGGAACCCAGCAGAATTTGCTTCTTGTACACCCTGCATGGCAAGGCCCCATCGGCTGCTGGGTTAATACCAGCAGCGGCAGGATGAGGCCCTCTTAGGAATGAATTGTCCACTCAGGGGCCTCCATTGGCAGCAGGGTCGGAAGCCATCCATGGGCCACAAGCTTAATTGAGGTAGAGGCGGAAAGGTAGGAAGTCCTCAACTGCCACCCTCCTGCCTGATTAAATGCCCTGTGATGCCCAACGTGCCACAGGGTAGGGCATAAGATTGCGAGCTATGTTTCAGATAATATTCAAATAACACTTCCAGCTAAGGAGTATCAACTATTTTTTAAAAACATATTTTATGATATGTGGACTTGACGTTATAAAACAGTGATTATTTGTATGAAGGTATTTAACTTATAGGATATATTCCTGTAAGTGCTTTTCTTGGAAGAGAATTCCAAGAAATAACTAACGCTTTGGGGTTACCCCTTTTCTGCTTGTATTTAGTGCTGTGCACCTTTGTTAATCAGAAACAGATGGTTTACTGTGTCTGTTTTGAGACAAATCATGGGTTGTATATAGGAAATTTAATCTAACTGAGGCCCTTTATCATTGGACAGAAACATTTACTTCCAACCACACAGTTGAGATTGGAAGTTGGCATGCGGATATCTGAGTGAAAAATCCCATCTCACTATAGAACAGCGCATTGGAGCATCAGCGCAATGACAGATTGCAAATCTACCACTTGGTAATTCTGCACAATGCAACCCCTGATAATTCCATATCATAAAATGGATATCAATAATTACTCTTTGAAAAATCTTCAAAGGAAGCCACACTCATTTACATGAAAGATAGAGTCAAGCTGAGGTGACAACATATTTTCTTTATTTATAATTTTTGAAATATTTTGAAATTATCGCAGCATTCCTGCTCAAATAAACTGCAGTTTTGTTTTATCAACAGATGCTTTCAGTAAGCCAAGATGTCCTTATTTATCGTAAGATCCCGACAGTGCAGAAGGAGGCCATTCGGCCCATCGAATCTTTACCAGTTTTCTGGCAGAGCATCTTACCCAGGCCCAAACCCCCTGCCCTATCCCAGTAACCCCACACAGTTACCATGGCTAATCAATAAGACCATAAGACATAGGAGCAGAATTAGGCCACTCGGCCCGTCGAGTCTGCTCCGCCATTAAATCATGGCTGATATTTTTCTCATCCCCATTCTCCTGCCTTTTCCCCATAACCCCTGATCCCCTTATCAATCAAGAACCTATCTATCTCTGTCTTAAAGACACTCAATGACCTGGCCTCCACAGCCTTCTGCGGCAAAGAGTTCCACAGGTTCACCACTCTCTGGCTGAAGAAATTCCTCCTCATCTCTGTTCATCTCAATCCACCGAACCTGCACATCTTTGGAATGTGGGAGGAAACTGCAGCACCTGGAGCAAACAGGGGGAGAATGTGCAACCTCCACAAAGACGGTCACCCAATGCTGGAATCAAACCCAGATCCCTGGTGCTGAGAGGCAGCAGCGCTACTACTGTGCCATCCTGGAAATGTAAAGTCTCTGACTGAGCACTCTCTCTCACCATGGCTTCCCAAATAATGCTTGGAAGGTATTACCAAGGAGGACTTCCCAGTATCAAATACAGATTATCAGAGCTCTGCGACTTTGATATCGGTGAAGCAGAGAATCTAGGTATGAAAAGCAAGCTAAAGAAGAATTATAGAATCGTACAATGGTTACAGTACAGAAGACGGCCATTTGCTTCCATCCTGACACTCTGCAAGATCAATTTACCGAGTGCCACTCTTCCGCCTTTTCCCTGTTGCCCTGCAAATTTTTCCTGTTCAGAGAATGATCAAATTACCTTTTGAATGCCTCATTTCCAGGCAGTGCATTCTAGAAACTAACCACTTTGCGTAAAAAAATGTTTTCCTCATGTCATCATTGAATCTTTAGCCAAGTACCTGTTTATCTGTTCGTAATATATATAAATGATTTGGAAGAAAATGTAACTGGTTTGATTAGTACGTTTGCGGATGACACAAAGGTTGGTGGATTTGTGGCTAGCGATGAGGACCATCAGAGGACACAGCAGGATATAGATCGGTTGGAGGCTTGGGTGGAGAGATGGCAGATGGAGTTTAATCCGGACAAATGTCAGGTAATGCATTTTGGAACGTCTAATAAAGATAGGAAATATACAGTAAATGGCAAAACCCTTAAGAGTATTGATAGACAAAGGGGGTGTACAGGTACACAGATCACTGAAAGTGGCAACGCAAGTGGAGAAGGTAGTCAAGAAGGCATACGACATGCTTGCCTTCATCGGCCGGGGCATTGAGTTTAAAAATTGGCAAGTCGTGTGGCAGCTTTATAGAACATTAGTTAGGCCGCACTTGGAATATAGTGTTCAATTCTGGTCGCCACACTACCAGAAGGATGTGGAGGCTTTGGAGAAGGTACAGAAAAGATTTACCAAGATGTTGCCTGGCATGGAGGGCATTAGCTATTAGTAGAGGTTGGAGAAACTTGGTTTGTTCTCACTGGAAGAACGGAGGTTGAGGGGCGACCTGATAGAAGTCTACATGATTATGAGAGGCATGGACAGAGTGGATAATCAGAAGCTTTTTCTCAGGGTGGAAGAGTCAATTACTAGGGGGCATAGGTACAAGGCAATTTTGTTACACAGAGGATGATGGGTGCCTGGAACTCGCTGCCGGGGGAGGTAGTGGAAGCAGATATGATAGCGACTTTTAAGGGGCGTCTGGACAAATACGTGAACACGATGGGAATAGAGGGATATGGTCCCCGGAAGGGTAGGGGGTTTTAGTTCAGTCGGGCAGCATGGTTGGTGCAGACTTGGAGGGCCAAAGGGCCTGTTCCTGTGCTGTAATTCTCTTTGTTCTTTGTACCTTAAAACTGTGAACTTTGGTCCTTGATCCTTTCATCAATGAGAACAGTTTCTCATGGGAACAACATCTCATCTTTCCTCATCCCATGAACCTTTTCTGCACCCTCTCTAAACCTTCAATATCCTTCCTGAATGAGGTGCTCAGAACTGGCTGCAATACTCCAGTTGAGGCAGAGCCAGTGTTTTATACAGGTTTATCATCAATTCCTTGTATTCATTTACTCTATGCCCTATTTATAAAGCTCAGGATCCCATATGCTTAATTAACCACCTCCTTTAATGTGCCCTACTGCCTTCAATGATTTGTGCACAAAAACACATAGGTCCTCCTGCGCCCTCTGTAGAATTTTATCCTTTATTTCATATTGTCTCTCCATATTCAACCTACCAAATTCAATCTCTTCACACTTCTCTGCACCAAATTTCATCTGTCACTTGTCCACCCAACGCCACCATCAAATACATCTTCCCTCCCCTTTCAGAATTCCAAAGGGACTGTTCTCTCCGTCATACACTGATCCACTCCTCAGTCACCCCACCAACACCTACCACCCCCCGCCCCCCAACCACCCCCCAAACAACAACTTTCCACTCAAACACAGGAGATATAACATCTGCCCTTTTACCTCTCTTTCCTCACCTACCTAGAGCCTAAACGCTCCATCCAGGTGAAGCAGCAATGTTACTTCCGTCATTCTAATGTACTGTATTCACTGCTAAAAATGTGGTCTCCTCTGTAATGGGGAGATCAAATCACAGACTGGGTGGCCACTTGAAGAAACATCTCGTTCAGTCTGCAAATATGACCTCAAGCTTTTGGTGAACTATCGTTTCACCACTTTGCTCTCAAGCTGACATAGAAACATAGAATCCCTACTGTGCAGAAGGATACCATTTGACCCATTGAGCCTGCACTGACAACAATCCCATCCAGGCCCTATCCCTGTAACCTCACGTATTAACCCTGCTAGCCCCCCTGACATTAAGGAACAATTTAGCATGGCCAATCAACCTAACCTGTACATCTTGTGAGAGAGGAAACAGGAACACCCAAAGGAAACCCACACAGACACGGGAAAATATGCAAACTCCACACCAACAGTCACCCAAGGCTGGAATTGAACCCGGGTCCCTGGCGCTGTAAGGCAGCAGTGTTAACCACTGTGCCATCTCTGTCCTCAGCTTACTGCAGTGTTCCGGTGAAGCTCAGCTAAAGCTTGAAGAAACTTTCAGTTAGGCACATTACAGCCTCTGGACTCAACAATTTCAGACCATAATCTCTGCTCCCTTTTTCCTTTGCTCATTCTTTTCTTATTTTCACTTTCAGACAGCAGCATATCTGCTCCAGGTTTATGTTTTGTTTCTTGCCCCATCACCATTTGCTTTGGCCCTGGAGGAGTAACTCTTCTGTTATTCAATATCACTATCAGCCTTTCCTTTGTCCTTGCCCCTCCCACCCCTGCTTAAAACCTATTACATTTCTAACTTTCCCAATCATCTTCAGCTGCTTCATCAATGATCTTCCTTCCGTCATAAGGTCAGAAGTGGGGATGTTTGCACAATGTTCAGTATCATTTGCAATTCCTCAGATGCTGAAGCAGTCCATGTCCAAATGCAGCAAGACCTGGATAATATTCAGTCTTGGGCTAACAAGTGGCAGGTAACATTTACACCACACAAGTGCCAGGCAAAGACCATCTCCAACAAGAAAGGATCTAACCATCGCCCCTTGACATTACCATCACTGAACCCCCGCTATCAATATCCGGGAGGGGGTTGTTTACCATTGACCAAAAGCTGGACTAGCCACATAAATACTGTGGCTACCAGAGCTGGTCAACAGTAGAAATCCTGTAGCAAGTAACTCACCTACCGACTCCCCAAAATCTGTCCATCATCATCTACAAGGCACAAGTCAGGAGTGTAAGGGAATACTCTCCACGTACTGCTCCAACAACACTCAAGAAGCTTGACACAGAGAGTGAGCCCACTTATCGCTAGGGTTGATTCAGCTGATCTGATTGGCTGGGCGGGTGTCACTCTTCTCTCACAGTTCCACGTGCATCCCTCCTGAAATTGAACACTTGGTCGCAGAGGCTGACACCCTAGAAGAGGACGGATCCACCAGCCTGGGGTATATGATATAGCTACATATACCTCCAAGACCATTTGTAGGATGACGCAGGGAAGTCAAGCTTTAAGAGCTGCTTGTCCTCAGTTCTGCTGAGAACCAGATGCTTAAACATACAAAAGACTGGTTTGTCAAGTGACCTCCTCTCATAGACAGCCTCCCACCGATTGAACCCACCATCCTGCTGCCACTGCCACTGGTATTTAACCAGCAACAGGCAGGGGACATACCATGCAGAAAGCTCAAAAAGTAAACCCGACAGGGCTTCTGGGGGAGGGGCCGGTCCATTATTCAAAGTCACCCAGCATCTGATCAAGGATCCCAGCAGTGGGAAGAGGATGCACTTACTGCCCACCAACCTCCTCCTGCAATCCCCTCCTCCAATCCTTGCAATCCCATTCTCACTCAGCAGTCCCGGACCTATCCCTAGGTGCATTGTTGACTGCACAATGCCTACAATGCACAGTTGCCGGTCTCGGTTTGGCCAGCAGCTATCCTTGGGGTGGGAGAGAGGGAAAAGAGAGACTTCTGCCCCCAGGGTTGTAGATCTTGGGGAAGAGTCATTGCTGGCCACTTAGAGTCATAGAGATTTACAGCATGGAAACAGGCCCTTCGGCCCAACTTGTCTATGCTGCCTTGTTTTTTAAACCCCTATCTAATCCCAATTGCCCACTTTTGGCCCATATCCCTCTATACCCATCTGTCGAAATGCTTTTTAAAAGACAAAATTGTCCCCACCTCTACTACTACCTCTGGCAGCTTGTTCCAGACACTCACCACCCTCTGTGTGAAAAAATTGCCCCTCTGGACTATTTTGTATCCCTCCCCTCTCACCTTAAACCTATGCCCTCTCGTTTTAGACTCCCCTACCTTTGGGAAAATATATTGACTATCTAGCTGATCTGTGCCACTCATTATTTTATAGACCACTATAAGATTACCCCTCAGCCTTCCAGGCTCCAGAGAAAAAAGTTACATGCATGATGGGCAGTTAATGCGTTGGGTCTTCCCCAAAGGAAGCAAAGCACGGCTCTTGTAGATAGACATGACTCCTGCATTCATTACTCCCAGAGACCTTCCCTAACAAAACCTATATTTTTTTTCAGAAACGAATGAGGAAATGTCTGGATTTCCAAAAGGCCTTTAATAAATCTGAAGTTTTAAATGTAAGTAATGAACATGGCTTAATAACTAACGAAAGGGAAAGAAAGTGAGAGTACTTGCAAGCTCACAATGAAGGGGAGGCATTGAATGGGTCTCCTACAGATTCTTCATAATCCTGGCATACACAAGTGATCTTGAATCACAATTTCAGTGTAAAGTAATTAAATTCACAGGTATTGTATCAGCTAGGGAACTGTGGGCTCAGAGATGACGCCAAGATGATATAAATGAAGCTGAACAGGACAAGGCTGATCAGCAGCAAATTCAATCCAACCAAATACAAGGTGCTGCACAGTTGTAAATTGAAAAAAAGGATGCTTTCCATTGATGGAATAAATCTTTTCAAAGAGGAAATTATGTGAGATCCAGTGTATCAACTGACCTTAAAATTCATGAAATCTATAGAGCATAAGATAGTAACAACAAAGCAAATAGGGTGCTGGGCTGTATTGTAAAATCAGTCAAGTTTAAATTTTCAGTCGTCAGGCCGAAGTTGTAAAGCGTCAGGTCACCTGCAGCACCACATAGCTCCACTCCCCACAACATAATGGCTCCATTCAGGCCCTGAAAGCAGGACCAGGATCATAGAATTATAGAATGGCACCACACAGAAGCAGGCCATTTGGCTTGTGCCATTTCTCTGAAAGAGCTACCCAATTAATCTCACTCCCCATGCTCTCTTCCTCATCAGCCTGCAATTGTTCTCCTTCAAGCATTTCTTCTTTTTTCTTCAAGTATTTATTCAATTCTCTTCTGAAAGTTATTATTGAAATTGATTGCAACATGTTTCCGAGCAGATCTCAATTCAGTAACTTGCTGCATATTTTTTTCCTCATCACCTCATTCTTTCTCCAATAAGAGATCAATGGCAGTAGAGCAAAGAGCAATGGGGAATTATTTGAAAAAATTAGCTCTGAGCCTCAAAGACATTCCAAATCAGAGGAAATCTTATAATTGTCATGTTCCAGGCTTTTGGATTCATCAAGCTAGGAGATATTTCGATAAATTTTTATTTATATATTACAATCAAGTTAAATACAGTTTAACGAAGAATAAATCCACAACATACATCTTTTGGGAATGCAGTTTTTAATTGAAAAGTGGAAGGGATTATGAACCAAATGAACAAGTGGGTTTCCTGGATTGTGCATCTGCTTGCGGGAATGAACATTTATTGTAGAAAATACTCACACATGATAGTTTAGAACTTTTGACTCAGCACAGCACTGGCTCACAGGCCACGTACATAATAATCGAAAGGGAGAATACTGAACATACTGGAAATCTGAAATAAAGATAGCAAACGCTGGAAATACTCAGTGGGTCAAGTAGCATCCGTGGAGAGAGAAATATGGTTAACGATCAGACGGGATAAAGTTAAAAATGTAATGGGCGGGATCAGAAATTCCCGCCCGAGGTCAACAGTGATTTTCGTTGTCAGACCCTCGGCTGTGCCAATTCCATGGTGGGCAAGATGGTAGACTTCTGGCAAATAGGTTTTGAGCATGAGGTGGGTGGAACAAAGACAAAAGTAAGGTCTACGATAGGATGGAAACAAGAGAAATTGAACAACAGAAGGTCAAAGGCAATGACAATGGGACAAGACAAGAAATATAAAATGTGCGTGCAGCAGGTGTACTACTGTTAGAAAGAGAAAAGAAGAGAAAAACCGAAACATGCAAAGAAAAGTGCCCAAAGATGTGAAAGTTAGGTGGATTAGTCATGGTAAATGCGCAGGGTTATGGGGATAAGGTAGAGGGGAGAGCCTGGATGGGAGGTTCTTTCAGAGAGTCAGTGCAGACTCAGTGGGCCGAATGGCTTCTTTCTGCACTGTAGGCACTCTATGGCTAAAAGGAAACAAAATACCAGGACAGAGTTTATGGTCTGAAATTGTGGAAATCAATTTTGATTGTGGAAGGGCAGCTGTAAAGTGTCTAGTGGTGTTCCTCAAACTTCTATTGCACTTCACTGGAACAGTGCAGCAGGCAGAGGACAAAAATGTCAGCGTCTATTTCCAGCATTCTGTTATTATCATAGAATCGCTACAGTGCAAAAAGAGGCCATTCGGCCCATCACCGACAACAATGCCACCCAAGCCCTATCCCCCTAACCCCATATGTATTTACCTTGCTAATCCTCCTGACACTAAGGGGCAATTTAGTATGGCCAATCCACTTAAACCTGCACATCTTTGGACTGTGGGAGGAAACCGGAGCACCCGGACGAAATCCACGCAGACATGGGGAGAATTTGCAGACTCCACACAGACAGTAATCCGAGGCCAGATTCGAACCCGGGTCCCTGGCGCTGTGAGGGAGCAGTGCTAACCACTGTGCCACCATGTATGAGAGAGATTTCTGAACCAAGTTCAACTGCCAATCCAACGATATAGTGAGTGGACATTCAAAAATCACGGGGTAGAAATAAGTCTAAAGTGGTTTTCCAGCGGTTTGTTCCTGAACAAAATGCCTGAGACCAACCTAAAATTGGTTAAATACTTTGGAGGAGCTGACAACACCTATTGTGCCTCCACAGACAGTTGAATGTCAGGAAATATTTGCAAACAGAAAGAGATGACCAATAGTTGCAATGGGTTGCCAAGAAAGGTGGTAGAGGTCAGTATAGGCAATATTAACGTAAATGTGGCATTCTAGGAAAGTAAGACAAAATAACTGAAGGACTTTCTTCATCCAAACTACCTCATTATGACATTAAAATTAACTGATGCATACCTGCAAGGAATTTCAAGATACTTTAAATATTTTCTGTATATCGTAGTTCTTATTTGTATAATTTTCATGGTTTCATGTAGTGTCATTATTTGTAAACTCATTATAATAGATTATTTTGTTGCATAAAAATCCACAGCATCATCCATACTGCTCAAGTGAGCTGTTTTCCACAGAGGAGGCCAACCCAAGCACTCCCATGGTTACTCCTGACCTCACCACCCCAAAGCCCCCCGAAGATTTCTGCACAGTACCAACGCATGCCACCCTTACATTTAGCATAGCTACGGTGAGGCCACTATGCCTAAAAACAGCAAACCCTTCACTGGTAACCCAACCACAAATTACCAGCCCCTCTCTGTCATGTAAGGATACCAACTAATCTTGCACCACAAACACAGATAATACACTCTGACATACGTACTTCAACTATTCCAATGTCAGAGTGGTGCAACTCCACCAGTCACCGACCATAACCTGGATCTACTAGTGCAGGCAGCCCAAGAAAGGAGGAACATTGTCTACTTGGTAGGTTGTACGCAGTTCCTGAACGTCAGCAAGAGGACCTGGTCCAAATAGTGAGGTGTTAGCCTAGTCTGACAGCATGCCAAGCAATGAGTGTCCTGGAATGCCCCCGACACACTTTGAGGATCTCCATGTCTACACCTCATGACCTTCGCATGTCCCACATAAATTTAAGAACATAAGAACATAAGAAATAGGAGCAGGAATAGGCCATCTAGCCCCTCGAGCCTGCCCCGCCATTCAATAAGATCATGGCTGATCTGAAGTGGATCAGTTCCACTTACCCGCCTGATCCCTATAACCCCTAATTCCCTTACCGATCAGGAATCCATCTATCCATCTCATAAAGTGATCCTGTCTCTGCCTGTTGCGGGCCCACAATTGTCAATGCTAATCCTTTCTTTTTCACATACCTAAATAAGCAACTTCTGTCCATTCTTCTGTTGCTCTCTGGTTTATTTTCATTGTTTATTTTCTGTTTTGATCCTTCTTTGCTGAATTTTAAAATGTATCCAATCTTCAAGCTTAATGTTTTCAGCAACTTGATAAGGCTATTCCTTTGATCTAACTTGTTTGATCTAACTTGTCTTTAACTTGTTAGCCAAGGTTGAATCACCTTTCCTGCTGGGTTTCTAAAGTCTCAAAGGAATGTACATTTGTTGTAAACTATGCATTAATTCTTTAAATACTAGCCATTGCCTACGCCACTATCATCTTTTAATGTAGTTGCCCAAACTACCACAGCCAATTTGCCCCTCAGACCTGTTTAGATTTTTTCTTTAATCTTTAATGGGATGTGCCTGATTGCCTTTGAAATGCATGGCTTGCTAGGTAGGCCAAATCGGAGGGCAATTAAGAGTCAACCACATGGTTGGCCAGACCATAGAGGTTTATAGCATGGAACCAGGCCCTTCCACTCAAGTTGTCCATGCCGCCCAATTTTTAACTACTAAGCTAGTCCCAATTGGCCGCGTTTGACCCATATTCCTCTATACCCATCTTACTCATGTAACTGTCTAAACGCTTTTTAGAAGACAAAATTATACTCGCTTCTACTACTGCCTCTGGCAGCTAATTTCAGACACACACCACCCTGTGTGAAAAAATTGCTCCACTGGACCCTTTTGTATCTCTCCCCTCTCACCTTAAACCTATGCCCTCGAGTTTTATAGTCCCCTACCTTTGGGAAAAGATGTTGACTATCTACCTCACCTATGCCCCTCATTATTTTATAGAGCTCTATAAGATCACCCCTAAGCCATGTGCCAGGGAAAAAAGTCCCAGTCTATCCAGCTCCTCATTATAAGTCAAACCACCAAGTCCCGGGAGCATCCGAGTCAAGTTTTTCTGCACCCTTCCTAGTTTAATAATATCCTTTCTATGATAGAGTGACCAGAACTATACACAGTATTCCAAGTGGGGCCTTACCAATGTCTTGTACAACTTCAACACGACTCCCCAACTCTTGTATTCAATGTTCTGACCAATGAAACTAAGCATGCCGAATGCCTTCTTCACCACCCTGTCCACCTGTGACTCCACTTTCAAGGAGCTATAAACCTGTACCCCTAGAGCTCTTTGTTCTATAACTCTCCCCAATGCCCTACCATTAACTGAGTAAGTCCTGCCCTGGTTTGATCCACCAAAATGCATCACCTCGCATTTATCTAAATTAAACTTCATCTGCCATTCATTAACCCACTGGCCCAATTGATCAAGATCCTGTTGCAATCCTAGATAACCTTCTTCACTGTTCACCAAGCCACCAATCTTGGTGTTATCTGCAAACTTACTCACCAAGCCTCCTAAATTCTCATCCAAATCATTAATCAGATTTCCTTCCCTAAAGGATATCAGTGAACCAGATGAAATTTTACGGCAATCGATGAGATCTTCATGGTCACCATTACTGAGACTAACTTTATATTCCAGATTTGTTACTGACTGAATTTAAATGCCATCAGCTGCTGTGATGGGTTTGGACTACATCACTTTCAAACTTAATGTAAAATTCTTCATATTATGGTCATTCATTCTGAAAGGCACCTTTACAATAAAATTAGCCCTTTCTAATTGCAAAAAAAACTAGATCTAAAGTAAGCTGTTCTCTCGTTCATTCCTTGATATACTGCTCTCGAAAAAACATTTTTGTTTATTGGATGACAGCATTGCTGGCAAGACTAGCATTTACACACTATTCCTAATTACTCTTCAGAAAGTGATGGTGAGCTCCCTTCCAGAACCACTACAGTTCACATGTTGCAGGAACACTCAGTGCTGTTAGGAAGGGAATTCTAAGATTTTGACCCAGTGATTGTAATGGAACCATCATATGCATTCCAGAAATTAATCCTCCAAAGCCTTAGGGCTAATTAGGTTTAACAAATCTATTTGTAGATTGAGGTCCCCCATGATTACTGTGTTAGCCTTGTTGCATGCACCTCTAATATCCTGATTTATACCGTGCCCTACATCACCACTACTGTTTGATGGCCTATAAACAACTGCTACAAATGGCTGTTTCTTAGCTCCATCCAAACTGATTCTAAATCTTGATCTTCTGATCTAAGAACCCCTCACACTGATGAATACCCTTGAATATTCAGTTGCTAGGTTGGTCACCCTGCAGCCATGTCTCCGTAATGTCAATTAGATTGTAGCTGTTAACTTTCATTTAAGCTGCCTACTTATCCACCTCATTGCGAATGTTGTGTGCCTTCAGTTCTGTCTTTTTATTATTTTCGTAACCTCTAGCTTTATCTGTTGGCGTAAATTTTGTTTGCTCTGTCTCCATATTTTCCTCCCTCCCACTCTTTTAGATACTGCTGCCTGACTCCAAGTCCTCCTCTCTCCCGCTCTTTTAGACGTTGCTATATGTCTCCACGTCCTCCTGTTTCTCGCTTTTTTAAAATGCTGCTGTCTCTGGGTCCACCTCTCTCCCATTCTTTTTGAAAAGCCAGCTATTGTGCCAAAAAGCCATTGCCCTCTGCATTTGGAAGGCTGCATCCCTGGGGAAGCTTAAGATGTTGACTCTTGCAAAGAGGGCATCTATGACAGCATGAACGCAGCAGTAAGCAGCCAATTGAGAAATGTCACAAGGTCAGCTACAAAGCCCTGAAATAGAGGCTACGGGTCATTGTCACCTTCAGTGTTGGGCTTTTTCAATGGTTGGTTCTAGAGAACAATTCATCTTACAGGATCATATGTTGGCCACTATCTTCCTGGACAGTCACAGTCTTCTTCTGCATTGGTGTCAGACATCTCCAGGTAGGCGATGTCTGTTGCAGCAAACCCTATGCTCAAGTTATTCTTGGCTTCAGCTCCTGAGGTTTTCCCTCATGTTGCCCAGGGGCTCTTCTTCATGGCACGCAGCTTTGCTTCTGTGCTGCCTTGATGGTCTGCACGTCTGAGGGAGCTACACCCGTTTTCAGTAGCATTTCGTCGACTGGGCCTATTGGAAACCTTGGCTAAATGCCCTGATGTCCCATTAGTGATCAGGTTTTGCCTTGCCCCTATGTTGCCACTGACCCTCTCACCTCACCCCAACCACTGCAACTGGAGCCCTTTCCCTTAAGTTTTCCAGCTCACTCTACAGCAAAAGTCTGCTTATTTGACCACTTTCTAGAAGTTTTCCACACTTCAGGTTGGCCTCTCGTTCTGTTGCTGACTGCCCTGTACCCCCGTCCTTTAGAAAATTTTCTGAAACCCGCCCGACATCATCAAAATCCTGGAGTAACAGCTTCAGCACTCAACAGGGCAGCGGCCATCGCCCTCGCTAATCTGGGCTCCCCACGTTGTTCCCGGGCGCGGGGAGAAGGCGGCAGTCCGGCTGCATCTGGATCCAGGCGCCATTTTGTTCCCAGCCCAATCCCCGCCTCGGATCGGGCCCGTTTTAAAATGTGTTTATATCAACTAGGAAATCCTCTGCACGCTTCAACAAACATCAGTAGATATTTTAATGTGGGTATTTTCTCTATGTTAAAGCTATTTCTGGAAATCCCTCGCCAGATTTTAACGTCGTCAAAATCCTCGAGTTACTGTTTCAGCGCTGCCCCAATTCCTCTCCTTCAAAGCCACTTCTTAACCAGGTTTTTATCAGCCACTTATGGCTCATCACGGGGTTCCCAACGACGGACCTGAAAACTCGACCTGATCCTGCTTCCGCCGCATGTTCTGAGATTCTGGTAATTAATGTGTTGATCTGGTGCCCCCTCCCCTTCTCCCAGCTGCCCAACCCAACATCCCCCCTTTCCCAGCTGCCCAACCCAACACCCCCCCTTTCCCAGCTGCCCAACCCAACACCCCCCCTTTCCCAGCTGCCCAACCCAACACCCCCCCCCTTTCCCAGCTGCCCAACCCAACACCCCCCCCCCTTTCCCGGCTGCCCAACCCAACACCCCCCCTTTCCCAGCTGCCCAACCTAACACCCCCCCTTTCCCAGCTGCCCAACCCAACACCTCCCCTTCTCCCAGCTGCCCAACCCAACACCCCCCCTTTCCCAGCTGCCCAACCCAACACCCCCCCTTTCCCAGCTGCCCAACCCAACACTCCCCCTTTCCCAGCTGCCCAACCTCCCCCCCACCAGCTACCCATCGCCCCCCCTTCCTGGCTACCCACCCCACCCCTCTCTTCCTGGCTGCCCACCCCACCCCCGCCCCTTCCTGGCTGCTCAGCCCACATCCTTCCTCTCCCAGCTGCCCACCCCCCTCCTCTCCCGGCTGCCCACCCCCCTCCTCTCCCGGCTGCCCACCCCCCCTCCTCTCCCGGCTGCCCACCCCCCTCCTCTCCCGGCTGCCCACCCCCCTCCTCTCCCGGCTGCCCACCCCCGTCCTCTCCCGACTGCCCAAACCCCCCTCCCAGTTGCCCAAACCCCCTCCTTTCCAGGCTGCCCAACCTGCCCCCCCCGCTCTCTCGGCTACCCAAGCCCCCGCACCCCCGGATGCCCAAACCCCCCCCTCTCCCGACTGCCCAACACCCCACCCCCTCCCGGCTGTCCAACCCCAGCCCCCTCTCCCGGCTTGCCAACCCCCCTCCCGGCTGCCCAATCCCACCCCCCCCCTTTCCTGGCTGCCCAAACCACGCCCCCGTCCCGGCTGCCCAATCACAGTCCTCCCACTCCCGGCTGCCCAATTACCCCCCCCCCCCCCCACTCTCCACACACCCCCCTCCCACTCTCCCAGGCGTCCACCACCACCCCCCCCCCCCTACTCTCCCGGCTGCCCAACCCCCCACCCCACTCTCCTGGCTGCCCAACCACCTCCCACACCCCCATTCTCCTGGCTGCCCGCCCCTCACCCACTGGATGCCCGCCCCCCCAACCCAAAGCAACATCTGTCAAGATCATGTAATAAAGGCTTTGTCATTAGATATATATGGAAACTCTGCTCTGGATTGTTCGACCAGAGCAAGAGAGAGAGGAGCGACTGGTGGCTAGAGTGAAAGGGTAAGAGATTGGCTTTATTTTACTTTATTTTAGTTTATTTTACTTACTTTTTTGCGGGGTTTCTTAGTCTAGTAGTTTTAAGGGAAAAACGGAAGTAGGCCGACCGCGGGGTGACCTGGGAAGAAAATTTGTTTTTTCTTAAGCGAGCGGGAGGTTTAAAAGCAGGCCGCACTATCCAGCGGGCAGCGTCGTTAGCGGGCAGTGGAGTGAGCAGGGAGCAGAGTGAGAGCTAAAGGGCTTTGTCTCAACGGGCTTCGGCGGAAACAGGCAGAGGCAGGGTAGGCACTGTTCTTCGTTCATCCAGTAGTTTAAAGAAAGGGGTAATTATGAGTGGGAGGCCAACGTTTTGCTTTCGGTGTTGGATGTGGGAGTTCATGGAGTCGCCTAGCCTCCCGGGAGTCCATATCTGCACCAGGTGCGCGAACTGCAGCTCCTGAAAGACCGCGTTAGGGAACTGGAACTGGAACTCGATGATCTTAGTCTAGTCAGGGAAAATGAGAAGTTAATAGATAGAAGTTACAGGCAGGTCGTCACACCAGGGCCACGAGAGGAAGGCACCTGAGTTACGGTTAGGAAGGGTAAAGGTCATGTACCAGAGAGTACCCCGGCGGTTGTCCCCCTTAACAGTAAGGGATGGGTGTCAGACGGGAGAGAGGAGGGGAGCGAGCAGTCAGTGATGCTATCCCCTGTGGTTGTCCCCCTCCAAAATAATTATACCATTTTGGATACTGTGGGGGAGGATGACCCTCCAGGGGTAAGCCACGATGACCAGGTCACTGGCACGGAATCGGGCTCTGTGGCTCAGAAGGGAAAGAGGGGAACCAGGAGAGCAATAGTAGTGGGGGATGAAATGGTTAGAGGCACAGACAGGCGGTTCTGTGGGCGTGAACGAGACTCCAGGATGGTAGTCTGCCTCCCTGGTGCCGGGGTCCTGGTTGTCTCTGAGCTGGTGGGAAGAATCCTAAAAAAGACAGGTAACCAGACAGACGTCATTGTCCACATTGGTGCAAATGACGTAGGCAGAAAGAGCAGGGAGGTCCTGCGAGAGCAATTCAGGGAGTTGGGTAGTCGGCTAAAAAGCAGGGCCTCTAGGGTAGCGATCTCTGGACTACTCCCAGTGCCACAAGCTAGTGAGGCTAGGAACAGGGAGACTGCACAGCTGAACGCGTGGCTAAAGGACTGGTGCAGGAGGGAGGGTTTCGAATTCGTAGATCACTGGGAAGTCTTCAAGAGAGGATGGCACCTGTACAAGAAGGACGGGTTGCATCTAAACTGGAGGGGTACGAATATCCTAGCTGGGAGTTTTGCTAGTGTGGTTCGGGTGGGTTTAAACTAATATGGCAGGGGGTGGGGATCAGAACAATAGGTCAATAAGCATAGAGGCTGGGGACGAGGTTGGGGCCAAGACAAGGCTATCTAAGAGGAAGAGCATTCTGGGGGAGGATGACCTCAGTGGGCCTGGAGGTCTGGAGCGCATCTGCTTCAATGCAAGGAGCGTCACGGGCAAGACAGACGAGCTTAGAGCCTTAATGCTTGCGCGGAACTTGGATGTGGTTGCAGTGACGGAGACTTGGTTAAAAGAAGGACAGGACTGGCAGCTGAATATTCCAGGGTACAAGTGTTTTAGGCGAGACAGAGGAGGGGCTAGGAGAGGTGGGGGAGTAGCAATGCTGGGTAGGGAGCATATTACAGCGGTACAGAGGGTGGACAATATGGAAGGGTCAGGTAACGAGTCACTGTGGGTGGAGCTCAGAAACAGGAAGGGCGCAGTCACTATGCTGGGGGTATACTACAGGCCTCCCAACAGCCCACGGGAAGTTGAGGAACGGATATGTAAGGGGATTCTGGACAGGTGCAGGAAAAATAGGGTTGTTGTAGTGGGAGATTTTAATTTCCCTCACATACACTGGAAATCCCTTAGGGCTGGGGGCCTGGATGGGGAAGAATTTATAAAATGCGTACAGGAAAGCTCTTTGGAACAATATGTTGACACTCCAACTAGAGAGGGGGCTATACTGGACCCTAGTACTGGGGAATGAGCCCGGTCAGGTCATCAAAGTTGCAGTAGGGGAACATGTGGCAAATAGTGACCACAATTCTGTAAACTTTAGGGTAGTAATGGAAAAAGATGAGTGTTGTCCTGTGGGTAAGGTGCTGAATTGGGGGAAGGCTAACTACAGCCGGATTAGGCAGGATTTGATGGCTGTTGATTGGGAGAGGTTGTTTGAGGGTAAATCCACATCTGGCATGTGGGAGTCTTTTAAGGAGCAGTTGATAGGACTACAGGACAGGCATGTGCCTGTAAAGAGGAAGGATAGGAAAGGTAGGATTCAAGAGCCGTGGATAACCAGTGAAATTGTGGGTCTAATCAAAAAGAAAAAAGAGGCATACATGAGGTCCAGGCAGCTAAAAACAGATGGAGCACTGGAGGAATACAGAGAAAGTAGAAAAGAACTCAAACAGGGACTTAGAAGGTCAAAAAGGGGTCACAAAATGTCCTTGGCAGACAGGATTAAGGAGAATCCTAAGGCATTTTATACATACGTTAGGAACAAGAGGGTTGTTAGGGAAAGAATCGGACCTCTCAGGGACAAAGGAAGGGAATTATACTTAGAACCAAAGGAAGTAGGTGAGATCCTAAACGAATACTTTGCATCAGTATTCACAAAGGAGAGGGACATGTTGACTGGTAGTGTCTCAGAGAGATGTGTTGACCCGTTAGAAAAAATCTCAATTACAAGGGAGGAAGTGTTAGGTTTTTTAGGAAACATTAAGACAGACAAATCCCCAGGGCCGAATGGCATCTATCCTAGACTCCTCAGGGAGGCGAGAGATGAAATTGCTGGGCCTCTAACAGAAATCTTTGTCTCTTCACTGGACACAGGTGAGGTCCCAGAGGATTGGAGGATAGCAAATGTGGTCCCGTTATTTAAGAAGGGTAGCAAGGATAACCCGGGTAATTATAGGCCGGTGAGCTTGATGTCCGTGGTAAGGAAGTTGTTGGAGAAGATTCTTAGAGATAGGATATATGCGCATTTAGAACTGAATAATCTCATTAGTGATAGACAGCATGGTTTTGTACGAGGGAGGTCATGCCTCACAAATTTGGTTGAGTTTTTTGAGGAGGTGACAAAAATGATTGACGAAGGAAGGGCCGTGGATGTAGTCTATAGTAAAGCATTTGACAAGGTCCCTCATGGCAGGCTGGTGCAAAAGGTTAAATCTCACGGGATAAAAGGTGAGCTAGCTAGATGGGTGGAGAACTGGCTTAGCCATAGAAGACAGAGGGTAGCAGTGGAGGGGTCTTTTTCCGGTTGGGGGTCTGTGACTAGTGGTGTTCCGCAGGGCTCTGTACTGGGACCTCTGCTGTTTGTGATATATATTAATGATTTGGAGGAAGATGTAGCTGGTGTGATCAGTAAGTTTGCGGACGACACAAAGATTGCTGGAGTTGCGGATAGTGATGAACATTGTCAGAGAATACAGCAGGATATAGATCGGCTGGAACATTGGGCGGAGAAATGGCAGATGGAATTTAATCCAGATAAATGCGAAGTGATGCATTTCGGTAGATCTAATGTAAGGGGGAGCTATACAATAAATGGCAGAACCAAGGAGTATAGACCCACAGAGGGACCTGGGTGTACAAGTCCACAGATCCTTAAAGGTGGCAGCACAGGTGGAGAGGGTGGTGAAGAAGGCATATGGCATGCTTGCCTTTATTGGACAGGGCATAGAATATAAAAGTTGGCATATGATGTTGCAGCTGTATAGAACGATGGTTAGGCCACATTTGGAATACTGCGTCCAGTTCTGGTCGCCACACTACAAGAAGGACGTGGATGCTTTGGAGAGAGTACAGAGAAGATTTACCAGGATGTTGCCTGGTATGGAGGGTCTTAGCTATTAGGAGAGATTAGGTAAACTGGGGTTGTTCTCCCTGGAAAGACGGAGGATGAGGGGTGACCTAATAGAGGTGTATAAAATTATGAAGGGCATAGATAGGGTGAACAGTGGGAAGCTTTTTCCCAGGTCGGAGGTGACGAACACAAGGGGTCACGGGTTCAAGGTCAGAGGGGCAAGGTTCAACACAGATGTCAGGGGGGCGTATTTTACACAGAGGGTGGTGGGGGCCTGGAATGCACTGCCAAGCAAGGTGATTGAGGCGGACATGCTGGGATCGTTTAAGACTTATCTAGATAGCCACATGAACAGACTGGGAATAGAGGGATACAAAAGAATGGTCTAGTGGGCACATGAGCGGCGCAGGCTTGGAGGGCTGAAGGGCCTGTTCCTGTTGTTCTTTGTTCTTTGAAACCTATTTAGATTATATCTGTTTAAGCCAATTCGCCTTATTCCTTCCAAAATCCATGTAAAAACCACACCGTCAAGCACTATTTCCCAAAGGAAGGTCCTGCAAAATTATTTCCTGAAACACGGGCATCTGCACAATCCATAATTCTAAACTTGTTATGTACTAATAAACCAGCCTTAGCAAGGTGCATGTCAGAACAGCGGCTCTGAGCAAAATGATTCATCAAGATATCCCAAATCATACAAAAACAAGACCCGATCCATTCTTCAGGAAAAATGAACAGGCCTTGCTAAAAGACAACATTTCCAGGACAGAAGAGACCCTAATGGTGACAAAAAAGTTAATGGTTTGAAATATTTAAATTCCATATAAAAGGTGCATTTGACAGAATAATTAGTGTTTGGCATCTATGCTGGAGTCCACATTGGCTTACATTACAGAGCTGTTGAGAACATCCTGGAAGCAAGGGATTACTTGTAAGATCAGTAAAATATGACAAACCATGCATGTTGCATCTATTTAAAGTTTATATGGAGATTTGCACTTATATTGCTTTGCCTAAGTGGTATTAATATGAGGTTACTCAGCTGTCATCAATAATGAGCTGTGGAGAGAAATTAACTCTGAATAAATCATCACTTCAAACAGGACTGATCTAAAAGTGGTATGATAATGAAACAGAAGTGTAAGAACTATCATGTGCTAGCACTATAAATTATATTGAATATTGTTTGGAGTGTTTGTAAACACTGACTTTGAGCTCTAAATTATATTGTAGTCATGGTACATCACAGCTCAACCCCTTTGAGGACTTCTAGACTGTATCAAAAACAGAACTAAGTGAACATTTCTTTTCAATTTAACCTTAAGCTTCTTGGTAATTTGAAAATACTTCGGAATAATTTAATGAATATGTATAACTATATAGCAAAGGTTAGAGCTTTATCCCATCAGTGTTTTCTACTCAATGCACTGTTGAGTCTGTAGTTAGTTATTCACAGAGTTCTTCTGTTGCTTCCATGTGAATATGCTGTAGGATTACACGCTTAAACGATTGATTGCTTAATAAAAAGTTTAACAAATGTGTACTTTGTTTTGTTAGTTACTCATGCATTCATGTAGCAAAACCTAAATTTTTGAGAATAAAAATGTGTTATCAAGAGCAGTTCTTGAAAAGCTGAATATCCCCAGATACTTCCCTGAATACATTGGAAAGCAATGTTAGAAGGAAATTTGGCATTCACTGTCCTTAACTGTTTCCTTTACTTATCCCCTTTCCTATAAATCTTACAATATGCAAGATTTCAGGCTGAACTTTTTAAACTCTCGAAACTCAGATTAGTTACATAAACTACAAAAAGTTGTTAAATTCGGTTCATTCAATTGCTGCCAAAATCCATTACTTTGAAATTACCTAGAAAACCAACATTTCCAAAGCTGACTTGCATAAAGAGAGTTAATGCGTGAATTATCAAAATGCTCACTGGCTTTTCACATAAATATTTCCCGTGCTAATCTGACTAAATATCAATAACTGGATACATTAATGGCTTCATTTTGAAAAGTCAATTAAATATCTGGAAATTACTAGCATGTTTTTATTTCCCTTTTAAGTTCCCTGCTGCTATTTCTTGCGCTTCCATTTTCTTTAGCTAACCTACAAATTTCTCCACTGCTACCATCAATAACACTCAATGATCATGCACCAGGGTATCAACTTATGGAGAATGAACCACAGTCTCCAATCAAAGCCCTTGAAGTTTCTTACAAACATGTAGGAGAAAAATTGTAAGCCCTAGAATCAGTGTCTCTTAGAATAAAGGTAATATAAGAACTAGGAGCAGGAGTAGGCCATTTGGCCCCTCGAGCCTGCTCCGCCATTCAATAAGATCATGGCTGATCTCAGCTCCACTTACCCGTCCACTCACCATAACCCTTAATTCCTTTACTGTTCAGAAATTTATCTATCCTTGCCTTAAAAACATTCAATGAGGTAGCCTCAACTGCTTCACTGGGCAGGGAATTCCACAGATTCACAACCCTTTGTGTGAAGAAGTTCTTCCTCAACTCAGTCCTAAATCTGCTTCCCCTTATTTTGAGGCTATGCCCCCTAGTTCTAGTTTCACCCGCCAGTGGAAACAACTTCCCTGCTTCTATCTTATCTATTCCCTTCATAATCTTATATGTTTCTATAAGATCTCCCCTCATTCTTCTGAATTCCAATGAGTATAGCCCCAGTCTACTCAGTCTCTCCTCATAAGCCAACCCTCTCAACTCCAGAATCAACCTAATGAATCTCCTCTACACTCCCTCCAGTGCCAGTATATCCTTTATATAATTCGTAGTATCGTAGAATCATACAATGCAGAAGGAGGCCATTTGGCCCATCGAGCCTGCACTGACCACAATCCCATCCAGGCCCATAACCCCATGCATTTATCCTAGCTAGTCTCCCTGACACTAAGAGGCAATTTAGCATGGCCAATCCATCTAACCCGCACATCTTTGTACTGTGGGAGGAAACCAGAGCACCTGGAGGAAACCCATGCAGACATGGGGAGAACATGCAAACTGCACACAGACAGTGACCCAAACCAGGAATCAAACCTGGATCCCTGGCACTGTGAGGCAGTAGTGCTAACCACTGCGCCACTGTGCTGCCCAAGTGGTGAATATGCTCCCACAATGATATTAGATTGGGAATTTCAGGATATTAGCTCCAGATAACAAGGAATAATTCTTTATTCAAGCTGTGATGGTGCATTACTTGGAGGGGAACTCTTAGGTGAAGCTGTTCCCAGGGCATTCCTGCATTTGCCTTTCTTGGTACTAGAGATCACAAGGGAGGGAAGTGCTGCCAAGTTACCCTGGTGAGTTTCTACCGTGTATTGTTTATAACAGCCACAGTTTATCAGTATTGCAGGAGGTGAGTGTTTAGTTCAGTGACAAGAGAATCGATCAAGTGAACTGTTTCATCCTGGATTGTGCAAAGCATCTAGTGTGTTGTTGAGGTTGCGCCCATCCATGCAAATGGTGAATTATGGAGAAGCCATTTGGCTACATAGTATGTGGCTAGCTTTTGTAGTCACAATGTAGGGGGCATGGTTAGTAAGTTTGCAGATGACACCAAGATTGGTGGCATAGTGGACAATGAAGAATGTTATCTCCAATTGCAACGGGATCTTGATCAATTGGGCCAGTGGGCTGACGAATGGCAGATGGAGTTTAATTTAGACAAATGCGAGGTGATGCATTTTGGTAGATTGAATCAGGGCAGGACTTACTCAGTTAATGGTAGGGCATTGGGGAGAGTTACAGAACAAAGAGATCTAGGGGTACATGTTCATAGCTCCTTGAAAGTGGAGTCACAGGTGGACAGAGTGGCGAGGAAGGCATTCGGCATGCTTGGTTTCATCGGTCAGAACATTGAATACAGGAGTTGGGACGTCTTGTTGAAGTTGTACAAGACATTGGTAAGGCCACACTTGGAATACTGTGTGCAATTCTGGTCACCCTATTATAGAAAGGATATTATTAAACTAGAAAGAGTGCAGAAAAGATTTACTAGGATGCTACCGGGACTTGATGGATTGAGTTATAAGGGAGAGGCTGAATAGACTGGGACTTTTTTCTCTGGAGCGTAGGAGGCTGAGGGGTGACCTTATAGAGGTCTATAAAATAATGAGGGGCATAGACAAGGTAGATAGTCAATATCCTTTCCCAAATGTAGGGGAGTCTAAAACTAGAGGGCACAGGTTTAAGGTGAGAACATAGAACATAGAAAAGCTACAGCACAAACAGGCCCTTCGGCCCACAAGTTGCGCCGAACATGTCCCTACCTACTAGGCTTACCTATAACCCTCTATCTTACTAACTTCCATGAACCTATCCAAAAGTCTCTTAAAAGACCCTATCGAATCCGCCTCCACCACCACTACCGGCAGCCGATTCCACGCACCCACCACCCTCTGAGTGAAAAACTTACCCCTAACATCTCCTCTGTACCTACTCCGCAGCACCCTAAACCTGTGACCTCTTGTGGCAACCATTTCAGCCCTCGGTAAAAGCCTCTGAGAATCCACTCTATCAATACCTCTCAACATCTTTCGCTATCTTTCGCTTCTCCAAGGAGAAAAGACCTAGCTCTCTCAACCTATCCTCATAAGGCATGCCACCTAATCCAGGCAACATCCTTGTAAATCTCCTCTGCACCCTTTCTATGGCTTCCACATCCTTTCTGTAATGAGGCGACCAGAACTGGGCACAGTACTCCAGGTGGGGTCTGACCAGGGTCCTATACAGCTGCAGCATTATCTCCCGATTTCTAAACTCAATTCCTATATTGATGAAGGCCAGTATTCCATACACCTTCTTAAACACAGCCTCTACCTGCGACGCTGCTTTGAGCATCCTATGAACCCGGACCCCAAGATCCTTCTGATCTTCCACATTGCCAAGCGTCTTACCCTTAATATTATATTCTTTCATCCTATTTGACCTGCCAAAATGAACCACCACACACTTATCTGGGTTGAAGTCCATCTGCCACTTCTCCGCCCAGTCTTGCATCTTATCTATGTCTCGTTGCAACTGCTGACATCCCTCTACACTATCCACAACACCACCAACCTTTGTGTCATCAGCAAACTTGCCAACCCATCCTTCCACTTCCTCATCCAGGTCATTTATAAAAATCACAAAGAGCAAGGGTCCCAGAACAGATTCCTGGGGCACTCCACTGGTGACCGACCTCCATGCTGAAAAAGACCCATCTACAACCACTCTTTGCCTTCTGTGGGCAAGCCAGTTCTGAATCCACAAAGCAATGTCCCCTTGTATCCCATGCCCCTTCACTTTCTCAATAAGCCTTGCATGGGGCACCTTATCAAACGCCTTGCTGAAATCCATATAAACTACATCTACCGCTCTTCCCTCGTCTATGTGTCTAGTTACATCTTCAAAAAATTCAATTAGGCTCGTAAGGCATGGTCTGCTTTGGACAAAGCCGTGCTGGCTATTTCTGATCATACTATTCCTCGCCAGATGTTCATAAATCCTGCCTCTCAGGATCTTCTCCATCAACTTACCAACCACTAAGGTTAGACTCACTAGTCTATAATTTCCCGGGCTATCTCTACTCCCTTTCTTGAATAACGGAACCACATCCGCAATCCTCCAATCCTCCGGAACCTTTCCCATCTCCATTGATGATGCAAAGATCATCGCCAGAGGCTCAGCAATCTCTTCCCTCGCCTCCCACAGTAACCTGGGGTACATCCCATCCGGTCCCAGCGATTTATCTAACTTGATGCTTTTCAAAAGCTCCAACACATCCTCTTTCCTAATGTCCACATGCTCAATCTTCTCAGCCCACTGCAAGTCTGCACTGCAACTACCAAGATCCTTTTCCACTGTGAATACTGAAGTAAAGTATTCATTGAGTGCCTCTGCTATTTCTACCGGTTCTATACAGACTTTCCCACTGTCACATTTGATAGGTCCTACTCCTTCACATCTTATCTTCTCGCTTTTAACATACTTGTAGAATGCCTTGGGGTTTTCCTTTATCCTGTCTGCCAAGGCCTTCTCATGACCCCTTCTTGCTCTTCTAATTTCCCTCTTAAGTTCCTTCCTACTACTCGTATACTCTTCCAGATTTCTAACATTACCCAGCTCCCTGAACCTTTTGTAGGCTTTTCTTTTCTTCTTGACTAAATTCGTTACAGCTTTCGTGCACCATGGTTCCTGTAACCTACCATAACTCCCCTGTCTCATTGGAATGTTGCTGTGCAGAGCTCCAGACAAATTTTCCTTGAAAATTTGCCACATTTCTTCTGTACATTTCCCTGAGAAAACCTCCTTCCAATTTATGCCTCTAATTTCCTGCCTAATAGCCTCATAATTGCCCTTACTCCAAATAAACACTTTCCTAGCTTGACTGATCCTATCTCTCTCCAATGCGAATGTAAAGGAGATAGAGTTATGATCACTATTCCCAAAATGCTCTCCCACTGAGAGATCTGACACCTGCCCAGGTTCATTCACTAATACCAAATCAAGTACAGCCTCTCCTCTTGTAGGCTTATCCACATACTGTGTCAGGAAGCCCTCCTGAACACACCACCTGAACGTGAGAGGGGAGAGATACAAAAGTGTCCAGAGGGGCAATTTTTTCACACAGCGGGTTGTGAGTGTCTGGAACAAGCTGCCAGAGGTAGTAGTAGAGGCGGGTACAATTTTATCTTTTAAAAAGCATTTAGATAGTTACATGGGTACGATGGGCATAGAAGGATACGGCCAAATGCGGGCAATTGGGATTAGCTTAGGGGTTTTTAAAAAAAGGGCGGCATGGACAAGTTAGGCTGAAGGGCCTGTTTCCATGCTGTAAACCTCTATGACTCTAATATTGGCATGGATGGTCAACGGTGAATCCCAAGAGGCTTATAGTCAGGACCAGGCGCTGTTGGTATCATTCAAAGTCAAGCGGAGATGACTGGGCATTCTGTCGTTCACCCAATACTCATTAGCAATCAGTGCAATGCAAATGTAACCTGTTACTTGTCAGCCTAAGCCTGATGTCGCCCAGATCCTACTCTCAGCTGGTGGAAGTTGTTTCAAGAGTTCTGAGTAGAACTGAACACTTAAGTATTCAGCAAATTGAAGTATTCAGCAAATTGCCTTTCATTTCTTTGATTAAATCTTTGGGCTATCTATGGTAGTTTCCTTTACTCCATAGTTTCTTGCCAGATCATCACTTTGTGAAACCTCCTTCGATTATTTGCAAAGAGAGAAAACCATAGTATCACATGTGAACATAGCAATCACTTAACATAGCAGAGCTACTTTTCAAAGCCTCCTCAACATTTGGCTGTAAGGATATTATTTTTCTCAATATATTGCTGCATTGTAACACATTTACATTTATATGATACTTGCTCACTTAAACAGAAATAGCATTCTTTAAAAAAAGGGTTTACATTATTTGCTTTCTTAGGTTATGCTCACTGATCTTTTAAAATGGAAGGATTGAGCCTTCTTATCTCTTCAAACAACAATTAGCCCTTGAACCTATCTACAATGTTTGTTGGAACAGGATTTGCTCCATTCTTTGAAGATTTCCACGTTAATTAAAAGAATTTACCTGAGACAGTTAGGCAACGTTTTACCTTTCATCATTAGCAGACTCCTTGGCTATTGACTATTGCAGCAATTTAGATCACTGGTATAATCATGGAATAGCCAATACCTAATCTGACCCTACATTGAATCCACTTCCTTTAGATTAAATGCACTGGAGCCAGTCAAGCAGAGAGTCCTTGATTATTTGTAGCATTTCTTCAAGATGAGCCTGACATTTAATCAAGTGATAACAAAAAAGAAAATTTTCCCATTTCTCGCATTCAATCCTTTTGTAACTCTCAGTTATGTATAATAAAGCTTTGATGAACTGTTATCAAGAATACGCTACTGATATATTCCAGTAAAAATATCTCAGAATAACAGCACCAAATGGCATTCTAAAAGTACCATTTGATTTGCATGATCAAAGCTAATTCATTGTCAAAAGTAGTGGAGGGTTTTTTTATTTAAAAAGACGATTTCTTCAATACTTGTTTAAATTTAATCTTTCTTAAAGGGGAAGAATGTTATAAAAAGCATTTGCCAATTTTATTTTGCTAGACACATGATGAAATTGTGTAATTCAGGTCCAGGTTTGTCACTGCATTACAAAAGTATAATGTTGGTGATTTTTAAAATGCCCCGGGTTATGTATCCACCAGAAGGTCAAGCGAATCCTGCCATTTACAAATTTAAAGGTTACAAGCTATTAAATTGCCTCCCAGAGCCAGCAACGTCCTATGGTCTGATCTGACAGTGCTTTTAATTCAGGCAAACACGGCTTTTCCACCTCATTAAGGCCAGCATGAATAGGATCGAGAAGCTAAAGGAGCCCACCAGGTTATTTTGTTTTACTTTTTGAGGGCAGGAGGAGCGGAAGTAATTCTTCTGGCCCTACAAGGAAAATGTTGGCCTCAAATGCCCCAAATCGTCCTTTTTCCATATCATGAAACTTCCAGAACTCAATTTTCAAAACTTAGCTAATTATCTTGGCCACAGCCAGCTGCTTCCCATACTTTCCATACATTGGATCAGCAACATTCTAATGAGGCCCAATGGTTACCATAAGGTGAGTCACTGCTGGTTCACGCTCATCCCTTTCCTTGATCAGCAAACCCCTTCCCTGGACCTACTTGAGGGCCACAACTAGTGCCTAGCCAGTGCAAATTAACACAGGTAACTGCTGAGCTGCTCAAAAGGGGCTTGTATCTCCCCAGAATTATTCAGATGAGGTCCAAGGACTATGATGTATTTTTTGAATGATCCTGGGGCTTCTTCTGACACATGCTAAGAATATGCTGAATGTTTTGAGCCTGACAACTGCTCTAAACTAAGTTGGTCATCATTCTAACTTTGATCAGTATTTTTGTGTTTCATACAGTATATACTAAACCTAAACACATAGGGTAGAATTCTAATTGTGAGGGGGGCAGGTCCAGGAGCTGGCTCGAGTTTATAAACCTTAAAAGTTACTTTGGGGATTGGAAAGCCAATATGATTCTGCCCCCTTCTGGGTTTAATCTGGGCATGTATGCAGGCAAGCAGGGAACCCCAGTGAGGCTTTTGGGTAAGTAAGTAAAA
The DNA here is from genome assembly GCF_964213995.1 of Mustelus asterias. Lineage (NCBI taxonomy): Eukaryota > Metazoa > Chordata > Chondrichthyes > Carcharhiniformes > Triakidae > Mustelus > Mustelus asterias. Next base: position 39,639,800 of record NC_135818.1, read on the forward strand.
TATTTAACTTCCCAATTAACTCAGGATTTAACCAAGAATTCTGACTTGAACAGGCAACTCATAAGTTCCCCGAGCCACCTAAAACTCGTCAGAGTAACCAGGTGAGTGCACAACAGAGAATGCTTGTTCAGTAAAACCAACAGGGAATCTTCAAAGAATATAACTAACAGCACACCTGCCTTAGTCAAGTGCTGATGTCCACAGCACTTCTGCAAATGTGCTTTCAGTGCTTGATGTCAATTCACCTGTCTTTCACTTCATTCATCTTGATCTGAACCTCTCTGCTGTCAGCCTTCAATGCAGCATTGAAACAGCTTATGCACCTCTCTGGAGGGGAACAAGAGGAGTGACAACACCAACAATTGAGGAGCCACAATAGCAACACCTAAATTAGCAACATCCATCATTACAAAGTGCTTCAAAAGGTTAGTCATGGCACGCATTAACTCTCTTCTGTCAGATTGCCTGGATCCACTATAGTTCACCTATTGTCTCAACAGGTCCAGAGCAGACGCCATCTCCCTGGCCCTACACTCAACCCTGGAACACCTGGAAAACAAGGACACTTATGTCAGACTCTCATTTATTAACTAAAGCTCAGCCTTCAACACCATTATCCCAACAAAACCCATCTCCAAACTCTGTGACCTAGGGCTTGGCTCCTCTCTCTCTGACTGGATCCTAGACTTCCTACCCTACAGACCACAATCAGTAAGAATAGGCTTTCTCCACGATTATCCTCAACACCAGTGCCCCGCGAGGCTGTGTTCTCAGCTCCTTTCTATACTCCCTATACATTTACGACTGTGTGGCCAAATTCCGCTCCAACTCCATTTTCAAGTTTGCTGATGACACCACCGTAGTGGGTCGGTTCTCAAACAAAGACAAGACAGAGTGAAGGAAAGAGATAGAGAATCTGTTGAAATAGTGCGATGACAATCTCCCTCAATGTCAACAAAATTAAGGAGATAGTCACCGACTTCAGGAAACATAGTGGAGAACATGCCCCTATCTACATCATGTGGAGATGCCGGCGTTGGAGTGGGGTAAACACAGTAAGAAGTTTAACAACACGAGGTTAAAGTCCAACAGATTTATTTGGTAGCCAAATGCCACTAGTGCTCCGAAAGCTAGTGGCATTTGCTACCAACTAAACCTGTTGGACTTTAACCTGGTGTTGTTAAACTTCTTACCCTATCTACATCAACAGGGATCAAGTGGAAATGGTCAAGAGCTTCAAGTTTCTAGGTGTCCAGATCATCAACTACCTGTCCTGGTCCCTCCACGCTGACGTATTGTTAAGAAAGCCCACCAATGAGGCCCAGGCAGCTAAAAATAGATGGAGCACTGGAGGAATACAGAGAAAGTAGAAAAGAACTAAGGGCAAAAAGGGGTCACGAAATGTCCTTGGCAGACAGGATTAAGGAGAATCCTAAGGCATTTTATACATACGTTAGGAACAAGAGGGTTGTTAGGGAAAGAATCGGACCTCTCAGGGACAAAGGAGGGGAATTATGCTTAGAAGCAAAGGAAGTAGGAGAGATCCTAAATGAATACTTTGCATCAGTATTCACAAAGGAGAGGGACATGTTGACTGGTAGTGTCTCAGAGAGATGTGTTGACCCGTTAGAAAAAATCTCAATTACAAAGGAGGAAGTGTGAGGTTTTTTAGGAAACATTAAGACAGACAAATCCCCAGGGCCAGATGGCATCTATCCTAGACTCCTCAGGGAGGCGAGAGATGAAATTGCTGGGCCTCTAACAGAAATCTTTGTCTCTTCGCTGGACACAGGTGAGGTCCCAGAGGATTGGAGGATAGCAAATGTGGTCCCGTTATTTAAGAAGGGTAGCAAGGATAACCTGGGTAATTATAGGCTGGTGAGCTTGACATCCGCGGTAGGGAAATTGTTGGAGAAGATTCTTAGAGATAGGATATATGTGCATTTAGAACTGAACAATCTCATTAGCGATAGACAGCATGGTTTTGTATGAGGGAGGTCATGCCTCACAAATTTGGTTGAGTTTTTTGAGGAGGTGACAAAAACGATTGACGAGGGAAGAGCCGTGGATGTCGTCTATATGGATTTTAGTAAAGCGTTTGACAAGGTCCCTCATGGCAGGCTGGTGCAAAAGGTTAAATACCACAGGATAAAAGGTGAGCTAGCTAGATGGGTGGAGAACTGGCTTAGCCATAGAAGACAGAGTGTAACAGTGGAGGGGTCTTTTTCCTGTTGGAGGTCTGTGACTAGTGGTGTTCCGCAGGGCTCTGTACTGGGACCTCTGCTGTTTGTGATATATATTAATGATTTGGAGGAAGATGTAGCTGATGTGATCAGTAAGTTTGCAGACAACACAAAGATTGCTGGAGTTGCGGATAGTGATGAACATTGTCAGAGAATACAGCAGGATATAGATCGGCTGGAACATTGGGCAGAGAAATGGCAGATGGAATTTAATCCAGATAAATGCGAAGTGATGCATTTCGGTAGATCTAATGTAAGGGGGAGCTATACAATAAATGGCAGAACCATCAGGAGTATAGACACACAGAGGGACCTGGGTGTACTAGTCCACAGATCCTTAAAGGTGGCAGCACAGGTGGAGAGGGTGGTGAAGAAGGCATATGGCATGCTTGCCTTTATTGGATGGGGCATAGAATATAAAAGTTGGCATATGATGTTGCAGCTGTATAGAACGATGGTTAGGCCACATTTGGAATACTGTGCCCAGTTCTGGTCGCCACACTACCAGAAGGACGTGGAGGCTTTGGAGAGAGTACAGAGGTTTACCAGGATGTTGCCTGGCATGGAGGTTCTTAGCTATGAGGTGAGATTGGGTAAACTGGCGTTGTTCTCCCTGGAAAGACGGAGGATGAGGGGCGACCTAATAGAGGTGTATAGAATTATGAAGGGCATAGATAGGGTAAACAGTGGGAAGCTTTTTCCCAGGTCGGAGGTGATGAACACAAGGGGTCACGGGTTCAAGGTGAGGGGGGCAAGGTTCAACACAGATGTCAGGGGGATGTATTTTACACAGAGGGTGGTGGGGGCCTGGAATGCACTGCCAAGCAAGGTGATTGAGGCGGACATGCTGGGATCGTTTAAGACTTATCTAGATAGCCACATGAACAGACTGGGAATAGAGGGATACAAACAAATGGTCTAGTTGTGCACATGAGCGGTGCAGGCTTGGAGGGCCGAAGGGCCTGTTCCTGTGCTGTATTGTTCTTTGTTCAATGCCTCTACTTTCTCAGGAGGCTAAGGAGATTTGGTATGTCCGCTAGGACTCTTACCAATTTTTACAGATGCACTACAGAAAGCATCCTTTTCTGATGTAGTGCAGCTTGGTATGGGCTCCTGTTCTGGCCAAGACTGCAAGAAAGTACAAAGGGTTGTGAGTGTAGCCCTGTCCACCACGCAAGCCAGCCTCCCATCCATTGACTTCGTCTACACTTCTCGCTGCCTCGGAAAAACAGCCAGCATAATCAAGGACCCCACGAATCCTGGACATGCTCTCTTCCACCTTCTTCCATCAGGAAAAAATACAAAAGTCTGAGGTCACATACCAACCGATTCAAGAATAGCTTCTTAAAGTTAATTTATTAGTGTCACACGTAGGCTTACATTAACAATGCAATTAAGTTACTGTGAAAATCTCCTAGCCATCACATTCCGGCACCTGTTCAAGTGCACTGAGGGAGAATTTAGTAAGGTCAATGCACCTAACCGGCATGTCATTTGGACTGTGGGAGGGAACTGGAACACCCAGAGGAAACCCACACAAACGTGGGGAGAACGTAAAGACTCTACACAGAGACAGTGACCCAAGCCAGGAATCGAACTCGGGCCCCTCGCGCTGTGAGGCAGCACTACTAACCACTGTGCCACTTCTTCCCTGCTGCCATCAGACTTTTTAATGGACCTATCATATATTAAGCTGATCTTTCTCTGCACCCTAGTTATGACTGTAACACTACATTCTACACTCCTTTTTTTCTCCCCTATGTACTCTATGAATGGTATGTTTTGTCCGTATAGTGCAAGAAACAATACTTTTCACTGTATCCCAATACAAGTGACAATAAATCAAATCAAAAAGGTGCAATACAAGAACTACCGAGGTATGAAAATGTAGGGTGGGTGTGTGTCAATTATCCTAATATAAACTGGGATATTAATAGTGTAAAGGAAATCATTCCTGAAATGTGTACAAGAGAACTTTCTTGATCAATGTGTTTTTAACTCCACGAGGAAAGAAGCAGTGCTGGATTTAGCTCTGGAAAGATGAAATCGGGCAAGTGGAGTCTGTATTCATGGGAGATCATTTAGGGACCTGTCATCATAATATCATGAAGTTTCAAATAGTTTTAGAAATGGACAAGGTACAATCGGTGTTAAAAAAAACTTAAATATAGTAAGCCTAATTTCAGTGCGTTGAAAATGACGCAGTAGATTGGAATCAGAAATTGGTAAGCTAAACAGTAACTGGACAATGGGAGGTCATCAAAGAGAAGATAGTTTGGACACAGGGTAGACCCTTCTCCATGAGGGGAAAGAAAAGCTGTCCAAAGCTAGAGCCCCCTGACTTTGGTGGGTAAGTGATATAAAAAAAAGGAGACATATGACAATTGTAAGGTTAATGTTTTAGCAGAGAATCAAACTGCATCTAGAAAGTAACAGATATAAAAACGGACTATGAGGAGAGAATGTAAGAACAGGTTAGTTTTCATATAAAATGAAACCCAAAAGTCTTTTATAATTTAATGACAACACAACAGCAGAGGGTACACACCCAATATATGAAGTACTTGTGACATCACTGACAGTGATATTCCATGCAGCTGCCTGCATCAAAGATGGCTTAGATCTAAAAAGACACACAACTCTTGCACTGCTCCTTCCTGTGGCTGCTCACTTCACCACTCCCTCCCACTCTCCACTCACTTTGTTACCCTCCAACCTCCTCATTCACTGCTCCATTCACTGCTCACCCATTCCCAGTTCACTTTGCCACTCCCTCCCACTCACCACCCCCCATGGTTCCCCGTGCTCCTTTCTTCTCCTCATTCTCCCCCTGCTCTTTTCACTGCTCCCTCCCACCTGTTGGAATGTTGCAATGATTGTCTCTTTAAGATTCCATCTGGAGAGTAAGGGTTACATGACCCAGGGAACCAATCAAATGGCCTCATTATTTATCCTGCAAACCTCTGTATTATAGCTATATGCAAATAAATATTGCAGTTGTTACTTATCTAGCTGATGAATCAGAATTTTTACATTGGCGATGAGGATAAAAGAAAAAATAAAGTAATGTTGAAGTTCAGTTCAAATTGAGAAAGAGAAGAGGTTTACAGGTGTGCCCCTATTCAGACAGATATGCCCTTTTGATGCCTCTGTGGAGAATTGGACATCATACATCGAACATTTAGGCTACTATTTTCAGGCCAACGAAATAGAGGAGAAGAGGAAGAGAAAGGCAATCCTGTGTGTGTGACCCAGGCCTACAGTTTAATATGCAGCCGCACATCCCCAAGCATGCCCAACTCCAAGTCATTCACTGAGAAAGCTGGACTGGTGAAAACAACTTACAATACATAGAACATAGAACATTACAGCGCAGTACAGGCCCTTCGGCCCTCGATGTTGCGCTGACCAGTGAAAGCAAGCTAAAGCCCATCTAAGCTACACTATTCCAATATCATCCATATGTTTATCCAATGATCATTTAAATGCCCTTAATGTTGGCGAGTCCACTACTGCTGCAGGCAGGGCATTCCACGCCCTTACTACTCTCTGAGTGAAGAACCTACCTCTGACATCTATCCTATATCTATCACCCCTCAATTTAAAGCTATGTCCCCTCGTGCTAGACATCACCATCCAAGGAAAAAGGCTCTCACTATCCACCCTATCTAATCCTCTGATCATCTTGTATGCCTCTATTAAGTCACCTCTTAACCTTCTTCTCTCTAACGAAAACAGCCTTTCCTCATAAGACCTTCCCACCATACCAGGCAACATCCTAGTAAATCCCCTGTGCACCCTTTCCAATGCTTCCACATCCTTCCTATAATAATGGGGTTAGGGGTTAGATGGGGTTAGGCACTCACCCTTGCTGCCCGGATTACCAAGCGAAGACGGATCTCAGAGGACTGTTTGACTACGGAGCCACTCTCAATGATATGCTGTGGGACAGTTTAGTTGCAGGGTAAATAATGAGGCCATCCAGAGGAAGCTATTAACAAAGGCAGAGATAAATTTTAAGAATTCGCTGGAAATGGCGCCCACAATGGAGAGCGCTGAGAAGGGTGCAAAAGGGTTTCAGAGCGCGCAAAATGGCATGGTTCATCAGTTAGAGCAGGAAACTGCAGTCAGCAATGGCGCTAAAAAATATGTAATTTTAAATCGAAAAGCAAATGCAGCCACAAATAGAGTGAGAAGATTTTAAAGAAACAATCAATCACCAATGATTGAAGTACAGTGTTACCGGTGCGGGGGTAATCAATCCCCTGAAGCCTGCAGGTATAAACATGCTGAATGTTTTTCCTACCCCACGAAAGGTCGCTTAAGGCACTGATGTAAAAATAAGTCTCGCCTACCCAATAACAGAGTTAGTAATACAGCACAAGTGCATAATATGGAAGAGTCCAGGACTAAAGATTTAAATATTCAGTCATTGTTCAACATGAAAGCGGGCAACATAGTCCCCATCATTGTGACGCTTTTAGTAACTGGCAAGCCCTTAAATATGGAAGTTGAAACAGAGGCTTTTGCCATGGCGATAGGAGAACACACATTTCAATATTGACAAGGAGTCCAGCAATTGACTTTGAGGGGTACTGCAGCAAAACTAACAACGTTAGAAGCCATCAAGATAAAGAGTACTGCCACAATATTTGTATGCTATCGCCAGCAGTACGCTCAACTTCCAGTAATAATAGTGTCAGGTCAAGGGCCAAGTCTTTGGTGCCGTGATTGGCTCATGGTAATCAAGTTAAACTGGATGGAGATCTTCCAAGTCTCTTACAAGGGCTGTCACTGTCAAGTAGTTGTAACGTACCTGGATGATATTTTGATAACTGGATCGACAGGAGCTGAACGTCTAGCGAACGTAGAGAGGGTGCTAAAGAGATTTCAAGAGGCTGCAGTTCACCTCAAGAAGGAAAATGTACTATTCAAACCACTGAGGTAGGCTATCTGGGGTATACCGTAGATGCACAAGGATTATACGGAATGGAAGACAAGGTCAGAGCAATAAAGGACTTGCCGGCCCCCAGAAACACATCCTGAGCTCAAATCGTTCTTAGGAATGATGAATTACTACGGGCATTTTCTACCAAATTTGTCAACGTTATTGGCCCCTTGCATGTGCTGCTAAAAAAGCATCAGAGTTGGTTTTGGAAGACACCCCTGAGAGAAACCTTTAACAGAGTGAAGTAGACAAACCATGATTCATGTAGATCAACATGGTCGTTTTCAGTGGATGGGCTGTGTATGTGAGGAATTTAGGAAGCGGGTCAAGTTGGGTCCCTGGAGTCGTTGGCTGCAATTCTACCATCCCACTGCACTAATTTTTTAGCACAGCGGGAGAATCAAGCAGCGAACAATTCTGCTCCGCGCCAGAAATCGGCAGGGAGACACACAGGCCATTAAAATGGTCATTTCAATACAAATTAAATGAGATTATTGGGCCCGGGACTGAAGTCTTCGGGCCCGCTAGCCTTTCCCACCCAGCCAGAGTGTTTCACTCCAGCGGGGATTACATTAGCTACCCGGTTTCGGGGAGCTAGCGCCCCGACCTTGCTGGAGTGAAGGGAGGCAATTGTGGGCCCCCGGGTGGTGGGGGGTGATGCCCCTTGGGCAGTGCTGGGGGCATAAACTGGCACGGCTAGGGTGTCCATGCCCAGGGTGCAAAGTGTCAATACCCAGGGGGCAGCTTGGCACTGCCCATTGGCATCAGGCAGTGCCAAGAGGGTGGGGTCTACTGGGGCAGGGCTTAGGGGGTGGGGCCTAGGGGCAATCATTGGTGCTGGGGGATCCCGCCGCCACTCTGCCTAGGCATCGGTCGGGAAAGGAAGGAGTCCAGCAATCGGGGTGGGCTGGGGGGCGGGGGAGGGACTGCGTGGGGTGGTTAACTGGGGGGGGGGGAATCGGTGGGGTGGCTGGAGAAATCGGGGTGGGCCGGGAATGGGGAGATTGGGGCCGGGCCCGGGAATGATCAGGGGGCCAGCGATTTGCTCGTGGGGGGTAGGAGGGCCGGTGTTGCTGGGGTAGCGGGCCTGGCCAGCGATCGATCTGGCCAGCAAAGAGGGAGGCTGTCAATGCGGGGCCATTGCGCATGCGCCGATCCCGGCACTGACAGATCGGCACATTCGCAGTGGCCCGTTTAGTACGTTGATTTCAGCCTCTCCAGCGGGAATAGGCCCTACCCCCTGAAATTAAATGATATTAAAAGAGGCTTGTGGCCTCTGTAGTACACAGAGCGTTGGGAGATTCTTGTCTGAACTCACACTGAAAAAAACAGTGTGAATTACTCCAGTTTTCACGCAAATGTTTTTGGGAGAATTCCACCCGTTGTATTCAAACCTTGACCTCTGTCTCATCAAATGGACATAGAAAGAAGGATCGTCCAGAAACACGTAGACCATTTGAATTACCCCAGCAGCCAATACTGCCAGCAGGAGCTATATTGCCACCTAGGAATGTTGTCGATTATCCAAGCACTGAAGTACCTTGTCATCCTATGGCAGGCACAACCAACATCTCCATGGAAACAGATAGAACTGAACTGCCTGTGCCTGAAGAGGCACCTGTCATTGTGGTTTTGGCTGACACCAATCCTGTGGAAGCACCCCAGACAAAGGAGTTACGCCACTCCACAAAGATTCGGCTAATCCCCTGAAATACATCATTTTTAATTGACCAAATTAATGTACTAAATGTTTAATTATTTTGGACTGTGTAAATTGAGTATTGACATTTATATAAAAGGACTTACAGGGGAAGGGATGTGTGTGGTGATTGTCCCTTTAAGATTCCATCTGCTGAGTAAGGGTCACACGATGTGGGGAACCAGTTGGGGAGCAGGGTGGGGGATCAAATCTAGTGAAGTTAGATTTCTACACCGGAACCTTCTCAAGAGTTGACTGGCAACCATAAGGTTGTAAGCCTCTGTATTATAGTTATATCTAAATAAACATTGCAGTTATTATTTACCTAACTGTTGAATCAGAATTATTACATACATATAGCCTACAGTTGACTATATTAGTAACCTGAACTTGGGTATACAGGACATTATTTCAAAGTTTGCAGATGATGTAAAGTTCAAAAATATAGCAAAGAATGAACAGGATTGTAATAAACCTCAAGAGGACATGGAGATATTGGTAAAATTGTTATTCACATAGTAGACAAAATTTAATGCAGAAAAGTATGAAAAGATACATTTTGTAAGAAGAATGCAAAGACAATTTTAAAGGGTCTGCAGGCATAGCGGGACCTGGGCATACACGAACACAAATCTGTGAAGATGGCAGGACAAGTTCAGGTGGCAGGACAAGTTGAGAATGTCATTTAAAATCTTGGCTTTATTAATGGTGGAATAAAGTATAAAAACAAGGAAGTTATACAAAATCTTTATAAAAACTAGTTAGGCCTTGGCTGGAATATTGTGATCAATTCTAAGCACCATGCTTTGGTAGGAAGAATGTCAAGGCCTTGGGGAGGATGCAGAAGAGATTTATAAGAATGGTACCATGGGTTAGTTCTGTGGAGAGAATGGAGATTATATGGTCTTATTAAAGAAGATTTAACAGAATGGTTTTGGTAGAGTAAATAATGAGAAATTGTTTCCAGAAGGCAGGGGATGGCTCGGTGGCACAGTGGTTAGCACTGCTGCCTCACAGTGCCAGGGACCCAGGTTCAATTCTGGCCTTGGGTGACTGTCTGTGCGGAGTCTACAGATTCTCCCCATGCCTGCCTGGGTTTCCTCTGAGTGCTCCAGTTTCCTCCCATAGTCCAAAGATGGGCAGGTTAGGTGGATTGGCCATGCCAAATTGCCCCTTAGTGTTCCAAGATGTCTAACTTCAGGGGATTAGCCATGGTAAATGTGTGGGGTTACAAGGATATGGTGGGGGAGAGGGTCTAGGTAAGATACTCTGTCAGAGAGTCGCTGCAGACTTGAGGGGCTGAATAGCCTCCTGCACTGTAGGGATTGTATGATTCTAAGGATCAGTAACTAGAGGACACAAGTTCAAGGTAAAGAACCAGAGGTGAGGAAACATTTTTTGTAGTTGTAGTATTGGGGGTGATTCTCCCATCCCGCTGCGCTGCCTTTGTAGTGCAGTGGGCCAGGAGCCTCGAGCGGAGGCTGTTTCATGGGCTCCCCACTGGGCACCATAGCCTCCGCGAGTCTCCGGCAGCCTTAATTTAAATCTCCTTTAAATATCATTAGCGGACCCGGGACTGAAATCTCGTAGCCTCTGGGCCCCCTGGCACTGCTCAAGGGGCAAAGCGTCAATGCCCAGGGAGCACCTTGGCATTGCCCGCCAAGCATTGGGCAGTGCCAAGGCAGTGGAGCTTAATGGGGGCACGGTCTGATGGGGCAGGGCCTTTAAGGGGGGAGTGATTGGTGAGGGTGGGGGGTTCCGCTGCCACTCTGCTGAGGGATCTCAAACAGAGGGTGTAAGCCAGTGATTGGGATGAGGGGGGGGGGGGTCATCCTGCTGGGGGGTGAGGGGGAGGGTGGGGAGTCGGGTCTGTAGGGGCAGGTAGGTGCTGCAGGGGAGGGGGTCAGGACTGCGGGGGGAGATCAAGGCAGATTGGGGGGGGGTTTGAGGCTGGTTCAGCATGTTCGCGGGGCCAGCGATTGGGCCGTTGGGGAGGAGGGGGTCGCACGGCCAGTGATGCGGGGATCACAGGGCTGGCCAGCAATTGGGAGGCCGGCAATGCAGGGCCACTCCACATGTGCCGATCCCGACGGTGACTGATCGGTGTATGCGCAGTGGCCCGTTCAGCGCTCTGCTGCCGGCCTCTCCAGCGGGAATAGGCCCCACCCACAGCTTTTTGGAGTGATTCACGCTAGTGCACTCTGCAGTGCTCAGAGTGTGGGAGGTTCATTTTGAAACTCCCACTGAAAAAAACCAACAGGATTTAATCCAGTTTTTATGCAAATTCAACACTTAGAATTTTTGGGGGGAAAATCACCCCCATGATCTGGAATGCCTGAAAAAGTGGTAGAAGCAGATTCAATAGTAAAATTCAAAAGGAAAATAAAATTACAGGGCTCTGCCGGGATTGGGATTCATTGATAGCCTTACAGAGAAACTAGCAAAGGCTCAATGGGCTGAATATCCTCTTTTGTAATGTTTCATTCTATGATTCCTATTATTTTTCCACCGTTCCAATGGTGCATCCCACCATTAAATTCGGACAGGTAGGATCACAAGATATCAGAAATAAAAGGCGCAGCTCCCTTGCAAATGCGAATCTAGTAACTTTTTTTTACAGAGAGAAAAAGTAGGAAAATAGGTTTTTCTCTCCTAAGGGAATCTTTCAGCACCCTTCACAATGTCTCCCGCCTGTCCAGTCTCTAATTAGCCGAGGGAAATGTGCAAGTTGTCTCCAGTTTTACAAACAAATAAGTTTTTCAGCGTGATTTGTTCCTTGATTCCTGCCTAATGGCCAAGGTCTTATCAAAGCTTAAAAATGAACTACAAAGCACAGGAAACTGTTGGGACATTCCTGTGTCTGAATGGTCTCAGAGGCATGCCAGAATCTGGGAACATAAGAAGCTGCGTTTGTTTAGTACAGTGAATTCTTTCATGTGTGCAATCCATTTACTTGAGTTATAAACAATTATCTGAAACTTATGATTATTGCAATCATATGTTGTTATAATTATCCAATGGGCAGATTCTTTCTTTCAAAATCCTATTTATTAAAAAGAACATTACAATTATTTTCAGACAGCCCTACATTTAAAAAAAAATTTAGAAGTGTTGGACAATCATAAACATTTTACGCTGGTAATAATCAGCTGACAGGTGTTCATTACTGGTGATTACAATTTAAGCTTTAGACTATTCATAAATAATTCATAATTATAATAACTCAGGTTTTACATGAATTCTTACTAAAGAAATAAGACAAGTTATCAGTTTTCCAAAGATGTCTCTATGTAATTACACTTATAAATCACATTTAAAATCAAAATGTGTCAAAAGAATATCTCCTCATGTCCATATTAGAATCACAAAATGGTTACAGCACAGAAGGAGACCATTCGGCCCATTATGTCTCTGCTGACTCTCCAAAGGCACAATTCTCCTAATGCCTTCCCAACCCTCCCCCCACCCCCCCACCCCGCCTCCGCCGATAGCCCTACACATTCTTCCTGTACAGATGATAATCCAATACCCTCTTGAGTGCCTTGATTGGCCCTACCTCCATCACACCCTCAGGCAGTGCATTCTGGATCTTAACCACTCGTTGCATGAAAATGTTTTTCCTCTTGTCACCATTGCTTCTTCTGTCAATTAACTTAAATCTGTGCATTCTTGTTCTCGATCTATCCACCAATAGGAACCGTTTTTTCCAATCTACTCTGCCCAGACTCCTCTTGATTTTGAATACCTCTATCAGACCTAACATTTGAATCGTTAATTTTATTTATTACTCCCCTATTGATTTGATGTTCTTGTTTCCAGTTTAAATAACTCAATTGACATGTAAATCTTTAATACTATTTATTACTCCCCAATTCATCTGATGTTCTTGTTTCCAGTTTAAATAACTCTAAGGTTCTATAACATTCTATTACTTTTCTCTCTATGTAAGTGCAATATTCGATGAATCCTTTAAGCAAACAATTATTGCAGTCTGTAGTAAATGGATTAAACTAATCCACCCAATTAATTTTAAAGACTATTTAATTAATCAAAATTTACACTAGTTTTGTGGTATATTTTATATTGCAGCTCATGATGATACAACTTGTATTTCTATAATTCCTTAGTATAGGAAAATATCTCAAAGAGTTTCACGGAACCATAAGTATTATGGATACTAAATTATAGATGAAGAGATGAGAAGGGGGATGGCCAATAGCTGAGTCATAGAACAACATCTTTTAGGAGAAAAGAGAATTAGAGAGTAAGTGGGACCTGTGGAGCCGAAGGTCCAATCGACCAATGATCTCGGGCAACAAGTGGGCTATGTCAGAGAATAGGCAGTAGAGTGGTGAAGGGAGAATTAGAGAACTGATAGAGGTTACTCAGATATGGAAAATCATGGGGGAGTTACATCCAATGACTGCAAGAATGGGTGTGTTGGAGGAGTGAGATTTGGTGTAAGGTATGATACAAACAGCAAAATCTTAGGCTGAAGTTGGCAGAGGTTGGAGAATGGGAGCATCTGCAAGCAACCATGTTTGGAGATGACAAAAGCATGAGTGAGAGTTTAGAAGCAGATATGTTGAAACAGGTGGGAGCTATTTCAGAATTGAACTAAGCAGCAGTAGGATATTTAGCCCCTCAAGCCTGAACGCATTCAATAAGCTCATGGCAGTAAACACGCTTTCCTGGCTGACCCTTCAAAACCCTTACTCTGTTGTCAATCAAAAATCTGTTTAACCCAGCCTTGAATATATTCAATGACCCAGCTACCACAAGGGAAAATAATGCCAAATACTAATGACTCTCTGAGAGAAGAAGTTTTTCCTGATCTCTGTATTAAATTACAGACCTCATATTTGAAACTGTGCTCCCTAGTTCTTGATTCACTCACAAGAGGAAACATTCACTTAGCATCAACCCTGTCAAGCCATCTTACATGTTTCAATAAGGTCACCTCTCATTCTTCTATACTCCAATGATATAGGCCCAACCTGTTTCCTCATAAAACAACACCTTCATCACAGGAATCAGCCAAGTGAACCTTCTCTGAACTGCTTTCAACATAAATATATCTTTCCTTAAGGTGACCAAAACTGTACGCAGTACTCTTGCTGTGGTCTCATCAATTTCCTGTATAGATGTAGCTAGGTTTCCCTACTTTCATACTCCATCCCTCTTGCAATTGAAGTCAGCATACTGTTTGCCTCCCTGCTATACAGTATCAGTTTCCTGTTAGTTAGCCAGTTCTCTATCCATGCTAACATATCACTCCCAACAGTATGAGCTCTCATTGTGTGTGGTAACTTTTAAGTGACACCTTATCAAATACCTTTTGAAAGCCAAATACACTACATCTACTGGTTTCCTTTTATCCATGTTCCTTGTTATATCCTCAAAGAATTCTAATACATTGATCAGTCATGATTTACTTTTCACAAAAACAGAGTGACTGTCTGATTTCTAAATGTCCCACAATTATCTCTTTATAATGTATTCTAGCATTTTCCCCAATGACAGGCATTAGGCCAGCTGGCCTTACTTTCCAGCTCCCACAGTCCAAAGATGTGCGGGCTAGGTTGATTGGCCATTCTAAATTGCCCCTTAGTGACCCGGGATGCATAGGTTAGAGGGGTTAGTGGGTAAATATGGAGGGATATGTGGATAGGGCCTGGGTGGGATTGTGGTTGGTGCAGACTCGATGGGCCGAATGGCCTCTTTCTGCACTGTAGGATTCTATGATTCTATGAAATTGTACTGGCAATGGGTGCTCACATAGACATCCTGGGATGCACAGATTGTTAGCAAATAAGTGCTATTTACAGTTCTACATTTTGGCCACAGGAATTCAACAATTGAGACAAATCATTTAAATCTTGCATAGACACGTATCTCTGCCTCTGCCATCTCTTGTCTTGTATATTCAAGAAGTCACTACATTGTCTCTGTGTTTCATTTCAAAGGTTTTTTTTACGTCCATTTCCAAAGTCCTGCGGAATACTGGGAAGTGAAACTTGACCAATTGCTGAAAGTTGTCCACTACAAACGACCTTTCTCTTTGCAACACCATTTCAAACTTTAAATGTTGGTTTTCTTTAAGTTAAATGCATTCTTGCTGAAGGACTGGCTACAGAACTCGATCCCCAGGTGACTGATGTTCTGACTCCTTGGGGTATCAGTCACTTTTAAACCAACTTCTCTTGTTCTTGCATTAACCTTTCCTGTGTCTTCTCCCATCCCAACCCGCTAATCTTTTGGCAGGTCGGGCTGGGAGAATCGTGCATGCGCCGATTCGCGCATGCGTTCCCACGTTCATGCATTTCCCAATGACGGATATTCGGCGCAGTCGAGACCACACTGGAAACCGGCAGGAACAGCAGGTAAGTAATTTTAACCTTATTTTAATGTTATTTGAATGTGATTATCAGGCCTGGGACTGAATTCTCCGGGCCCGATAGCATCCCCCACCTCGCGGGGTTTAGAGTAGCTCCCCACTTTCGGGGAACTAGCAGGAGGCCCCGCAGGAGTGAATGGGGGCAATTAGGACCCCCAGGGGTTCGGGTGGCGGGGTTGGTGCTCCTTGGGCATGGGCAGCCTGGTAGTGCCAGCCTGTGCCCCCGGCACTGCCTAAGAGGCAAAGTGCCCATGTCCAAGGGGCACCTTGGCACTGTCCACTGGGCATCGGGCAGTGCCAAGGGGGCAGGGCCTAGGGGTGGAGCCTAGGGGCGGGGCAAGCTGTGGCAGGGCCTAGGGGGTAATCGGTGGAGGTGGGGGGTCCCAATGCCACTCTGCCATTTGGATCCATCAGAGCTGGAGGGAGGCCAGCAATCGGAGTGATCTGCCTAGGGGGTCTGCCTCCCATGGGGGAGGTCTGCCGGGGTAGGGGTGTATCTGCCTTGGGGAGGGGGGGGGGGGGGTGGTCTGCCTCCCGGGGAGTGGATCGTCACTGCTGGTGGGGGGGGTGGGGGTGGGAGCTGGCCCATGAATGGAAGGGGGGGCCGCGATCAGGCCCCTGAGGGGGGTGTTGGAGGGGCAGCACTGCGGGGGTCCCGGGCTGGCCAGCAATCAAGCTGGCCAGTAAACTGCAGGCTGGCAGTTCGGGGCCACTGCACATGCGCAGAGGCCCGGTACTGTCAAACCCCGGCATGAATAGCTTTTAATGATATTCCCAATTGTGACCTCTGCATTGCACAGAGTGTGGGAGATTCATGTCTGAAGTTGCACCAAAAAAGCAATCGTGATTTACACCAGTTTTCCCGTGAATTCAGCACTTAGAACTTTTTTGGGAGAATCGCCCGTCTCTTCATTCACCCTCTTTTCATCACCATTCCCAGTCGTAGATTACAATGATCGGTTTAATGGGCAGCATGGTGGCAGAGTGGTTAGCTCTGCTGCCTCACAGCGCCAGGGACCTGGGTTCGATTCCTGGCTTGGGTCACTATCTCTGTGGAGTTTGCACGTTCTCTCTGCGTGGGTTTCCTCTGGGTACTCTGGTTTCCTCTCACTGTCTAAAGATGTGTGGTTTCGATTGATTGGTCATGCTAAATTGCCCTTTAGTGTCAGGGGGACTAGCAGTGTAAATATATGGGATTACGGGGATAGGGCCTGGGTGGGATTGTTGTCAGTGCAGGTTTGATGGGCCTCCTCCTGCACTGTAGGGATTTTATGATTCTAATTATGACCAATGCATGAGACATGGGGGGGAGTTTTCCTGTCCCGCCCGCCGTGGGAATTGTAATGGGCAGGGAGCAGACCATGCAAAGGTCTGTTGACCTCAGGTGGGTTTTCCGGTTTTGGGGTGAGTGCGGCTGGAAAATCCCGCCCATGATTCTTACACAAGGATTCATTTCAATTGTAGTTCCCCTGACAACCCCCCCCCACCAAATAAACAGATTTCTTCATTTAATACCCCCTGCCACACTCCATACATTATTTTTCCATATAACTAGTCCAAAGATGTGCGGGTTAGGTTGAATTAAGCCTAGTGTCAGGGGGATTAGCAGGGTAAATATGAGAGGTCACCGGAATATTGCCTGGGTAGGATTGTGGTTGGTGCAGACTTGATGGGCCGAATGGCGGCCTCCTGCACTGTAGGGATTCTATGATCCGATGAATATTCCTGATCTTTGGCAATCATCGTCATTTCCAGCTCCAGTGGAACTTTTCAACACCCTGCACTTTTTAGCACTCCGCATTCTGCCCAGGTCCTGCCTGCCTGGCTTCTTTGCTTTCCAACAATAGACTTTATTCATAAATCTGTGAGAACATTGCAAACATTCCAAAATGGTCATCACACAAAAAGCAATAATATTCAGGCTCTTTACATACATCAATTAACATACTGAGATGCTTCAGTACTGTAAAGGAAACGTTTCAGACATTTTACAATGGCCTTACAAATGTTGCAAAGTTATTTTAAAGGTTGTCCACACAGACAATGGTCTCATGAAGAACTCCTTCACAGCACTGTAGCAGGGAAGATAAGCCTCAGCCCCTTTTTATAGCACTACAGCTGCTATAAGGCAAGTTGAAATGTCTAGTGTGAATGTGAGTCAATAAGTGAATAGATGAATGTTAGTGAATAAGTGAGTGGGTGAATGAGTGAACGGACAGGAGAGTAGGGTGGGTAATGTAAGCAGGTAGGGTGGCAGGTGGGATGAGGTATTAGGTGGGTAGGGTAGCAAGTGAGTAGGTAGGGTGGCAGGTCGGTGAATTTGTAGGTGGGTAGAATGGTAGGTCGGTTGGATGGCAGGTGGGTAGGTGGGTCAGGGGTTAGTCGGGTTGGGTATGGAGGGGATAGGTCAGGTAGGGGCCAGTCAGGTTCAATCGGGTATAGTCAGATGGTGGGGGTAGTGAGCCCTGGTCAGGATGGTAGTTGGAGGAGTGTGTTTGGGTTGGGTCAGGGGTTGGTTGGGGTGGGAATGAGGAGGGTAGTCGGGTCAAGCCGTGGGCTAGCCAGTTCTGGTTGGGTCAGGGAGGCAGGGCCTGAGTGGGGGCGGGGCCTGGGTGGGGCTGGGGCTATGCACAGAGGGCCTATGCACTCTGCACTCTGATGGGGGCTATGCACGGGGCAGGCTCTGCAGTCTAAAGGGGTCTATGCACATGGCGCTATGTTCTCGGACATGGGGCTATGCACAGGGGGCTATACACGAGGGGCTATGCACAAGGGGGATATGCATTCTGACGGAGGGCACATGCAAGAAGATCGTGCTGGGGAGGGTTGCGGAGTAGGTCATGATGGGGGGGCATGTCTGGGGTCCGCCAGAGGATTCATCAGAAGGGCCCTGATGCCCTGATGCCAGTGACCCATGTTGGTGTGGGGAGAGGGGTGGGGGGAATGACCATGCCGCTGTTGAAGGAGAGGGGGTGGTGGCAGGAGGTATCCTGGTTCACCAACAGATCGGGACGCCTGCGGAATGGTGACCGAGCGCTCTGAAGCCTGCTTCACCAGCATGTGTAGGCTCCGCCCCCATGCCAGCGCAAAGCTCCCAGTCGTCCAAAAAATTGACAATGTTGGAAGATTGCAGCGTCAAGCCTGCGAAAAATACCAACGCAGAGGACTCCTGTTTGCTCGCCATTATGACAGAGTTTTTGGGGGGAAAGTTCTGCACAAGATTTCTTGGCAATATGTTAGTATAACATTCAGATTAATGTTTCCCCCAAGGATACAGATTGCTGTTAACCCCAGCTTGTATTGCTGGGTTAATGATTAATGAATAAAAAGTAATAACTTGATGCAAACAAGAAACTATCCCAGTTGTAGAAAAAAGACCAATCAATTAAGTTTTGCTTTATGATACTTATCTGCAAGGGAGCATTTAGGCCACCTGTTGCTGACATGATCCAAGTATTATTTCCTCTTCTGTCCTGGGCACACTCTCAGTTTAACATCACCTCAGGGGAGGTTTTGTTAAAGGCTGCAGTTACTTTTCTCCCGCAATGTCACACATTGGGACCTTCATTCATCGTGCTGTACTGACCTTGTTAGTGCATTTGAATAGGCCACCACAGAAGCCTTTCAGATTGAGCATGCACAGGGGCTCCTGGGTGGTCTATTGTCTGACTGAGAGCTCTTGTTAATGGACTGCCGAACTAGAATGATTGCGATACATGAACTCAGTGACCAAAGAAAAGGGAGACAAAGCGATTCTAGTAGTAACGTGTAGGTCAAACTTGTACAAAGTGGACACTGGCTTATTCGTGTCAAAGCTGTTTGTGAAACTAAATTTACATGCAACCCAATGGCAAACTTTTCCAAATAAAAGAACACCAAGAATTTTCATTCTTTGAGACACTAAAGAATTAAATAATGCAGCAGAATCAATTCAGAATCAATTTAGTACTGACTTTGTTAACTTTATCCGAACCTTTCACTGTAAGAAACTTGAAAATGAGACAACCAATTATTCATTAAAAATCTAGCATACTTTTGCTTTGCACTGCCTTGCACTGCCAAAGATATGGTTAAAATCTAAAGAGATTTGGGTAAATCGCAGTTCTGTTTTCAATGTATATCCACTAGATATACAAATAAAACATTTGTAAATGCAAGTTGGACCTTTATAGATTTTTCAGTTTTGTTTTTGAACTTTATATGTGATTCTTTTTAGGTATGTTGCCGGCTGCTAGTACTAAAATGGATGACAAACTACAAAAGTTACCAGCAGTATCAACTGGCATTTGCAACGCTGTTTTTCATCATAGGAAAAATAATTTATTAGCATTAATAATCTGTTTCAATTTGACCACTTACTGATGCCAATTGAGGACTTGGTAATTTCATAAGTAATTTTATGCTGTTTATTATCTGAATTTAAGTTATTCCAGCCAATTTCCTGCACCTTGTCCAGATGCTAAATGGGAGGGCATCCAAAGTGAACAGCATTTTTTCAAACTCAGGATCGTCATTATTTCCTGTTCAAGGCTATTCAAGTGACCATGGAGGAATCCTCTCGAAGGGCCTAGCACTGGGGATTCAGGGCCTGCAGCTAATTCTCTGGACTTTATGACCATAACATAAGAACATAAGAACTAGGAGCAGGAGTAGGCCATTTGGCCCCTCGAGCCTGCTCCACCATTCAATAAGATCATAGCTGATCTTTTTGTGGACTCAGCTCCACTTACCCGCCCGCTCACCATAACCCTTAATTCCTTTACTGTTCAAAAATGTATCTTTCCTTGCCTTAAAAACATTCAATGAGGTAGCCTCAACTGCTTCTCTGGGCAGGGAATTCCACAGATTCACAACACTTTGTGTGAAGAAGTTCCTCCTCAACTCAGTCCTAAATTTGCTTCCCCTTATTTTGAGGCTATGCCCCCTAGTTCCAGTTTCACCCGCCAGTGGAAACAACTTCCCTGCTTTTATCTTATCTATTTCCTTCATAATCTTATATGTTTCTATAAGATCTCCCCTCATTCTTCTGAATTCCAAAGAGTACAGCCCCAGTCTACTCAGTCTCTCCTCACAAGCCAACCCTCTCAACTCCGGAATCAACCTGGTGAATCTCCTCTACACCCCCTCCAGTGCCAGTTGTTGGAAAAGTTCATCTGGTTCACTAATGCCCTTTAGGGAAGGAAACCTGGCCTACATGTGACTCCAAAACTACAGCAATGTGGCTGACTCTCAATTGCCCTCCAAAGACGACTAGGGATGGGCAATAAATCTCAAGTAAGAAAACCAAAACTGTACACAGTACTCCAGGTGTGGCCTCACCAGCACTTTATACAGCTGCAACATAACCTCGCTGTTTTTAAACTCCATCCCTCTAGCAATGAAGGAAAAAATTCCATTTGCCTTCTTAATTACCTGCTGCACCTGCAAACCAACTCCTTGTGATTCCTGCACAAGGACACCCAGGTTCCGCTGCACAGCAGCAACATTTTTGCTGCTGATAGAAAATGATGGCAAGCAGGTCCTAATTGTAGTTCAACTTCTGAGGGAGGCCGAAAATAATATTTGCCTGTAGCTTGTCATCCTCTTCTTGGGAACCAAAGGATTATTTGCTTGGTGAGTTTTTTTTAATTCATTCATGGGACATATATGTTGCTGGCTGGCCAGCATTTATTGCCCATCCCTAGTCGTCTTTGGAGGGCAATTGAGAGTCAGCCACATTGCTGTAGTTTTGGAGTCACATGTAGGCCAGGTTTCCTTCCCTAAAGGGCATTAGTGAACCAGATGGATTTTTCCAACAATCGACAATGGTTTCACGGTCATCAGTAGATTCTTAATTCCAGACATTTTTTTTATTGAATTTAAATTCCATTATCTACTGTGGTGGGATTTGAACCCGGGTCCCCAGAACAATAGCTGAGTTTCTGGAATAATAGTCTAGCGATAATACCACTAGGCCTTCGCCTCCTTCAGTGTTTGGTGGAACATCACTTAATATGTTTTGGGTTTCCTAATGCCTTACATCCTATTTTAGTAACAAAGTCGCGGACCTGGCACCTCGTGGGGGAGGAGGACATCCACACCCGGTGGCAGTTAAGGTGATGGCTGTCCTTAACTTTTTCACCACTCATTCCAGGGCTCAAGTGGGAACATTTGTGGCATTTCGCAGTCATTTGCCCACATGTGCATCCAGGAGGTGACCCGGGCAAGGCACTACTTACATTGTGACCAGAGCCTGACCAAGCAAGAAGCCCAGGTTAAAGGCTTTGCCACCATCACCAGCATGCCAGTGGTTCAGGGGGCTATAGACAGCGTGCACGTCACCCTGCAGGCCCTGTGATGTCAGGGAGTGCTCTTTATAAATAGGAAGGGGTTCCACTCCCTTAATCGTTTGCGACCACCTTGCCAACACCTTGGAGGTGTGCGCAGGCTTACCGGGCAGCATGCACAATAGCTACATCTTGAGGCACTCGGACATCCCCGGGGTCTTCAAGGACCACCCTGGGCTGTCGGGATGGCTTCTGGGGGACAAGGGCTACTCACTGAGGTCATGGCTGATGATGCCAGTATGGAGGCCCGAGACTGATGCAGAGACCAGTTATAATGTGGCCCACACTGCCAGCCACTCAATCGTCGAGCAGTGCACTGGACTCTTGAAGATGCAGTTCCGCTGCCTTGACCGCTCTGGTGGGGCCCTGCAGTACAGCCCCCCGAGGGTCTCCTGCATCATGGTGGTCTGCTGCGCCACCGCCTCCTGGTGCATTCGAGTCCCTGCTCCTGGGTTGTCTTCCCGCCTGGAGGTACAGGATGGCCTGCCACTCCACAGCATTCAGCAGCCTTCTCAGCTCTCCTCTCTGAACCATGGGGCTGGTCTCCTTGGTGCACGACTGGCTGTGAGTGCAGTGGTTTAAAAGCAGCTTCCCCTTGTTAGTGGTGCACAACTGCAGCACTCACTTGGGTGAGTCACATGCCTGGAGCCTCCATTATGGCGTTATTCATGTGACGGCTCCCTCAATGCACTATGTGTTGGTGAATTGCGATGCAGAGCGCACTGAGAAGGCCAGCACAGATCACTCCTGTTTTCTCACCATTAGGCTGGAATTTTACCGCCCCGCCCACCACAGGAATCAGAGGGGGCAGGAGATGGACCATGTAAAGGTCAGTTGAACTCGGACGGGATTTTACAGTTTCGGGACGATTGAGGCTGTAAAATTCCATCCTGAAAAATTTTTTAGGAGAATTCCACCATGGTCTACCCTTGCTCCAATTTCTTGTGTTCTTGACTCAGAATATTCGGAGGGACCTTTGTCTACATACTGTCCAATATAAGAAAGGGCAGACAACCTAATGTTGAGTTCCAATTATATTGCTTTAAAATCTGCAAGCTAAATTGCTTGTTACACTTATACCTACATTTCAATTAACATTGGGAATAAACAATGCTGTCTCCACTAGAGATTCGAACCATTTATTAAATACAGGGCTAGGTTTTACTGAAAGTGATGAAACAACAGCAATTGCTGTTGACCTTGAAGAAAGTTGTCCACTAAGATTTAGCGATCTCTGAGTCGACCTTTGCTTCTCTGATGCCAGTTTGATTCATGCTCCAAGATAAGGGGATCGATCCCCAGGTGTCCAGTGATGTCATCACGCAGGGTAGGCAACCAATCACTTCAAAATATTCTTACAGACACTGAGAAAAATCACTGAATCGAATCACTTCACTTTAAATGTTTATACTTTATAGATAGTGAAATAAATTGGGATATACTCATGGGACTAAGGTAGGAGGTAAAAAATTATAAACAAAATCAAAAAATAATTATTTAAAAATTATGTGGAATATCTTATCATAATGCCGAAATTTGGCAGTCAACAAATATTAAGATTAGTATCAGTGAGGCTTTTTCATAAGAACCATGAGCTTAGAATGCCAATAAAAATCCAGTTTCCTATTATTCAGAAAGGTGTGACCTTTTCAAGGGTTTTTAACAGCAAGACTCAACAGCGTAAAGTGGAGGTTCTTATCAGTTCAATGATCTCTATTTGATTGCACTTGCAATAGCGCACCCTCTGAAGATTTGTAGAGTCACTGGCAGTTACTTCCGTATTTCTGTGTTTAGCTGTGTGTGTGTGTGCAGAATGCAGAAGTTGCTGGCAGTTTCAGAGGAGTAATGATAGTTTTGTTTGATTGTCATCCAGGCCACTGTATAGCTTTCAGTCATCATTTGCATATTTTGTTTTCAAATAAAAACAGCCAAGAAACATCAAGATGGTTCACCACTACCTCTTACAGCTCTAATATTGCTCAATTATCAGGCTGCTTGACCAACATCCAGTCTGACATCCATCATCTTCAGATCCCATTACAAACTCCATTCCCTAGCCACCGATTCCATCCTCTTCCTGGCAACAGTCTGAGGCTGAACAAAACTGTCCACAACTTTGATGCTATATTTGGCCCCGATTTGAGCTTCCAACCACACAACTGCACCATCACTGGGGCGGCACGGTGGCACACAGTGGTTAGCACTGCTGCTTCACAGCGCCAGGGACCGAGATTTGATTCCCGGCTTGGGTCACTGTCTGTGTGGAGTTTGCACGTTCTCCCCGTATCTGCGTGGGTTTCCTCCAGGTGCTCCGGTTTCCTCCCATAGTCTGAAAGACGTGCTGGTTAGGTGCATTGACCTGAACAGGTGCTGTAGTGTGGCGACTAGGGGAATTTCACAGTAACTTCATTGAAGTGTTAATGTAAGCCTTACTTGTGACTATTAAATAAACTTTAACTTTAAGACCACCTATTTTCACCTCTGCAACATGGTCTAGCGCTACCGCTGCCTCAGTTCATCGACTAATAAAACCTTCATTCATGATTTTGATACCTCTAGACTTGACCATTCCAATGCACACCTGGCCATCATCCTGTTTGCTACCCTTTGTGAATGCAAGGTCATCCAAAACTCTGCTGCTTGTGTCCTTACTTGGGCCAAGTCTAAATTCATCCAATAGGATAAATTGGATGATTGCAGATTAGCTGTGATTAGAAAGGTCCTACAGAAAGCACCACCAAACCTCAGCCTTGTTTTTAAATTCTAACATGGTCTCATCCCTCAATTCTGCAGTGACCTCCAGTCCTACAACTCTGCTTTATTCCAACTCTGGCCTCTTGAGCATTGCTTAATTTAATTGCTGTAACATTGGTTGTTGTGCCTTCAGCTGTTTATGCTCTAAATCCTGAAATTACCTTCCTAAATCACTTCAGCTTTCTGCCACTTCACCTCAGTGTCAGCTGTGGCTCACTTGATAGTGCATTCCCTTCTGAAACTAGAAAGTTGTGGGTTCAAGTCCAATTCCAGGACTTGAGCACAAAATTGAAGGCTGATGTTTGAGTGCAGTACTGTGTTTGCCTTTCAGGGTGAGATATTAAATTGAGGCTGTAACTGCCCTCTCAGATGCATATAGAAGAACCCATGGCATTATTTCAAAGAAAAGCAGAGAATTATCTGTCTTGTGTTGGCTAATGCTCATTTCTTAATCAACATCACAAAACAGATGATCTGATCATTATCACCTTGCTGTTTGTGGGAGCATGATATACGTGAATTTGCTGCTGTTTTTCCTCCATTACAACAGTGACTTCAAAGTACTTTATTACTGTAAACACCTTGGGAAGTTTAAGGCTTGTGAAAGGCATCATATGTCACAAATCTTTCTTTCCTTCTTTAAGACACTCTTTAAATTCTGCATCTTTGCCAAACCTTTGGTTACCTGTTCTAATATCACTGAATGTGGTGCAAAGTTTGCTTCATAACATTCCAGTGAAGAGAACCATAGCATTCATCGAATCCCTACAGTGTGGAAGGAGGCCATTTGGCCCATCGAGTCTACACCAACTCTCTGAAAGAGCTCTAACCCAGGTCTGAATCTAATGAATGGTTCATTTTCTGTCATTATAATGTTCATAAAAGGAAATCACACTAATACTTCCTTATTAATATCTAGAATTTTTTAAAAAAGCTATTTGAAGATATTTCAATGGAGCAATTCAGGTGTAAATGAAAACACAATGGGCAGAATCTTGTTCAGGCATCGGGGATCTTGCCTGATGGTTGCAGAGTCGGCAGGAGACTTGCGCTGCCTATTTTTGGGGAAGTCTGCTGAAACACAGGCCAGTTAGGCAGTGGTGAGGCCACTGGCAGAACTTCCCCCGGAATAAAGACCCCAGGCAACAAGTCTTGCCTACAAAGACCTGCCAGCCAATCAGACGCCGACAGCTCTTGTACTCAGCATTGCCAATGGGGAGGCCACAGCTGCTGCTGGAAGGAAACACACCAGAGTCCCATGATTACAGAGTGACCCAGGCCACAGATAACTAATGTGAGGGTGGGGGTTTTGCAGAGTAGGGGTTGTGGAGAGAAGGGTTCAGGGGATCAGCAACAAGGGCAAGGGCAAGGGAGGGAGGGAGGGGGGGGGTGGCTCTCAGTGGCCTGCTCTTGCCCTTCTTCCTGATGTCCAGTCCCTCAATCAGGCACTGAGCGCCTTTGATTGACGGCTGCCCCTTCCCAGGATGACAAGCTGGTTGTATAGTTTTATCTGTTGTGCATGTCACATTGTGATAGGCCCACCTGCAGGTTAGTTAATACTAGTGGTGCTGGGTTGAGGCCCTGTAATTGGCCATTTAAGGGACCCACTTGGTGACTGGGTGGGAAAGTCGACCATAGGGTTTCTCCTGTGGCCTAGTGGTATAGGTCACTGAAATGGTAAACCACAAACTTAGAGCAACCTAGGTTCCAGGTTTGAATCTCACCGTGGTTAAAGATTAAATTTGAATTCTGAAATAAATCTTCTGTGGAAGGCGAGGCTCACCTGATTTGCGTTCCTCTGAACCAGATGCTCTGGGTTCAAGTCGCACTTCAGGACTTGATGGCCACAGGGGTGTTTGTGACGAGGAATAAAGGAAAGTTGTCCATGTGTTTTCTTGCCTGGAACTTAATTCTGGTGGAGGCAGGTAGGGTTCTGGTATGCTGCCGCCCCGGCTGAGTAGATTCAATATTTCCAAGCCAGCTTGAGTGAAAGACAGGTCATTACAGGTAAGAAATCATTTGCAAATATGATGTGAGCAAAACCTTTTTCACACAATGAGTGGTTTGGACTGGAGTGTGATGGAGGCAGGTTCAATCGAGGCATTCAAAAGGACGTTAGGTGCTAATTTGAATATAAACAACGTGCAAGGATACAGGGAAAAGGCAGGGGAATGGCACTAAGTCATGATGCTTGTTTGGAGAGCCGGTGCAGATACGATGGGCCAAATGGTCTCCTTCTGCACCGTAACAATTCTGTGATTTACAAAGAGAAAACAAGAGTAATGTGGCAATTATTATGTGTTCCAACTTGTTAAAAATTAATAGAATTGTCCTCTCACCTTTTGCTCTCGAGGGACTTTGCTGTCCCATCTTTCTGGATTCTAGTCAGAAATTGCAGTGGTAGATAGGTAAATAAAGAGATAGGTAGACAGAGAAAGACAATGGGCAGAATCTTGTTCAGGCAAGAAGGGAGGGGGGGGGGGAGAAGGAGAGAAAATAAACCATGTGCCTGGCTTATCTTTCAATGGGAAGATAATGAGAAAGCTTGAGGTAGATTTTAACTTGGGCTACCTAGCCTGGTAACCTTTAAATAATCTTTGTGAGGCAGGAGGAGCAGGATTGTTCCTCTGGGCACCAAAGGGAAAGGAAAAATGTTAAACTCCTCAGCTCCAGCCCTGGACCTGTCAGTTCAGCTAACCTCATCTGATATCAGCCGCCCTCAGCTGGTGAGCTACATGTAATGAGGTTTGGTATTCAATATACACTCGGCCACTCATTGATAGGCCAGGCCAGCTAGTGACTACACAAGTTGGTCAACCAATATTTAAAATCTTTGAATCATATATATCCTAATGCTTCTCTAATGTTGCTCTATCACAAACAGTGCTTAAGCAATAGCTTCCCTGAGCACTTACCCATCCATTTTACTGGCTGAAACTGGTGCATGCAGTCTTCTAATAGTGCTAATTTGACAGAGTGATAGCACTCGGCTCCTGCGTTAGAAGGTTATGGGTTCAAGCTCCACTCTTGGACTTGAGTACATAATCTCTGCTGGCACTTCAGCGAGTGAGGCATTGTCAGAGGTACTATTGTTTGAATGTGATATTAAACCACGGCTCACTCTGCCTATTCAGGTGGATGTAAAAGATCCCATGGCACTACTTGAAGAAGAACTGTGGAGAATTCCTAGTGCCCAGGTCGACATTTATCCCTCAACCAATCAACAAAAGCAAAATGACTGGTTGTTTATTTTGTGACTGTTTCTAGGATTTGCTTTGCTCAGATTGCATTTGACGTACTTAACAAAAATGGTTATAGTTCAAAAGTAATTCATTGATAGTGATGTGCTTTGTGACTTCCATAGGATATGAAAAATTTTAAATAAATACAAGTTCTTTCTTCTCTTTGCTAGTGTGAAAGTTAATAGGATTCATAGGGTATATGGTGGGAAGCATTATTTTTTCACCTGTGAGAAAAAGATGGTGAAAAAATTGTGGCTAATTTATGAAAGTCTACAAAGTGTATAAATCATTTATTTGGATTTTATGTAGTTAATTTATTTGACATGTCAGTTATACATGTGGATCGTGTTTCATTATAATTGTCACACACCCATTTCAATCTTACTTCACCTTCCATCAGAAAGGATTTTCTCATGAGATGTGGTGATTCTAGTGCACACGACCAGCCTGCTTTGACAACTATGTTATTTTTAAACAGAAAATATGGATTGGTTTTTTGTTTTCCTATTTCTAATACAATAGTTATCTCATTTTTTTTATTTTGGACAGTTTTACTTTACAGGTTGGACTGGATTTTGCGGTAGAAATATCGGTGAGGCTGAGTGCTCACCATTACTTTGGAAAAAATTGGATGATAACTTCTGGTGTTTGCATGTTCAAAGTTAAACATGCAAATTAGAAAGCTGCTGTCTGATTTGCCCTGCTCCTTCACAAGGTTAACTATGTTAGTACCTCACCAATAGGTTCAACATTAAAATACACAATGGGAGTGAAGTTACGTTATCTTGGGTGACTGTCCATGTGAAGTTTGCACGTTCTCCCCGTGTCTACGTGGGTTTCCTCTGGGTGCTCTGGTTTTCTCCCACACTCCAAAAATGTGCAGATTAGGTGGATTGACCATGCTAAATTGCTCCTTAGTATCCCAAGATGAGTAGGTTAGGGGTATTAGCAGGGTAAATATGTGGGGTTACAGGGATAGGGCCTGGGTGGAATGCTCTGTTGGAGAGTTGGTGCAGACGAGATGAACAGGATGGTCTCCTGCACTGTCGGGATTCTATTAGTATTTACCAATTAGCTAATTCAGAAAATACATCAGAAACTTAGATGCACTCAGGTGTAACTGAATTTTTTGTGGCATAATAAGTCTTATTTATGGCCAAACAACCTCTGGACCTGAAAATTTAATTTTACAAGTGTTGAATCTCATTCTTCAGAATTTAATAATTTTTACACATTTTAAAACAACTCAACACTTTAATAAATAAAATGCCATCTTTATTTTCTTCTCTTCATTTTGCTTTCTGCAAATAAATTTACTTTATAATTTTAGTTCTTGATTTAGACTCACTGAAGTTTCTTCATTCTGATTGTTGAGGAGATATGCTTGCGCTGTTCACATGTCATAGGTCCCCTGTAGAGAGCATCACACTAAATAGGATCTCCCAAAGTTTTATACTGCTGCCCAAAAGGCTGCAGGAAGTATAAAAACACCCGTATCTTTCTTTCATTGTTGATTGAAAAATCTGGACTATGATGGCAATCTGTAAATGTTTGCATTGGCATTTATAGTCACATGTGTCACTGTCATGTCAGTTAACAAAGTTAAAGAGGATTTCAAGCTTCTCAAATGGATTGTCAAGTCCAAAGGTATTAATTTGCTCTTCCCTGGTGAAAAGTTTTTAACAAATTCTGTTTATTACAGGGACTAATTACTTATGCAAATTAGTTTCCAGCCCAGCCTTTCAGTAATCATAGAAACTTGAGGTCATAGCCTGAGAAGCACAACCACTGCAGACCCTGAACAATCCAATTCTAGCTCCCTCAATGGCTCAACTGGCTGAGAAAGTGAACAGTTGTGCCTTACAGACCAGGCACGTTCCAAATTTGATCCTCAATCTTCTAAGTTAATGAATCTCAGCTATTGTGGTAACAGAACTACCATAACTCACAGTATATAAGTCGACAAAACATAATGTCGACTTAGGGATAATATCACTAACAACAGGAATTGGAAATTGGGTTCAGCAAAACTAATGATAAATAATCTATAATGGATTAAAAGAAATGGGGAAAAATCTGTTTTCTTTGAACCATTAACCAATTGCAAAGTTGCAATGTGAATGCCATTTTGAACACCAGTGTGCATATGAATGCATGAAGCTTGCAGAGGGAAGCCCTGCTACCTCTTGACTCTTTTTAGACTAAAATGTTAAAAACTTTTGTTCAACTGAAAATTAACTTTTTCTTTACTTTTATCACAATCATTTCAAAAAGACACCCGAAGAAAAGAATGGGAAACGATGTAACTTTATCTTTTCTTAGTTAAGGCACGTGTTTTGTGTTCTATGATAAGTTAGCCCGAATACAAAATGTGCTCACGAAATCGAGTGGGCAGTTTCAAAGTTTTTAAAAGATGTTTAATGGCCTTAATTGGAATTTGGGACATTTGAGGTGATTGTGGCCATTCAATCACCTAGGTTGCATTAAAAATCTTGAGTTGGAACTTTTTCTTTTAAAAGTTTGGGTATAACTGGAGCTTGATATTTAAGTTTCTAAATTAATTGATATGATTGGACAGATTTAACACATTGGGCTCTGTGATGGTGTTTTCTTTTGGTTTCTGTTTTTAAACAGGTGATCAAGGTCTCCATAAATTTTATGCTGAGTTAGGTCTGATGCGCGACAATCAAGCACGTGGAACCAAGGCTTCGATATTGAAGGCTTTTATTGTGTAACAATGGAACTACTAACACGAATACACCAGTTCAGACTGAAGGGGTCCTGCCGGAGCAGAGGGTCTTATACCTCGCCACCGGAGGCGGGGCCCCACTGGAATGTGCCATGATAACACTTATAACAGGTAAACACCCTAACCCAACAACATTGTACAACCCCCACAGTAACAACACCCTAGCCCAACAGTAACATAATAACAACCCCCAGTGGTAACCAACGATGGTTCACCACAAGGTCCTGGAGAGGATACCCCAGTTGTGCCCAATACAAACCATCATCTCACAGAAGGGAAAACTGTCATGGTTAACAGAGTCCATGCTACAACAAGAGACAGAACAGTGTGAGATAAGCTCCTTCCTGCAGCATCCAATGTCGTAGCACAGTGATGATTTGGAACCAATGGCTTTGCTTTTAAAATACTTGGTTATTTAGAGTGTACTTTTTATCTTCAAGAATAAAGAGCTGGGGGGGGGGGGTACTAATTACAAAGGGATGTAAAAATTACAAGACTAGGCATCATTGTTTCTAAAATTGATATGAGGTGTGATTTCAAGCACTCAAGAATGGGAAGGTTTCCTGAAATTTAAAGGGATAATTAAAGGACTAATGAAAAACAGTCTGGGTGGTTCAAGAATTAAGATTGCTTTTTTGAAGATGTTGTTTGGGCTGTCAGGTTTCTCCAGGGCTCTTGAGTGATTTGAAATGGAAACTGGGATGTGTGTTCTCAGTTCCTGTAACAGGAGTTGTACAGACAGCACTGTATCCCCTGCTGCTGACTGGAAAGGCGAATTCCCACTCACCTGAAGAAGGGGCTCAGAGCCTCGAAAGCTTGTGTGGCTTTTGCTACCAAATAAACCTGTTGGACTTTAACCTGGTGTTGTTAAACTTCTTACTGTGTTTACCCCAGTCCAACGCCGGCATCTCCACATCATGACTGGAAAGGCATCAGGAACGGCTGCACACATGCGCTTTGCCTACACTGCAGCCGCTGTATTGAATTGTTACCTTGCAACAAGGGTCATTTCGACAGTGAAGTTCTTTCTGTACAAATCTGAAAAAAATGTTTCACATATAATTAAAAACTTAATTATGTAATTCATTAGTTACATTCCTTGTATGGCTGAGAACCTTGTGTGCAATTCTTAAGAGCTTTGTTGGAAAAGCTTTGTGGAGCAAGTTCCGGCACAGCCCAGCTTGTTCAATCGGTAGTTAATGGGACTCTTAATCCCAGGGTTGTGGTCTTAAGCCTCACATTGTGCGATGATTTTTGTTTATTATTTTTTATTCAACACCCCAAAGATAAATGAGTAGAAAGTGCAGTCAACCTGTCACTGAGTGACTTTAAAAATGAGAATTCATTTTGAGCACAGCTCTGCTTTCTGTTACTGAGTTATAATTGTAAAGGAGGCAGTTTTCAGACACCAGCTTGCAAAAAAAGCAATGCACAATTCAGTGACAGAAAGCAGAGCTACGATTAAAAGCATCTCTACTTAAAACACCCACAAACCAGACTGAGATTGACACATCTGCACATGTGCGGGAAGTACTCCCCCTAGTGTTGTGACACAAATGAGCACAGCCTAATAGATAAAGTCTGGTGTATCTGGTTCAGTTGCTGAGGAAAGTTGAAGCTAGTGCTGACTTGGATGTTATTGCACAATGGATGTGTATTACGAGGTAGTGACTGAAGTATGCCTCCAAATTGGGGTGAACAAAAGGAAAACAACTGGAAACAATTTAGTACACTGGAATTCGTAGTTTGGTTTGGATTTAAGCTTGGGCCGGACATGAGTTTATGTGAAATGATATGTACCCACAGGTCTGCACTTCAGGCACTTCTATTGAAGTTAAAGCAATTTTTTGAATTTCCAAGGAACAAAGAGAACAAAGAACAGTACGGCACAGGAAACAGGCCCTTCGGCCCTCCAAGCCTGTGCCGCTCATTGGTCCAACGAGACCATTCGTTTGTATCCCTCCACTCCCAATGCTGCTTCCTGACAGAATGGTCAGACGAACTTTCTACAAGTCAAGAGGTAGCTCTATCCACTGAGGATCTTTTATTTCTCTACCTCCACCTTATCCAGGAGCAGTGTATGCAGAGCTTTCATTGCACCAAGGTGGTGGTCATTGGACTGTGCTAATCCTAAAACCAGACTTACAGCCTCACAGCAGGCTGAGGACATTGCTGCCAATACCCTGCAAAATCACTGTCGCTCTGAATTCCTTGGCCAGTAGATCCATCCAGGTGGGAGCAAACTATTTGTAACCTCTCATATTTTGCCATCCATCACCTCACCAGGGAGGTTACCCTTGTAGGGGAGGGAAGTTCATCGTCTTCTCATTTTCCAGTGAAAGCAGGAGGAGAGACCATGTGGATTTGTCGTGCTAGCAGGATTCCCTGTGGCACACGGTGCAATTGGCTTCACACACATGGTTCTGTGGGCCCCACTTTAATTGAGAGACGTTCCCAAATCACAAGGATAATCACTCTTTGACAGTCCAGCTCGTGTGCAGTTATGGCTATAAAATCCTTTCAGGATAATGCCCACTACCCTGGCAGCAGTCATAATGCTTTCTCCTAACAATGCAGGATGCTAAAACAACCAACCCAGAGTTAAAATAAACAGACCCAATTTAAGCTATTGAGGTAGCAATAAAAGATTCCTCCAGACAAACTGGTGCCATAAAAAGAAAACAACTGAAGCCAAAAAGGCCTGCTTACAACTGCAGAAAACATAATTTAGAAAAAAAAATCTCTTAAAGGTACACTAACGCCACACTCCAAAGTTTTTCACTTTCCACCCTTCCTCTTGTGTGTCCTCTTGGTCAAAATCGTAAAATAGAAGTCACCCACAAAGAAAATTCCATAACAACTTTATCCAACAACACTCCCAATAATACATACTAAACTGAACTATTCACCTTTCTACATTCCCTTAGTACCTGTTGTCATGGTGGCTTTTTGCCTGCCTTGGTGTTCCTATCTCTTGCTACTCGAGTAACTGCAGGGTGGCTGATAGAAGACTATTATTTCACTGGGGAAGACTGCACTTGGTCTTGCAGGTTCTCAAGCAGGTCTTGGCCTTGAAGACCTAGCTATGGACAGCACCAGCTCCACATAGACAGCAGAGGTCAATCCTGCCTTTTAGATTGCCTAGCTGGTTGACTGTGTGACTGGCAGTTAGTGGAAGCACAAATGCTGTCATCCTGGGAGTAGGCATCAGAATCATGCTCGAAAGTACCACTCGTATTCTCCTCAGAGGTGCCCCAATAATCATAGTAATCTGTTGGAGGATGGATTGCAGTCTGAACCTGTTGGTACCAAGCATGGCTCTCATGGTTCATTCTGAGCTTTCTCTGCAGCAAAGAGATGTTTGTGGCTGTCGCCTGTGCACAAGCTGAGATATTGGCCACCACAGGTGGGTCCACAAGTGTTTTGACCACCAGTTCCAAACCTTCCCCAAAACCCAGAGCCAGTTGAAGCTGGACTCCTCCATGTCCTTTAACAGTAAAATGGGCTGTTTGACAGCTTGCCAATGCCCCAGTATCTTGGTGTGAATCACTGTGCTCCTTTTGCTGCCCATTTGAATTCCTCATCTGATTCGCCTGTAGCAAAACTCACCTCTGACTTCACCCTCCAGGTAACTGGCACACAAATTATTCTTTACCCTGATCTGGTTGCAGCTCATTTGTGCCTGGTGACTTAACACATACAGATTTCAACTCCACTACTCACTAAAGTAAATGCAAGTAAAGTGTCTATACTGGTGGCTGCAAATGGCAGATCAAATGATGGGGATTCATCATCAGAGGTCAGGTGTAGCTTTTATTCCTTCTTCTGGAGACTGCCATGACTGATCAGGCAGCAATTCTTGAAAACAGAAAGCAGAAGTACAAAAAGGGAACAATCAGGTGCGGTGAGGGGTTCAGGGTGCAAAGCAAGAGGTCCATGTTCTTACCATGAGCAGTTCATGCCAGATCGCAGGCAGGTTGAGTGTGAGTTGGATTTGATAAAGGGCATAGGGCAGGAACATTCTGTTGCTCTTAGTGTGTTCTCAGCAATGCTGGATGCAATAACCTTCGTCAGTCATGACTACTCAGATACTGAAGCAGTCCATGTCCATATGCAGCAAGACTTGGACAATATTCAGGTGTGGGCTGATAAGTGGCAGGTAACATTCATGCCATACAAATGCCAGGCAATGACCATCTCCGACAAGACAGAATCTAACTATCTCTGCTTGAGATTCAATGACATTACCATCACTGAATCCACCACTATCAACATCCTGGGGGTTACCATTGACCAGAAATGGAACAGGACCAGCCATATAAATACTGTGGCTATAAGGCACTCAAGACATGGTCCAGCAAGCTACTCAGTTCAGGGACAATTCAGTATGTGCTACAAACGCTGGCCTTGCCAGCAATGCCCATTCAGCGTGAAAATAATTTTTAAAGTTGCAAGTCAGAGGAAATTCTGTGGTGACTCACCTCCTGACTCCTTAAAGCCCATCTAACATCTACAAGACACAAGTCAGCTGTGTGCTGAAATATTCTCCACTTGCCTGGATGAGTGCAGCTCCAACAACACTCAAAAAAGCTCCACATCATCCAGAGCAAAGCAGCCCTTTTGATTTGCACCCCATCCACCACCATAAACATTCAATCCTTCCACCACCATGCACCGTGGCAGCAAGGTGTACCATCTACAAGACAGGCAGCAGCAACTCACCAAGATCCATTCAACAGCATCTTCTAAACCTGTGATCTCTACCACCAAGAAGGAAAAGTGCAACAGATGCACGGTATCACCATCATCTAGAAGTTCAATTCCAAGCCATCCACTATCCTGATTTGGAACTATGTCACTATTTCTTCACTGTCGCTGGATCAAAATCCTGGAATTCCCTTCCTAACTGCACTGTGGGTGTCTCTATACCAAATACATTGCAGTGGTTCAAGAAGGTGGCTCACCACTACCTTGCCAAGGGCAGCTAGGGGTGGGCAATAAATGCCTACGTCCCATGAACGAATAATGTTTTAGAAATCCATCACATCTAGCAACTCAAAACTGGGCTTTCATGAGGCACTTTGGGTCATCATCAATTGCAGAATTCTATTCAATCAGTATCTGTAATCTCATGGCCCAACATTTCCCACAGTCTACTATTACCATCAGGCCTGGAGCCAACTTTGGTTCTTCATGCATGCCAGAAGCAGCACCAGCGCACCTAAAAATGAAGTGTCATCATGAAACTACAACACAAGACTACATGCATGTTAAACAGTAGAAGTCGCATGCTGTAGACTGAGCTAGGCAATCACATAGCCAGTGGATCAGATGGAAACTCTGCAGTCCTGACGTGCCTAGTTGTGAATGATGATGAACAATTAAACAACCAAAGGACGATTCTCCAAAAGCATTCCTAAACTCAATGAAGGGAGAGCCCAGCATATCAATGCAAAAGATGAGGTTGAAGGATTTGCAACCATCTTCAACCAGAAGTGCCAAGTTGATGATTATCTCGGCCTTCTCCTGAGGTTCCCACGATCATACATCATTGCACATGATATCAAGAAACAGCTGAAGGCCCTGGGTACAGAAAAGCTATAGTCCCTGTCAAAGGAAAGGCTTGTACTCCAGAACTAGCCATGTCACTACAGCTACAACACTGGCATCTACCCCACAATGTGGAGAATTTCCCAGTGACGTCCTGTCCACAAAAAGCAGCACAAATCCAATCTGGACAATTGCCATTCCATCAGGCCAGGCTTGATCATCAGCAAAATGATGAAAGGGGTCATCAACAGTCTTTCAAGTGGCATCTACACAGCAATAACCTGCTCATTGATGCTCAGTTTGGGTTCCACCAGGGCCACTCAACTCCAGACCCTTTGGAGTAGAATGTGGGCAAAAGTGCTGAATCCAAAGGTGAGGTGGGGATTACTGCACTTGACATCATTATGACCAGTGGGAGAATGGAGTGGATTACATACAAAATCATAGTCATAGAGTCATACAGCACAAAAAGAGGCCCTTTGGCCCATCGTGTCTGTGTCAGCCATTAAACACCTATCCTAATCCCATTTTCCAGTACTTAGCCATAGCCTTGTATGCTTTGATCTTTTAAGTGCTTACCTAGATGATGTCGGCCTATCTACAGTGGAATAACGCAGTGCTAATGTTTGCATGGATGAAGGTGTCAACAGCTGATGGGGGTGGGTAGTTATGGAAATGGTACCCGCCAGTTTTGATAACAGAGAGGATGTGGGTTTGGGAGTTCAGTTCAGGGTTAAATTGGATGCTAAGATTGCAGACAGTCTGGTTCAGCCTCAAACTGTGAATTGAATTAATTTATTATTGTCACATGTATTGGGATACAGTGAAAGGTACTGGCCGGGATTCTAAAAAAAAACCGAAGTGGCCAACTGGCAGGAAAACGGGAAAATTTCACACCTGTTTTTTGGGTGCACTTAGTTTAACGAATATTCAGCACTCTGTACATCACAGAGTGCCTCAGAGAGATTCATGCCAGAAAGTGGGGGGCAGGGCCTCATCCTGTTCGAGAGGCCAGCAGCATACTGCTGAGTGGGCCACTGAGCATGTGCCGATCTGTCAGTGGGGAGATCAGCACATGCGCACTGGCTCCCCATCTCCAGCCTCCAATCGCCGGTCTACCGATGGTTTCCCAACCACCACACCTCCACCCCCTCCCCCATGATCAGCGCTGACAGTCCCCTCCTGATCCCATTGCAGGGTGCGCAGAGGGTCCCCCCCCACATCACCACCACCGATCAGCTCCCCAGCAGGCCTTGCCCCACTAGGCTCTGGCCCTGCCCCCTTGGCACTGCCTGTTGCCCAGTGGACAGTGCCTGCGTGCCCGGTGAACGGTGCCTGGGTGCCAAGCTGGCACTGCTCAAGGGTCAACCCCCTGCCTCTGACCTCCCAGAGGCACCACAATGGCCTCTCTCCTCAGCAGTGGGGTGGGCACACCTGCTCCCCATTGGTGGGGAGCAGTTGTAAACCCTGCTGATGGGAACCACTCCCAGCAAGCTGGAGGGGGGGTGGGGGGGGGGGGGGGGGGACGACACTAGTGGGCACAGAGACTATCATCCCGGGCTCGCTAATCAGATGGAAATGACGATTTCCATATGGTAATCAGCCCTGCACTGATTTCTGCCACCAGGCTGATTACGTGGAAAAAAAGGGACAGGGAGACTCGTGATCAGCCCGATGCTAATGGCAAGTACCGCTACAGGCCCCCTGTCTTCCGGCAAACTGCGCTACTCAAGCAGCGCAGCGGACTGGGAGAATCCCGGCCATTGTTTATTGCGAGCTGTTACAAACAAAACATACCATTCATAGAGTACATAGGGGAGACGATAGGAGAGGGTGCAGAATATAGTGTTACAGTTACTGATGGGGTGAAGACAAAGATCAGCCTAATGCATGAAAGGACCATTCAAAAATCTGATGGCAGCAGGGAGGAAGCTATTCTTGAGTCAGTTGGTACGTGTTTTCAGACTTTTGTATCTTTTTCCCCGACGGAAGAAGGTGGAAGAGAGTATGTCTGGGGTGCGTGAGGTCCTTGATTATGCTTGCTGCTTCTCTGAGGTAGCGGGAAGTGTTGAAGGAGTCAGTGGATGGAAGGCTGATTTGTATGATGGACTGGGCTACGTTCGCAACCCTTTGTAGCTTCTTGCAATCTTGGTCAGAGCAGGAGCCTTACCAAGCTGTGATACATCACGAAAGGATGCTTTCTATGGTGCATCTATAGAAATTGGTGTGAGAGTTGTAGTGGACATGCCAAATTTCCTTAGCCTTCTGAGAAAGTAGAAATGTTGGTGAGCTTTCGTACGGTGGCACAGTGGTTAGCACTGCTATCTCACAGCGCTAGAGACTTGGGTTTGATTCTCGACTTGGGTCACTGTCTGTGTTGAGTCTGCAAGTTCTCCCCGTGTCTGCGTGGATTTCTTCCGGGTGCTCCAGTTTCCTCCCACAGTCCGATTAGGTGCA
This sequence comes from Mustelus asterias, assembly GCF_964213995.1. Taxonomy (NCBI): domain Eukaryota; kingdom Metazoa; phylum Chordata; class Chondrichthyes; order Carcharhiniformes; family Triakidae; genus Mustelus; species Mustelus asterias. The sequence continues at coordinate 39,678,165 of NC_135818.1, forward strand.
TTGGCTATGCTAAGTTCCCCCTGTGTCCCCGAACAGCCACCGGAGTGTGGCAACTAGTAACCTCATTGCAGTGTTAATGTAAGCCTATTTGTGAAACTAATAAACTTAAAATTTAACTATAGCATCAGCATGAAGGGACCAGGACAGATGATCTGAACACCTATAAACTTAAGCTCATCTCCACTTCATCACCTTTGATGTAGACAGGGGCATGTCCTCCACTACATTTCCTGAAGTTGATGAATATCTCCTTCATTTTACTGACATTTGGAGAGAGATTATTGTCATCGCACCATTTCACCAGATTCTCTAGCTCTTTCCTTCACTCCGTCTTGTCATTGTTTGAGATCCGACCCACTGCAGTGCTGTCATCAGCAAACTTAAAAATTGAGTTAGAATGGAATTTGGCCATGCAGTCATAAGTTTATAAGGCGTATATTAATTGGTTGAGGACACAACCTTGTGGGGCACCGGTGTTGAGGATAATCCTGGAGGTGGTGTTGTTGCCTATCCTTACTGATTGCGGTCTGTGGGTTAGGAAGTTCAGGGTGGGCTTGGAAGTCTGTGGGCAAGGAGAGGGACGGAGTTTGTGGCAAGGATGGAAAACAGCAGAGGAGAGAGGTGTCAGAGAAGCATGGTAAAATCGATCTGTATATTTTTCATACTTCAAAGACATGACAAGGGAGTCCTTTCAAGTTATTACCTACAGTTACAAGACTTGTCAGCATTAGTTGGCTGTTTATCTACGTGCTTATATATTTGTTACCAACATCAAAAATTATATGGTAGAGAAAATACAATCACTTTCTCCAAATGCTACACTTCAAAACTTCTGTTATAGCAACAATAGATCTCTGGAACAGAAGCGTTCTTAGTGGGTAAAAACATTTAATAGGTATCAACTGTACCAAAGATATCAATACATTTGGCTGTGAAAGTAGTAAACTCACAGAGAGATAGCAATTTGATGGTAAATTTAGGAAACACTAATATTAAGATATAGTGGAAAAAACAATATTTTGTTACAATAAATAAATGAAATTATATTTGGAACATGGTCAGATAAATGAGGCAGAAAATTAATAAATAATTTCTCAAGAACAGCTGCGGTATGAGTTTTACAAAATTAAAACAAACTGAAGATTGCATAGTAATCACTTTGATACATTGCAAATTAATTGAGGCTTTATATTTGACTGCTTGATACAGTTAGTCATTGTGCAAAAGAGAAACCTGAGAATCTGAATCTGAATGCCTGTTTACTATGAATCTTTACAATAACACTCAGAAAATATATAAAGGAATGTTTGGATGAATCCAGCCTTGTTTTGATTACTTTGTATTGAACTCAGTGGTTTCTGCTCATTTATGAAATCTAGTCTCTAAGATTGTGACAAAGTTATTGTAGTGCCAAACAATTTTCATCAGTCAATCATTTTCTAACCTTACAAATCAGAATCTAAAAATTGACTTTCAAAAGCTGCCATGGTTTCGAACAGAATATATTTGCTGTTTAGTTGTAAAAACGGAATATAAAAAGATTAAAGTTACTAATTGTTAGCTCAGCTTATGTATATTTCAAACAAACATTACCATTTAGAAACCATTTCCTTACATGGCTAAAATGTTGTTTCACTACATGTATAATGTGGCTGTATAGTGCCTGGCAATGGCAAACACCACACCGAGTAAATTAGCTCTTTAACAATGTCACAGCCACTTCCCTCTTCTGCTATGTTTATCCCATCTGTGCCTTTGGACATTCATGAAAGATATTATACAAATACAGATTTGTGTTTTATAATGCCCTATGTTAACCATGCTGAAATTAAAATGTTGTCACATAGATAGATTCTAACAAGGGAGTCAAAAGATATAAAGAGTAGGCAGGAAAGTTGAGTTGAGTCCACAATTAGATTGGCCAATAAGAATAGCCTACCCCTGCTCTTAACATGTATGTTTGTATGTTCATATGTTTGTATGAGAAAGAACAAGGGCAAGGTTTTCTGGTTGGCTTCATGATCCCAACATTGGAACAAAACTGGAGTCCCAAACCTGCTTGAAAAATTCAGAACATAGTGGGGACAGTCTTACCAAAAATATATGAAGTGCCGAGAGAATTGCACCTTTATTTTGGGCGAACTCCCAGACATAATTGCATGGCACTTAGAGAAAAAAAGAGCCCAGATGTGATTCTCGCCAGCAGGTGGAGTGGCCGGAGCCTATTCTTGCCAGGAAGTCAGCTGCTGCCCTTTAGGGACACCATTGTGCATGCACCCCAATCTCCCAGTGAACCGTGTACAGTGTGTATACAGTGCACTGGGAGATCTGTCACTCCCCTCCCCAACCCCCCCCCGACACCCCGGCCAATCCCACCCCGATACAGAGTACCCTCTTCCCTCCCCCTACAGAGCTCCCCTGCCTCCCCATCATGGCCTGACCCATTCAGGCCCCCGCCTCTCCAGGCCCCACCCCTCCCCTCAAGCCCTGCCCCCTTGGTATTGTCTGGTGTCCGGTGGGCAGTGTCATGGTGCCAGGCTTTCACAAGTGGAAACATTTTCACCCTGTCTACTCTGTCCCAGACCCCTCATGATTTGGAATAGCCCTATTAAATTTCCTCTCAGCCTTCTTTTCTCTAAGGAAAACAGTTCTAACTTTTCTAATCTGTCTTTGTAACTGAAGTTCCTCATTCCTGGAACAATTCTCATGAGTCTTTTATAGACTCTCTCTAATACCTTCACATGCTTCCTAAAGTTTGGTGCCCAGAACTAGATATAACATGCCAGCTGAGGCTGAAGCAGTGAATTATACAAGTTCAACATAACCTTCTTGCTGTTGTACTCTATGTCCTGCAATCTTCAGTGTCTTATTTTTATGTACACCCAGGTCCCTCTGGTCCTGCATCCTTTTTAGAATTCTATCATTTATTTTATATTGTCTCTCCATGTTCTTTGTACCAAAATGAATCACTTCACATTTCTCTGCAATGAACTTCATCTGCCAACTGTCTGCCCATTCCACTTATGTTCTTTTGAAGTTCTACACTATCCTCCTCATAGTTCGCAATGCTTCCAAGTTTTGTATCATCCACAAACTTTGAAATTGTGCCCTCTACACTTGGTCTAGGTCATTAATATAATTCAGGAAAAGCAAGGGTTCCCACGCTGACTCCTGGAGAATTCCACTACAAACCCCCCTCCAGCACAAAAAACATCCAATAACCACTAGTCTTTGTTTGTCAGTTAGCCAATTCTGTATTTGCTGCATCAAGTTGCTACTGTCCTTTTTATTCCATGAGCTATAACTTTGTTCACAAGTCTGTTGTGTGGCACTGTATCAAATGCATTTTGAAAGCCAACATACACCACATCAACAGCATTACTCTCATCAACCCTCTCTGTTACCGCTTCAAAATAACTCCAGCAAGTTATTTAAACATGATTTTCCCTTAAGAAATCCATACCAGCTTTTCTTATTTAACCTGTATTGTCCATGTGACTATCCATGCGAGCCAGTAAGATCACACTCACATCTTTACACAGTAGCTTTCAAAGAGGCTCTGCAATCTCAGCAGGGATAAATTAGGGATAAATTTATTATCGTTATCAATACTAAGGAATGATGCTAACTCTTCAATGTTAAATGGGGTCTGAAACATATAAATGCCTTTAATGTTGTGTGTAGGATTCACTCCAACTGCTTTGACTCGGTACATTAGAAAGTCAATCTCCGATGCCACAAATATACTTTTGTCCCTGTTGAGCACCAGATTGTATTGATTAAGTTGAGTGAGTGCTGACAACCACTGATTGTATTCTGCTTTATCCCCTCCGTGGACAATGACATCATCAAGTAGGTTGAATATCCCTTCAACATCTGACAAGACTGAAGAAATGATATTCTGGACTGCACGAGGTGCTGAACTTAGTCCTTGGGGCATCCTGTGGCCCCACTAAAACACACCTTAATGAGTAACAAAAGCTGTAAGATATTGGCGTTTCTCTGTTAATGGTCTTTGAAAATCTCCCTGTCACAGGTTGAGCTTCATGAAGATTTATTTATTTATTCATTCATGGGACATGGGCGTAGCTATCTGGCCAATATTTATTGTAAGAAGTCTCACAACACCAGGTTAAAGTCCAACAGGTTTATTTGGTAGCAAATACCATAAGCTTTTGGAGCACTGCTCCTTCATCAGATGGAGTGGAAATGTGCTCTCAAACAGTGCCAACATTTATTGCCCATCCCTCATTGCCCTTGGAGAGCAATTGAGAGTCAACCACATTGCTGTGGTTCTGTAGTCACATATAGGCGAGACCAGGTAAGGACCGCAGATTTCCTTCCCTAAAGGACATTAATGAACCAGATAGGTTTTTCCCACAATCATAGAAATCCTATAGTACAGAAAGAGGCCATTCGGCCCATTCTGCACCGACCATAATCCCACCCAGGCCCTACCCCCATATCCCTACAGATTTACCCACGAATCCCTCTAACCTACGCATCTCAGGACACTAAGGGCAATTTTTTTTTTTAGCATGGCCAATCAACCTAACCCGCACATCTTTGGACTGTGGGAGGAAACCGGAGCACCCGGAGGAAACCCACGCAGACACGAGGAGAATGTGCAAACTCCACACAGACAGTGACCCAAGCCGGGAATCGAACCCAGGTCTCTGGAGCTGTGAAGCAGCAGTGCTAACCACCGTGCTACCGTGGTCTCGTGGTCATCATTAGATTCTTAATTCCAGATATCTTTTATTGAACTCAAATTCCACCATCTGCACTGGCGGGATTGGAACCTGAATCCCCAGAATACGAACTGAGTTTCTGGATTAATAGTCTAGCAATAATACCACTCGGTCATTGCCTCCCCGTAAAGTAATGTGAAGTTATCAAATGATGCTGACAATTCTTGGATCATAGGAAGCGGATCCTTGTCTGGAATGATTGTTTTGGTTGACCACCTTAAGATTGACACAGTCTAAGTTTGCCATTTTTGTGTGACACAATGACTAAGTTTGATATCCTTGGCAATGAGCTAACTCATGTGGGCGGCAAGGTAGCACAGTGGTTAGCGCTGCTGCCTCACAGCGGCAGAGACTCAAGTTCGATTCCCAGCTTGGGTCACTGTCTGTGTGGAGTTTGCACATTCTCCTCATGTCTGCATGAGTTTCCTCCAGGTGCTCCGGTTTCCTCCCACAGTCCAAAGATTATGCAGGTTAGGTGGATTGGTCATGCTAAATTGCCCCTTAGTGTCAGGGGGACTAGCTAGGGTAAATGCATGGGGTTATGAAAATAGGGCCTGGGTGGGATTGTGGTCGGTGTAGACTTGATGGGCCGAATGGCCTCCTTCTGCACTGTAGGGATTCTATGATTCTAACAGAACAATCCTTAAAATGCCTTGGTGCCTTACTGTCCATAATGATGCACTTTTCTGTATCTCATTCTTAGGAAGAAAGTGCTGCATGTGATGAACTGATGGAGTCATCTTCTTTGATGACCTGCATACCGTTGCAAAGTGATTCCACTTTAAGCAGGAGTTATACTTTTTCCTCATGCTGGACACGGCGTTGGGAACTGATGGGTACCTCCACAATTTGGGCATATATTTGAAGGTATCTGACTGTGATGGGCTTTCTGACATCACTGGCAAAACATATATTTTTTGATCATCACATTTTTCTTTGGCATGAAATATTTTTGAGAGTACTTACCTCCATATCAAAGACAAACATGTCTTCTGTGAACTGTTCTAAGACAATCACCTTCTTGTGGTGACTGCCACATCTGGACTGCACATCTCCATAATGAGCAAGTCGGTCTTGAATCCTGAAAGTTGGTGATCCCATGGCATTGGTGGAGATCCTGGCGCAGTACTTGATGGAGACAGTAAATTTAAACTGTTCTCCATCTCATCCTGAGTTGTTGTGTTTTGTGCCTCGTGGATATGCAGAATTGACACCAGCTTCTATGTCTAAACAGGAGCTCTATTTACAGTACTATTAAAATGTCTGATCACATTCTTCTAGCTAATTGCTTTCAGTTTAGTTTTTTTCCCCGTTTACCACACCCAGACTTGACAAACAGCACACAGAACAGAGAAGAGTCAACAGACACACATAATCAAATGCGAAACATTTAAAAGCTACAAAGTAAACTTGAATGATGATGAAGGCTGCAACACAGATAAGTCCTTTCAACCTATCAGCTCTGCATTGGTGTTCTTCTCCAGTCACCTATCAAATGCAATCCCACTCCTTTACTCCCTCCATGTACCTCTTACTCTTCTTCATCAAGCAACCATTTTATTCCCTTTTGAAAAGCCATGATGTGGAGATGCCGTTGTTGGATTGAGGTGGGCACAGTAAGTCTCACAACACCAGGTTAAAGTCCAACAGGTTTATTTGGAATCATGAACTTGCGGAGCACTGCTCCTTCTCCACTCAGCTGATGGAGGAGCAGAGCTCGTGATTCCAAATAAACCTGTTGGATTTGGTGTTATGAGACCTCTTACTGTGCCTTTTGAAAAGGTTTATGGACTCTGCTTTGAGACTAGAACACGTAACTAAATGCCTCATATTACAGAACACTGTTCTTCTCATAATATTTTATTAAAGGATAAATCATGGTGAACAGGAAAGTGAAATCAAATTACATTACACAAATGTCCTCAAGGAAATTGGTAAAGTAATTCCAAAGTCTGGATAAAACATAATCAATTATACAGCACAGGAGCCAGTCTACTTTGCCTGTGCAAGCTTTTTGAAAGAGTTATCAAATTAGCTCTGCCCTCTTCTCTTTCCTCATAACAAAGAACAAAGAAAATTACAGCACAGGAACAGTCCCTTTGGCCCTCCAAGCCTGCACCGACCATGCTGCCCGACTTAACTAAAACCCCCTACCCTTCCGGGGACCATATCCCTCTATTCCCATCCTATTCATGTATTTGTCAAGACGCCCCTTAAAAGTCACTACCGTATCCGCTTCCACTACCTCCCCCGGCAGTGAGTTCCAGGCACCCACCACTCTCTGTGTAAAAAATCTGCCTCGTACATCTCCTTTAAACCTTGCCCCTCGCACCTTAAACCTGTGCCCTCTAACAATTGACTCGTCCACCCTGGGAAAAAGCTTCTGACTATCCACTCTGTCCATGCCTCTCATAATCTTGTAGACTTCTATCAGGTCGCCCCTCAACCTCCGTCGTTCCAGTGAGAACAAACTAATGTTTCTCCAACCTCTCCTTATAGCTAATGCCCTCCATACCAGGCAACATCCTGATAAATCTTTTCTGTACCCTCTCCAAAGCCTCCACATCCTTCTGGTAGTGTGGCGACCAGAATTGAACACTATTCCAAGTGCGGCCTAACTAAGGTTCTATAAAGCTGCAACATGACTTGCCAATTTTTAAACTCAATGCCCTGGCCGATGAAGGCAAGCATGCTGTATGCCTTCTTGACTACCTTCTCCACCGGTATTGCCACTTTCAGTGACTTGTGTACCTGTACACCCAGATCCTTTTGCCTATCAATACTCTTAAGGATTCTGCCATTTCCTGTATATTTCCTATCTGTATTAGACCTTCCAAAATGCATTACTTCACATTTGTCCGGATTAAACTCCATCTGCCATCTCTCCGCCCAAGTCTCCAACTGATCTATATCCTGCTGTATCCTCTGATGGTCCTCATCGCTATCTGCAAATCCAGCAACCTTTGTGTCGTCCGCAAACTTACGAATCAAACCAGTTACATTTTCCTCCAAATCATTTATATATATTACAAATAGCAAGATCCCAGCACTGATCCCTGGGGAACTTGTCACAGCCCTCCATTCAGAAACACACCCTTCCACTGCTACCCTCTGTCTTCTTTGACCGAGCTAGTTTTGTATCCACTTTGCCACCTCACCTCTGATTCCATGCAACTTCACCTTCTACACCAGTCTGCCATGAGGGACCTTGTCAAAGGCCTTACTGAAGTCCATATAGACAACATCCACTGCCCTACCCTCATCTTTGTCACTTCCTTGAAAAACTCAAGGGGAGACACGACCTCCCCTTCACAAAAACATGTTGTCTCTCACTAATACGTCCACTTATTTCCAAGTGGGAATAAATCCTGTCTCAAAGAATCGTCTCCAATAATTTCCCTTCCACTGATGTAAGGCTCACCGGCCTGTAATTACCTGGATTATTCTTGCTACCTTTCTTAAACAAAAGAACAACATTGGCTATTCTCCAATCCTCTGGGACCTTTTGCTACCAAATAAACCTGTTGGACTTTAACCTGGTGTTGTTAGACTTCTTACTGTGTTGACCTCCCCTATAGTCAGTGAGGGTACAAAGATTTCTCTCAAGGCCCCAGCAATTTCCTCCTTTGCCTCTCTCAGTATTCTGGGGTCTCTCCCATCAGGCCCTGGGGATGTGTCTACCTTAATGTTTCTCAAGAACCCCAATACCTCCTCCTTTTTGATCTCAACATGACTCAAACTATCTACACATCCTTTCCCAGACTCATCATCCACCAAGTCCTTCTCTTTGGTGAATACTGACGCAAAGTACTCATTTAATACCTCGCCCATTTCCTCTGGCTCCACGCATAGATTCCCTCCCTTGTGCTTGAGTGGGCCAACCCTCTCCCTGGCTACCCTCTTGCTCTTTATATATGTATAAAAAGCCTTGGAATTTTCCTTAATCCTGCTGGCCAATGCTTTTTTGTGACCCCTTTTAGCCCTCCTTACTCCTTGCTTAAGTTTCTTCCTACTTTCCTTATATTCCACACTTGCTTCATGTGTTCCCAACCTCCTAGCTTTGACAAATGCTTCCTTTTTCTCTTTGACTAGGCTCACAATATCTCTCGTTATCCAAGGTTCCCAAAACTTGCCATACTAACCCTGCAATTTTTTCACCTCCCATATTTATCCAATTCCTTTTTGAAAGTTATTGAATTTTCTTCCACTGAAGGGCCTGTTCTGTGCTGTACTGTTCTATGTTCTATGTACCTTTCCAGCCAATGCATTCTAGATCATAATAACTCATTGCATAACACTTTTCCTCACGTTGCCTCTAGTTCTTTTGCCTTAAATTTGTATTCTCGGTCACTAGAAACAGTTCTCTATTTATGCTATCATAAAGCATAACTTTTATGGTTTATGTGATGTGCCGCTGGAATTACCAGAGGTTTAAAGCACTCCGAGCTGCTCTGCAAAGTTTTGTTTAAACCTCCACTGGCTGGAGTTACTTAGAGCCACCAGTGTAAGAATTCCTGAAGGCCACAGCATGGGGCAACTCTAACAAACTCAGAGAGACAGACATCAGAGGGTGAGGGGGAACTGGACATCAGGGGAATGGGGTAAATGGACATCAAGACAGAGATCTCAGACATAAAGGTGGGTGAGGGAGTCACATCAGGGGGTGAGGAGATTCGGACACTGGGGGTGGGGGAATCAGGCACTGGGGGTGGGGGAATCAGGCACTGGGGGTGGGGGAATCAGGCACTGGGGGTGGGGGAATCAGGCACTGGGGGTGGGGGAATCAGGCACTGGGGGTGGGGGAATCAGGCACTGGGGGTGGGGGAATCAGGCACTGGGGGTGGGGGAATCAGGCACTGGGGGTGGGGGAATCAGGCACTGGGGGGGCGGGGAGAGTTGGACATCTGGGGGCAGTTGGACATTAGGGGATGGGATAGTCGGACATTGTGGGGAGTCGGACGTTAGTTTTAAAGTTTAAGTTTTTAAAGTTTATTTATTAGTGTCATAAGTAGGCTTACATTAACACTGCAATGAAGTTACTGTGAAAATCCCCTGGTCGCCACATTCTGCCACCTGTTCAGGTACACTGAAGGAGAATTTAGCTTAGCCAATGTACCTGATCGGCACATCTTTCAGACTGTAGGAGGAAACTGGAGCACCCGGAGGAAACCTACGGAGACATGGGGAGAATGTGCAGACTCCGCATAGACAAGCCGGGAATTGAACCTGGGTCCTGGCACTGTGAGGCAGTAGTGCTAACCACTGTGCCACCTGCCCCTTGTTGCATTCTGTGACTCACAACAAATGTTTAAATGCGTTGGCAGAAAAATGCACGTGCATATTGTTCAGTGCCAAACTCTGTTTCTGAAAAAAATTGATTTTGTTCATTATTTATCATTTAGTCGGCGAAGAAAATGTTAATATGTAAAGAAGTGAATTTGATTGAACTAGCTGGGACTGAATATTCTGCATGACATCTTTGTGCTGTGGGTCAGACATTATTAATATCTCCATATTCAGGGGAGAACAAAGAATCCCATCGAGAGAGACTCTCACAGAAAGACGGAGAACTGAGAATAGAGCACACTTATTACTGCATTCAAATATGTTAATTGATACACAGAATATAGCAACTAACATTTCTCTTAGCAACCTTTGCTTTGGAAGGGGCAGCAAAATTGAATACAAAACCTTGCTTAAAATATTTAAAAATGAAATGGCATCTAAAGTGATTTTTTTCTCCCACCTCCATTATACTCAGGACACAACTACCCACATTATCCTGCCCTATACTCATGATTGGTTATTTTGTGTATGGGCTGAGAGCAATGTTCAATTTTCCTGTGCTTTTGGGAGGAAAGAATATAGAGCAGTGGAAAATAAACCTATTATGATGCTTTGTTTAATCTTCTTGATGATATAAATTCCACTTACAAACTGCTTTTGATATATTTTCTGCTTTCAAATCAGATAAAATTGTCATTCTATATAGTCATGAATTAAAATGTCCAAAATGGCTAATTTCGAAAACATCCCACATGAACTACAGGGCACCCGAGAAGGAAATAAATGGTTAAACTGTCAAGTACTTTTCCAGGTATTCGTAATCCTTATCTAGGATTTTTAAAAAAAATCTGACACAACAAAACTTTATCCAGAGTGTCTATTGACACCATCATGTCAACCAATGAATTGGCAAAGCAGGACTTCCGCAGCAAGCAAAGTATACTCAGCAAACCCTATTTAAAAAGTGTCTCAATAAACTGCAGCAAACAGCACTCCTGACCAAATATGCTACAAATTTCCTTGATGAAAGCAAGATGATTTCTCCAGCAAAATGCAATGAATGCAGGATAATTACATTAAACAAGTGCATAAAATCTAAACTTACAGCAGTCTCCAGGAGATGATTGACCGTGGATGTATTCAACAAGCTCCATTTGGGATGGGAATAATGGTGTCATTAAATGCAACCAAACAAGGATCTGCTATGCATCACACTGTCACATCCTTAACTACAGTACAACTACAGCCTGAAGTACAATATGTAACACCATCTTTTGGAGGCTATCGCCTTTTCGGCTTCTATCCACAGCAGACACTGGATTTCTTGGGAACTTCTTCAATCTTGGTTTGGATTATTTTATTTTCACCAGGACAGCCGTATTCCTGCTAACATAAAACGGCCTTTTGGCTAAGATCAAGTGTAGCATGGATCGCCTGCACTTGTTTGAGGTCATTAGGTTACACTGAGGCTTCATGTGTTTCATATGAAGCAATTTTTAAAAGCGGCATCTCGGCCTTTTGGCTAAGATGCAAATGAGCTCAGGTCTTGGAGGAGGATCCTCCCCCTTCTCCAATCAGCTTGACCCATGTAGATCAGGCCCAGGACAGGGTGGTTTTGGTCTCCCGTCCTGTCTTGTCAGCCTGGATCTGAAATGTCTCAACTTGTTGAGACTCTGAATTGGATTTGATTTGATTGAATTGGAAAAGTATAAAAAACATAAAATGAGATTAAATGCTAGTTGGCAGAATTCCACACTGAATACAATCTTCTGGCAATAACAGAACCGCTGCAAACCTTCATTTTTCTTGGGTAACAGAACAATGCAGGACCAGCAGTATAACTTAGACCTGCCAGCTCCACCTTATTCAAACAGGCTGTGCTTGTATGTGAACAAAGTCCTTAAATTTCAACCTATTAAATTTTGAACTGAGGATACCCACCCTCCCCCCAATTCTGAAGTTGCATTTAACTTTTTTTTGCACATATTTACCACCTTCTGGATATCAGCAATCATGAGCAGTGGCATAGGGACATGCTCCCTCCTCTTCAAAAATGATTGAAAATATATTTAGAGTTTAAAAATATATTTTAAAAATTGTAACATTACATTTTAATTATTCCTAAACCAAAAGTATTTATTTTAAATCATGTTATATGCAGCTCATTTTCTATCAGATTTTACTGCCACCAAAAGGTTTATTAAGGCTTTGCATTTCCTAAAAGAATGACAGTTGTTAAATTCTGTTTTGGATTCAAACTGCGTGTTAAAACATGTCACAATGTTGGTGCCTACAATGTTATTTTACTTCAGCCTAATAACAAAACTGACTTCCTCAATCACCATAAAGAATTGTAATTGTTAACTTGGCAAAAAGCTTTAAAAAGTAGGCAGTATGCTCTGAATCAGGTAGAATTTGGATTTTTAGCAATTAAAATTGTCTAAAAAAGCAATACATGTAATTTATTTGTGCATTTTTTGAGGAAGAACATTCTGAACAGTAAACATTAAACAAATTACTTGAAGTGGTGATTAAAATAGTTTTGTGAACACTGTCACAAGATCATAATAGGAGAAATAAGAATTTTTAAAAATTAAATCCAATCAAAAACCAAATTGGTCCAATCAAAAGTCCCTGCAAGAGAGCCATTACAGATCCAAGCTGACAAGACAGGCCCCACTTTTCCTGTTGTGGGCTCGATCAACAAGATCCAAGCTGATAGGAGCAGGCATTCAATCCCCTCCAGTGTTTTATGTGAGCTTTATCTTACCCAAAAGGCCTAAAAAATTGCTTCAAATGAAGCTCAATGTAACCTCATTGACTCCTATCAAACTAGTATTGACTCCTGCTGGTATTGACTCCTTGATCAAAAACTACACTTGATCTTAGCCAAAAGGCTAAGAAGAAATAAGAATTTCTTTTTGGTTATATCCAATCAAAGTCCAATTCAGTCTTGACCAGCAAGACATTACAAATCCAAGCTGACAAGACAGGCTGCCCTCTTCCTGTCTTGGACTCTATCTACATGATCCAAGCTGACAGGAGCAAGCACTGCACCCCCTCCAGTGCTGGATCTCATTTGCATCTTAGCCAAAAGATCTAGATGCCATTTTAAAAAAGAAATAAGAATTAGCTAATCTGATTGTGGACTTAACTCCACTTTGCTGCCTTCCCCCACAACCCTTGATTCCTTTGTAGATCAAAACCCTGTCTAACTTAGCCTTGAATATATTCGCTGACCAAGCCTCCGGAGATCTCTAAGAGAATTCCAAAGACTAGCAACCCTCTAGAAAAAACATTTCTCATCTCTTTTTTAAAATGCTTCGTATTTTTAGACTGTGCCTCTTAGTTGTAGATTCTTCTGCAAAGGGAATCATTCTCTTAGCACTGGGGGCCAAATGCAGCCCATCAGGCTTCTGAGTGCAGCCCATGACATTTTGTTGACCATTGTGCATGCGGTTGCCATATTCTGCTGATTTCGTCCACATATTTCTTTCCTGCTGGTATGACTAAAGTGATATGCATGTCAAGTAAGGGTAGGTGCTAATTGTGAGGTGCATGCTAATTGCAAGGTGCATGCTAATTGCAAACATCGACTGTGAAAACCATATGCTCCCCCTGCATCCAATCAAAGTACAAATCTTTCTTTTGCTTTTACCATTTGAATTTGATGACAGTTCTATTAATACATGATTAAGCATTTTCTATCATTCTTATGAATATTCAGTTGAATTAGATGTATTTAATCTTATTCACGTGGTCATGGTTAGTGAACAAACCCGGTTTCAATTTTGCAGCCCACTGAGATGGAGGAGGGCCACTCATGACCCACTCACCAGCCTAGGTTGCCTTATCACTGGCCTATCGTGTCAAGCTTCCTGAGTCTATGTTTCAATAAGATCACCTCTCTACTCTAAATTCTTGACCTACCTTGCTCAACATTTGCTCATAAGAAATGTCCCTGGAATCAGCCTAGTGTCTTGTTATTAACTATCTAAAGTTTATTTCAAGTTAGTGTATTTTGATAATCTCAATTTTATGAATCTACAAGTTCTCTGTATTTTCGGAAAATGGAATTTGTTGACTTGGCTTCTACTTTAATTTCAACCCAATGAATAAGATATTGTATCCCCACTGCACCTCTGTGGTGTAACATACCCTCATTTGATAAAGATATCCTCTCCTTGTTCCAATTTTTATTACAAAGAAAAGCTATAGTTAGTGTATTATGTACAAATGCAGAAGTTTATGACTAAATTATGGGCATGTGTGAGGTCCTCATATTTGAAGCAAAACTACTAAGCTATAAACAGTCTCCCCTCAGGATGAATTACTCTATACTTAATAGACAATTGTTGTTAAAATGTGATTCAACTGGCAGGAAAACAGTGGTCTTGTAAGACAATGATTTGTGCCATGGTAGTCAATTCTGTTAAACCTGTCTCCCTGGTGTATTAACAATCTAAAGTGAAACTGAAGTGTCCTCTCCTGAGTGCAAGCTTGGGAAAAAATTTTGGAAACCCTGCGTTGTCCAAGCATTAGTGCCCTCTTTTGACCTCCCCAGTTAAATTCAAAGGAATGCAAAGCATTACATTTAGCACCAGTTTGGTTGCAGATATTACCGGATGATATATTTAGGCATCAATTTCCCTTTGTGCTTCAATCCAGATTTTGTCAAAGTTTACTCCCTTAGCCTTCAACTCTCCCAAGGCATCCACAGGACAGTGGAGCTATTCACCATTAGGTGGGAGTTGGGTTCATGAGTGTCAGGGCCTGCCCACATGCCAGTGGGCCTGCATGCTGCATGTCTAGAGGCCAAACTTAATCTGAATTCCTTTGACCTGGGTCCATTAGGGACTCAGTTTCCATGTGTCAGCAGCAGAAGGCATAGCTGAGGACCTGCCCAAGGAGAGGCTGCATTCTGACATGGAGAGACTTACAAAACATTTGGCTCTCTTTTTTGCATTTCTGCTGACCAGTGGTATAGGCAGAACATGAAAAGCAAACTAGCACACAAAAATGGAAAGCATACTCACTTCACCCACATGCTCAATGCATCACGACAACCTTTCGAAGTGACAGGAAAAACATACATTTATACATGATAAAAGCCTGCATCCTGAAAACAAGCTCAACTGCCAGGGCACAGTAGTTGCATTACAATTTAATTTCATCTATCCACTCACTAATGGTCATAATGAATGTTCCAGCACTTTTATACTGGATTGGGGACCTGGTGCAGATTAAAGTACTTGGCTGTGCCTCATGATTTAATCAGCCTCTGTTTTCTATTCCAACATAAAACATGCTGGAACATTCATTATTACCACATCAGTGATAAAATCAACTAATATAAGAGGAAAATTGTCACGTTTGGGCCAAAATGTTAAAGAACTGAATGTAGTTGAGTAATTAAAATGAAAACCTGATTACAGGTGCCTTGCAAATGCTAGTCTTTAGTGATCAATGTTAAAATGCTCCCAAAGCTGAATTAGACAAAGATCGATCCAATCATAAGAAAACTGCATATTAATGTTTAGACCCAATTATGTTAGTTTTGTCAGCTTAATGCACAAAAGCTTGCATTAATTTTTCAACAGTACCATGTTGCAATCATCCAATTTAACTTTTCAATTAATACTCAAGATCACTGCCTTCATTGTAAATACTGTTGTATATAGAATATACAAAAAGGAGAGTTGGAGCAAAATCAATAAGGATGGAGACTTTGCATTATTCATTTATTTCTTTGATCGGTTTTGATCCAGGCCTAATGAAATTACAAGTTGGATTTTTTCATCATTTTGAAATGATAGATGGCTGAGGTAGGATAAACATTACATCCATTCCAAATTGGCCTGCAGTAGCTTCTTTAAAACTACAGTATTTATCTAAAATAATGTATTTGTTGGGGACAAGTTAATCATAGTTTAACAAAGATAAACATTGATTTTGAAGAAAACTGATCCAACACAAAGTGACAGTGCTTAGATAGGATATAAATAAAATATAGATTAGAAACACTTCTGGGATCAAACTGTGCAAATAGATTAAGAGGCTAAAATGTATTTGGAAACAAACCACATGGCAACGTACAATAATTTGTGTGCACCATTGTCTTTCTTAACCCTGATGAGAGGGAGTATATCTTTGGAAGTAGAGTAGAGAGAATAGAAAAGTTTCCTACACATTCTGATTTTATTATGTTGCACTTCTGGCATGTGCAATATAGAAAAGTGCCAACCGCATGCTAAATGTACGACAAAGGTAAATATGCATTGGCACGTGTTAGGAGAGATAGTCTCATATTGGTTAATGTTGTAAAAGCAGCTCGCATGCATTTTCACAAAAGGCTAAGCTCTGAAAGTAATAACTATGTTGATTTCAATATTTGATTATGATTGCAGTAATTCAAGAAAGCCCATCACCTTCTCAAAACAGCGAGGGATCAGCAATAAACAAAGACTTTTTCACCTTCCTAAGACAAAGTTGGTGAGCCTATTTGGTAATGCACACATGGAATTCTAACTTTTCTTTTATGGCTGAGGGCTGTAATGAAGGTTCACCACTCACACTATTGAAAATACAGCTAATAGTACACTCCTTGGTCAATGTAAAATTGCATTAGGATAAATTCACAATAAATTATTGCACAAGGTTGTGAAACTACTCCAGTAATTTTGGTTACAGTTGGTGTAAAAGTTTAGAGGGGAAAATGACATTCTCCTTGCTACACCAGTCCTGTTCAATGGAATGGATTTGAATTGAGTGACTAAATGTCTTTCCAGAGACTGAAGGAGTGTTAGGTACAGAATATCTTAAGTACCCAAATCTTTAATGGTAATGACATTAAAGCACAAAACTTAAACAGAAAGCACACAGTTTCAGCTCTTGGTCTTTTCTGACACGGCTAAGGTAACAGCCAACTTCCCAGCCAAGGTAACAACAGGATGTAAATATGTTAAAAGCTCTGATTTTTGCCTATATAGAATGGGGTAAAAGAAAACAAGACAACCTTAAAAAGGGATTTTATTAACATGGTACACATAATTTATATAACAAAGTTTGTTCATGACCATTTGCAGTTTTTAAAATTCAATTTTCAACATTTTCATGCAAAATAAACACATGTTTACAAAATAAACATGTTCACATCGCACACAGGCTGAGGAAATGCATAAAACTCTAAATTCATGATAGGTCTTAATACAGGAGTTAATCTCCCAGAAATTCATATCTAGGTGCTTCTCAAACCAGCGAGACCACACCATGTTTAAAGAAAATGAGGTGATAATTGAAATGTGATACGGTATTTGGCTGATGCAATTTTATGTTAATTTTACTTGTAGGCACATCCAAGAAAATGTAAAATCCTTCAATAAACAAGGCATGTATATAAAAACAGGACTTTGTAACCAGGGATTATTTTGACACCAAAGTGATAGCATATGGCATAGAGGGGAAAAACTGGATCTCAGTATATTTAATTGTCCTATTTCATTGACATGCCAATACATCACATCTGTCAGGAGACTTTCTAAGTTCATCAGAGTTTACTATCCAACTGATCGCCAGAATTACATAGCTTTGTTTTCATTTTACTTTATCAAGAATATAATGCACATTGATTGAACAAAAACAGTTTCAATTTACACAAAACCACAGTCGGAAATAAGTACTTAATTCAATTTCACTGCCTTTACACAAAACAGAGACCGGACATGCTCAGCAAATTCAGTCCAATTTGTTCAAATTATATTCCACAACTATAATCCGAATAACTGTTCAGGAACATAATACAAATTACTAATGTACTTATCAACAAGTATGCCCTTTCAAAGGTCTCCATTTTTTACAATGTTCTTAAAAGTTGGTCATTGATATAGTCAATACACTTGGATGACAGCACAATGATACATCTGTATTTTTTGTTTGCTAAGCTTGAAATTCAGAAAATGAAAGCAAATATGGTTCTATAATTTAACATTCTACTTATCAGGCTTTTCACATCCATTCTAACCACTCTTTGTTCCATTCCACTGCAACAGCTATGTTCAACAACCAGTGTAATGGTCTAGACTACAGTATAAAAATTTTAAGCACCATTGGATTTTCCATCTGGCACCAGTGGATATCACGTTCATTTGGATGTGAAGATGTCTCACGTTCACTAGAACTGCAGCAGGAGGAGCAAGGCAGAGTTGTGCATTGGCTGAAGGTCTCATTCAGAAACAATACAAGTGTGCGTTGTATAGCCAGTTTATTTGCCTCAGGCACTGCTTGAATCAAGTACCTTGAAGCAGAAGCCACAGTATTGACAAAACCTATCCTCCTATTTTGACAGGTAAAGAGGGAGTAGCATAAGTGAACAGAATGATAAACAAATAAAAATCTTGGCTTACTTAATGAGGACATTACATAGAAAATGCATAAAGAGAAAGAAAAATAGCAAACTACTTTACTAAAGTGACATTTTTAAGGATTTCATTCTCAAATAACTTTTCCTCACCAGATAAGACCGAACATGCTTAATAGCCAAATATTTCTGTAAATCGAATTAATTGTATTTCACTAAGTATAACTCCAATGTAACAACACCTTCTTTGTTGTAGAGACAATACAAAAAGTTCATACAAAAAAATAAAAGACTTGACAAGCATTACGAAGTTACATATGTTTGATGGTGTATTTTCCTTTCTGTAGTTGAGAAATGTAAAGTTTAGACTTGCTGCTGTCAGTCCTCTTAAACCATACTTCATCATTGTTGATGGTTGTTATTGTGGCACTAAAAATACAAGAAACAGGTTATTGTCTTCATTGGGAAAATATTCTTACAAGCTTTCATGGCATTCCATGAGTAGTTAAGTCTGCTTTTGTGCCTTGAGATTATGCCGACATATTTCTTGTTTTGCTAAAATAGAGGATGAGCAATTTCAAATGCAAATCTCACAGCATACTTTCAGAGCCTTGGATGCGATCTCCAATTTAAAATAAAGGTACTCCACTTGATCATTGGTACACTTCAGTTTACAACAAAATAAATTTGCCAAATAGCCAAACTGAGAAAAACTTTGTATACAGGCACAATTTTTGGAAGACACCTACAGAGACATTGGGACAATTTTCCCATCCTGCAATGCCAACTGCCCACTGGCCGCGAATGGACGTGGGGCTGCGATTAGGCTGTATGGTGGGGGGGGGGGGGGTAAGCACTGCCGGGGTACTGAAACTACAGGTTGACAGATAGTTCCGGGCCTCTGCGCATAATAGCCCCCCCCCCCCCCCCAAGCTTTCAATGATATTCACGATTATGACCTCTGCAATGCACAGAGTGTGGGAGATTCTTGTCTGAACTCGCACTGAAAAAATCAGTGTGATTTACACCAGTTTTCTGGCAAATTTGACACTTAGAACATTTTTGGGAGAATCGCGGCCATTGTGTGAGAGAAAAATGCAACAAACTATCATTGTGTAACTAAACATATTGCTCTTCATCCAATAGGCCAGAGCTTATTCCACCATATTTTCCAATGTTCTCTGTCTCGGGTTTATGTCCAATATCATTTACCATGAATTCCCAATCTCAGCGCTGGCATTGGCACTGATCCACAGCCTTGAATAGAAAGGTGGGTAAGAAGCATTTCACGCGCACATCTTCTGCCTCGCCCAGGAGGCAAACACAGAGCAGCTCTGCATTAGGCCTAATAGCTGATTTCTGCTGCTTCTTTTGAGTGTAGATAAATGACACATGATAGGGGCGGCACGGTGGCACAGTGGTTAGTACTGCTGCCTCACAGCGCCAGGGATCCGGGTTCAATTCCGGCCTTGGGGTCACTGTCTATGTGGAGTTAGCACATTCTCCCCATGGCTGCGTGGATTTCCTCCGGGAGCTCCGGTTTCCTTCCACAGTCCAAAGATGTGCGGATTAGGTTGATTGGCTATGATAAATTAATCCTAGTGTCAGAGGGATTAGCGGGGTAATTATGAGCGGTTACGGGAATAGGGCCTGGGTGGGATTGTGGTCAGTGCAGGCTTGATGGCCTCCTTCTGCACTGTAGGGATTCTATGATTCTATGAAATGGGCTGATAGTGAGAAATAATTAGTCAGGCCAGCAGCATACAATCTTCCAAGTAATACACACATCAAGCTCTACTTCAAGGGGGGCATATGTTGATAAAAATAACACCAGCACAATTTACACTTCTATATATTTTCTGCAGAAATTTATCTATACTATTTTCAAACATTTGGAAGTTTAATTTTGCAAAATTAGTCATTTTAAACATATAAAAATGCCAATTATAAACATGCATCATTTCCATTGACATCAGGGAAAATAGAAACAGCCAGCAAGTTACGTTACAAGCTACATTTAAAAAAAGAGACCCATGATACACTGCTTAGGAGCAAATTAAAGGCTGTAACTTTCAATTCATTCGGTGCACCTGTCAGCAAAGCAGCAACAGATATTTGTTAACAGCTTTCTTCCACAACAAAAGAAAAGCAGCTTTGTACAAAAACTACAACCCTCATATTTATGGGAAAGAAACAGAGGCACACATCAACAATTAGGAAACCCAGAAATGTTGGAAATGGGGAGGTTCTGGCAAATTTGATGGCAGCCTCATTAAATTTTTTAGTCCATTTCCTGCCCAGTTTTGGGATGATTACCAGCAATCAAGATTAGGGATTATTTTGGGGGGGGGTTTAAGTAATCAGAGCAGAGGAGTGAGGAAGGAGGAAACGATCACGGGGAATAGACATCATGACACGTTTACCTCAGGAGCTGGGGGCAAGTACATCGTCTCTCACCACCCATAAGAAGTGCAAGGCTCCTGCCTTGTTCCAGCTGCTAGGTTTCCTGAGCCCTGGGAAATCTGGCAGACTATCACCCAATTTAAATGGCTGCAGAAATCATAGGCTTGTAGCCTAATTAACATTAAAATCATTGACCTGCCTCAAGTGGGTTACTCCCACATTCCCAATCTTGATGCAGTTAAACCAAAGGTTTGCAGTGGATGTCACATTACTTTTAAAACAATTTAACTTTTGCCATGTCTGACCCTCTTATGCCAATCTTGGGGGAGGGGAGAAAGTTGCCTTGCATTAGGTACTGCAAATGCAAAATACATGCCAAGTCCCTGACTTTAGTTTCTTGAAAGATAGTACATATACCCCCAGTTTAAAATGTGCTCCAGTAATACTTTCAATTTAGTATGGCTTGTAAATTAAGGAACGTACCAGAAAATCACTGCCTTCATTTCCAGGACTGCACATGCACCAAGAACCACACTGTAACTGCGCATGCTCAGTCTTTTGTTCAAAAAAAATTATCGTCACCCCTCTACAGGCTCCCCCCCCACTTGCCACAAAGGAGGCAGGAGAAGGATGGCAAACTGGAGGGAGCAAGAGATAGCAAGTGGAAAGGAGTGAGAGAGGTGGGAAGCAGCTAGCAGGAGACAAGTTGAAAGAGTAAGGTTGTAAGAGTAGAAGTAGAAAAAGGATTTTTTGGGCCAGTTAGGTTCAAGGCAACCAACAGGGTTTTAATGTAAAAATTACAAGTCAGGAACATAACTCATTCTTATTACATGCTTTCCTATGGCAAAGTGATTTTTGTTTATCACACCCCGTTTTCTTTAGGAACACATGCTATAAATGAGGTATAGCTGTATTTGTTGTGATAATAACAGCAGTTGGCTAAATAAAGACCCACCAAAGTCAGCCAAAGCGGCTTTTCAAAATCAGGAAATCTGAGATATCGTAACAGCTAAAAAGAAATCTGATTATCTTCCTTTATCCAGTCTCTTCCCACCTACATCTGTGAATCCTCTTCTACACTGTTATTTTAAAAATTTCCAGTTTCCTAGCCCTAATAATTTCCTTTTCACCCTGGATGTCTACACATCCATCGTTAATCAGGACAATTGAAGGGCTCTCGCTTCTTCCCTGAACAGAGGCCTTGAACACTGCTTCCAATGGCTTTTGATAAAGAAAGTTCCAAACACTCACGCTCTCAAAGAAAAAAGTTCTCTTTATCAGTCTTAAATGGGCGACCCATTATTTATAAACAATATCCCTACTTTTAAACTTCCCTACAGGAGGAAACACCCTTTCCGTATCCAGTCCATCAAGCCTCCTTGGAATCTTGTATGTTTCAATCAAGTTGCCTCTTACTCTTCTGAACTGCAGTGGATATAAGTTTAGCCAACATTTCCTTGTAAGACAACCCACTCATTCCAGTATTAGACTAGAAAACATTCTCTGACTGCTTCCAGTGCATTTACATCCTTCCTTAAATGAGGAGACTGTAATGTCCTAACTATGTTAGAGATTGTGGGTTTTAAATAAAAGGAAAAAATCTGATTTGCACACATGGATTCAAACTAACAATAACAGATTTATTCTAGGAGCTATGGCCTACTGAAACTAAAACAGGAACCTGTGTAACACACAATGACCTCATGATCGAGTCATGTGACCTGCACTTAAAGGAATCATGCAACCACTTAAACACATAACATCCCTCCCGCTTTACTTCTGTGGTCATGTCAATAAATTACTATATTATGTATAGGATCAATAATACTCTAAATACAGTACTATGCATCATTAATCATTCTACACAGCTTTTTGACATCTGATAGAATTTCAATTGGTAAAAGCTAAGCTAATTAATTCGTTATAGTTAAATTGTATTGTCAACTAAAGTTTGTCATAGTCATAGAGGTTTACAGCATGGAAGCAGGCCATTCCGCCCAACTTGTCCATGCTGCCCTTTTTTTCAAACCACTAAGCTAATCCCAATTGCCTGCATTTGGCCCATATCCCTCTATACCCATTTTACCCACGCAACTGTCTAAATGCTTTTTAAAAGACAAAATTGTACTTACCTCTACTACCACCTCTGGCAGCTCATTCCAGACATTCATCACCCTCTGTGAAAAAATTGCCTCTCTGGAACCTTTTGTATCTCTCCCCTCACCTTAAACCTATGCCCTCGAGTTTTAGACTCCTCTACCTTTGGGAAAAGATGTTGACTATCTAGCTGATCTATGCCCCTCATTATTTTATAGACCTCTATAAGATCACCCCTAAGCCTTCTATGCTCCAGGGAAAAAAGTCCCAAGCTATATAGCCTCAAACCACCAAGTCCCGGGAGCATCCTAGTAAGTCTTTTTTGTACTCTTTCTAGTTGAATAATATCCTTCTTATAATAGTGACCAGAACTGTACACAGTATTCCATGTGCGGCCTTACTAATATCTTGTACAACTTCAGCAAGACATCCCAACTTCTGTATTCAACATTCTGACCAATGAAACCAAGCATGCTGAATACTTTCTTACACCCTACCATTAACTGAGTAAGTCCTGCCCTGGTTCAGTCTACCAAAATGTATCACCTCACATTTATCGAAATTAAACCCCATCTGCC
The DNA here is from genome assembly GCF_964213995.1 of Mustelus asterias. Taxonomy (NCBI): domain Eukaryota; kingdom Metazoa; phylum Chordata; class Chondrichthyes; order Carcharhiniformes; family Triakidae; genus Mustelus; species Mustelus asterias. Next base: position 39,701,636 of record NC_135818.1, read on the forward strand.
ATTCATCAGCCCACTGGCCCAATTGATCAAGATCCCGTTGCAATCCTAGATAACCTTCTTCACTGTCCAATCTTGGTGTCATCTACAAACTTATTAACCATGCCTCCTAAATTCTCATCCAAATCATTAATATAAATGACAAATAACAGTGGGCCCAGTACCAATCCCTGAGGCACACCGCTGGCCACAGGCCTCCAGTTTGAAAAACAAACCACCCTCTGTCTTCTGTCATGTCATCAAGCCAATTTTGTCAACCTTGTCAAAGGCCTTGCTAAAGTCCATGTAGACAACATCAACTGCACTGCCCTCATCTACCTTCTTGGTTACCCCTCCAAAACTTCACAATATATCTTGGGGTTTCTGATTTGATCCCGAACACTATTGTTCCTTTCAATACCATATCCATCACCTTCCCCATCAGGGGATCATTTCTGATACATTTCTGAACTTGAGAAACTGTCATAAGCAAATGATCTAGTAGCAAAAAATAAAGAATATTAATAAAGGTAAGCACGATAATGCATCAACATTAGCATGGCACTCTAATTCATGACACTTTATACCATAGGAGTGTGCAGATATGATCAGTGACCATCTTTGCAATCGGCTAGCAGGTAATAATTATATGACCCAAAAATAGTAAAGGGTAGATGATCAGTCAATAATATGAAATGACGTCCATATAAATAATGATGAAACCTTCAGACACCAAAAATTATACTCAATGCTTCTTTTTCTGGATAAACATAGTTGGATTCAGCACTAGTCAGAGTAAGTGAAGCAAAAACTATTGGTCATTCTGCTCCTGAAGGCATAATATGTGAAACGACTGCCCCTACTCCATAGGGTGAAGCGTTGCAAGCAAGTCGTAATGGTAGTTTCAGATTAAAATGAACTAATACTTCAGACTTCTGCAAAGCACATTGGACATCCTTGTATGCTTTCTCACATTCTGTTGTCCAGTCCGATGACAGTTTCATACATAGTAAATTATGCAATAGCTTCAATAATTAGCTAAGTTAGGAATCAATTTGCCATAATAATTTACTAATCCTAGAAAGGACCTCACTTGTGTCACATTTGTTGGACATGGGGCTTCTAAAATAGCTTTTTTAAAAAAAGCTGCTTGATGTAGGCCTTTACTATCAATAATCTGACCCAAATATTGGACTGACGTGTGGAAAAAGTCTCACTTTTCTTTCTTGATACACAGACCACGCGCTTGGGGATGTTCCAATGTTGCTTCTAAATTATTTATGTATTCTTGTTCACTGGACCTTGTAATTAGATCATCCAGATTACACTGTACACCAGAAAGAGCACTTAAAATCTGATCTGATCTTTGGAATAGGGCCGGTATAGACATTATTTCAAAAGGCAATCTTTTATAATGAGAAAGACCTTTATGAGCAACAATGGTAAGCAATGGTTGAGATTCAGTAGCTACATTCATCTGTAAATATGCCTGTGAAAGATCAATCTTACTAAATTTCTGTCCACCTGATAACTGAGGAAACAAATCTCCAATTAAAGGAAACGGGTATTGATCAGCACACAACATTGGGTTTATGGCTGTTTTAAAATCACCACAGATACGAATTGAACCATCTGGATTCATGATAGATATGACGGGGCTAACCCAGACACTTATTGTAACTGGCTCTAACATACCAGTGCTAACAAGTTGTACTAATTCTCCTTCAACCTTGGGACGAATTGTATATGGCACCTCTTTTGCTTTGAGACTTTTTGGTTGACTAATAGGCTTTATCTGGAGTTTCACTTGAACTACTTTCATTGAGTAAAGTGTTTAATCAAATACACTCTTGTATTCAACCAGAGGGTGCTGTAGGTCTGTTATGGCACCGACTAATCTGTTGACAACACTCCAGTTAAGCTTTATGTTTTCCAACCATGATCTCCCAAATAAAGCTGGAAAATTACGACAAACCACAGGGAGAGGCAACTCCATTTTTTGTCTACTCAGCTCTATGTTGACCATGATAAATCTTTTAATGGCACAATCTCTTCCACGTACGTCCTTAAAATCACGTCAGCTGATTTTAACAGAAGATGCTTCAGATTTTGTTGGTATGTAGCCTCAGGAATTAAAGACACAGCAGCACCAATATCAAACTCCATCCGAATAGATTGTCCATTTACCTTCGGAATCACCCACAACCTATGTGATTCACCCTGTTTGGATAAGACGTTCAGTTCAGCTCTTCATCATATTTCTGGACATTCTCTTCTTCACAGGCATAATTGTTTTCTTCCATGGGTTGTAAATTATTTTTGTAGGATGCAACTTGTTCTTCTTCTTCAAATTACCCAGATTCTTCTTCCGAATGTTTTTCTCAGGGAGAAACTAGTCTAGCTCAACAAGCTTTTGCAACATGACCCATTTTGCCACAATGTTTGCATTTACTATCCCTGCTGCAGCATTCATTCGCTGAATAATCCATTTTGGCACATCTGTGACATGCTTGTCACAATTTTCTCTTTTTATGGGCAGTTCCCAACTTGTGGACCTTCATTCCTGCACCAAATTGTGAAGCCTCTTTAACAACCAGTTCATTCATGCCATGATTTCTTTTGCAGTCCTTAAAGTCAAAGAACGTTCAGCAAGCATAGCTTCAATTTGGAGACCACAAACTAGACAATCTTGAAGAGTATATTCGAATGACTCACCAAACTCACAATGTCGCGCCAGCCTTTTCAAAGGTGACCACAAACTGAGCAACGCTTTCGCCTTCCAACTGAATCCTTCTGTAGAACCTGAACAGTTCCATGATGATCAATGGCTTTGGAAAGTAACGCTCTTCAAGGATCTTATCAAATTATAAGTCATCATATGTTTTGGTTCCTGGCTTTGCTGAATGAACCAACCACCGGAACAAATTTATTTCCTATTGAACTGAGAAAAGCTGATACGAGCAACTGGGTTGCAATTTTATTCGTTTATTCGTACTGAAGACGCACTACATAAGAACTCCAAGGTTCATTTTCTTCATTGAAAGGACCCATGGATCCTAATAGACCTGCCAACTGTCTTCCCAGTACCCTCTTTTTTACCCTAATGACCGTAGGCCTAATGTGGAGATGCCAGCATTGGACTGGGGTAAACACAGTAAGAAGTTTAACAACACCAGGTTAAAGTCCAACAGGTTTATTTAAATAAACCTGTTGGACTTTAACCTGGTGTTGTTAAACTTCTGACCGTAGGCTTGACATACTTTTTTTCCCCCAAAAGGCCTCAGCCATACAGCAAAGCATTCCTTATTTCCAGATATGCCAGATGATGCCTGGAATCTCCTTCACTGATTGGAAAAACCCCCTCTTTAAAACCATGCAGAGAGCTTACACCCTTTTTCAACTTAATTTACTTTCCTTCTCTGGCACTTTAATCTTTAATCCTGTTTTTGCTTTGCCCCAGCCTTCTATGAGATTTCTAAATTCTTGGAAGTGCAGGGTCGGATTAGGACAAGTCAGCATGGATTTAGTAAGGGGAGGTCGTGCCTGACAAACCTGTTAGAGTTCTTTGAAGAGATAACAAATAGGTTAGACCAAGGAGAGCCAATGGATGTTATCTATCTTGACTTCCAAAAGGCCTTTGACAAGGTGCCTCACGGGAGACTGCTGAGTAAAATAAGGGCCCATGGTATTCGAGGCAAGGTACTAACATGGATTGACGATTGGCTGTCAGACAGAAGGCAGAGAGTTGGGATAAAAGGTTCTTTCTCAGAATGGCAACCGGTGACAAGTGGTGTCCCGCAGGGTTCAGTGTTGGGGCCACAGCTGTTCTCTTTATATATTAACGATCTAGATGACGGGACTGGGGGCATTCTGGCCAAGTTTGCCGATGATACAAAGATAGGTGGAGGGGCAGGTAGTATTGAGGAGGTGGGGAGGCTGCAGAAAGATTTAGACAGTTTAGGAGAGTGGTCCAAGAAGTGGCTGATGAAATTCAACGTGGGCAAGTGCGAGGTCTTGCACTTTGGAAAAAAGAATAGAGGCATGGACTATTTTCTAAACGGTGACAAAATTCATAATGCTAAAGTGCAAAGGGACTTGGGAGTCCTAGTCCAGGATTCTCTAAAGGTAAACTTGCAGGTTGAGTCCGTAATTAAGAAAGCAAATGTAAATGTTGTCATTTATCTCAAGAGGCTTGGAATACAAAAGCAGGGATGTACTTCTGAGGCTTTATAAAGCATTGGTTAGGCCCCATTTGGAGTACTGTGAGCAATTTTGGGCCCCACACCTCAGGAAGGACATACTGGCACTGGAGCGGGTCCAGCGGAGATTCACACGGATGATCCCAGGAATGGTAGGCCTGACATACGATGAACGTCTGAGGATCGTGGGATTATATTCATTGGAGTTTAGGAGGTTGAGGGGAGATCTGATAGAAACTTACAAGATAATGAACGGCTTAGATAGGATGGACGTAGGGAAGTTGTTTCCATTAGCAGGGGAGACTAGGACGCGGGGGCACAGCCAGAGAGTGGTAGGTCTGTGGAATTCATTGCCACAGAGGGCTGTGGAGGCCGAGACGTTGAGCGTCTTCAAGACAGAAATTGATAAATTCTTGATTTCTCGAGGAATTAAGGGCTATGGGGAGAGAGCGGGTAAATGGAGTTGAAATCAACCATGATTGAATGGTGGAGTGGACTCGATGGGTCGAATGGCCTTACTTCCGCTCCTATGTCTTATGGTCTTACGGTCTTCTAACATTTGAAGTGCGAGTATGTTTTTTCCTTCTACTTAGGATCTTTTCTTGATGTTCTCAATGAAACAAAATGCTGACTTGTTGCCAATTTTCTTTTTATAATGTCCAATGATAGAGGTCGTGGTTTTTAAGCAAAAAGACACAGTGGTTAGCACTGCTGCCTCATAGTGCCAGGGATCCGGGTTCAATTCCGGCCTCTGGGTCACTGTCTGAGTGGAGTCCCGCTTCCTCCCACAGTCCAAAGATGTGCGGGTTAGGTTGATTGGCCATGCTAAATTGACCCTAGTGTCAGGGGGATTAGCAGGATAAATGTGCGGGTTTATGGGGATAGGGCCTGGGTGGGATTGTGGTCAGTGCAGTCTTGATGGGCTGAATGGCCTCCTTCTGCACTGTAGTGATTCTATGATTCTATGAAGAAAGATGTGGTTTACACACATAGAAATCAAACAGCAACAACAGATTTATTCTGGGAGCTGTGACCTGTACAAAGTACATACTAGAACTAAAACAGGAACCTGTGAAACACCCAATGACTTCATGATCAAGTCATGTGACTTGCTCTTAAACAAATCATACAATTACATATATATAAAATATATATATGTATATAAAACAGACCGAAACCGTACTCAGTATTCCAAATGTTCTCTCACAATGCCCTGTTTAACTGAAGCATAACATCTCTATTTTTGCATTCAATTCCCCTTGCAATAAACAATAACATTGTATTCGTTTTTCTAATTACTTGCTGTATCTGCATACTAACCTTTTGCAATGGTTTCCCTCATGATTATCACTGTACATTTCAACTCCCATTATCTGTGTCCCACTATGTCGTTACAATTCGGGAAACTGTACACCACTCCTCCAAGTGATTTTCTCATCTCAACCTAAATTGCTTCTACTTCCTGGTTTCCTGAACATATATGATCCCTCCCCAATGTGCTAGTACCATCATTAATTAACAGCCACCGCTCCACCTTTTCTTAACTTCCTGTCCTTCCGAAATGTCGGCTCTGTGGCGCAATGGGTAGTGCGTTGGACTTTTCAGTAATGGCAAGTCAATCATTCAAAGCTTGTGGGTTCAAGTCCCATCCGCGTCTAATTTTGGGTGGCACGGTAGCACAGTGGTTAGCACTGCTGCTTCACAGCTCCAGGGACCTGGGTTCGATTCCCGGCTTGGGTCCCTGTCTGTGTGGAGTTTGCACATTCTCCTTGTGTCTGCGTGGGTTTCCTCCGGGTGCTCCGGTTTCCTCCCACAGTCCAAAGATGCACGGGTTAGGTTGATTGGCCATGCTAAAAATTGCCCCTTAGAGTTCTGAGATGCGTAGGTTAGAGGGTAAATATGTAGGGATATGGGGGTAGGGCCTGGGTGGGATTGTGTTCGGTGCAGACTCGATGGGCCAAATGGCCTCTTTCTGCACTGTAGGGTTTCTATGATTCTATGATGTCACATACCCTTCAATATTCAGGTCTCAATCTCGGTCATCCTATAACCATGTCTCTGTAATGGCTATGGGATCATAGTTATTAATTTTTATCAATTTATCTGTTTTGTTTTGAATGCTATATGATGGAGTCTTTAGTTTTACCCTTTTTATTATTTTTATTTCAGATTCCCAGTAGGTTGTATCTCACTCCCTCCATCACAAGAGGAAAGCTCCTCATATTTCTCCATAGAACTTCAAGTGAGATCGGAAAATTTGCAACTCAACAGTGAACATCCTTGGTATTTTTCATACTAATTAATAAAGAACTCCAAACTGGGTTCAACTTGTATCATTTACTACAGCACCAAGAAACATTTCTCAAGTGAAAACAGGCAATGAGGCTGAATATATTTTCAAAGAAATACTTCATATATAGGTTAAGTCAATGCTACTCTCCCCTTCCCCAAATTAGAGTCAGTTAAGAAGTTGAGTAATTGTAATTCAACGAAAAATTGCAGCTACTTCAACAATATAAGGAAAAATATATATAATTGCCTTATAGGATAGTCATCTTTCTTGTCGATGCATATAGTCTGCCCACGGCTGTACCACTCCCCATCATAAAATAACCTGCCGTCTTCTGATCTGGCACTGTGAAGCTGTTTTTCTGTCTTGGTGGATGCTGAAGTTTAATTAAAAAATGTAAATACAGTTTAATGGTCATAATAAAATGCCAATATATTACTGAAATCTTAATTTTCGACTCACCATCTGCCTTTACTCTATGTGGTCCAAGTGTAGCCATTGCCTAGTAAAACAAAATTGAACATATAAAATTTTACTTGCTGCAGGATTTTAGGAGTTGCAAATTTTATAGACTCTCGTTAGGTTGTTATCCATTTTATTTTATCACAACCTAAATGAGTGCAGATATAATTAGTCTCATTTTCGAAAGTGATGGAGTTGTGTCTCTGTAACAAATTGAGTATCTACTTGGAAAGAAAGAATAGTTCAAATTAATGATTTATAGTAACATGTAGTAAAAACAGAAAATGCTGGAAAAACTCAGCAGGTCTGATGGCATCTGTGTAGAGAAAAACAAATTTCTCAGAATCATACGGACTTGAGAAGTGAACTCTGTTTCTCTCTCCACAAATGGCTGCCAGACCTGCTGAAATTTTTCAGCATCCGCAGTACTTTGCTTTTATTATGTAGCGTGGCTGAGAAACAAAGATATGTATCTTGCAAATAAATCACTCAAGGAGAACAGACCAAACCTGCAACAAAAGCTGCATTGGTGGGTCAAACAAGCCAAGGGCTTCAAATCAATGCTGATCAGCACGACATGAGAAATTCCGACAAAGTTCTCCTTCATGCAGCTACTCACTGATTCTCAACAGTGGTGGAGAAATTTGTTGTGACGGACAGGACAGTTATAAAGTGCAGCTGGGCTATGCACTTTAAACGTGTTTTACTGCCCATCCACTGTAAATGGGATAGTATAGATAAGCTTCCAGACTAATCTAAATGTGAAAAACTGGACAGCAAACTATCTGTCATAGATGTTGACAAAGCCATCAGATTCCTACTCTCGAGGAAAGTTCCCGGCTCAGATGCTATACCAGGAGAAATTTACAAATCTGGTGGAGCCCACGTAGCCATCAATTATATCACAGAATGTGGTATCAACAAAGCCTTGCTCAGGAGTTCAAGGATGCCATGATTGTTCACTGAAAAAGAAAGTGACAAAAACCTTTGTCAGGCAACCACAGATGAATCTCAATGCTTGTGATAACTGACAAGATTCAAGCAGAAGTTCAACTCAACAGATTGATAAGCCACATAATCGAACATGTACTACCAGAAAGTTAAAATGGGTTCAGGAAAGGGAGAGGCATCTGCATCATGATCTGTGTGGCAAATACAAAAATGCTACAAACTACAGAAGGAATGCTAGTGTTGACCTGACGACAACCTTTGACACAGTAAATAGAGCAGCCCTGTGGAACATCTTAGCCAAACTTGGATGTCTTGCTGGAGTATAAATCTCATACAACAGTTTCACGATGGAATGGCGGCCAGAGTCACTGATTGTGGCGAGTACAGTGACCCCTTTGATATAACAAGTGGTCTAATGCAGGGATACATCATGGCCCCTGTGCTGTTCAGTATGTTATTTTGTTGCCATGGTTTCTGGGGCATTTGATGGGAGGGTTGATGGAATAAACATCCAATTCGAACAAACAGCAATCTCATCAACCCGAGATAATTGAAATCCTCAAATAAGGCATTAGAGATGATGGTATAGGATTTGCTGTTTTCCAATGACTCTTCCCCTGTGTCACACTGTGAGCACGGCCTTCAAAGGACCATGGACTGCTTTTCAAAAGCAGCTGATGACTATGAACTAACCATTAGCTTAAGAAAGACAGAGATACTCCACCAACCACCACCAAATTCTGCTATGCCCCACCTACTATTAATATCAATGACAAAACCCTGAAGACTGTAGATAACCTACGAGTTTTATCATTTAATCTCATGCAATCTTTCTTGTCTTTAGAGTGGCATTAGAATAATAGCAACATTTCAGCTGTCAAATTTATTAAAAGATAAATTGGGGCAGCACAGTGGCACAGTGGTTAACACTGCTGTCTCACAGCGCCAGGGACCCGGGTTCAATTCCGGCCATGGGTCATTGTCTGTGTGGAGTTTGCATGTTCTCCTCATGTCTGCGTGGGTTTCCTCTGGGTGCTCCGGTTTCCTCCCACAGTCCAACGATGTGCAGATTAGGTTGATTGGCCATGCTAAATTAACTCTAGTGTCAGAGGGATTGGCAGGCTAAATATGAGTTGTGGAAATGTGGTCTGGTGGGATTGTGGTCAGTGCAGACTCAAAGGGCCCCAATGGCCTCCTTCTGCACTGTAGGGATTCTATGATAAGTGAAATTTAGCAGTGACACAACATATAAAAAGCAGCAAAGTACTGTAAATGCTGGAAATCTAAAATGATAAGATAATGCTGGAAACACTCAGCGTGTCAGGCTTTCTTGCCTCTGTACTTGCTTAAAGGCTGTTCATCTCTAACATTCTTCCTTTCTAAGGTCAACAGTCAAAAAACTAACTTCCAAAATCTCTCCACAAGCGTTGCCTAATCTGAGTGTTGCAGCACTTTTTGTTTATATACATATATTACAATATGTACTAAGTTTTGCTTACTTAAATAATAAAAAATAAGTTGTTTGTGATAATTATGCTAAATTCCAATTTTTAAGCAGTTTTCTTTTTGTCTCTAGAGGATATCTGACCAACTCTTGAGGACTCTGCAGAAACAGGATATGAAATAGACAGGCTTATGCATACCCTCAATAAAAAGTTGAATTTAGTTTTTATTAGTGTCGCAAGTAGGCTTACGTATTAAAGTTACTGTGAAAATCAGTACACACTCCTGTTCGGGTACACTGAGGGAGAATTTAGCATGGCCAATGCATCTAATCAGCATGTCTTTTGGACGTTAAGCAATTCAAATTCAAAAAGTGTTGCCAATCAAAAACATTTGAGTAGATTGTATAAATGTTTGTATTTGAATTGAATGGATTGAATTGTTTTATTCTTTGATGGGATGCAAGTGATGCTGGCAAGGTCAGCATTTATTGCTCACCCCTAATTGCCCTTGAGAAAGTGGTGGTGAGCAGTCTTCTTGAATTGCTGGAATGCATTTGGTCTTTGGGTTTCTCATAGAAACCCTACAGTGCAGAAGGAGGCCATTCGGCCCATCGAGTCTGCACCGACCACAATCCCACACAGGCCCTACCCCCACATATTTTACCCACTAACTCCTCTAACCTACACATCCCAGGACTCTAAGGGGCAATTTTTTAACCTGGCCAATCAACCTAACCCGCACATCTTTGGACTGTGGGAGGAAACCGGAGCACCCGGAGGAAACCCACGCAGACACGAGGAGAATGTGCAAACTCCACACAGACAGTGACCCGAGCCGGGAATCGAACCCGGGACCCTGGAGCTGTGAAGCAGCAGTGCTAACCACTGTGCTACCGTGCCGCCCTATCTGCTTGACAATAACCATTGATTCAGCAACAGTCGTGTTAAGAAGCTTGCACATTCTTCTGTTACTGAAGCTGAGTTTCAGCCCCTTTATATACTACGACAAAGTTAAAAATACTCAAAATTAAATCTTCGTCAAAAATATTTAATTCCTATGAGTTAGGTATTTCACAGATGTGATACTAAAATTAAGGATAAATCTGAGTGGGGAAATTCTTAACAATGTCACATTAAAAAATAGTTTTGACTTATTGAAATGTGGTATAAATAGAGCCATGGGATATGATGCACACCCTTGTTACATTACTGTTATAGGTCATTTGGAACTTTTCTGTAAAATCTATTGGTGGGATACAAATCACACTCTGGGTGGAATTTTCTCATCTCCCCCACCACGGGAATTAGAACCATAGAACCATAGAAAATTACAGCTCAGAAACAGGCCTTTTGGCCCTTCTTGTCTGTGCCGAACCATTTTATGCCTAGTCCCACTGACCTGCACTTGGACCATATCCCTCCACACCCCTCTCATCTATGAACCCGTCCAAGTTTTTCTTAAATGTTAAAAGTGACCCCGCATTTACCACTTTATCCGGCAGCTCATTCCACACTCCCACCACTCTCTGCGTGAAGAAGCCCCCCCTAATATTCCCTTTAAACTTTTCTCCTTTCACCCTTAACCCATGCCCTCTGGTTTTTTTTCTCCCCTAGCCTCAGCGGAAAAAGCCTGCTTGCATTCACTCTATCTATACCCATCAAAATCTTATACACCTCTATTAAATCTCCCCTCAATCTTCTACGCTCCAGGGAATAAAGTCCCAACCTATTCAATCTCTCTCTGTAACTCAGCTTCTCAAGTCCCGGCAACATCCTTGTGAACCTTCTCTGCACTCTTTCAATCTTATTTACATCCTTCCTGTAACTAGGTGACCAAATTGCAGTGGGTAGGTGGGTGGGTGGGGCGGGGGGGACCATGCAAAGGTCCGTTGACCTCGGATGGGATTTTCTGGTTTTAGGCCAAGTACGGCCAGAAAATCCCACCTCCTCAGTTTCTCTACACGTGATAAAGAAAACTCAACATATCCTTCAAAGACACTAGCTCAACTTGGTTTGAGAAGATCTGCATAACCTGATCAAGCATCATTAGCACAAATAATTGTCTTGAAACATGCACCTCCATGACATACTAGCATCATTTTCAACAGTAAAAAGATTAATTTAAATAACATAGGCATATTTTGGATGACAATATGATCACAATATGGTTGAATTTCTAATACAGATGGAGGGTGAGAAAGTAGGGTCCCAAACCAGTGTCCTCTGCTTGAACAAGGGGGATTACAATAGGATGAGGGCGGAGTTGACTAATGTAGACTGGGAACACAGACTAATTGGTGGGACAGTTGAGGAACAGTGGAGGATTTTTAAGGAGATTTTTCTCAGTACTCAACAAAAATATATTCCAGTGAAAAAGAAGGAATGTAAGAAAAGGGATAACCAGCCATGGATAACTAAGGAAATAAAGGAGAGCATCAAATTAAAAACCAATGCATACAGAGTGGCCAAAATTAGTGGGGAACTAGAAGATTGGGAAGGCTTTAAAAAACAACAAAGAACTACTAAGAAAGCAATAAAGAAAGGAAAGATAGATTATGAAAGTAAACTAGCACAAAATATAAAAACTGATAGTAAAAGTTTTTACAAATATATAAAACGGAAAAGAGTGGCTAAAGTAAATGTTGGTCCCTTAGAAGATGAGAAGGGGGATTTAATAATAGGAAACGAGGAAATGGCCGAGGCCTTAAACAGGTTTTTGGGTCGGTCTTCACAGTGGAGGACACAAATAGCTTACCAATAATTGACGGTCATGGGACTGTAGGGAGTGAGGACCTTAAAACGATCACTATTACTAAAGAGGTAGTGCTGGGTAGGCTAATGGGACTAAAGGTAGACAAGTCCCCTGGTCCGGATGGAATGCATCCCAGGGTACTAAAAGAAACGGCAGAAGAAATAGCAAATGCATTAGTTGTAATTTATCAAAATTCACTGGACTCTGGGGAGGGGCCAGCTGATTGGAAAACAGCTAATGTAACGCCATTGTTTAAAAAAGGAGGTAGACAAAAGGCAGGTAACTACAGGCCGGTTAGCTTAACATCCGTAGTTGGGAAAATGCTGGAATCTATCATTAAGGAAGAAATAGCAGGACACCTGGAAAAGAATGGTTCAATCAAGCAGACGCAGCATGGATTATGAAGGGAAAGTCATGTTTGACTAATTTACTGGAATTATTTGAGGATATAACGAGTGTGGTTGACAGAGGGGAACCGGTGGATGTGGTGTATTTAGATTTCCAGAAGGCATTCGATAAGGTGCCTCACAAAAGGTTGCTGCATAAGATAAAGGTACACGGAGTTGGGAGTAAAGTGTTAGCGTGGATTGAGGATTGACTATCCAACAGAAAGCAGAGAGTCGGAATAAATGGATGCTTTTCCAGTTGGCAATCAGTGACTAGTGGCGTGCCGCAAGGATCAGTGCTGGGGCCTCAACTATTTACCATATACATAGATGATCTGGAGGAGGGGGACCGAGTGTAGGGTAACAAAGTTTGCGGATGACACAAAGATGAGTGGGAGAGCAAATTGCGTGGAGGACACAGAGAGTCTGCAGAGATATTTGGATAGGCTAAGTGAGTGGGCAAGGATCTGGCAGATGGAGTATAACGTTGTTAAGTGTGAGGTTATCCACTTTGGAAGGAATAATAGTAAAATGGACTATTATTTAAACGGTGAAAAATTACAACATGCTACTGTGCAGAGGGACCTGGGGGTCCTTGTGCATGAATCACAAAAACTCAGTTTGCAGGTGCAGCAGGTAATCAAGAAGGCAAATGGAATGTTGGCCTTTATCGCGAGATGGATGGAGTATAAAAGCAGGGAGGCCATGCTGCAACTGTACAGGGTACTGGTGAGGCCGCACCTAGAGTACTGTGTACAGTTTTGGTCCCCTTATTTAAGAAAGGATATATTAGCTTTGGAGGGGGTAGAGAGAAGGTTCACCAGGTTGATTCCGGAGATGAGGGGGTTAGCTTATGAGGAGAGATTGAGTAGACTGGGCCTGTACTCATTGGAGTTTAGAAGGTTGAGGGGAGATCTTTAGAGACGTATAAGATAATGAAGGGGCTAGACAGGGTAGAAGCAGCGAGGTTATTTCCACTTACAATGGAAACAAGAACTAGGGGGCAGAGCGTCAAAATACGGGGGAGTCAATTTAGAACAGAGTTGAGGAGGAACTTCTTCTCCCAGAAGGTAGTGAATCTTTGGAATTCTCTGCCCAACGAAGCAGTAGAGGCTACCTTGTTAAATGTGTTTAAGTCACAGATAGATAGATTTTTAACCATTAAGGGAATTAAGGGTTATGGGGAGCAGGCAGGTAAGTGCAACTGATCCCACTATCAGATCAGCCATGATCTTATCGAATGGCGGAGCAGGCTTGAGGGGCTAGATGGCCTACTCCTGCTCCTATTTCTTATGTTCTTATGACACTTTGGCACTACAATACCACAGTTCGAGAAATGTTACTTCTATTTACATATTGAACACTCCTGTAGAGCACTATATGTGAAATTCTATACTGGCAATCTTTTGTCTAGAATGCTTTTGTAAAGTAACATTTGGTTCTAATTAAATAAATTTTGCTTCAGGAAAGCAACTATATGGAGAATACAATGAAAATTTCCGCAAATATAATTAAGTTTAAAAAAATGCAGAATTGTGATGCTCAAGTGTCACAATCAGACAGAGATCAGTACTTTCCAACTACCAAATATGTTATATGTTGGGGGAACACGATATGAAGAAACATACTTTTCTAATTGTTGTCCAGTCTTCAAGTATATCAAGGTCTTGTAACATGTAAACTACATAAGGACGTTTGCTGGTTAAGGAAATTCACAGAATTTGAAAATGAATTCAATTTTCTCTAAATTTTACATATAAAATAAATAAAATACTGAACGTTTAAACACAAGGCACATCATGTCCTTTCATTTGCAAGATAACATATAGAGTGATCACACTGTACATTAGTATGCTTTTTAATGTTTTTAAAAAGTGTATTTCCAATGCTGCAGTGTTATCATATTATACATTAAAACACTAAATATATATTAATTTCATTAGAAGTTCTGAAAAATTATTAGTTTTTACTGTAGGTATAAAAATCAATAACAACTTTTTTGTATCTGTTTGCCGGTTAACTTTTCTGAAACGCATGCTTTGTTGTAAAAGATGAACTAAAAAAAGGATATCAGAGACAACCACTGGCTTTTTCTTTTTGTCTGGGCTAAACGGATCTTTTCTCTTATTTTTTCTGGACTGGAGCTCATCATTCCATAGCTCTGAAAGATATAGATTACAAGTTATTAATATGAATAGTGTATTTAAACAGGAGAATGATTACTCATTTTTAAGATTTGGATTATCAGTTTTTTTAATCCACATTTATCAGAGGAACAACGAGTAAAAACATATCAATGCATTGGTTGTACAACTGCCAAGTTTTTAAAATCTATGCTATCTCTCAAAATAGCAATCGCAATCTTACCGGATTAGCGTGGCGAGCTGGTAAGATTATGTGAGAGGTCGATAATCAGGTTTGCACTGTGGGGGAACTCTGTAGGAGATGGGGAGGGATATGCAAGGGGGGGTGGGGGGGGGGGGGGGGGGGTGTATGCAAGGAGGGGTGGGCTGAGACCGGCACAGGTGGCATGCAGGGTGGGCTGCAGAGGGGGCCGTGACGGGGGACCCATCGGGAGGGTCCCCGTGTCATGATGATGGCGATTCGTGTTGCCATACGGGGTTTATGCTGCCACCGATGATTGGGTGGGGTGAGGGTGGCGGTGGAGGGGCAAGAGATCGGGTCACCTGCGCAATGCCTCCCCTCCCCTCCCCCATAACGGTTTGAAACTGTCCCGTTTACCTGCTTGTTCGGCATATAATTGCGCCCAATGAATTTTGAAGTTTTACAATAGTGCAGTACTACAATAAAGTACTAACCTGCAAAACATTTATTTGAACATTTGAACTGACTGGCTGACATACCTGATGTGATGTCAATGCTATGCCGGTCTTCTTCGAGGCGCCGGATTCTCTCCTCCAGTTCGCTTTGTAGAGTATCATACAGAAGCAGCTTCTCACTCTAGCAAGCAGCAAAATATAGGTTAATTATTTGGAATGATTGTATATCACATATAAATACTCCTTTCTCTTAATTTATTCATTCTTGGAATTTGGGCGTGACTGGCAAGACTGACATTTACTCTGGCATTGAGATGGTGGTAGTAGTGCTTCATGAACTATGGCAGTCTGTGTTGTGACAATGTTGAATACTGTTGCTAGGTTGTTAGTTGTAGGATTTTGACCTGCGATATTAAAGGAAAAGTAATATATGTCTATGGTAGGATGGCATGTGGTTTGGAGATCATAGATTCCCATCCTTCCAAATGGTGGAGATCAAGGGTTTCGTAGGTGCTACTAAAGAAGTCTTGGCAAGATGGTGCAGTGCATCTTTTAGATGGTTCACAATGCAGCTATGGGGTAGCTGATGTTAGAGAGATGGGACACTGAAGCCAATGGATGATTTGCCGATCAAGTGGACTGCTTTGCTCTGGATAGTATGAAGCCTTGCAAATTATTTTGGAGCAGCAACCATACAGGCAAGTAGAAAACATCATACTCCTGATATACCTTGTAGGTGGTTGGTTTTATGGAGTCAGGAGGTGAGTCACTCATTGCAGAACAATCATCGCTCGAGTCTTCTCTTAATAGCAGCAGCATTTATATGATTAGCCAGTTTAGGTTCTGGGCAATGGTGACTCCAGGGAGGTTGATGGTGGAGACTCTTCTGATGATAATGACATTGAATGCCAAGGGAACGTGATTATGCTCTTTCTTGTTGCGATGATTCTGGCACTTGTGTGGCCCAAATGATACTTGCTTATCAGCACAAACCTGGGAGGTTGTAGGTTTTCCTGCATGAACCCTGGACTGCTGGGCTAAATACTGTTCAATCAGTGAACAGCCTCACTTCTGAAGTTGAGGATTAGGGAAGATCATTGATGAAGCAGTTGGTGATAGTTGGGCCCTGAGAAACTTGTGTAACAATATCCTGCGGCCAAGATGATTGTCTTGCAGCAACCATGACCATTCAGATATGTCAAAGCCTTTTGACAAAGGGTCATCTGGACTCGAAACGTCAGCTCTTTTCTCCCCTGACAGATGCTTCCTAGACCTGCTGAAATTTTCCAGCATTTTCTCTTTTGGATTCATTTAAAGTTGTCCTGCTTTCTGTGGACTGGTCATACAAAAGCAATTTTTCACATTAACCTGATAAAATCCACTCTTATGGATTTGCTGAAACAGCTTAGCTAAGAACTAATCGTGGAGCACAGGATTTCCACACTATACCTAGGACACTGTCAAGGCTTGTAGACTTTGTTGTCTCCAGTGCACTTCGCCATTTCTTGGTGCCATGTGGGGTAAAGGATATTAACTGAAGTCTGGCATCTGTGCCAGTGGGCACATCAGAAGGAAACTGAGAAAGATCATCTGCTTAACACTTCTGGGTGAAGGTGCTTACAGTTATTTCAGCCTTGTCTTTTACACTCACATGCTGGGCTCCACCAACAATGAGGATGGTCATATCCATGGACCCTAATCCTCCTCCAGCTCCTGCAGAGCTTTGCCCTGATCCATTAGAATGGGAATGCTCAACTTTGTCCTTAGCATGCTGCTTCCACTATTTAGCATATACTTAGTCTTGCTGAAAAAAAGACATGCTGTCAAATCCTTTTGCCTTGCACTCATCAGGATAGATGCGCAAAAATATCAAATCTCAAAGGCAACAAACAATTTCATACTGCATGAGATGAGGGTGCTGATTAGTTAACAAATGGACTCTGATTGGTAGAGGCATTGCCATGGAGAATGCACCAGGGAACAGTTAACTGCCCAGCTTTTGTTTAAAAAAAGCATCAAAGCTAACTTGTGGGACAATGGCCACCCTGACCAGATCATTGTATATCATATAAATTCTTGAGTGATCCTAAGGCTGCTGCTTTCAGTACTGAAAAGTGCCCAATCTATTTCAGATTACCCTGGAAGGGTAAGTTGTCTCAAAAATTTGACCAACAGGTGAAGCTAACTGATTTACTCTGCTCTTTTGCAGCAGTACTACGAGTGCTATTCTCCACTAATAATGCTGCCATCAAGCCAAAAGCCTCACCACGCAAATGAGTAATTTGATTTATGAATTTCAGTACCGGAGAAATTTGTCTCAATGACTGGTGGAGCATATCAAATAAATGTCCCTTCGGCTGTTCACAACAGTCAAAATACTGGCTCCAGCCCATGCTTGCAAAATTCAGAACACTATATCCAAAACTAAATGTGATTGTGATTGGACACTTGCTAAACAATCCTGACTGTGCTAAGAATTACACTGCCAATCAATTTAAATGATTAGTTAGGCTCATAATATGGCTCAGTTACACATGCTAGAAGCTACATATATTCAGATACAGGGCCCTATCCTTTGCAAACAGAAAGAACACGTCCATGTATTACACCTTTTTCAACTTAACAAACACTTGGGGACAACCATTCCTTGGTTCATTTCCCATGGCAAAGCTTCGACCAATCGGAGTCGACCTGCCTGATTTGAATTTAAACAAAACCTAGGCAGTTAACTGTCCCCTTGTGCATTCTCCACGGCAACAACTCTATCAGAGTCCATGTGCCAACCAGTTTTTCACAGTAACTTCATTGCAGTGTTAATGTAAACCTACTTGTGACACTAATAAACTAACTTTAAACTTTAACCAATCAACACCCTCGTCTCATGCAGTATCAACTGTTTTTGAGATTTGGTATTCTTGCAAATTTGTCCTGATGAGTGCAAGATAAAAACCTTTGACAGCATGTCGCTTCCTCAGCAATACTCAAGTTCTATAATACCAAGCGGCTATATTTTTAGTCTTGTGCTGTAGCTTCCCAAGTTTGCTCCTCATCTTCAGGAATGCCTGGTGCTACTCATGACAAATTAATTCATTCACTCACGGAGCCAGGGGAAGATTGAGAAATATACCATGTCATGAATTTACAGGTTGTGACAGTATATTATTTGTCTGCAGCTGATGGCCCACAGATCCTCATGGATTCCTAGATTTGAGCTCTCAGATCTTTTCTTTATCTATCCCATTGAGCTTAGTGGTGGCGACACATGACACAATGATGGGTGTCCATTGTATGAAGCCATGACTGGGTCTTGACAAGGACCTGCTGTAGTGACTCTAACAATGCTGACAAAAACAGATCCATCTTCGACAAGGTACAGCAGTGTCATGGTCATGTTATGGACTAGTAACCTGGAAGAACGTTCAAATCCACCCATGCATGGCAGTTTGAGAATTTTAATTCAATTAAATAAAATCTGCATCAGTATAAGTGTCTAAGAAGTTGTCATATTGTCATAAAAATCTAACTGGTTCAGTAATGTCCTGCAGACATTATGCAGTCTGTCACTCCAGCTCCACACCACTGTGATTGATAACAAGTTGCCCTCTAGACCACAAACCACTAAAGAGGAACAAAAACAGCGCATACAGGTGCATCTAGGCATCAAATCAGGACATGAGAAAGGCACACCCAGCCCAGGTTACCAGCAGAACAATTTCTCAAATGTCTATTGGAAAAGTTATTGCACAGACTATTAAGTTAAAGCTTGACTAGTCACACTTAAAATAACTATAGTTATCAGCCAACGTTCCATATTCCTGCCCCACTGCAAGGACAGACCAACGAAAATAAGGAGATGGTTTCACAGAATTAGAGGAAGTTCCCATGGTGTCCTCAGCATTGAGATTGAATCCAATAGTTTCAGGTCAAACATGGTTATGGAAACATGGTTGATTACCAAGACGTCACTCAGCTGATGAAGTAGTACTCCTCCAATTTAAACATCACTGGGTGGATGCACCGAGGATAGCATAGGAATAGAATATATTCTGTGTGGGGATATCAATGTCCATTACTCAGTAATTACTGCTTACCTCCCAGTGTTGGAATGCAGCCTGCACTTCGCACTCGTATTGGTTTTTTACAGTTTTTAAACAGAGCTCTCTATAGATACCTGTAACCAGAAAATCACCTGTTCAGATGGAGAGTTAATGAGTTGATTCATATCCATATGCTTCGACTACTAAACATCCGTATTAGGATCTCTGTCGGATCAAGTAGAACACCCCCTCATAATTAATTTGACAGCTACATTAATGCTGCATATCAAGTAGGCTTAGAAAGATTAGACCTCCCCTACTTTTCCAGACCGGCAAGGACTGTTATATGAAAATATGTATTAAAAATTTTTGTTGCTTTGAACCAAGAATAATAATAGAGTAATGTAGGGAGGCTGATTCAAAAGTAAACACTAAGAAACAATTTCAATTTGCTTGAAATTCATGTTATGAATGTGGGGTTGTGGCAAGTCCACAAAGTATAATGTAAGCAAAACAGGCCAAAATATCATGGATGTGCAATCCCTCTACACCTCCAATCCCAACAGGACAGTCAGAGTTCTCCACTTCTTCCTCAAATGGAAGTCCAACTAGTCCCCCTCCACCACCACCTTCCTCTGACCAGCTGAACTTGTTTTCACATTGAACAACTTCTCCTTCAACTCCACTCCTTTCCTCCAATTAAAAAGGTGTTGGTATAGGTAACCACACGGGTATGAGCTTTGCCTGCTGTTTGTGGGATATGTGGACTTATTCTAGTCCTACTTAGGCCCCTCCCACATCTTTTCCCCCCCCCAGTATGTTGATGTCTAGATCAGTGCCACTTCCTGCTTTCATTGTAAACTGGAAGAGTTCATTGACTTTGTTTCCAATTTCCACCCTTCTCTTATCTTCAGGTCCATCTCTGACATCCCTTCCTTTCCTCAACTTCTCGATCTCTGGTCCCCCACAGCTACCTCAACTACAGTTCCTAATATCTCACTTATTCTGAGGATTTTATTCCATTCTCATAGTTTCTCTGAATCTCACATTTGTTTAGATGATGCAACTTTCCACATTAGTGCTTTTGATTTGTCTTCCTTCTCATCAACCGAGGATTTTCCCCAGTTTCGTTAACAAGGCCCTCCACCAAGTCAGACTTATTTTTTGCACTTCTGCTTTCGCCTTTTCTCCTCCTTCCTAGAATCATGCCAGTGTTCCTAAGTCACTACTTCCCACTACACAAGCCTCCGTATTGAATGGATCATCCTCTGCCATTTCCACCACTTTCACCATGAATCGACCACCAAACACATCTCTCCCCTACCCACTTTTCAGCATTCCCAAAGGAACATTCCCTCCTTGTCAACCTGGCCCATTCCTCAGTCACTCCAAATGCTTCCTACATTTCCTGCAGTAACTTTCCATGCAAGTGCAGGAGATGTAACACTTGTCATATTACTTGTCGAATAAAGGAGCTGAGTATTATTTAAATGGAGAAAGGTTGCAGAATAATGGAACATAGGAATTTGGGGATCCTCGTGCAAGTTCAGCAGGCAATCAGGAGGGCAATGTTGGCCTTTATTTCAAAGAGAATGGCAGATGGAATATAATGTAGGAAAATGTGAAATTATGCACTTTGGAGGGAAGTCTTGTTAAAACTATACAAGGCACTAATTAGACTACACTTGGAATACTGTAAACAGTTTTAGTCACCTTATCTCAGGATAGATATATTGGCATTACAGGCAGTCCAGAGAAGGTTCACCAGGTTGATCCCAGGTATGAAGGGATTTTCTGATGAGGAGAGGTTAAGTAGGTTGGGGTTGTACTCTGTGGAATTTAGAAGAATGAGAGGTGACCTTATTGAGACGTGTAGGATTCTCAGGAGCTTGACATGGTAGCTGCTGAGAGGATGTTTCCTCTTGTGGGAGAGTCTAGGACCAGAGGGCATAATCTCAGAATATGGGGTTGCCCATTTAAAACAGATGAGGAGAGTTTTCTTCACTCCAAGGGTAGTGAATCTGTGGAATTCTTTACTGAAGAGAGCTGTGGAGGCTGGGTCATTTGGTATGTTCAAGGCTGAGATAGATTGATTTTTAATCCGAAAGGGAATCAAGGGCTGTGGGAGATAAGATAGAAAAGTGGAGTTGAGGATTATCATTTCAGATCAGCCATGATCTCATTGAATGGCGATGCTGGCTTGATGGGCCAAATAGCCTACTTCTGCTCCTATGTCTTATGGTTTCTCCCTTCAACCCACCCAAAGCTCCAAACACTACTGCCAAATGAAACAGCAATTTGCTTGTTTTTCTTTCAATTTGGTATCCTGTAATCACTGCTCAAGTATAGTGTCCTCTGCGTTGAGGAGACCACAGTAAGAAGTTTAACACCACCAGGTTAAAGTCCAACAGGTTTATTTGGTAGCAAAAGCCACATAAGCTTTCGGAGCCTTAAGCCCCTTCTTCAGGTGAGTGGGAATTCTGTTCACAAACAGGGCATATAAAGACACAAACTCAATTTACAGAATAATGGTTGGAATGCGAATACTTACAGCTAATCAAGTCTTTAAGATGCAAACAATGTGAGTGGAGAGAGCATCAAGATAGGCTAAAGAGATGTGTATTGTCTCACACATACACATACAATACACATCTCTTTAGCCTATCTTGATGCTCTCTCCACTCACATTGTTTGCACCTTAAAGACTTGATTAGCTGTAAGTATTCGCATTCCAACCATTATTCATGTAAATTGAGTTTGTGTCTTTATATGCCCTGTTTGTGAACAGAATTCCCACTCACCTGAAGAAGGGGCTTAAGGCTCCGAAAGCTTGTGTGGCGTTTGCTACCAAATAAACCTGTTGGACTTTAACCTGGTGTTGTTAAACTTCTTACTGTGTTTACCCCAGTCCAACGTCGGCATCTCCACATTAAGGAGACCAAACATAGACTGGTTGACCACTATGCAGAACACCTCCATTTAATCTGCGCAAGTGTGACCCCTCCTCCCTTTCATCCCCATGGTGTCTTGTCGCCTGTCATTTTAGTTCTCCTCTTTGCTCTCAGACTGATCTTTCTGTCCTTGGCCTGCTGCTATGTTCCAGTGAAGCTCAAATGCAAGCTTGAGGAACAGCACCTCATCTTTCGACTTGGCACTTTTCAGCTTTCTGGACTCAATATTGAGTTCAACAATTTTACATCATGACCTCTGCTGCCACTTTGTTCTATATGTTTTTCTTGCTGGTTGGGTTTTGTCTAGTTTGTTTTTTAAAATTCCTTCATGTTGCATTTTTTGGCTTTTGCACCATGAAATACTTCTAACATTCAATCTCTCCTGCCCACCACCCTATCACAGATCTTCCCTTTTGTTCTTCCCAAGCCCCCTCCCCCTCTCACTGGTTCAAACCTTCTTTGGTGCTAAAGAAAAATCATCTAGACCTGAAACATTAATTCTGTTTCTCTCCACATATGCTGCCTGCTGAGTATTTCAAGCATTTTGTTTTTCAGACTTTTTTCAGACTTCCAGCATCCAAAATTCTGCATCTAAGCATCAAAAATCATAGGTTATGAACATTTCAGCATAAGCCACCATCTACTAAAAATATCAAATCATTGCACATTAAAAACGTAAGCCGAAACTGAATTTTTACCTGCAACCTTTGTTCGAATTTGCATATTCTCCTGTAGAGCTGCTAGAGGTTCCAAATATTCAGGAGCCTTTCCTGCTATAACTTCCTCAAGTTTTGCTTCTACTTGACTTAATCTTTCCCTGTATAACCTGAAAATACAACTGTTAGGTTAAATCACTCACTTGGAAATGGTTTCAGTCAAATCAAATATAAACTGTGGCTTGGCAATCTTGAATTACATTTTCAGTCTTATTTAGCAGCACTAAGTGAGGGCTGCCAAAGATTGTTGTACCTTTAATTGTACTTCAAATGAGCACAAGGGGAAAATGGATCTTATTTACATTTACGTCTAAGAACTTGGTACAGAATTTCATTAACAGACTCAAGTTAAAGACCCAATCACAGTTCAGCCATCAGCAGGATACAAGCACAACGTTAGCTGGAAGTGTTCAAAAATCACGAGTGGTCTGGACAGAGCAGATAGGGAGAAATTATTCCTATTGGCGTTAGGGTCAAGAACCAGGAACACCGGTTTAAGCTGAATGGTAAAAGAACTAAAGGCAATAGGAGGAAAAATTCTTTTTTAAAAACTCTGAGTAATTAGGATCTGGAATGCACTGCCTGAGAACACGGCAAAGGCAGATTCATGTTTGCTTGAGAATTGAATAATTATGGGAGGAGAGGAAATTTGTAGGGCTTAGGGGAAAATGCGGGGAGAGTGGGACTTTGCGCTGCTCCCAGAGGAACCGGCATAGGCACAATGGGTCAAACAGCCTCCTCCTGCATTGCAACCATTCTATGATTTGTACCTTTTATCTCATTTCAGATACAATAAAAAAAAAGACATAAAAACACAAAAGGGTGCATTACTAATTACCTTTTTTAAGCTAACCAAATACATAATTACTAGCAAAACCACAAGGCTCCATATCAAAGACTGTTTTTGATCTCAGAGCAGATTCCCAAATGTTATGACGATCCTAGGTGAGATCTACAAATTTTTATTACGATTTGGTTAAGACCCTGAATTTTTTTGGTTAAAGTGGATGAAATTTGAAATTCCAATTATTTACTAAGAATAAACCACAAGATTCCACTGTTTTAAACAAAAGAGAAGAAATTATACTATACAATAGTCAACAAGGGAAACGGTCAATGCTTTATCTTATACTCTTGCAGACAGAATTTATTGAGGTAAATATGAATAAACAGGCAAACTGTGGTTGAATGCACCACAATTCACTGTATCCCAATACATGCGAAAATAATAATTCAATTCACAAATGCACATTAAATGGCAGACACCACCAAGACAGCAACACACCCAGTCGGAGTCACAAAAATCTTTAAAAAACGCACTTTTCCTCATGAGGATGTGGGAGAGGAGAACTGAGCTTAGCAGGGGGTTGACTGGGGGGGTGGGGGGCAAGAAAATTAGCAGCACCCTACCCTCACTGTAGACTGGCTGTCTCTGCATATACATGAAATAGTCAGTGCAGACAAAGGGGATGGCTCACTATATCTATTAAAAGGACACTGCTGAATGTCCTTGCTAACAGCATCAAAATTGTAATAAAAGACATGATTAAGTGACCATTGTTTGAACAGACATTCCATCCATCTACCACTAAAGATTATGACATTACCGATGGGGCGCGATTAAACAGCTAGTGTCTCGGACTTACCTCTTTGTATCATATGTAAATAATTTACTGGGGTGCGTGACTAGAAACAATTATCTTTACTAGTAAAGTTGTGCCCTATAAAAAAAAAGCTGACTGTACACAATTGAGCACAGTAAGTAGTCTCACAACACCAGGTTAAAGTCCAACAGGTTTATTTGATAGCACGAGCTTTCGGAGCGTTGCCCTTTCATCAGGTGAGCAACGCTCCGAAAGCTCGTGCCACCAAATAAACTTGTTGGACTTTAACCTGGTGTTATGAGATTACTTACTGTGCCTACCCCAATCCAACACCGGCAACTCCACATCACGATCGAGCAGGGGCAGACTGAAGAAGCCTTAGGAATTCTTCAGTTCTTCTCTCCTTATTGATAAGAAGGCAATTAAGGATCCATCACTTACAAACGCTGTGTCCGAATATCTTTTTAGCTCTGACAAGGGATCTCCGCTCCTCTCCTTCCAAAGGTTCAGCTGATTTCCAGCTGACAGTGGCTTTATGCCATCCAAGTTACATGGGTACAATTCTCACCCAAAAGGCACACTATTCTAGATCTCTCTCAAATCATCTCCCAGGTTCAGCCAGCGTCCAAACACAGGCTGGGTCCCAGCTTCTTACTCCACACTGCTGCCAACTGTGATATATTTAAGTGGTTGCATGATTGCTTTAAGAGCTCATCACATGATTTGATGGTGATGTCATTGGGGTGATTCACAGGCTCTTGTTTAGTTTCAGTATCTATTCCGTACAGGCAACAGCTCCTCAATAAACCTTGTTGTTCCTGTTTTGAATTTGTGTGTACAAACAAAGTCTTTCCCCACTTGATTCTTTCGTTGGAACCTGAACCGTTCCATGATGATCAGTGGCTTTGGAGAGTAATGCTCTTCCAGGATCTTTATCAAATCATCATAAATCGGGCGCCATTTTTAAAGAGTACCGCAATCTCAGAGTGAAATTGAAGATCCCCCCCTTGCTTCTTCCCCATGGATATCGGGGCCCCCACCCCAATATAGATCACCGACCTGATCTCCCCCTGCCTCGAACATAGATTGCCAGCACCAGGGTTTTGGGGCCCTCCCAATGGGTCCCCCTTCATACTCCCGCCCCCATGCACGGGTTGACTCCTCCAAGCTGCATGGTCATGCAGTATTTGGCATATTTGCCAAGAAGGGATGCTCTATACACCTGGGGTCGTTTGAAAAAAAATTACACCAAGCCAACGGTCTCCAGGTTAAAAAGGGGAGTACTGGGAAGACAGTAAAAAAAATATACTGAGAAGTTTCAATTCGCTAGTGCCTGTAAGAGAAATGGTGAGTCAATTAGGAGCCATGGAGTCCTTTGAATTAAGAAAATTAATCTTGGGAGTTCCTATGTAGAGCATTTTCAGCACTTTGTACAAGTGAATAAAATTGTAAACGAGTTGCTCGTACCAACTCTTCTCAGTACATTAGAAAGTAAAATCTTAAAATTTGCTCTAGAGCTTGATTCATCCAGGAACCAAAATTTATGATGCTTTGACAAAGAACTTTGAAGAACATTACTCTCCAAAGTCACTGATCATCATGGAGCAGTTCAGGCTTCACCGAAGGAATCAAGTGGGAATCAAAAGCTTTACTCATTTTGTGATAACCTTAAAAAGGCAGGCACAGCATTGAGGGTTTGGCGAGTTCTTGTAGAAGATACTCTGAGTAGTTTTGTCGCCTCCAAAACAAGGCTATCCAAAGAAGTTTGCTTACTGAACACTTTTTGACTTGAGACAGCAGTAGAAATTGCAAAGTAAGAGCGGTGCCATACGCAATTCGTCCCATAATCGAAAAAGAATTAGTACAACTTGTTAGCACTGGAGTGTTAGAGCCAGTTACAATGAATGATTAGGCTACCCCACTGCCCATCATGAAACCAGATGGCTTAGTTCGTATTTGTGGTGATTTTAAGACAACCATAAATCCAGTGTTGTGCTGATCAATATCTGCTTCCTTTAATTAAAGATTTGTTTGCTGGGTTATCAGGTGGACAGAAATTCAGTAAAATTGATCTTTCACAAGCATATTTACAGGTGAGTGTAACTGCTGAATCTTAACAACTGCTTACCATTGTTACCAATGAAGGTTTTCTTCGTTGTAAAAGATTGCCTTTTGCAATAACATCCTCACCAACCCTATTCAAAGTATTGATGGATTAGATTTTAAGTGGTCTCTCTGATGTACAATGTTACCTGGGGATGATATGCTAATTACAGGGTCTAGTGAACAAGAGCACTTGAATAACTTAGAAGAAACATTGGAATGTCTTCAAGTGCATGGTCTGCAAATCAAGAAAGAAACCATTTGCACACATCAATCCAATAATTGAATCAGATTATTGATAGTAAAGGCCTACAAAAAGCACCTAAAAAATGGATGCTGTTTTAGAAGTACCATGTCTGATGAATGTGATGCAATTGAGATCCTTTCTAGGGTTAGTAAATCAGTTCCAAACTTACCTACAATATTGAAGCATTGAGTATAATTTTTGGTGTATGAAGGTTTCATCATTATTTATATGGTTGTCCTTTCACATTATTGATTGACCATTGACCCTTAACTGCTATTTTGGACCAATGTTGTTATGTTAGCCAATTGTACAGTTGTTATCTGCTAGCCAATTGTAAAGATGGTCACTGATCCTACCTGTACACTCCTACAATATCAAGTATTGTCAATCAGAGTGCCATGCCAATGCATTATCACATTAACCTTTACCTATTCAGCAGATGGCTCCAACTAGTTTTGCTAATATTCTTTATTTTTCGCGAGTAGATCATTTGTCTGTGACAGCTTCTCAGTTCAGAGACATACCAGAAATGATCCTGTGACGGGGAAGGTGAGGAATATAGTATTGAAAGGAGCGATAACTGGAACGCGTCGTATGCATCCTGATTTGAAACCATACATGTCAGTGTAAAGGAATCTTGAGTTGACCGTCTAAGGTGGATGTCTATCGTGGGGAATCCAAGTGATCATTCTTCCTAGTCTTGTGTGGAAGAGTTCTTGAACAACAATAGGAAGAACATCATGGTATCGTCCAGATAAAGAATTTTGCACTAGTTATTTTTGGTGGTTGGGTCTGGACGCTCAAATTGAAGAAAAAGTGGGACAGTGTTAATCCTGTGCATAAATAAGAAATTAACCTTCATTGCCTCCTTTACACACTTGGGTGTGGCTTAAAATGCCATGGCAACAATTGCATGTAGATTTTGCTGGTCCGTTTGAGGGTTACACATTCTTAGTCATAACTGATGCACACTCAAAGTGGCCAGAAGATATCGTGATCTACTATAAGTAAACAATTGAAGAACTTGACGACATTTTTGGTAAACTGGAACAGATTATTAGCTTCACAAGAGTTTGAGGAATATCTCAAAGTAATTGTTATTCAGCATTTAAAGTCAGCACTTGATCATCCATCAACCTATGGATTAACTGAAAGATTAGTATAGTCCTTGAAACATTCTTTAAAAGCTTCATGAGAGAAAGATTCATTACTATGTCATGTGAATAGCTTTTTCGCATCTTTTAGAAACACTACTCATGCGAATACCCAAATTTCACCTGCATTATTACTCTTAAAGAGAAAGTTGAGAACTGTGTTTGATTTGTTATTACCTCCAGAAATTCCAGAGATAGTAGAGCGTCAACAACAATCCGAAGTTGCTGACGAGAGGGTAGGGCAAAACAAAGCTCATTTCAACAGGGAGATTGCGTGTTATCATGTAATTATGCCATGAGTGAGAAAGAGGTACCAATCATAGTTTTAGCAAAAACACGTCCAATTTCTTATGGGGTTCAAACCAAAGATTGACTAGTTTGTTGACGCAAGTTGACCAACTGTTGTCAGCTTGATATGATTTCTCAGAATCATCTCCAGAAGTACCAACTTCTTTACATGCTGTGAATACTACTATGGAAGACTTTGTTGAGTCTGAGTTGTCTAATGATCGTGTCTTGGCCATGTGAGAAAGATGCAGAATTCGTTCCAGGAGAATAAGTGTCTACTGAAGTTCCATATCATTCTTCTAGAGTTAAGGACAGCCAAATTCCAGAATGTTTACAATCAAAGAGGAATAGACATCCTCCTGATCAACTTTCTTACTCACTGTGTCTAGAGTATTATTACTCCTATGTATAGAATTATAGTAATTTGCTGTCATGGCCATGGAAGTAAAGGGGGAGGAATGTTAAATAGGGTAATGCACTTAAAGAAATCATGCATGCACATATATTTAAGAGCTGATCACATGATTTGATGATGGTTTCATTGGGATGTTTCACAGGCTCTTGTTTAGTTTCAGATTTTACTCTGTATAGGCAATAGCTCCTCAATATATCTTGTTATTCTGAGTCTGTGTACGCAAACCACGTCTTTTTCTTTAAAACCCGCAACCTGTAACATAGTTAGGACATTACGCCAACAACTGTTTCTGGGCTTTCCTGAGCCCCAACCTCTTCAGCAACACCGAACAATTCCGGCTCCAAATCTTCCCTGAACCCCAACTTTTCAGTAGCACAGAACTAACAATTCCCAGGGCTTCAGCTCCCTCAGCAGTACAGAGCTAATAACAGCACTTCAGCTGCATGGAGACAACTGTCATCTTGGTCTGCTCCCCACTGGCTGGCATTAATTCTGTCCGTTAAACTGATCTTTGGCCTTTTTAAAAGCTCCCAACAGGGTTCTGCTCCTCTTAGGTTGGGTCTGATGTGTACAAAGCGAGTACATTCTGTGACTTAAATGTTGCAATATTCAATCAATGAGAGATAACCCCCTCCCACAGGCGTCAACCAACAGAGAAAAAAAATGATTGTTGTCAGTTATCAACTAATGATGATTCTCCTTGGTGATAAAATGGCAGCAGGTAGAGTGAGAGCATAAGCGTACTCGCCTTGTTGCTGAAGAGATTGGGGCTCAGGAAAACCTAGAAACAGTTGTTGGCGTAACGTCCCAACTATGTTATAGGTTGCGGGTTTTAAAGAAAAGGACGTGGTTTGCACACACAGATTCAAAATAACAAGATATATTGAGGAGCTATTTTCTGTAGAATTCATGATTATATGCGGCAAGAAATAGTTGGAATACAGCACATCTTCTTCAATAGATGTAGTAATTAAAATATATGATCAACAGATCTGCAGCAATTTAAGGTGTTCTTGATGATCATTCAATCTGACTTGCTAGTGCTTGGAGGAGTAGACTTATCACATAGGTCTGATATTCTTTATGTGCTGCATATCATTATGTAAAACCTAATAGTTCAGATAGTCCTAACTAGAAAAAGAAGATAAACTCTGGTGGTTATTTACACAATTTTTGCTGGAAAAACTTCAGCAGTGTTGCCATATACATTTGACTTCTACTTCTAATCCATCTGGGAGAAGGTAAGTGAGATGTGACTGTGAATTGATCTTGACTGTGAAGATCAGTCAAATTGAAATTATATCTGCCTTGAGAGTGATATGAATGAAGAAAATGTCAACAGCAAGACACAAAATAAGGCTCGAGAGACTTGTATCATCAGGTAGTGGTGTGGGTCTGTAAGGAATTTTATGTTAGGAGTTTGAAAATCATGAAAACCTTGACACAGACTATTAAGAAGTGCATGAAGCAAGTAAGTCAGTCAAGGCCAACTCTGGAAGCAAAGAACAATTTCTGACATTCCAAACATGGCAGTTCCCTGATGGCTCAGAATTTGCAGATTTAAAAGCCATTACAACATGGGCTAAATATTGATAAGAAAACTCCTTCTAAGCACCAAAAGAAGTGAAAATCGGCAAGATCCAGAAAAGCTTTGACACAAAAATACCATTTTGGGATAACATTTTTGCAGGATTACTTTGAACGTGGCCAGGACTATTTAAATTCATTCAGTGTCTTAATACAATAAAATGTTCTAAAAGGTGCATCATAGGTTTGTCATACAACAACATTAAGACACCGAGTCACAAAGAGATTTTAGGGCAGATGGCAAATGCTAGTCAGTGAGCTAGATTTAAATGCGTGTCTTGAAGGAAGAAAAAGTAGAGAATCAGAGAGATTTAGGGAGGGATTTTTTAAATATTACTTCATGGGATGTGTGTGTCATTGCTAGGCCAGCATTTATTGCCCATTCTTAATTGCCCCGAGAACGTGGTGGTGTGTTGCCTTCTTGAATTGCTAATTGCTACAGTCCCTGTGGTGCAGGTATACCCACAGAGCTGTTAGCAAGGGAGTTCCAGGATTTTGACCCAGAAACAGTGAAAGAACAGCGATATGGTTCCAAGTTAGCATGGTGTGTGACTTGGAGAGAAACTTGCAGATAGTGGTGCTCCCATGCATCTGCTGCCTTTGTCCTTCCAGGTGGTAGAGGTCGCAGGTTTAGAAGGTGTTGTCAGAGGGGTGGGGGCATAGAGGGATTTGAAAACAAAGGAGAAAATTTTAAAATCATGGTGCTGCTTGACCGGAAGCCAATGTAGATGAGTAAGCACAGGAGTGATGGGTTAATGGGATTTGGCACAAATAACAACACAAGCAACCGAGTTTTGGATGACCTTAATTTTACAGATGGTAGAATGTGGAGGTCAGCCATTGGAATAGTCAGGCCTGTAAGTGAATAGTAATTTCAGCAGCAGATTATCTGAGACAGGTGCAAAGCTGGGCAATGTTACAAAGGTGGAAATAGGGTGTCTTAGCAATAGAATGGATATGAGGTCCAAAGCTCATCTTGGAATCAAATAAAACACCAAGATTGCAAACAATCTGGTTCACTCTCATTCAGTTGCCAGGGAGAGGGCTGGAGTCAGTAGCAAGAGAAAGAACTGGAGCAGGTGTTATCACATTACTTCTGTCACAGAATCTGTAAGGGATAGATCGCTCTTCAATTTTCCCAATTACATACAGTAATTTCTTTCCTGAAAGTGTATTCAGCTGCGGAATGCTGGTATGATTACATAATATGCAGAAGCTATGTAAAAAAAGGACACACAGATCACACCTGCTGGAAGAAAAAGCAAGCTTCGAGTAAAACTAAGAAGGCAGAACAAACCAAAACTGCATGTAAACATGCTGTGCAAAAGGGTTAAGAGAAATGAAGCAACTCTCAGTCGGAGGACAAATGATGACTGAGTATGCTGGTGCTATGAATAGATACTGGGTCACTCCACTGTTGGATGGACAGCCAGTAAGGATGGAAGGCAAGACTGGGGCAGCGGTCTTGCTGGTGGCAGAGACTGTATGCAAGGAAAAGCTCAAGACATATTCCTTTAAAAGCTTTAATAGTATTGAAGACATTCACACGTGAAGTGGTTCCACTGAAGGGAAAGTCGAAAAGAACTCAAACAGGGAGTTAGGAGGAAAAAAGGGTCATGAAATGTCCTTGGCAGGCAGGATTAAGGTGAGTCCCAAGGCATTTTATACATATATTAGGAACAAGAGGGTAACTGGAGAAAGAGTTGGTCCACTCAAGGACAAAGGAGGGAAATTATGCATTGAACCAAAGGAAGTGGGTGAGATCCTTAATGAGTACTTTGCATTGGTATTCAGAAAGGAAAGGGACATGTTGACTGATGGTGTCTCGGAGGGGTGTGTAAACCCTCTAGAGTAAGTTGTCATTACGAGGGAGGAAGTGTTAGGTGTATTAAAAAGCATCAAGGTAGACAAATCCACAGGGACAGATGGCATCTATCCCAGATTACTGAGGGAGACAAGAGAGGAAATTGCTGGGTCTCCAAAAGAAATCCTTGTTTCCTTGTTGGCCACAGGTGAGGTCCCAGAGGACTGGAGGATAGCCAATGTTATTTAAGAAGGGTAGCAAGGATACCTTGGGTAATTATAGGCCAGTGAGCTTGATGTCAGTTATAGTGAAGTTGTTGGAGAAGATTCTTAGGGATAGACTCAATAGAAATTTGGAACTGAATGGTATTATTAGCGACAAACAGCATGGTTTTGTAGAGGGAGGTCATGTCTCACTAATTTGATGGAGATTTTTGAGGAGGTGGCAAGAATGATTGATGAGGGAAGGGCTGTGGATGTTGCCTACATGGACTTAAGTAAAGCATTTGACAAGGTCCCTCATGGCAGGCTAGTGCAAAAGGCTACATTACCCAGGTTCAAGGGTGAACTAGCTAGATAGATTCAGAACTGGCTCGGCCATAGAAGACAGATGGTAGCGGTGGAAGGGTGTTTTTCTGTAAATAGTGGTGTTCCGCAGAGATCAGCACTGGGGCCTCTATTGTTTGTAATATATGTATAAATTACTTGGAAGAAAATGTAGCTGGTCTGATTAGCAAGTTTGCGGATGATTCTAAGATTGCTGGAGTTGCAGATAGTGATGAAGATTGTCAGAGAATACAGCAGGATATAGATAAACTGGAAAATTGGGCGGAGAAATGGCAGATTGAATTTAATCCAGACAAATGTGAGGTGATGCATTTTGGAAGATCCAATTCAGATGGGAGCTATAAAAGAAATGGAAAAACCATCAGGAACATAGACACACAAGAGAGATCTGGGAGTATAGGTCCACAGGTCCTTAAAAGTGGCAGCACAGGTGGAACAGAAAGCATATGGCATGCTCGCCTTCATCGGCTGGGGTATCGAATATAAAAGTTGGCAAATTATGTTACAGTTATATAAACCGTTGATTAGGCCACTTTTGGAATACTGTGTCCAATTCTGGTCACCACACCACTAAAAGGACGTGGAGACTTTGGAGGGAGTACAGAAAATGTTTACCAGGATGTTGCCTGCTATGGAGGGTATTAGCTATGAGGAGAGATTGAATAAAGTGGGATTGTTCTCCCTGGAAAGGTGGAGGCTGAGGGCTGACCTGATAGAAGTTTATAAAATTATGAGGGACATAGATAAGGTGAACAGTTGGAAGCTTTTTCCCAGGGCAGAAATGACAGTTACAAGAGGATACAAGTTCAAGGTAAGGGGGGGGGGGGGGGGGGGTGGGGGGTAGAGATGCGCGGGGCAAGGTTTTTTCTTTACACAGAGGGTGTTGGGGGCCTGGAATGCATTGCCAAGTGAGGTGGTTGAGGCAGATACGTTCGCGGCATTTAAGACTTATCTGGATAGACAAATGAACAGGCAGGGAATGGAGGAACAAAGTGATCAGCGCAGGCTTGGTGGGCCCAAGGGCCTGTCCCTGTGCTGTACTGTTCAAATAACAAACAGCAGATTTGTCTACACATATAGTAAAGAGTAATTATCCAGCATTGATGGGTCTAAAGTCTTAAGAAACACACATTTGTGTTTGATGGAAAATTTGGGAGTAAGAAAGACATCACAGTTAACTTGAAGATTAAAGAAGGAAGCCTAGCAAAATGCTTGAAGGCAACATTGATGTCCTACGCTATCAGGCAGAAAGTGAAAACAGGAGCCTCGGAACCTGTCAGCATTAGTGAATGGGCCACAGCAATTGTACAGTCATCAAGAAGGATGGATCTGTAAGGATTTGCAGGGATTTCAAAGTCACCCTAAATCCAATATATGTGAGGAACAGTACCCCATTGCTCCACATCAATGACCTGTTGTAGGATTGGCAGGAGGCCAACATTTTAGCAAAATTGACCTAAGTCAGGCTTACTTACAGATGAAAGTAGACAAGAAGTCACAAGAACTTCTGACAATTTTGACATATAAAGGCGTGTTCAGGCACGGAAAATTGCTGTTCGGTACCACATCTGCTCCTGTATCATTTCAACAGCAATGAATCAGATCCTGTGTGAACTGAGCAGAGTACAGTGCTACTGGATGACACACTAGTCACTGGAAAAGACAAAGAGGAACATCTTTAGAATTTGGATGCCATTCTTCAAAGATTAGAAGACTATGAACAGAATCCGCAAAGACAAGTTTGAGTTCTTCCAGTTTTCCGTTGAGTATCTGAGACACATGATTGATGCCACAGGCCTTCACCAATGTCCCTCGAAGTTCAAGGCTATCACAGAGGCACCTACGCCTCAGAATATTAACAGTTGCAATCCTTCCAAGGATTGTTAAACTACTATGGAAGGTTTGTTCCAAATTTGGCAACCATTTTAAAATCATTGCATAATCACTCATGCCAGAACAAGAAGTGGAATGGGTTGGATCAAAGCAATAATGCTTTTGTACAAGCCAAAAAAAGCAGTGCCCACATCTAAACTTGTTGCGCATTTTGATCCTACCCTACCCCTATAGTTAGCGTGTGACCCATCCCCTTATGGTGTTGGAGCTGTGGTATCCCATACATCATGCCGTCAGGTGAAGAAAGGCATATTAATTTGCGTCTTGAACATTGAGCAAAGCTGAAAGTAACCGCACAAATTGAAAGGGAATTATTAGGGATTATCTTAAATTCCATCAATTCCTGTACAGAAGAAAGCTCACGCTGTTGATGGACCATCATCCATTCACAATTTTTGGACAACATACAAAAATTCCATCACTGGCAGCAAGTGGAATGCAAAGGTGGACATTACTATTGTCTGTACATACTTATACAATCAAGTATTGACAATCAAGTCTACATTGTAATGTGGATGGACTGCAAAGATTACCACTACCAAGTAGTTTGTCAATAGTAGTTTGTCAAACTACTTAAGCAGAAGTATCTTCTACTTTGAACAGGTAGACAGTACACCAGTCACTTCTGGACAAGTGAAGTACACTCGGGGCGGTCTAATGCTCTCAAAAGTGACAGACAAGGTATTCCGAGAGAAGGCCTCAAGAGCTAACAACTGATTTGAAACCGTGCTCCTCCAGGACATTGGAGCTGTCTGTATGATCAGGATGCTTTTTTTGAAGGCTGAGAGAGATCATTCCGCCACCATTGAGAAGACGAGTGTCACAGAAGCTACGCAAGGACCATTGAGGAATTGTACGCATGAAGAAAATAGTGAGGAATTATTTCTGGTGGCCTGCACTGGATGTGGAAATTGAAGAGAAAGTTGAAATGTGTTCATGTGTGAAAGTAAGGAACTTGCCACTCAGCACCACTACATCCTTGGGAATGGCCAAAAAATGCCTGGCAACAGGCACGTAAACTTTGCGGGACCTTTGGAAGGACATATGTTCTTAGTAATAGTCGATGCTCAAAGTGGCCCAGTAGTTCCTATAATGAAATCCACATCATTGGAAAAGACTATCAAGAGGCTAGGAGAAGTGGGTTTAGATTCCTTGAACAATTGGTAAACAAAAACAGACTTCAATTTGTCACCAAGAATTCTAAAGTGTATTTCAAGAGAATGGTATTCAACACATTAGGGTTGCACCGTACCATCCTGCTATGAACAGACGAGCAGAAAGTATTGTCCAAACCATGAAACATACATTGAGAGCAACCAAGGAACAAGGTTCCCTGATCAAATGTCTTAACTAATTCCTACTAATGTATAGTAATACTGCTCATTTTACCACCAAAACCTCTCCTGCATTATTAATGGCAAAGAGGCAACTACATTCAGCATTGGTCTTGTTGAAATCCCAGAAATCGAAAGAAATTGTTCAACACAAACAACAAGGACAGACAGAATGGTGGGAAAACAAAGTAAAACATCAAGTCTTCCACCAAGGACAAGGAGTTTTGGCTAGGAATTACTCCACAGGAGAGAAATGAATTCTTGCCATGATCCTTGCACAGACTGGACTTGTTTCGTAAACGGTCCCAACTGGAGATGATGTCATCTGGAGGAGGCATGCAGACGAGCTGCCAGCGGGAAGAACCGATCCACCAGGAACGGAACCTGGGTTCAACTGCACAAAGTCCTGACCTGAACCTTCCTGCAACCCTGACACCGACAGACACTGTTGAGGAAAGCAACACCTCACCTTCTGACCAAACACAGAGTCAACCTCTAGTTACAACGTCGATGCCAGTCAAATCAATTACTCGTGACATTTGTACAAAGGCAAAAACGCCAGAGGTTACAATGTAAAGAAGAAGATGCCAGAGGTTTGCTGTCAATCGTTTTGAGAGCGACACCCTTCAAGCCATCTGACATATTGATTATTGTCCACGTTATACTTGTTTGAGTTTGTTGAGGACATTCAATTTAATGGGGGGAGGAAATGTTTTGTATTAACATTGATTCTTGGTAGCTGTGTATTCATATATACATGAATTCACTGGAAATTACATTACCTGTTGCCAGCACAGAAAACTGCCAAATGAAGATGCAACCCGTAGCGAACACCATTCTGTAAATAAAGCTCCATTATTTTTAACCCTTTATGCTTTCTGCCATCAATTCTTCAATATACATCACTTCTCCTGACCCTTCCACTCACTTGTTGCATCCCTTAATTGAATCCTTGCTGAGAGTCAGGGCTCAGGGGAGAGCTGATGAACGGGAGGGGATTAGTGAGTGGGTCACAGGAAAGAAAGGTGTGGGCCACATGTGAACACAGCTGGTACAGATATTATTCACACAAAACTGCACTGCAAAGTTTTAAGAAAAAGTCCCGGTTGCTTCTCGTGTGTGGAGAAACATAGAAGATAGGGGCAGGAGGAGGCCATTTTTGGCCCTTCAACCCTGCTCCGCCATTCATTACAATCATGGCTGATCATCCAACTCAATAGCCTAATCCTGTTTTCTCCCCATAACCTTTGATCCCATTCGCCCGAGTGTTATATCCAGCCGCCTCTTGAATACATTTTACGTTTTGGCATCAACTACTTCCTGTGGCAATGAATTCCACAAGCTCACCACTCTTTAGGTGAAGAAATGTCTCCTCACCTCCGTTCTAAATGGTCCACCCAGAATTTTCAGACTGTGATCCCTGGTTCTGGACTCCTCCACCGGGAATATTCTCCTTGCATTTACCGGAAAACAATCCTAATCTAATCAATCTCTCTTCATAAATCAGTCCCGCCATCCCCAGAAACAGCCTGGTAAACCTTTGCTGCACCCCCTCGAGAGCAAGAACATCCTTCCTCAGAAAAGGAGGCCAAAACTGCATACAATACTCTAGGTGTGGCCTCACCAAGACCCTGTATAGTTGCAACAATACATCCCTGCTCCTGCACTCGAAATCTCTCGCAATGAAGGCCAACACGTTTAACCCTGATAAATGTGAGGTGATTCATTTTGGTAGGACTAATTTAAATGTGGATTACAGGGTCAAAGATAGGGTTCTGAAGACTGTGGAGGAACAGAGAGATCTTGGGATCCATCGGACTGGAGGCAGGTTGCTAGCAGAGTGCCACAGGGATCAGTGCTTGGTCCTCTGCTCTTTGTGATTTTTATTAATGACTTAGAGGAGGGGGCTGAAGGGTGGAT
Organism: Mustelus asterias; assembly: GCF_964213995.1. Lineage (NCBI taxonomy): Eukaryota > Metazoa > Chordata > Chondrichthyes > Carcharhiniformes > Triakidae > Mustelus > Mustelus asterias. The sequence goes on from NC_135818.1 coordinate 39,739,496, forward strand.
CAGTAAATTTGCCGATGACACCAAGATTGGTGGAGTAGTGGATGAGGTGGATGAGGTGGAGGGCTGTTGTAGGCTGCAAAGAGACATAGATAGGATGCAAAGCTGGGCTGAAAAATGGCAAATGGAGTTTAACCCTGATAAATGTGAGGTGATTCATTTTGGTAGGACTAATTTAAATGTGGATTACAGGGTCAAAGGTAGGGTTCTGAAGACTGTGGAGGAACAGAGAGATCTTGGGGTCCATATCCACAGATCTCTGAAGGTTGCCACTCAAGTGGATAGAGCTGTGAAGAAGGCCTATAGTGTGTTAGCTTTTATTAACAGGGGATTGGAGTTTAAGAGCCGTGGGGTTATGCTGCAACTGTACAGGACCTTGGTGAGACCACGTTTGGAATATTGTGTGCAGTTCTGGTCACCTCACTATAAGAAGGATGTGGAAGCACTGGAAAGAGTGCAGAGGAGATTTACCAGGATGCTGCCTGGTTTGGAGGGTAGGTCTTATGAGGAAAGGTTGAGGGAGCTAGGGCTGTTCTCTCTGGAGTGGAGGAGGCTGAGGGGAGACTTAATAGAGGTTTATAAAATGATGAAGGGGATAGATAGAGTGAACGTTCAAAGACTATTTCCTCGGGTGGATGGAGCTATTACAAGGGGACATAACTATAGGGTTCGTGGTGGGAGATATAGGAAGGATATCAGAGGTAGGTTCTTTACGCAGAGAGTGGTTGGGGTGTGGAATGGACTGCCTGCAGTGATAGTGGAGTCAGACACTTTAGGAACATTTAAGCGGTTATTGGATAGGCACATGGAGCACACCAGGATGATAGGGAGTGGGATAGCTTGATCTTGGTTTCAGATAAAGCTCAGCACAACATCGTGGTCCGAAGGGCCTGTTCTGTGCTGTACTGTACTGTTCTATGTTCTATGCCATTTGCCTTCTTTACCGCCTGCTGCACCTGCAAGCTTACCTTCAGTGACTGGTGCACAAGGACATCCAGCTCTTTCTACACACTCCCCTCTCCCAATTTACAATTCAGGTAGTAATCTGCATTTTTATTTTTGCTTCCAAAGTGAATAACCTCACATTTATCCAAATTATACTGCATCTGCCATTGATTTGCCCACTCACCCAATCTGTCCAAAAACATTTTTTTGCACTTGGGTCATGTGATGCTATGTAGAACCCGGCATGAAACAATGCTAGAAAGGAGGTTCCAACACTTACTGTGCATACCGGCCCCAATATGTCCATGATGTTCAAGTGGAACAATGTTGAGTAATAGTTTAAAATGGGGACTTACATACCTGCAACTTTAAATGGTTTGGCATGGTAAGTGGGGTACACTTGGCCCCAGAAATTCTAGTATATAGAAAGATCCACAAAATTACATCCAGACTCTATGTATTAGTTATAAAGCATAAAACATAGAAACAAGCAATTATAAAGATCTGCATACAATATTTGCACATGAGATTGGAAATTTTCTGGTAATTGGAATCACAGTTCCACTTTTAAATGAGGCAATGAAACAGATTTTAACCAAACATGTGGCAAGTTACTGACCTTTTTTTCTGTATCAAATTTTGATATGAAACATTTGCAAAACATTTAAACCAACAACTCACATTAAATAATGGCAAAGGAGGTTTCCTGATGCCTGAGACCTCCATGTGCCTATCCAATAACCGCTTAAATGTTCCTAAAGTGTCTGACTCCACTATCACTGCAGGCAGTCCATTCCACACCCCATTTTAGACAACAACTTAAATGTATATATCATGTCACAGGAGGCACTGTTTTTGAACACACTCATTTGCAGTGAGGTACCATTCCATGTTCTTAGACAGTATACTGCAAAGTAATGGCCAAATAGTTGGCTGATTTTCTTTGTTCCTTTCTTTACTTTAGACACATGGTCCATTCCAACAGAAGGCCGAAACAACCTAAATGTTCAAAATAATTGTTATCCACTAGCGACAGCACAGAATGAAACTAAGTAACAAACTAAAGTTAGCATGCTGTTATTTTCAAAACAAAGCATCAACAGATTTTTAAAAAACTATCAGACTCACTGTTCTTTTAGATCTGTAAACTGTTTCTCCAGATTGGACATTTCATCTAAACACTCGGTTCTTCTCCTTTCACAGTCTTCATCATCCATTTCTGTAAGACATTATTGTTACTTTCTTAGAGACAGATGGAAGGGAAACTGGCTCGTCGACAGGTTAAATACAAACTTTCTACTTCTGGACCTGGATTCAAATCAAGTTTATGGTCATGGGATGTATTGTGTGTGTGTTAGTTGTCAGGGTGAAGTACTTCAGCACTTAGTGGGGATATGCCAAAAATTGATGACAGAAAGGCTATGGCAGGTGAGAACCTAGAAACCATCATTATCACGAAAGAGGTAGTGTTGGGCAAGTTAATAGGGCTAAAGGTAGACAAGTCTCCTGGTCCTGATGGAATGCATCCCCAGGGTACTGAAAGAGATGGCGGGAGAAATAGCAAATGCACTAGTGGTAATTTACCAAAATTCGCTGGACTCTGGGGTGGTTCCCGCAGATTGGAAAACAGCAAATGTGATGCCACTGTTTAAAAAAGGAGGTAGACAAAAGGCGGGTAACCATAGGCCGGTTAGCTTAACTTCTGTAGTAGGGAAAATGCTTCAATCTATCATCAAGGAAGAAATAGCGAGACATCTGGATTTAAATTGTCCTATTGGGAAGACACAGCATGGATTCATGAAGGGAAGGTCATGTTTGACTAATTTGTTGGAATTATTTGAGAACATTACATGTGCAGTGGACAATGGGGAACCTGTGGATGTGGCGTATCTGGATTTCCAGAAGGCATTTGACAAGGTGCTGCACCAAAGACTCTGCTGCATAAGATAAAGGTGCACGGTGTTACGGGTAATGTATTAGCATGGATAGAGGATTGGTTAACTACCAGAAAGCAAAGAGTGGGGGTAAATGGGTGTTTTTCTGGTTGGCAATCAGTGACTAGTGGTGTGCCCCAGGGATCAGTGTTGGGACCGCAATTGTTTACGCTTTACATTGGTGATTTGGAGTTGGGGACCAAGTGTAATGTGTCAAAATTCGCAGATGGCACTAAGATGGGTGGCAGAGCAAAGTGTGCAGAGGACGCTGAAAGTCTGCAAAGGAATATAGTCTAAGTGAGTGGGCAAGGGTCTGGCAGATGGAGTACAATGTTGGCAAATGTGAGGTCATCCATTTTGGTTGGAATAACAGCAAAATGGACTACTATTTAAATGGTAAAAGGTTGCAGCATGCCGCTATGCAGAGGGACCTGGGTGTCCTTGTGCAGGAATCCCAAGGAGTTGGTTTTAGGTGCAGCAGGTAATTAAGAAGGCAAATGGAATTTTGTCCTTCATTGCTAGAGGGATGGAGTTTAAAAACAGTGAGGTTATGTTGCCGCTGTATAAGGTGCTGGTGAGGCCACACCTGGAGTAGTGTGTACAGTTTTGGTCTCCTTACTTGAGAAAGGATATACTGGTACTGGAGGGGGTGCAGAGAAGATTCACTAGGTTGATTCCGGAGTTGAAAGGGTTGGCTGATGAGGAGACACTGAGTAGACTGGGGCTATACTCATTGGAATTCAGAAGAATGAGGGGAGATCTTATAGAAACAATAAAATTATGAAGAGAATAGATAAGATGGGGAGTTGTTTCCACTGGCGGATGAAACTAGAACTGGGGGGCATAGCCTCAAAATAAGGGGAAGCAGACTTAGGACTGAGTTGAGGAGGAACTTCTTCACACAAAGGGTTGTGAATCTGTGGAATTCCCTGCCCAGTGAAGAAGTTGAGGCTACCTCATTGAATGCTTTTAAGGCAAGGATAGATACATTTTTGAACAGTAAAGGAATTAAGGGTTATGGTGAGCGGGCGGGTAAGTGGAGCTGAGTCCACGAAAAGATCAGCCATGATCTTATTGAATAGCGGAGCAGGCTCAAGGGGCCAGATTGCCTACTCCTGCTCCTAGTTCTTATGTTCATAACTGGTGCAATATTGTCAACTGCACTCAGAAGAAAAATATGTTACAGTAGTTTAGTAGGAGGTGCTATTCTAAAATTTACTCAATAATCACAAATGTTGCTGTGGACAGGATGAGGGAGGGAGGGAGGGAGGGAGGGAAGGAAGAAATCATAGAAACCCAACAGTGCAGAAGGTGGACGTTCAGCCCATCGAGTCTGCACCAAAAACAATCCCACCCAAGCCCTATCCCTGTATCCCTACCTATTTTCCCCAGTAAGCTCTCTAACCTATGCATCCCGGGACACTAAGGGGCAATTTAGCATGGTCAATGCATCTAACCTGCACATCCTTGGAATATGGGAGGAAACCAGAGCAAACCCACGCAGACACAGGTAGAACATGCAAACTCCACACACAATAACCCAAGCCGGAAATCAAACGAGGTCCCTGGAGCTGTGAGACAGCAGCACTAACCAGTGTGCCACCGTGCCGCCCAAAAGCAGGGGGTGGAGGCGGCGGGGTGTGGGGGGAGCGCGGGTGGGAGTGAGGGAGGGGCGGAGCGCCCGGGGGGAGGCGCGGGGCACCCGGGAGGAGCGCTGGGGACCTGGGGGGAGGGGGGGGGGGTGAGCGGGGCGCCCAGGGGGAGGGGGGGGTGCGCGGTGGGAGGGGGGGGGCGTGGGGCGCCCGGGGGGAGGCGCGGGGAGACCGGGGGGAGGGGCGCAGGGCACCCGGGGGGGGGGGGGGCCGCGGGGTGCCCAGGGGGAGGGACGCGGAGCGCCCGGGGGGAGCGTGGAGCGGCCGGGGGGAGGGGTGGTGCGGAGCGCCCGGGGGGAGTGTGGAGCGGCCGGGGGGAGGGGTGGTGCGGAGTGCCCGGGGGGAGCGTGGAGCGGCCGGGGGGAGGGGTGGTGCGGAGCGCCCGGGGTGCGCGGAGCACCCGGGGGGAGGGGGGGTGCAGAGCGCACAGGGGGAAGGGGGGGGCGCGGAGTGCCCGGGGGGAGGGGGGGGCGCGGAGCGCCCGGGGGGAGGGGGGCGCCGAGCGAGGGAGACGTGGAGTGGGGGGGGTAAGCGGGGAGGGGGTTTTAAAGTTTATTTATTAGTGTCACAAGTAGGTTTGCATTCACACTGCAATGAAGTTAAAATGAACACTGGAGCCTGTTCGGTAACACTGAGGGAGAATTTAGCGTGGCCAATACACTTAACCAGCACGTCTTTTGAAGAGTGGGTGGAAACCAGAGGTCCTGGAGGAAACCCACGCGGTCACGGGGACAATGTGCAGACTCCACACAGACAGTGACCAATCCGGGAATCGAATCCGGGTCCCTGGTGCTGTCAGGCAGCAGTGCTGACCACTGAGAGAGGGGGGGGGGGAGGTTGGCCTCTTTTTAGGTCAAACCAAGTAAACAAACTCAGATTAAGTCAGGACAAAGTAAAAGGGGCAGCTCCCCAAAAAGGAGGGGGAACAGCCCGAACAGAAATCAAAGTACAAAGGAAACTTAAAAACATCAAATAGAAATGTGGTTATTAGGGTCAATAACGCACCCCAACCGCTGCGGTGCCCAGCGGGCGCGGAAGGCGTCAACCGCGCCCGTGGACACCGCATGCTCCCTCTCCAGGGACACCCGGCCGCGAATGTAGCCGCGGTAGAAGGGCAGACAGTCAGGATGGACGGCCCCCTCGATCGCCCGCTGCCTGGACCGGTAAATGGCGCGTTTCGCCAGGCCCAGGAGCAGGTTCACGAGGAGGTCGCCATCCCGACCCGACCCTCTCCGCAGATCAGGAGCGTGGGACTGAAGTGCAAACAAAGAATCAATAAAAGTTTTTTTTAGGGGGTGGTGACAGGGAGGTTGGAGTGGGGGGGGACGGGACAGGGAGGTTGGGGGGGGGGGGGGAGAGGAGAGGGCCGGGATGTTGGGGAGGGGGGGGGGGGGGGGGGCGGGGGAGGGGAGGTTGGACGGGGGGGGGGGGGGGGGAGAAACGGGGGAGGTTGGACGGGAGGGGGGGGTTGGATGGGGGGGTGGGGGGGGATGTGGGGGGGGGGGGGAGGTTTTGGGACGGGGAGGTTGGGCGGAGGGGGGGGGGGGGAGGTTGGGCGAGGGGGGTGACGGGGGACGGGGAGGCGGGGGGGGGAGGCGGCTCGGGGAGGCGGCACGGGGAGGGGGGACGGGGAGGCGGGACGGGGAGGCGGGACGGGGAGGCGGGACGGGGAGGCGGGACGGGGAGGCGGGACGGGGAGGCGGGACGGGGAGGCGGGACGGGGAGGCGGGACGGGGAGGCGGGACGGGGAGGCGGGACGGGGAGGCGGGACGGGGAGGCGGGACGGGGAGGCTGGACGGGGGGACGGGGAGGTTGGACGGGGGGACGGGGAGGTTGGACGGGGGGACGGGGAGGTTGGACGGGGGGACGGGGAGGTTGGACGGGGGGACGGGGAGGTTGGACGGGGGGACGGGGAGGTTGGACGGGGGGACGGGGAGGTTGGACGGGGGGACGGGGAGGTTGGACGGGGGGACGGGGAGGTTGGACGGGGGGACGGGGAGGTTGGACGGGGGGACGGGGAGGTTGGACGGGGGGACGGGGAGGTTGGACGGGGGGACGGGGAGGTTGGACGGGGAGGTTGGACGGGGGGACGGGGAGGTTGGACGGGGAGGTTGGACGGGGGGACGGGGAGGTTGGACGGGGGGACGGGGAGGTTGGACGGGGGGACGGGGAGGTTGGACGGGGGGACGGGGAGGTTGGACGGGGGGACGGGGAGGTTGGACGGGGGGACGGGGAGGTTGGACGGGGGGACGGGGAGGTTGGACGGGGGGACGGGGAGGTTGGACGGGGGGACGGGGAGGTTGGACGGGGGGACGGGGAGGTTGGACGGGGGGACGGGGAGGTTGGACGGGGGGACGGGGAGGTTGGACGGGGGGACGGGGAGGTTGGACGGGGGGACGGGGAGGTTGGACGGGGAGGTTGGACGGGGGGGTTGGACGGGGAGGTTGGACGGGGGGACGGGGAGGTTGGACGGGGGGACGGGGAGGTTGGACGGGGGGGTTGGACGGGGGGACGGGGAGGTTGGACGGGGGGTCGGACGGGGGGACGGGGGGGTCGGACGGGGAGGTCGGGCGGGGGGACGGGGAGGTCGGGCGGGGGACGGGGAGGTCGGGCGGGGGGACGGGGAGGTCGGGCGGGGGGACGGGGAGGTCGGGCGGGGGGACGGGGAGGTCGGGCGGGGGACGGGGAGGTCGGGCGGGGGGACGGGGAGGTCGGGCGGGGGGACGGGGAGGTCGGGCGGGGGGACGGGGAGGTCGGGCGGGGGACGGGGAGGTCGGACGGGGGGACGGGGAGGTCGGACGGGGGGACGGGGAGGTCGGACGGGGGGACGGGGAGGTCGGACGGGGGGACGGGGAGGTCGGACGGGGGGACGGGGAGGTCGGACGGGGGACGGGGAGGTCGGACGGGGGGACGGGGAGGTCGGACGGGGGGACGGGGAGGTCGGACGGGGGGACGGGGAGGTCGGACGGGGGGACGGGGAGGTCGGACGGGGGGACGGGGAGGTCGGACGGGGGGACGGGGAGGTCGGACGGGGGGACGGGGAGGTCGGACGGGGGGACGGGGAGGTCGGACGGGGGACGGGGAGGTCGGACGGGGGGACGGGGAGGTCGGACGGGGGGACGGGGAGGTCGGACGGGGGGACGGGGAGGTCGGACGGGGGGACGGGGAGGTCGGACGGGGGGACGGGGAGGTCGGACGGGGGGACGGGGAGGTCGGACGGGGGACGGGGAGGTCGGACGGGGGGACGGGGAGGTCGGACGGGGGGACGGGGAGGTCGGACGGGGGGACGGGGAGGTCGGACGGGGGGACGGGGAGGTCGGACGGGGGGACGGGGAGGTCGGACGGGGGGACGGGGAGGTCGGACGGGGGGACGGGGAGGTCGGACGGGGGGACGGGGAGGTCGGACGGGGGGACGGGGAGGTCGGACGGGGGGACGGGGAGGTCGGACGGGGGGACGGGGAGGTCGGACGGGGGGACGGGGAGGTCGGACGGGGGGACGGGGAGGTCGGACGGGGGGACGGGGAGGTCGGACGGGGGGACGGGGAGGTCGGACGGGGGGACGGGGAGGTCGGACGGGGGGACGGGGAGGTCGGACGGGGGGACGGGGAGGTCGGACGGGGGGACGGGGAGGTCGGACGGGGGGACGGGGAGGTCGGACGGGGGGACGGGGAGGTCGGACGGGGGGACGGGGAGGTCGGACGGGGGGACGGGGAGGTCGGACGGGGGGACGGGGAGGTCGGACGGGGGGACGGGGAGGTCGGACGGGGGGACGGGGAGGTCGGACGGGGGGACGGGGAGGTCGGACGGGGGGACGGGGAGGTCGGACGGGGGGACGGGGAGGTCGGACGGGGGGACGGGGAGGTCGGACGGGGGGACGGGGAGGTCGGACGGGGGGACGGGGAGGTCGGACGGGGGGACGGGGAGGTCGGACGGGGGGACGGGGAGGTCGGACGGGGGGACGGGGAGGTCGGACGGGGGGACGGGGAGGTCGGACGGGGGGACGGGGAGGTCGGACGGGGGACGGGGAGGTCGGACGGGGGGACGGGGAGGTCGGACGGGGGGACGGGGAGGTCGGACGGGGGGACGGGGAGGTCGGACGGGGGGACGGGGAGGTCGGACGGGGGGACGGGGAGGTCGGACGGGGGGACGGGGAGGTCGGACGGGGGGACGGGGAGGTCGGACGGGGGGACGGGGAGGTCGGACGGGGGGACGGGGAGGTCGGACGGGGGACGGGGAGGTCGGACGGGGGGACGGGGAGGTCGGACGGGGGGACGGGGAGGTCGGACGGGGGGACGGGGAGGTCGGACGGGGGGACGGGGAGGTCGGACGGGGGGACGGGGAGGTCGGACGGGGGGACGGGGAGGTCGGACGGGGGGACGGGGAGGTCGGACGGGGGGACGGGGAGGTCGGACGGGGGGACGGGGAGGTCGGACGGGGGGACGGGGAGGTCGGACGGGGGGACGGGGAGGTCGGACGGGGGGACGGGGAGGTCGGACGGGGGGACGGGGAGGTCGGACGGGGGGACGGGGAGGTCGGACGGGGGGACGGGGAGGTCGGACGGGGGGACGGGGAGGTCGGACGGGGGGACGGGGAGGTCGGACGGGGGGACGGGGAGGTCGGACGGGGGGACGGGGAGGTCGGACGGGGGGACGGGGAGGTCGGACGGGGGGACGGGGAGGTCGGACGGGGGGACGGGGAGGTCGGACGGGGGGACGGGGAGGTCGGACGGGGGGACGGGGAGGTCGGACGGGGGGACGGGGAGGTCGGACGGGGGGACGGGGAGGTCGGACGGGGGGACGGGGAGGTCGGACGGGGGGACGGGGAGGTCGGACGGGGGGACGGGGAGGTCGGACGGGGGGACGGGGAGGTCGGACGGGGGGACGGGGAGGTCGGACGGGGGGACGGGGAGGTCGGACGGGGGGACGGGGAGGTCGGACGGGGGGACGGGGAGGTCGGACGGGGGGACGGGGAGGTCGGACGGGGGGACGGGGAGGTCGGACGGGGGGACGGGGAGGTCGGACGGGGGGACGGGGAGGTCGGACGGGGGGACGGGGAGGTCGGACGGGGGGACGGGGAGGTCGGACGGGGGGACGGGGAGGTCGGACGGGGGGACGGGGAGGTCGGAAGGGGGGACGGGGAGGTCGGACGGGGAGGTCGGACGGGGAGGTGGGACGGGGAGGTGGGACGGGGAGGTGGGACGGGGAGGTGGGACGGGGAGGTCGGACGGGGAGGTCGGACGGGGAGGTCGGACGGGGAGGTCGGACGGGGAGGTCGGACGGGGAGGTCGGACGGGGAGGTCGGACGGGGAGGTGGGACGGGGAGGTCGGACGGGGAGGTCGGACGGGGAGGTGGGACGGGGAGGTCGGACGGGGAGGTCGGACGGGGAGGTCGGACGGGGAGGTCGGACGGGGAGGTCGGACGGGGAGGTCGGACGGGGGGACGGGGAGGTCGGACGGGGAGGTCGGACGGGGTGACGGGGAGACGGGGAGGTCGGACGGGGGGACGGGGAGGTCGGACGGGGGGACGGGGAGGTCGGACGGGGAGGTCGGACGGGGAGGTCGGACGGGGGGACGGGGAGGTCGGACGGGGAGGTCGGACGGGGTGACGGGGAGACGGGGAGGTCGGACGGGGGGACGGGGAGGTCGGACGGGGGACGGGGAGGTCGGACGGGGGGACGGGGTGGTCGGACGGGGTGGTCGGACGGGGAGGTCGGACGGGGAGGTCGGACGGGGAGGTCGGACGGGGAGGTCGGACGGGGAGGTCGGACGGGGAGGTCGGACGGGGAGGTCGGACGGGGAGGTCGGACGGGGAGGTCGGACGGGGAGGTCGGACGGGGAGGTCGGACGGGGAGGTCGGACGGGGAGGTCGGACGGGGAGGTCGGACGGGGAGGTGGGACGGGGAGGTCGGACGGGGAGGTCGGACGGGGGGGTCGGACGGGGAGGTCGGACGGGGTGACGGGGAGACGGGGAGACGGGGAGGTCGGACGGGGGGACGGGGAGGTCGGACGGGGGGACGGGGAGGTCGGACGGGGGGACGGGGAGGTCGGACGGGGGGACGGGGAGGTCGGACGGGGGGACGGGGTGGTCGGACGGGGAGGTCGGACGGGGAGGTCGGACGGGGAGGTGGGACGGGGAGGTGGGACGGGGAGGTGGGACGGGGAGGTGGGACGGGGAGGTGGGACGGGGAGGTGGGACGGGGAGGTGGGACGGGGAGGTGGGACGGGGAGGTGGGACGGGGAGGTGGGACGGGGAGGTGGGACGGGGAGGTGGGACGGGGAGGTGGGACGGGGAGGTGGGACGGGGAGGTGGGACGGGGAGGTGGGACGGGGAGGTGGGACGGGGAGGTGGGACGGGGAGGTGGGACGGGGAGGTGGGACGGGGAGGTGGGACGGGGAGGTGGGACGGGGAGGTGGGACGGGGAGGTGGGACGGGGAGGTGGGACGGGGAGGTGGGACGGGGAGGTGGGACGGGGAGGTGGGACGGGGAGGTGGGACGGGGAGGTGGGACGGGGAGGTGGGACGGGGAGGTGGGACGGGGAGGTGGGACGGGGAGGTGGGACGGGGAGGTGGGACGGGGAGGTGGGACGGGGAGGTGGGACGGGGAGGTGGGACGGGGAGGTGGGACGGGGAGGTGGGACGGGGAGGTGGGACGGGGAGGTGGGACGGGGAGGTCGGACGGGGAGGTCGGACGGGGAGGTCGGACGGGGAGGTCGGACGGGGAGGTCGGACGGGGTGACGGGGAGGTCGGACGGGGGGACGGGGAGGTTGGACGGGGGGACGGGGAGGTTGGACGGGGGGACGGGGAGGTTGGACGGGGAGGTCGGACGGGGGGACGGGGAGGTTGGACGGGGCGGTTGGACGGGGAGGTTGGACGGGGTGGCGGGGAGGTTGGACGGGGGACGGGGAGGTCGGACGGGGGGACGGGGAGGTCGGACGGGGGGACGGGGAGGTCGGACGGGGGGACGGGGAGGTCGGACGGGGGGACGGGGAGGTCGGACGGGGGGACGGGGAGGTCGGACGGGGGGACGGGGAGGTCGGACGGGGGGACGGGGAGGTCGGACGGGGGGACGGGGAGGTCGGACGGGGGGACGGGGAGGTCGGACGGGGGGACGGGGAGGTCGGACGGGGGGACGGGGAGGTCGGACGGGGGGACGGGGAGGTCGGACGGGGGGACGGGGAGGTCGGACGGGGGGACGGGGAGGTCGGACGGGGGGACGGGGAGGTCGGACGGGGGGACGGGGAGGTCGGACGGGGGGACGGGGAGGTCGGACGGGGGGACGGGGAGGTCGGACGGGGGGACGGGGAGGTCGGACGGGGGGACGGGGAGGTCGGACGGGGGGACGGGGAGGTCGGACGGGGGGACGGGGAGGTCGGACGGGGGGACGGGGAGGTCGGACGGGGGGACGGGGAGGTCGGACGGGGGGACGGGGAGGTCGGACGGGGGGACGGGGAGGTCGGACGGGGGGACGGGGAGGTCGGACGGGGGGACGGGGAGGTCGGACGGGGGGACGGGGAGGTCGGACGGGGGGACGGGGAGGTCGGACGGGGGGACGGGGAGGTCGGACGGGGGGACGGGGAGGTCGGACGGGGGGACGGGGAGGTCGGACGGGGAGACGGGGAGGTCGGACGGGGGGACGGGGAGGTCGGACGGGGGGACGGGGAGGTCGGACGGGGGGACGGGGAGGTCGGACGGGGGGACGGGGAGGTCGGACGGGGGGACGGGGAGGTCGGACGGGGGGACGGGGAGGTCGGACGGGGGGACGGGGAGGTCGGACGGGAAGGTTGGACGGGGAGGTCGGACGGGGAGGTCGGACGGGGGGACGGGGAGGTCGGACGTGGGGACGGGGAGGTCGGACGGGGAGGTCGGACGGGGGGACGGGGAGGTCGGACGGGGAGGTGGGACGGGGAGGTGGGACGGGGAGGTCGGACGGGGAGGTCGGACGGGGAGGTCGGACGGGGTGACGGGGAGACGGGGAGGTCGGACGGGGGGAGGGGGAGGTCGGACGGGGGGACGGGGAGGTCGGACGGGGGGACGGGGAGGTCGGACGGGGGGACGGGGAGGTCGGACGGGGGGACGGGGAGGTCGGACGGGGGGACGGGGAGGTCGGACGGGGGGACGGGGAGGTCGGACGGGTCGGACGGGGGGACGGGGAGGTCGGACGGGGGGACGGGGAGGTCGGACGGGGGGACGGGGAGGTCGGACGGGGGGACGGGGAGGTCGGACGGGGGGACGGGGAGGTCGGACGGGGGGACGGGGAGGTCGGACGGGGGGACGGGGAGGTCGGACGGGGGGACGGGGAGGTCGGACGGGGGGACGGGGAGGTCGGACGGGGGGACGGGGAGGTCGGACGGGGGGACGGGGAGGTCGGACGGGGGGACGGGGAGGTCGGACGGGTGGACGGGGAGGTCGGACGGGGGGACGGGGAGGTCGGACGGGGGGACGGGGAGGTCGGACGGGGGGACGGGGAGGTCGGACGGGGGGACGGGGAGGTCGGACGGGGAGACGGGGAGGTCGGACGGGGGGACGGGGAGGTCGGACGGGGGGACGGGGAGGTCGGACGCGGGGACGGGGAGGTCGGACGGGGGGACGGGGAGGTCGGACGGGTGGACGGGGAGGTCGGACGGGGGGACGGGGAGGTCGGAAGGGGGGACGGGGAGGTCGGACGGGGAGGTCGGACGGGGAGGTGGGACGGGGAGGTGGGACGGGGAGGTCGGACGGGGAGGTCGGACGGGGAGGTCGGACGGGGAGGTCGGACGGGGAGGTCGGACGGGGGGACGGGGAGGTCGGACGGGGAGGTCGGACGGGGAGGTGGGACGGGGAGGTCGGACGGGGAGGTCGGACGGGGAGGTGGGACGGGGAGGTGGGACGGGGAGGTCGGACGGGATGACGGGGAGACGGGGAGGTCGGACGGGGAGGTCGGACGGGGGGACGGGGAGGTCGGACGGGGGGACGGGGAGACGGGGAGGTCGGACGGGGGGACGGGGAGGTCGGACGGGGAGGTCGGACGGGGAGGTCGGACGGGACGGGGAGGTCGGACGGGGAGGTCGGACGGTGAGGTCGGACGGGGGGACGGTGAGGTCGGACGGGGAGGTGGGACGGGGAGGTGGGACGGGGAGGTGGGACGGGGAGGTGGGACGGGGAGGTGGGACGGGGAGGTGGGACGGGGAGGTGGGACGGGGAGGTGGGACGGGGAGGTGGGACGGGGAGGTGGGACGGGGAGGTGGGACGGGGAGGTGGGACGGGGAGGTGGGACGGGGAGGTGGGACGGGGAGGTGGGACGGGGAGGTGGGACGGGGAGGTGGGACGGGGAGGTGGGACGGGGAGGTGGGACGGGGAGGTGGGACGGGGAGGTGGGACGGGGAGGTGGGACGGGGAGGTGGGACGGGGAGGTGGGACGGGGAGGTGGGACGGGGAGGTGGGACGGGGAGGTGGGACGGGGAGGTGGGACGGGGAGGTGGGACGGGGAGGTGGGACGGGGAGGTGGGACGGGGAGGTGGGACGGGGAGGTGGGACGGGGAGGTGGGACGGGGAGGTGGGACGGGGAGGTGGGACGGGGAGGTGGGACGGGGAGGTGGGACGGGGAGGTGGGACGGGGAGGTGGGACGGGGAGGTGGGACGGGGAGGTGGGACGGGGAGGTGGGACGGGGAGGTGGGACGGGGAGGTTGGACGGGGAGGTTGGACGGGGAGGTTGGACGGGGGGACGGGGAGGTTGGACGGGGGGACGGGGAGGTTGGACGGGGGGACGGGGAGGTTGGACGGGGGGACGGGGAGGTTGGACGGGGGGACGGGGAGGTTGGACGGGGAGGTTGGACGGGGGGACGGGGAGGTTGGACGGGGAGGTTGGACGGGGGGGACGGGGAGGTTGGACGGGGGGACGGGGAGGTTGGACGGGGGGACGGGGGGACGGGGAGGTTGGACGGGGAGGTTGGACGGGGGGACGGGGAGGTTGGACGGGGAGGTTGGACGGGGAGGTTGGACGGGGAGGTTGGACGGGGAGGTTGGACGGGGAGGTTGGACGGGGAGGTTGGACGGGGAGGTTGGACGGGGAGGTTGGACGGGGAGGTTGGACGGGGGGACGGGGAGGTTGGACGGGGAGGTTAGACGGGGAGGTTGGACGGGGAGGTTGGACGGGGAGGTTGGACGGGGAGGTTGGACGGGGAGGTCGGACGGGGAGGTCGGACGGGGGGACGGGGAGGTCGGACGGGGGGACGGGGAGGTCGGACGGGGGGACGGGGAGGTCGGACGGGGGGACGGGGAGGTCGGACGGGGGGGACGGACGGGGGGACGGGGAGGTCGGACGGGGGGACGGGGAGGTCGGACGGGGGGACGGGGAGGTCGGACGGGGGGACGGGGAGGTCGGACGGGGAGGTGGGACGGGGAGGTGGGACGGGGAGGTGGGACGGGGAGGTGGGACGGGGAGGTGGGACGGGGAGGTGGGACGGGGAGGTGGGACGGGGAGGTGGGACGGGGAGGTGGGACGGGGAGGTGGGACGGGGAGGTGGGACGGGGAGGTGGGACGGGGAGGTGGGACGGGGAGGTGGGACGGGGAGGTGGGACGGGGAGGTGGGACGGGGAGGTGGGACGGGGAGGTGGGACGGGGAGGTGGGACGGGGGGACGGGGAGGTTGGACCGGGAGGTTGGACCGGGAGGTTGGACGGGGTGACGGGGAGACGGGGAGGTTGGACGGGGGGACGGGGAGGTTGGACGGGGGGACGGGGAGGTTGGACGAGGGGACGGGGAGGTTGGACGGGGGGACGGGGAGGTTGGACGGGGAGGTTGGACGGGGAGGTCGGACGGGGAGGTTGGACGGGGGGACGGGGAGGTTGGACGGGGAGGTTGGACGGGGTGGTTGGACGGGGTGACGGGGAGGTTGGACGGGGGGACGGGGAGGTTGGACGGGGGGACGGGGAGGTTGGACGGGGGGACGGGGAGGTTGGACGGGGGGACGGGGAGGTTGGACGGGGGGACGGGGAGGTTGGACGGGGGGACGGGGAGGTTGGACGGGGGGACGGGGAGGTTGGACGGGGAGGTTGGACGGGGGGACGGGGAGGTTGGACGGGGGGACGGGGAGGTTGGACGGGGGGACGGGGAGGTTGGACGGGGAGGTTGGACGGGGGGACGGGGAGGTTGGACGGGGAGGTTGGACGGGGAGGTTGGACGGGGAGGTTGGACGGGGAGGTGGGACGGGGAGGTGGGACGGGGAGGTGGGACGGGGAGGTGGGACGGGGAGGTGGGACGGGGAGGTGGGACGGGGAGGTGGGACGGGGAGGTGGGACGGGGAGGTGGGACGGGGAGGTGGGACGGGGAGGTGGGACGGGGAGGTGGGACGGGGGGACGGGGAGGTTGGACGGGGGGACGGGGAGGTTGGACGGGGGGACGGGGAGGTTGGACGGGGGGACGGGGAGGTTGGACGGGGGGACGGGGAGGTTGGACGGGGGGACGGGGAGGTTGGACGGGGGGACGGGGAGGTTGGACGGGGGGACGGGGAGGTTGGACGGGGGGACGGGGAGGTTGGACGGGGGGACGGGGAGGTTGGACGGGGGGACGGGGAGGTTGGACGGGGAGGTTGGACGGGGGGACGGGGAGGTTGGACGGGGGACGGGGAGGTTGGACGGGGGGACGGGGAGGTTGGACGGGGGGACGGGGAGGTTGGACGGGGGGACGGGGAGGTTGGACGGGGAGGTTGGACGGGGGGACGGGGAGGTTGGACGGGGGGACGGGGAGGTTGGACGGGGAGGTTGGACGGGGAGGTTGGACGGGGAGGTTGGACGGGGGGACGGGGAGGTTGGACGGGGGGACGGGGAGGTTGGACGGGGGGACGGGGAGGTTTGACGGGGAGGTTTGACGGGGAGATTTGACGGGGGGACGGGGGCGTGGGACGGGGGGGGTTTGACGGGGGGACGGGGAGGTTTAATGGGGGTTGGATAGTTTAGGGGTGGATGGGGTGTATGAGACGGAGATGATGTGGGCGGGGGGGGGGGGGGGGTGGTAAGAGGGGAATACATCATTTACATTTTCCCAACACCACATAAAAAACCGTGCAGCTGAAATCCAACTGCCATGTTTTGGGAGCAGGTGATCCAGGCCCGGGGACAGGGCCTGGTCAGCTTCACAAGTGGTTGCAATTGCTGCTCTCTCCCCACCTGAACTGTCCCCATCTTCCGAGACTGAGGAACTCTCCGTGTCCTCATCATCTGAACTGCTGCCCTCATTCTCCGGGTAATCAACGTCCATGTCTTCGTGATGGTTTTCCTTCTTATCTCTGGAATGAACCGGCATACCGGCGGCAAGTTTGTCAGAAGTTGAAAGGGGAATCGCGGCTGTTTAGTTTAATGATAACGATGCTTCCCTGCTCCCCCCCCCCAAGCACCGCATATTCGATGGCAAGGGGAAGGCGACCGACCGCCTCGGCGGATTGACAGCCCCATTGACCAATGATCATCAGGGAAATGGCGGATGTTGGACCTGTCATCACCAGGGCACCCAATGGACGTGAGGGAGGGCGTGCTTGGCCGGATCAAATGGAGCCGCCAGTCCCGCCCAGAGCGTGTCCCGCTGCATCCTGGGAGTTGGCGTCCACAGGCCGGTGGCACGCCCTGCGCTGGTGAACACAGAGAACAACAACCCCCGTTAACCTCCGCGCCCACCACTCCCACTGAGGCAGCGGGACAATAGACATCACCAAACAGCGATCGAAAAGTCGATGGGCGACTGTCGGGTTCGCACACCATTTTCTCAGCCAGCAGTTCGTGCGTTGGTGTTAACAACCTGACATGGACGCAAACTTCGATCCTCGGGCCGCCGCTTCAGCGCCTCTGTACAGGGCTTGGTTTTGATTGTTGGTGGAAAGCGCTCTGGTCTTGATTGAGCGTGCCGGTTGTTTGTCCCTGCTGAGAGCCGCCATATTAGCGGCTGGCGGTTGATCACTGGGGCTGTGTTTCAACCCAGCCCGCTCGGTGTGTCCATGGGGCTGGCGTCTTGGACAAGTTTGTTTGCTCTCAGGCCGCGATCTTCCTATTTATTTCTCGCCAGCGTTTGAGAAAAGGAAACAGTGAAGACGGGGAGGTGTCATCCCAAGGAGCGGAATGTTCTCTAAAAAGCCCCACGGGGATGTGAAAAAATCCACACAGAAAGTCCTGGATCCGAAGAAAGATGTTCTGACCAGATTAAAGCACCTGAGGGTTGTCATAGGTCGGTATCGCATAGATGCAGCGACATTGAAAACAATTTATACTCATGATAGATACGGGACGTGATCTAATGACGGGGAGCTCTTGTTTTGGGGGGTTAATCCAGTTTTTGTGCAGGAGGCTGATTGTTGTTGAGTCTGCTTCTAAGTTGAAATCTTCAATCTTTTCTAAATTACTGTAGTTGGAAATGGGAACCGTGTTGTTACGTGGATTGCAGAATTCCTTAATTCTGGATAATGGGCAAAGTTTTTTATGCTATTTATTTTTACCAGAGAAATGCAAGTTTGTGCAGGAGTAGTCCTATGTTGATCACTATCGGGACTGGTTTGGAGTGTTTTGCCCAGACAACTGTCTCAGCAGTATAAAATGTCCTACTATATTTCAAAAGGTCTTTGGAAAATAAACACGCCCCGCTCCACTGTTCAAATTAGATTATTGTTTGTTAAACAGATTATCAACTCGTAACAGGAAGCAGTTTGGTTTGTAGTGTGCTTAAATAAACCTCAATTGGGTGGGTTTTTTTCTGTGTGCAATGTGAAAAACTAAGCCAGGAAAATGTAATCTTTTGCTATCTTTCTCCACCGTGCCTCCTCCTGCCAATGTCGATTGAACGTCTGCTTCTGAATATTTATTGTATTTCAATACAGTTTTAAATTACGTTCTAAATTTTGATTTTATATTTTTTATTTTAATCAATGTTTATAAAACTGAGCAGTAACTTTACACATTTTCAGCTTTTATAATTTTTAGTGGAAAAAGCAGTATGTTCATCATTATTGGACTGTTGCTTTTACTTCAAGTTGTGCTTCTATTTTGGTGCCACAACGTTATCTTTACTTTCAAACGTGCCAAGTGTTTTTGATTCTCTTCATTCTCGTACCTCAATGTATTTAGCTCAAGGTGCATCAACAGTACCACTTTAATGTTGCTGCAGATAATTTTCAGCGACAATGTTAAAAGTTGTGACTTTGGAGTTGGGGCCTGTGCAAACTCCAGCAAAACAGGGTGCAACCTTTTGATGAACCCAAATTTAAGTTTAATTGCTATTACATTATTTGTTCATGAGATGTCATTGGGCAGCATTTATTCACAAAAAGATGTCCCTAATTGCCCTGAGAAGGTTGTGATGAGCCACCTTCTTGAATCGCTGTAGCCTATATGCTGTAGGGGCATCCACAGTTGTGTTCAGCAGGGAGTTCCAGGATTTTGACCAAGTAACAGTAAAGGAACATTGATTATAGCTCTAAGTCATGTTGATCTGTAACTTGGAGGGGAGCTTGCAGGTCGTGGTGTTCCAAAGCACTTTTTGCCCTTGTCCTTCTAGGTCCTGGGTTTGGAAGGTGCAGTTGAAGGCGCCTTGGTGAGGTGTATCTTGTAGATAGTGAACAAACCTGCCACTGTGTGTCAGTGCTGGATGGGGTGTCAATTAAGTGAGCTGCTTTGTCCTGGAGAGTGTCAAGCTTCTTGAGTGTTATTGGAGCTGCACTCATCCAGGCAAGTGAAGAGTATTTGAAATCCATAAGAATCAATGGAGCTTGTGAGGAGTACTCAGATTGGCAGCTTCAATATCAAGCGTGGTCTCTTTTTGTTCCAGAAAAAGGAGCTAGATATCCCATTAATTTCCTTTAGAACCACAAGAAAAAGTGGTAGTATCTGTAAAGGATACAACAACCTAGGCAGCACACAAATCTTCATCACTGCTATCCTGTCCAGCCACAATATCAATAAGGAAAAACAACAATGTAGGTCCCACTTAATAGATGCAAGGAGGGGCAGAGGAAGGAAGAGTTTGCCTTAAATAACTGTCAGGATAAGGGGCAATGGAAATTCCCAGATAAGTAAATCCTGAGGGGGACCATCTAAAGGGAAAGAGAACATAGGGGGCGAGGAGTAGGTGTACCTCTCAGCCTTGCCAGTGGCATAGCCTTAACTTTAGAAAAATAATTTTCATAGCCTGGAAAGAAGCCAAACCTACTCAAAATATCAATAACAGCAGGAACAAAAACATCTAGCTTGAACGTGATCCTATGTTCCGTTCCACCACTAGAAACCCAAATACAGAAGGATTATGTATAATTGCCTCCACTAGGGACTCAATAGCTGTTGCAAACATTAACGGGGTTAACAGACAGCCCTGCCTAGTCCCTCGCTGAAGACTAATGTTATCAGATCTATAATGGTTCTTAAGAAATGCCGCCAGTGGATTTTTATAAAGCACTTGTATCCACTTCAATGCAGCTCCTCACCCCACCCCACCCAAATTTCTGCAGCGTGTAGAATAAATAATTCCACTCCACCTGGTCAAAAGATTTCTCTGCATCAAATGAGATTGCTAAGGTATCTATAACCTGCTTTTGGAAGACATGAATAATATTTAATAACCCATCGGGCAGCACTGTGGCACAGTGGTTAGGACTGCTGCCTCGCAGTGCCAGGGACCAGGGTTCAATTCCGACCTTGGGTCACTGCCTGTGTAGAGTTTGCACGTTCTTCCCGTGTCTGCGTCGGTTTCCTCTGGGTGCTCTGGTTTCCTCACACACTCCAAAGATGTGTGGGTTAGGTTGATTGACCATGGGAAATTGCCCCTTTAGTGTCAGGAGGAATCGCCAGGTAAATACATGGGGATACGGGAATGGGGTCTGGGTGGGATTGTTGTCGGTGCAGGCTCGATGGGCTGAATCGCCACCTGCACTGTGTGGATTCTATGATTCTAACATTGTTACATGAATTCCAGCCCTTTGTGAACCCAGTCTGATTGCCCTGGATAACCACGGGGAGGCTCTTTTCTGGCCCATAGGGTGTATGTTCCTCACCTCATTGAGATATTCAAAGAACAATACAGCACAGGAACAGGCCCTTCGGCCCTCCAAGCCTGCGCTGCTCATGTGCCCAACTAGACCATTCGTTTGTATCCCTCTATTCCCAGTCTGTTCATGTGGCTATCTAGATAAGTCTTAAACGATCCCAGCATGTCCGCCTCAATCACCTTGCTTAGCAGTGCATTCCAGGCCCCCACCACCCTCTGGGTAAAATACGTTCCCCTGACATCTGTGTTGAACCTTGAACCCGTGACCCCTTGTGTTTGTCACCTCCGACCTGGGAAAAAGCTTCCCACTATTCACCCTATCTATGCCCTTCATAATTTTATACACCTCTATTAGGTCGCCTCCATCTTTCCAGGGAGAACAACCCCTGTTTACCCAATCTTTCCTCATAGCTAAGACCCTCCATACCAGGCAACATCCTGGTAAACCTTCTCTGTACTCTCTCCAAAGCCTCCACGTCCTTCTGGTAGTGTGGCGACCAGAACTGGATGCAGTATTCCAAATGTGGCCTAACCAACGTTCTGTACAGCTGCAACATCATATGCCAACTTTTATATTCTGTGCCCCGTCCAATAAAGGCAAGCATGCCATATGCCTTCTTGACCACCCTCTCCATCTGTGCTGCCATCTTTAAGGATCTGTGGACTTGTACACCTGGGTCCCTCTGTGGGTCTATACTCCTGATGTTTCTGCCATTTATTGTATAGCTCCCCCTTACATTAGATCTACCGAAAATGCGAAGTGATGCATTGTCTGGATTAAATTCCATCTGCCATTTCTCCGCCCAATGTTCCAGCCTATCTATATCCTGCTATATTCTCTGACAATGTTCATCACTATCCGCAACTCCAGCAATCTTTGTGTTGTCCGCAAACTTACTGATCACACCAGCTACATCTTCCTCCAAATCATTTATATATATATATATCACAAACAGCAGAGGTCCCAGTACAGAGCCCTGCGGAACACCACTAGTCACAGACCTCCAACCGGAAAAAGACCCCTCCACTGTTACCCTGTCTTCTATGGCTAAGCCAGTTCTCCACCCATCTAGCTAGCTCACCTTTTATCCCGTGAGATTTAACCTTTTGCACCAGCCTGCCATGAGGGACCTTGTCAAATGCTTTACTAAAATCCATATCGACGACATCCACGGCCCTTTCCTCGTCCATCGTTTTTGTCACCTCCTCAAAAAACTCAACCAAATTTGTGAGGCGTGACCTCCCTCGTACAAAACCATGCTGTCTATCGCTAATGAGATTATTCCGTTTTAAATGCGCATATATCCTATCTCTAAGAATCTTCTCCAACAATTTCCCTACCACAGACGTCAAGCTCACCAGCCTATAATT
Organism: Mustelus asterias; assembly: GCF_964213995.1. Taxonomy (NCBI): domain Eukaryota; kingdom Metazoa; phylum Chordata; class Chondrichthyes; order Carcharhiniformes; family Triakidae; genus Mustelus; species Mustelus asterias. The sequence goes on from NC_135818.1 coordinate 39,761,392, forward strand.
GCCCGGGTTACCCTTGCTACCCTTCTTAAATAACGGGACCACATTTGCTATCCTCCAATCCTCTGGGACCTCACCTGTGTCCAGTGAAGAGACAAAGATTTCTGTTAGAGGCCCAGCAATTTCATCTCTTGCCTCCCTGAGGAGTCTAGGATAGATGCCATCTGGCCCTGGGGATTTGTCTGTCTTAATGTTTCCTAAAAAACCTAACACTTCCTCCTTTGTAATTGAGATTTTTTCTAACTGGTCAACACATCTCTCTGAGACACTACAAGTCAACACGTCCCTCTTCGCAAAGCTGCTTTGAATGATTATACAGAGGATCTATTAGCAAATCTTTAAATTTACCTTTTAAATGTACTCACTTGGGTCCCGGAGCCTTAGCAGACAGAGGCAAAAACCATTTCCCTCTTAGAAATGGGGGTTTTTAGGGTTGACCTTTGGCTTAAAGGCCAATGTGTACTAGTGCACCTCCAGACTGATCTGGTTTATATAAATTGGCATAGATGCTTTTAAATGCCTTATTAATATCCTCCGTCTTAATCATCCTATTATTCCTGGAATCTAGCACAGAGGAAATAGTCCTACTTTCCTCTTAGTGAGGACAGCCAAATGTTTATTTGCAAATTCATAGCTTTTATTCAATAAACTTTATATTCTTCTCAGAATGTTGAGTCAGCAAGGAATCCCGTGCCATTCGGATTGGATTAATTTCATTCAGCATTGAGTAGCTAGGATTCTGCCATACTCCCTCTCTTGTTGCACTCCAGCATTTTTCGTTTTTTTTTGTTGGCTATCTATGAAAGCCTTGCAGGTTTCCTACAGGTTTCCTGTAGGATTGAGGGGCTTACTTCAGAGAGAGAATTGACTGAGTAGAAGGGCTCAAATTCGGCCTTAAAGTGAGATAAAATTATTGCTCCTTAAGCAGAGATGCATTAAATCTCCAAGATCTAGACCAAGGATGAATCCCCTTGAATAAAGATTCCAGGAAGATAAGAGTACACTACCAATGGAGCAGAAGACCACCATGTGTAGTAGTGTTTTTAGCATGGAAAAAAAAAATCAAATCTAGGATTACATTGGTAGAGAGCGAAGAAGAAGAAGGTGAACTCTTTATCTTTAGGATGCAGTGGGGGTCTCCAACACCCAAGAAACCCACTTCCTTGCATACCAGCGCTAATCCCTTTGCCTGTTGAGTGGGAGGATTCCTAGTTATGGGAAGTTTATCCATCAAAGGATTAAGATGACAGTTGAAGTTCCCACCTATGAAGGAATTTGTTGATGCTAATTTAGCAAAATCCATTAAGACTTTAACAAAATCAGGTGAATAGTTTTGGGACATTCATCATCAAAATGCTTTCCCCATTCAGCAGCCTCTGAACAATCGCTTACCCCCTCCCCCTCCCCCTCCCCCTCCCCCTCCCCCTCCCCCTCCCCCTCCCCCTCCCCCTCCCCCTCCCCCTCCCCCTCCCTTATCCATCGCACAGTAAGTTGTCTCACAACACCAGGTTAAAGTCCAACAGGTTTATTTGGCAGCACGACCTTTCGGAGCATTGCCCCTTCATCAGGTGAGTGAAGAGTTCAGTTCACAAATGGGGCATATAAAGACACAAACTCAATTACAAGATAATGGTTGGAATTCGAGTCTTAACAGGCAATGAAGTCTTTACAGGTGCAGACAATGTGAGTGGAAAGAGGGTTAAGCACAGGTTAAAGAGGTGTGAATTGTCTCCAGCCAGGACAGCTGGTGAGATTTTGCAAGCCCAGGCAAGTCGTGGGGGTTACAGATAGTGTGACATGAATCCAAAATCCCGGTTGAGGCCGTCCTCGTGTGCGAAACTTGGCTATCAGTTTCTGCTCAGCAATTCTGCGTTGTGTGTCATGAAGATCACCTTGGAGAACGCTTACCCAAAGATCAGAGACTGAATGCCCATGACTGCTGAAGTTTTCCCCCACAGGAAGGGAACACTCCTGCCTGGTGATTGTTGAGCCGTGTCCATTCATTCGTTGCCGTATCGTCTGCATGGTCTCGCCAATGTACCATGCCTCGGGACATCCTTTCCTGCTGAATTGCTGAGCAGGAACTGACAGCCAAGTTCCGCACACATGAGGACAGCCTCAACCGGGATCTTGGGTTCATGTCATACTATCTGTAACCACCACGACTTGCCTAGGCTTGCAAAATCTCACTAACTGTCCTGGCTGGAGGACCACAAGCAAGGGAGAGGTGAGTTGCAATTCTTTTATCCGTATAAGGGCAATATGGCAGCTAGGACAGTGGCATGCTCCTCCTGCCAGATGTGGGCAATTAGGGGAAAAAAAGGGTGGCACGGTAGCACAGTGGTTAGCACTGCTGCTCCAGGGACCTAGGTTCGATTCCCAACTTGGGTCACTGCCTGTGTTTTTGCACATTCTCCTCGTGTCTGCATGGGTTTCCTCCGGGTGCTCCGGTTTCCTCCCACAGTCCAAAGATGTGCGGGTTAGGTTGATTGGCCATGCTAAAAATTGCCCTTAGCGTCCTGAGTTGCGTAGGTTAGAGGGATTAGTGGGTGGATATGGGGGTAGGGCCTGGGTGGGATTGTGGTCGGTGCAGACTCGATGGGCCGAATGGCCTCTTTCTGTACTGTAGGGTTTCTATGATTCTAATTCACACCTCTTTAACCTGTGCTTAACCCTGTTTCCACTCACATTGTCTGTACCTTTATGTTACCTGTTAAGATTCGCATTCCAACTATTGTGACTGAGTTTGTGTCTATATATGACCTGTTTATGAACCAAACTCTTCACTCACCTGATGAAGGGGCAATGCTCCGAAAGCTCGTGCTACCAAATAAACCTGTTGGACTTTAACCTGGTGTTGTGAGACTACTTACTGTGCCTACCCCAGACCAACACCAGCAACTCCACATATCCATCACATAGTTCTCTCCAGTCTAAAAGGTGCATTCTTATTAACCAAAACAGCAACCCCTTGGCTACTAATCAAAAATGAGGCAAAACTCACCTGCCCCTTCCAGTCCAGCTTCAATTTCAGGTGTTCCTTGTATTCTAGATGAGTTTCCTGCAACAAAACTGTCAACTTTCTCCTTTTTAAGGAAAGAGAAAATCTTTTTTCTTTTAATAGGATGATGTACGTTTCAGGAGCAAAGTTTCAAAGTAGCTACTGCCATTGCTTATTCATCCAAAGGGCGTATAGGATACTAACACAAAGGAAAATGGCTTACCACTAAGATTTTCCCTCCCCTGTCCGGCGTGTACCAAAGCATACATCCCCCTTCTCCAGCTATACCAGAGGCACCAGTTACACAATATAAAGTCTTTTTCTAGAACGTAAGACTTGTCTGTACCCTTTCAGGAACCAATCAACAATTCATTAACCCCAGAATTTATTTTTAAAAAATGATACCATTCGTTCTAAGTCAGTTAAATGGGTTTTCCTCACCAAATGTAAGACCCTGTACGGCTATACCTACAAACCTTCTATCATTGCACCAAGGAGTTTTTCGCATTTAAAAAAGAGGAAACAAGATATGTCACGAAAAGGGTGAGTACAGAATGCTCTGTCTGTATTCTGACCCCTTCTATTAAGACTTAAGCCACTTGGCCAGTGGCGCTACTCCTGTTTATCATGATCAAAGAGGACCATAAAACATATACCACCATTATAAGTGTACAGATAAAAAGAAAGGAAGAAGAATATTTTTACATTGCCCTAGTGTTGTACAATCTGCACAGCATATTCCTTAACTAGAAGGAATATGCTGAGAGATGTTTTCCATTAAGGACAAATGGAAATCCCTGTCAATCTTGAGGATAAAAACTTACTCAATTACTAGATCACCCCGGTCGGAGATACCAACACAGAATCAGAAAGGAATTATAATGACAAGGGATCGAGTCCGGATTTTACAGTGAACTGCAGTCTGCTATTCCAAATTATTACCTTCCATGGAGTTCACAAAAGCCATGGCTTTAGCCAGATTGTCAAACACCTTTTATAGAGTTGTCAAATGTCACCTTCGACATAGCAGGATACAATAAGGCATATTGCACTCCAATGGCCTTCAGTCATCTTCTAATTTCTGTGATGATACTATGCTAGTTTGGGCGGCACGGTAGCACAGTGGTTAGCACTGCTGCTTCACAGCTCCAGGGTCCCGGGTTCTATTCCCGGCTCGGGTCACTGTCTGTGGAGTTTGCACATTCTCCTCGTGTCTGCGTGGGTTTCCTCCGGGTGCTCCGGTTTCCTCCCCAGTCCAAAGATGTGCGGGTTAGGTTGATTGGCCAGGTTAAAAAAAAATTGCCCCTTAGAATCCTGAGATGTGTAGGCTTAGCGGGTAAAATATGTGGGGGTAGGGCCTGGGTGGGATTGTGGTCGGTGCAGACTCGATGGGCCGAATGGCCTCCTTCTGCACTGTAGGCTTTCTATATTCTTTCTATATTCTATATATTTTATGTTAAGATGGGGTTGCTTTAAGAGAAAGTGTTTTGTTACAAAAGTCGGTTTCTCTGGTAAACATGCAGCAGATGCTCATAACTCATTTTCGAGGGTCTTTAAATCTATAGGGAATATTGCTTGGTTTGAAACTCATTGTAAGAGGTTAACAGTTTATCTTGTCATGTTTAAGCATTGTTCAATTGTTAATTGTTAAACAAATTCATTGCTTGCAGTTAAAGGATTGACAGAAGAAACAGCTCTCTGAATCTCTCTCGTCTTTCTTTTCTCTCTCTGCTCTTGCTCTCTCTCTCTTCCCCGCCCCCCAGAGGTGTTCTGAAAGCTCCAGTACTGTTAACCTAAGACAAACGAGTATGCTTGTGATTTACTAACTAATTTTATATGTGGTATAAATCTTTAAGGAATATTGATTGGATTGGAACACGTAGTGAGAGGTTAGAAGTTAAGAATTGTATCTTGTCATGTTTAAGTATTGTTCAATTATTAAATATTAAGCTAATTTGTGCTAGTTAAACTGTGTTGTTGAATAAAATTTGTTTTGATAAAAGCTCCCTAGTTTGTCAGTAGAATCACGCCTAGAGTGAAACATTATATCCTCATATTAATAGCAAAATAGCAATTGTTGGGGTCTAGTCTGATTTCATAATATCCCTTGGGGTTTTTGATCTGGCATCCTAAGACGACATTAAAGCCATTGTACCTCTGTTGTATCGTTGCTGAGAAATCCTGAGATCCTTATCCATCATAAAGCAAGGCGCCATTATGCCTGGCTGCCTCCAATACTTTTTGGCGATCCTTGAAGTTATGAAAATGCATAATTACAGGCCTGAGTTATTGATTGTCCCTAGGCCTCAGACAGGATACAGTGTGCCCTTTCAAACTTAATGCATCCAGCTTTCATTTCTAAATTAAGGAAACGTGGTAGCCAGCTCTCAAAGAGTTTAACTGGGGAGTTTACCCTCGACTCCTTCTGGCAAACTGACAATCCATACATTTTTCCTCCAGCCTTAGTTCTCCAGATCATCAAGGAATTCTGACATACCCTGCAGCTTTTCCAAGGATTGTAAGTGGGCCTCAACTGAGGAAACTGCGTTTACAACAGTAAGAATTCTCTCCTCTGCTTCATCAAGCCTTTTGCAGTTCTATAATATAAGCACTGATATTTTGTGCTAATAGACCAGGTTTCTCAATGTTGACCTACAATAATACTAGTAGTCATCAGTTGTAGAGTATCAGATCACGAGCCTCTTCATTCATTAAATTACCATGTTGAGGAGTCGGCTCCACCTCAGTTACTTCTGACTGCTTGTTTTTGTTGACTGTTTTCTTAATATTTCACCAACATTTAACCAAGGATCTTCCAGGGATAAAATACGGAGTTTTCACTCCCGGATCGGGTAAGTACTAGCTGTGTAAGCACAATAAATGAAATGATTATGGCCGAGTAGCACCAGAGTTCACGGGAACACAGCTATTCCTGTGCTCTCATCACGTGGACCCCTTTGGCCAAATTTAATAAAACAGATTATCTGTGATTGTCACTTTGCTGTTTGTGGGACGTGTTTGAGGTACTAGCTGTGTGCAAATTGTCTGGTGCGCTTCATACAACTGTCAGTACATTTCAATTTCAATAGTACTTTATTGGTTGAGAGATCCTGAGCTTTTGAAAAATGCCAGATGAATGCAAATTTGTTTTATCTATTCATTGCTATTGTTCATATTCTTTATGTTTTGAGAGCATTAATGGAACTTAAATTTAATTTCAATAAAGTCAGCCCATTGTGCCAGCTCTTTCTATTTTAGTCCTACAGCATGCCTTTTCCCCACAACCCTGTAAATTTAGTCCTCCAAGTACATGTCCAATTAAATTTTTTTTTGGAAGCCCTTATGGAATCTGATTCCACCATACTTTCAAGTATTGTGTTTCAGATTATAACAACCTCCTATCAGATTTCAGCTCTAGCTCTTTTGCCAATTATTTTAAAACTGACGTATTGATGGTTTTGGCAGAGGAAACAGTTTTTCCCCACTTGTTCTATCAAAATCTTTCATTTTGATCATCTCCACAGTCTTCCCTTTCATCCCTCAGCCTTCCTATGCTCAAAGGAGAACAATCCCAGCTTCTCTAATCTGAAATAACTGAAATCTGTCATCGTTGTTATGCCTCATCTGTATCCTCTCCAAGGCTTTCCCAGTGTGGTGCCAATAATTTGTGAATGTTCAGAATGTCTTCCTTATTTTTCCATATAGCCATATACTCTCAATGCTTTCTTAACTCCCTTATCAACTACTTCTGCCACCTTCAAGGATTTGTGAATATGCACTACCAGGGCCCTCCACATCCGAGCAGGATAGTACTATTTGGATTATATTGATATTTCTCCCAAAGTACAGTACTTTACATTTTGCAGTTACGATTTATTGCAGGTGCATCTGGATATTTAACCTGTCCAATGTCCTCCTAGCATCTGTTATTATCCTACTCCGAATTTTTTATTTTGCCATGTTTTATGTCATCAACAACTTTTGAAATTATACTTGCACCAAGACTAAGTCATTGATATAAAATAAGGAAAGCTATGGTCCTAATAAAACTCACACTGCATAATTTTCTACAGTCTGAAAATGTTCATTCACTATTCGAATAACTCCAAGGCGCCACCCTTCCCTAACTCTAACCTCATTCAGCCCTACAGAGCTCAGGGAACTCTGTTCTTCCAATTCTGACTTCCCACCTTGGTGGCCATGTCTTTAGCTGCCTCGACCTTTAAGTTTGAAATTCCTTCCCTAATGTTCTCCACCTTTCACCTTCCTTTTTGACCAAATCTTTGGCCATCTGTTCTGATGTCTTATTCTTTGGCTCAGTGTGTATTTCATTTTTTTGTGTTGTTATATTCTTGAGAGGAGCTTTTGACTATATTAACAATTTGCATTTATTGTACCATTGTTGGCCATTCCCCTTTTAATGTGCAAGAAATTGAAACTTTAAATAAAACATTTGGATAATTGACTAATTGAAGAGTACTGGGTGTTGTGTGCTTTTTCTTGTTGATTACTGCCCAATATTACCACAGCCTTGATTCTGTAATTGCACTCATTGATATTTATTTCTGTAATGCTTGGCTTTCAATTGTGATAACTTTGGAATACAACCTTGATTATCGGTTAATATTATAGTAGAACAAATTAAAAATCTAACAGAGGCACTAGAACACTCCAGTATATTCCAGACCATTTTATTGACTTGTAAAAGCAAGCTTGATATGTTTCGCTAGCATCAATGGATCCTATGGAACTTTATCAAAAGATAAAAGAACCCCCCCTCACCACCCAATATCCCTTTAGCCTCAAGAGCTATAAATGACTAAAAAGTTCAGAGTTCCTCTGAAGATTTGCAAGTTAGCTAACTTTGACTGATCTTGTGCATGAAACAACGTATGTATCTGTGTTGGGAAGGCCATGGAGAGTTTTCCTCTTGTCAATGTTTACTTTCCTTTAACAGCTTTTAAGTTGCAATTATGCAACTGCATAAGTCAGTTGCTCATCAAATGTAGGCAATCTGAAGGTGTAATTGAGGAAGGAGGTGAATTATGTTTTAAGATTCCGTATGATCGAGGTGTACTACTGAGTACAAGGAATCTGACTTTAAATGCTGCATCTGGAAATGCACACGAGCACAGCATTACAAATGAGTCCTGCATTCATAATAGTATGACAAAAAATGCTTAAAATTAAAACTTAATTTAATTCATAAAAGATTGTAAAGCACTAAAGACAAATGTTGTTCTGACTTTTTTTTCTTTGAGCGAATTGGTTGATTTTACTACAGGATACATGCTAATATATCTCGGGGATTTTAGAAGAACGTTTTTACCCAGAAAATGGTTAGAATGTGGAATCTGTGACCACAATGAGTAATTATTCAAGGAGAAGCTAATAAGCACATGAGAAAGAAAGGAATAGAAGAATATGTTGATGGAGTTAGATTTTTTAAAAAGCGTTGAAGGAGACTTGTATAGAGCATAAACACTGTTGTGGGCCTGTTGGGCCAAATCACCTGTTTGTTATAAATATTTGTAATATTTTGTAAAGTTTCAATCTTATATAGTTGGAGGATAGGTATTCATAACGGTCCTATGTGTGTCAAATTCCTGATGCTGCGTTTTGATATCAGCAAAGGCCTTGACTAAAAAGTTCAGAGTTCCTCTGAAGATTTGCAAGTTAGCTAACTTTGACTGATCTTGTGCACAAAAAAAATGTATATATCTGTTGGGAAGGCCATGGGGAGAAGTTTTCCTCTTGTCAATGTTTACTTTCCTTTAACAACTTTTAAGTTGCAATCCCATATAAGTCAGTTGTTCATCAAATATAGGCAATCTGAAGGTGTAACTAAGAAAGGAGGTGAATTATGTTTTAAGATCCCATATGATCGAGGTGTACTACTGAGTACAGGGAATCTTGACTTTAAATGCTGCATCTAGAAAGGCACGAGCACAGCATTACAAATGGGTCCTGCATTCAGAATAGTATGACAAAAATGCTTTAAAAATTAAAACTTAATTTAATAAAAGACTGTATAGCACAAAAAGTGATTACCAGGATTTTTCTTACTCCAAATAAGTTCCAATTTTTATGTAATTCTGGGTATATAACCAGTTGGTTCTAGCCAGTTATGGTTTGATTTCTTTCTGTTTGCTGTCTTAAGTTAGTCTGATAATAATTAAGGATGAGATTGTTTATACACTGTTACTGTCTCTCTTTTTTTTAAATAGTAAGTAGATTTTGAGGGAATATGTTTAAACTGCTAAAACAGTTTCGGTCACTGTATAGCCTAGCAAAGCTACAAATTGCATCCTGTATGAATGTGACTTTGGTATGTTTCCTCATCGTCTCATCTTCCTTGATCTCTCTACAGCCTTTGTCGCTGTCAACCACTTCATTTTCCCATCCCTCTTCTATGTTACCCAGACAAGGGGAGCTATTTTGTTTTTGGTTCCACGCTTTCCTATTGAATGGTAGCCAAGACACATCCATCGAAGGTTATTTTTTACCTTCTACCCTGTTCACTTTTAAATCTCCATTACATAAAGAAAGCTAGTAGTGGTTGGAGTCCAATCGTCTCAGCCCAGGACATTGCTGCAGGAGCCCTTCACGGTAATATCCTAGGCCCAACCATCAAATTATATCTTTCCCCCCATAATAAGCTCCGAAGTGGGAGATATTTACTTTGCACAACGTTAATTATCATTTGTGATTCCAAAGCAGTCTGTCAGCATACAGCAAAATTTGGATAACATTCAGACCTGAGTTGATGTGGCAATTAACATTCATGCCACACAAGTGCCGGCAGAGGGGTTGTTTGGTAATAACTAGGACTTGCCCTACCTTTCCTGACACGTTTAATGGCTATCATTCTGTTTTGTGAAATTCAGGTTGTGTTTCCTATTATGAAAGAGGACCAAGGAAATACATTCAGCTTTTTAAGAGTTCAATAGTATGTGGAATGCTGTGATTGATTTGCACATGGAAACAGACAAAATTCAAAAATAAAAAATGGTGTAATCCAGATCAGTCTGGAGGTGCACTAGTACACATTGGCCTTTAAGCATTCAAGGATTTAAACAATTTTAAAATCAAGACATTTCCAATAGGTGTGGTTCCAATGGGTTCCCCTGACCTGAAAAGAAACCCAATGCTGTACCTTAGTTGTGTTACTTTTATTGAGCAGAAAAAGTCCAGTTTAAAAAGAAAAATTAAGATGGCTCCTACAAGTCACCAGGATTGGCCCTTTGTCTTGGAGCCATCCCCATGATTTTCTCAGCTTCTGGAATTTTGTACTTGATTACACTCACCCCTTTGTCATTGATGAAAGCAGAGCAAGTGCAGACAAATTGGCTTGCCTATCCTGAACTTATCACAAGAAGGAAAAGTGAAACTCACTGTGCTGGAAGAAATGCTGTTAACTGCCTCATCTGTTTCCTCAGGAGAAACAATGGAATTTTGGCCAAAAGCATAGAAACTGTTGACCGTTAATAGGCCAGGTTACATGACCCAAGCTTCTGTCCTTTTGGCCAGTTTTAACATCTTTGAGCTTGACTACCAGCCTGCTGTTCTTAACATAGAACTGGTGAACCAAGAAGCATGTTCCTCCAAGCTTAACAACAACTTGCCCATCTAGCCAGGTTCTACGGACATACAAAATAGGAGCAGAAGTAGGCTATTTTACCCTGCAAGCCTGCAGTGCCATTCAATAAGATCATGGGTGATCTGTTTTGTGTGCGAGTCCCAAATTCCTACCTACCTAACCACACCCCCCCCCCCCCCCCCCCCCAATAACCTTAGAGTCTTGTTAAACAAGATAATCAATCTGTCTCTGCTTTAAAAATATTCAATGACCCCACTCCCACTGCCTCCTGAGGCAGAATGTTCTGAAGCCCCACAATCCTCCCATGGGGCACAGACAAGGAGAATTTATTTCCGGTGCTCCCCTAGTTTTGGATTCCACCCACAAGACAAAACATGCTTTTCACGCCTAACATGTCAAGACCATTCAGGATCTTGTATACTTCAATCAAGTCTTCTAAACTGCAATAAAAACAAACCCAATCTGTCCAGCCTTTCCTGCGCATTCCAGGTAACAATCTAATAAAACACCAATGCAATAACATCCTTCCTTAACTAAGGAGACCAAAACTGAACATGTATTCAAGATGTGGTCTCACTGAATAACTGTATAACTGAAGCACAACATCCTTGCTTTTATGTTAAATTCCTCTCGTAAAAATGAATAGCACTCCCTTAGCCTTCTTGATTACATACTCTAAATGCACACTAACATTGTGACTCGTGCAGTAGAATACATGGATCCCTTTGTGCCCTGGAATTCTGCAGTCATTTTCCGTTTAATACTTTGCTGCTTTATTCTTCCTGCAAAAGTGAACAACTTCACACTTTCCCACATTATATTCCATCTGCCAGACTTTGCACACTCTCTCAACCTATCTATCTGTCTACAAACTCCTTATGTTTTCACAACATACTTTCCTGACTGTTTGTGTTGTTTGCAAATTTAGCTTTCATTTCTTTACTCATCGTGTCTAATTCATTGATGTAAATTGTAAAAAGTTGAGGCCTGGCACAAACCCCTGCAGGACTCCACTCGTCACATCCTTTCAAACAAGACAACGACCCGTTCGTGCATTCTCCCTGTTTTTTGCCAATCTTCTATCCATTCTAAATGTTACCCTCTGCACGATGACTTTTTTTTTGCAGGAACCTTTGATGTGGCACTTTATCAAATGTCTATTGGAAATCCAAGTACAGTATATCCACAGGTTCCCCTTTATCCACAGTACATGTTACTCCAAATCCAGGCTGATTTTTCGTGATTACTTTGAGTTTTTCTAAATATCCCATAGTCCCTCAATGCTGATGCTATAGTTAAGAGAGCCCACCAACGCCTCTACTTTCTCAGTAGGCTAAGGTAATTTGGCATGTCTGCTACAACTCTCACCATTTTACATAGAAGGCTTCCTTTCTGGATGTATCACAGCTTGGTATGACTCCTGCTCTAACCAAGAACGAAGAAACTGCAAAGGGTTGTGAACATAGCCCAGTCCATCACACAAACCAGCTTCTCGTCCATTGACAATGACTACACTTCTTGCTGCCTTGGAAAAGCAACCAGCATATCAAGGACCACGCGCATCCCAGGCATATTCTCTTCCATCTTTTTCCATCGAGAAAAAGATACAAAAGTCTGAGAACACATACCAACCGGCTCAAGAACAGCTTCTTCCCTGCTGTCATCAGACTTTTGAATGGACCTACCTAATATTAAGCTGATCTTTCTCTACCTTTCCAGAATTTAGGGAATTTTGAAAAATTAACACTGATAACATCTGCCTCATCAGATCCCTCTTTTAAGACCCTAGGATGAAGTCTATCTGGATCCAGAGACTCATCAACTCGTAGCTCCATCAGTTTGCTCTGTACCGCTTTCCTGATGATTGTAATTTTATACAAGTTTCTCTCTCTCATCTCCTGATTTAATGGAGAAAAACTGGAATGTTTATTGTATCCTCAGTAGTGAAGATATACATCTCTGCTGGTAGAGGTGTATGTATGCCTACAGAACCATCTCAGTCTCTGCATTGCGCACTTCATCTTTCGGGATCAGCACCAACTGAAAAGTGAGTACTATGGCTGGGATTCTCCAATCTCATCCGCGGCTCGGATTCTCCGGACCTGCTACTATAAATGGAGATTTGACTGAGTGCCAAATTCTCCGTTCTCGCTGGCAGTGGTGGTCGAGCGTACAGCATTAGCGAATTCCAGCCTATGACTTCCCAGCTAAATTCTCGATGCCTAGGTAAAGGAATTCCTCACTGGACTCTAACTTTGGACTGTGGAACTCGTGTGGTCCTTGTATTGTAAAATTCCCTTTTCTATTCTGCCACAGAGGATGGAAGTGTGTCATAATCCAGGTCAGACACTCCAAGATTTTTTATGAAATCAGCCTAGATCATAAGTTTTGCACTTTGAACTTTGGCATGGGTAAGCATAAGATGTTTCACTCCAGGTATGATTCAAGTGACCCACTAAGGAGCTTTTATCAAACAAGTATATTTAAGAATACAGTTGATAATACAATTAGCAATAACTTTTACCAATTACAAACAAGAAGAAAAGACAGCCATGATATTGTATATACCTTCACAGCTATGAACACTGTTCCAACACAAACAAACCCCTACAACCACACCCCTGTCCTAGGTTTGGCACAGAAAATAAGTATATTCACGTGATGCTGGGCTTTTCAGCTTTGCAATCTCTGCTGTGTGTTCCTCCTTTGGATATTGAATTGAAAATGCTGAGGCCTTTTGTCCCTGGAACTTTCAGCACACTTCAAGACAGAGACATTCCTTGCCTCTAGTTATTCGCTAAATTTCCAATACCAGGGAGAGAGACAGAAACACGCTGCTTGCAGCAGTCTGGAGTTGTTACAGCTGCTGCCAAACTGAAAGTAAAGAGCTCTGGATTTCCCTGGGAAGGAACCACCTGACTTTAATCTGTTAATCAGTCACAAACCAGGCAATTCAAAAGGGTTGTAAAACTGCAGAACATTGCATTAGGCCCAGATTAAAAAATAAACATAAGGCCCCTTGCATGGCTTTATCAACAATAAAAGCACATCGACTCAGCTCGGTGCCACAATGAGGAAAAACAGGCCTGCTTATAACTGCAGAGAACATGCTTAAAATACATGTCTTAAAGGCACAGTAGCGTCACATGTGGGAAGCTGTGTTGTTGGAATAGTTGAGCCTCAAGTTGAGGAAGATCTGCGTGAGGGTTTCAGCAGCCGATGAGCTGAGACGGGATGAATCAGGCAAAATTGTGTAAGTGGGAATAGGTGGTCTTAATAATGACACAAATATGAGGTCAGAATCTCAGCCTGGCTTAATCTCAGATTGTTGCCAAGGAGAGGGAATTGAGTCGATAGCTAGGGAACAGAGTTTGGAGAGGGGTTTGAAAACAAAGACTTTAGTCCCAATGTTTAACTAGAAGAAATTTCTGCATATCCAGCAGTGTTAGATGAGCAGTCTGATAATTTAATAATGGGGAGGAATCAAGAGAGGCGGTGAGATAGAACTGTGGTGTCAATGTTCATGAAAATTATTGTTGCACCTTCAGATGATGTTGCCAATAGATGAGATGTAGGAGGGGGGCCAAAGATGCATCCTGGGGCAAACAGATGTAATAGTGCAGGAGCAAAAAGAGAAACCATTGCAAGTGATTCTTGAATGGAACCAGTTGAGTGCAGTCCCACCCAGCTGGACAACAGTGCAGAGGTGTAAGAGGAGGATCGTATGGCCAACCGCGTAAAAGACCATAAGACCATAAGACATAGGAGCGGAAGTAAGGCCATTCGGCCCATCGAGTCCACTCCACCATTCAATCATGGTTGATTTCAACTCCATTTACCCGCTCTCTCCCCATAGCCCTTAATTCCTCGAGAAATCAAGGCTGCAGACAAGTTGAGAATGTCAAGGAGGGAATGCTTACCTTTGTCGTCTGACAACCTGTGACTGCACACAGTTGATTTTAACTTGACATTAGGCTTAAAGCACAATAGAATTATTTAAAACTATCGGAAAGAACTAAATATTCTATGCCATTTTTGCTGTGCATTTTTAAAAATATATTTTTAACTTTGGTGGGATGGCGATGTGGATTGCCAGAACAAACTATTTAAATAAATTTCCTGACCCAAGTCATTAACACATGTCAAGTGATAGACGTGGATTCTGTTTCACTTTTATTGCAAAAAATAAAGGAGGGATGGGTATGAGTTTTTAGTTTACTGTATTATTTAGTATGTGTGTTTATATAGCCCTGTGGCTTTTACTAAAATATTGAAACTTTTTCTGTCTTGTTTGTGGATTATGCAGCGGTTAGTTTTCTACAGTTGACAGCTGATTAGTTACAGCAACATTGGTTGAATTTTGAAGTTTCATACAATTGAGTTGTATGTCTAGAGCTGTAGAATGCCTAAGTTGTTGCCCAGATTTTTGTCGTCTTTTGAACCTTATTTAGTCTTACTAAGCTATTCTGATCAACTTTTATTTGCATTGATCTAAAACTAAAGTAATTGACTACATGTTTTCTTGTACCATCAATCAGAAACAAACTCTATACAGTTTTAATATGCTTTGCAAAAGCAAAATACTGCTAATGCTGAAAATGCTGTAATTGTTTTCAGTCAGACTGTATATTTTCAGAGCGACCAACGCATGCATGGTTTTGGGTTGAATGTGCCTGAAACATTCTGCAACAACGACCCCAACAATTAGAGGTATTTCCTTGCTAAGTATCTTGGGGGAGGTTTTTTGCTCATGTTGCACTGTCCAGATTGCTGACCCTAGCATCGTGCATCTGTTCTGAGTCTCAGTGCAGCTTCAGAGCTGACAGATCAACAATTAACATAATTTTCTTACTTTGGCAGTTACAGGAGAAGCGCTGCAAGCAGCACAGGCCATCTACATTGCCTTCATAGACCTTAGCAAGTCCCTAAATGTGTTAGCAGTTTGAAGACTCCATCTTGTTATCCAGCTTTTAATTTAAACACCTTGCAAGCATTCCTGTTTATTGAGGCAAACGAGAACATCAGTCGACTCTTTAATTCATTCAACTATTTCTTTCTTTATTTAACACTTCAGGTACTAACTCTCAACTGAACTTTAATTCTCAACTGAACATCAATTTTAATTATTTGACTGAAAATAGATACTACCAAGTTTAGGAAAAACATTGGCCAAGAAATATCCTCGATGTAGAGTCTATCTTCTGAGGAAAATTCCTTCAGGACACATGCTTCTCGCGATGATTAGTCTCTACAGCATTGTCGCTGGCAAACAAAAGACTGCACATGTCTTTTATCCACAAATCTTGCTTCCAGAAGATTCTCTCATCCAGCCAATTATGTAACCAGAAACTGATCATGTGGCTTGAACATCCAATGGAATTACTTGTGAACGATGCCATTACGCTTACTTCACTTGTACCACACAATGGCAATATAATTCGATGCCACAATGTCTGTTCGAATGTAAACAACTTCCCTTATTTAGTCAACACAGGAAGCTTCAGATCACAGCGCTCAGACCAGAGCAACTTTACGACCTGCATCTAGTTTTAATTATAAGTTGACCAAAAATCCCAGCATGCTTAACCCTCAGCCAGAACAGCCATTTTAAAGCCATTATTGCTAAATTATTTGTTGTAGCCGTTCTTTCTCCGTCTACAGTCTATACTGCAGAAAATAGACTGGACTCTTGGGTGTCATTTCTTCTTTCTACAAGAATATGCAGAGTCCCTTCAGTTACAATGGAGCAACATTAGATGATTTTAAGATCGGCAGCGGCGTAAAGCAGGTCTGCTTCCTGGTGCTATGTCTTCTTGTTATTATATGCTTTTGGCAACTCAAGGGAGGGTTTTACATGCATATCAGAGTGAACTGTAAGGTGGTCAATTTGGCAAGATGGCATGCCAAGACCAAAGTACATAAAGTCCTAATCTTACAGTATCTTGTAGATCAGGTCTTTCGGGCCTGCAAGCAGTTTGGACTGACAATCGACATCAGGAAGGCCAAAGTTATGTGCAAAATGTAGAAATTCCACTTTCCATCAACACTGACCTCCTGAGTGAGGTTATCATTGACAGCTTGGATCAACAATCATCAGCAACCTGTCCCTTGATGTCAAAATTAGCATCAGGATTGCCAAGACAGCAGCTGTTGTATCAAAGTTTGAGGCGAGTGTGGGCCAACAATGAACTCACCAAAAATAGAAACCTTTGTTTGTACCAGGCTTGTGTTCTCACCAAGATAAACTCAAATTATTGTGGATGCTGGAATCTGAAGCAAAAATAGAAAATGCCGGAAAACTCAGTAGGTCTAGCAGCATCTGTGGAGAGAGAACGGATAACATTTCAAGTCAGACTTGCTGAGAGTTTCCAGCGTTTCTGTTTTTGTGTTCTCACCAGCCCCCTAAACAGTAGTGAAGCTTGGATAACTTGTGCAACACAGTAAGAAGTCTCACAACACCAGGTTAAAGTCCATAGTCTCACAACACCAGGTTTATTTGGTAGCAAAAGCCACTAGCTTTCGAAGCGCTGCTCCTTCATCGGGTGAGCACTGCACATGTCTTTTATCACCCAGACCCTATCCCTGTAACCCCACACATTTACCCCGTCTCTAAGGAGCAGCGCTTTGAAAGCTAGTGGCTTTTGCTACCAAATAAACCTGTTGGACTTTAACCTGGTGTTGTGAGACTTCTTACTGTGTTTACCCTAGTCTAACGCCGGCATCTCCACACCATAACTTGTGCAAGCCAGGAAAAGTGGCTGAACAACATCCACCTCCACTGTCTTAGATGATCAGTCTAAAGATGTGTAGGTTAGATTGATTGGCCATGCTAAGTTGACTCTAGTATCTGGATTGGCGGGGTAAATGTGTGGGGTTACAGGGATAGGGTCTGGGTGGGATTGTGATTGGTGCAGACTCTGAGCCAAATGGCCTCCTTCTGCACTGTAGGGATTCTATGATTCTTCTATGAATATTAGGTATCTACTGACAGAGCAGAGTACCAAATATGAAGTACAGCAGCATGCAGGAATCCTCGACTTGTTTATCCCTTTAAGCTAGCAGTGACTGCACTGGCTGAGTCATATGCACTGGATGCATGATAGCTGAATTCTCAAAACCATGCTCTATGTAGTTTGCTGTTGGCATAAGACCAACAGGTCGCACATGTCTGAGATACTAGGACAGTGGCAAATGAGTCCCCAAGTTGACCAGGGTCGAAGTTTGTGTATGGGAAGTCCTTGCTGCTGACTGCAGTGCATGGTGACAAGCAGTCAGGCAGAGTGTGGAAAAATCAGAGGACAAGAGAAACAACTAGATGATGGGAAAGGAAAGCCCAGAGGAAGGAAAAAACATTAGTTGACCTCTGGCCAACTTTACTCATCTGTACCAGTTGTTGAAGGAATTGTTATTCATGAGTCAGCCTCGACAACCACAATGCTCAGTGCAGAAATGACATAAACCCCAGGCCTCCTGTGACAGATGAATGCATACTAACCATTACCTTGTGTGCCCTTAGTCGAGCCAATAAGGAAGAGTGTCTCGTGCACAAAAGCACTAACCAGCCAGAATCATTTATTATTCCAGTGTAGATGTGCCCCATTTGTCAAATTTCCTCAGTTATGGGATACTTGCCTTGATGACAGTGCAATATAAAACTGAGCCTGCTTTTCATGTGTATCTTGTGAATTTGAACAGTTTGTCTTTCCTACAGCTCTCCAATGTTGTACATATGCGTATTCAATCTGCACATCCAGCTTGTGTAAGATTGGTTGCTGATATTTTAATAATTAACAAAGTACATTCCTACTTGTCAATTGCCAAGTTGACAAAGTTATGTTTAGTGGAAAATTTATCATAAGAGTCAAGCTAGTTTATGCTCAGTGCAATTTACAAAATATTAGTTTTTGTTTTTGCTCAGAGGTTATGAACAAATTACTCTTTTCTCTCTTTCAGCAGTTTTATTTTAGTGGCCTGATTACATTAGTGATCTGATTTTATCACTTTCATGCTAACGTTGCTACTTTAAATAGTTAACTAATTATTCTATTATTTATTTAATGTAGGAGCTTAATAACTTGCATAATATTTACAGAACAGAAACAGGCCCGTTGACCCAACAGATCCATGCCAGTGCTTAAGCTCCACCAAACCGCTTCCTAGTCTGTCACCTAACTGTATCGCCATCACCTTCTATATTTCATATATTTAACTATTCATGTACTTAATTTATTTCCCCTTAAATACATCTATCAATGCTAGGTGCTAGTGAGTTCCACGTTCTAAAAACTTCTGGATAAATAAGTTTCTCCTAAATTCTCTGAGCTTATTAGTGATATCTTGTATTTATAGCCCCCTTGCTGTGGTTTCCACCACCCCTGCAAGGGGAGAGGTCTACTCTGTATCTGCCCTTTAATACTCTTAGAGGCATGACCTGATCAAAGTCTGGGTTTTCTCTTTCTAGAGACAAGAGCCACAGGTTGTTCAAATTTTCCTGATGGAGGAAACTTCAGTTTTGTTATTGTTTTACCAAATCCTTTTTGCACTTTCACAGATGTTTCCTACACTATTTATATAAAATGAGGCCAGAAATGTTTTCCGTATTCCCAAGTGTGCTGTAACCATAGAACCCTGCTTTTCAATTCTGTCTTGAGAAATGAACCACAGTGCTTTGTTTTGCTTTCTTATGGCCTTATTGACCTGCATCTCCTCTTTCTAGCAAAATGTTCCATCCCTCACTTATCTGTATTGCAGTTCAATTTTCAATTATACATGCATTCTGAAGGTTTCTTGATGCTGTCTTATCTTTTATCACAGTACTCCTCTGTGTCAACTGCACCACCCGTTTGGTTTCATACTTGAATTTTTAAATTATACTTCAGATTCATGAAGTGCAATTTAAATCATTGGAACACAACTTCCCACCTTTGCCACCCCAACCACCTTTAACTATTCTTTCTGTTTTACAGTCAGCTTGCTATCCATTTGTTTGTCCTCTTACTCCATCGCTTGTCTTCTCAGTCCAGATGTAATTATTTTAGGTACAAGTCTACTATGAGTACTTTATCGAAGGCCTTTTGGAAATTTAAATGTGTTGCATCTACTGCATCATGTTTTCTATTCTTTCTATTTCTTCTTCAAATAATTCAATAAAGCTGGTTAAACATGACCTATTTTGAAATCCACGCTGACTACCCTTTTGTATATTTTTCTGTTTAAATGTTTTCTGTTATGTCTTTGAGTAAGGATTCCATTACATTTCCTACCACCAACGTCAAGCTAATTAGTATATAGTTCACTGGGCTTCACCCTTTTAATTATAGACATCACATCCAGTCTTCTGGATGTATTCTCTTTTTCTAATGAATTTACATACACAATAGTGCCTCTCGCTTCCTTTTAACTTTTTTAATATGCACACATGCAATCCACCCAGACCAGGAGTTTCATTTTCTCCAAGTTAGATTTAATTTATCACTTAACTCTCCTTATCTCCTGGTACCTATTTAATGCTTCAGCCGCATCTGACATTTACCTGTGAACTTATCTAGTGTAGCATATCCCTGTGTTAATTTTTCTTTTGTTATTTGTGTTAGGGAATACTTTACTGTTTTTATATTCCTTGATAATTTAATTTTAACATTTTTGCTTCCCTAATTTTTTGACTTCTTCCCTAAGCATTTCATATTCGCTTTTCTCATTCGCGCCTTTCACTATTGTGGTTTTTTGTTTCACTTTCACCGTTTTTTTAAATTCATCCATGGTATGTCATTAAGGATTAAGTTTTTTGCTTTTAACTTGTATAAAACATTTATGATTTCCTGGCCTTTAGCACTGGAGGCATTGTGCAAAAATCACATGCTCTCTGCAGGGTGGGAAAACAAAATGTGAAGGAAAGCTACCCTGCAGCTGATCTGCCAGCCAGTCCATAGCAGCATTGGCAAGCCAGCCACACTCCTGGCTGCTGTTCTGTGTGACCTGTAGCTGCAGGGCAATTGTGAAGAAAAATGCCATTAATCATGTACTTGAAATTCAAAAGAAGTTAAAGATATAAAAATATGCTCGGAGCCTATTACATGGAACAAAATTTGTTGTCTATTTTTTGCTGCCTGTATCAACTTTATTTTATTTTTAGGTACCGAAATATTTACTGCCCTACATTTAATGTTTGACCATTGTGAAACCTTAGCCCTGATGATTTTTATAATATTGAATGGATGTGAAATATATTTGTAGCACTGTGGCATTTATTTGTAATTATGAGATTTGAGACATCTGAACTAGAAATGCATACTATCAAGATAGTGGAGTAGTTTTTGGTTGATCCAAATTGGGAGTTATTCATGCAAGATTAATATATCTCTATGCTGTAGGCTATTATGTGGCATAATTAATCTAAATTTCATTATTAACTATCCTAATTCTTTTTCTTTTACTTGTAGAAAACTCTGAAGCAAATGATTTGAAGCCATTCTTTGATCAAACATATTCGCACATATACTATGTTTTCTTCGAAAATTTTATAACCATTGAAGCCAGCCTAAAGCAAAAAGGTAAGGATAAAACATTTCAAGCTTTTGCAAAGATAAACGATGGAACTAATTAAGACTCATTTTTGGAAGATAAGAAAAAGAATGATACACTGGACTGAGAGTATTATTATTCGTGCTTTTAATGAAAACTAATCTTTATTTCTAAATCTCTAAATCAAGCATCTCATTTTCATTTTTTCTGTTGTGCTTTGTGTGTTTTTGTTTTTCTATGAATTGTGTTATCGTTCAGGTCAGAAACTCCAAAGTTTTAAGAAGTCAGCCTAGATCATAAGTTATACACTTTGAATTTTGGTACGGGTAAGCATAAGATGTTTCACTCCGGGTATGATTCATGTGACCCACTAGGGAGCTTTTATCAAAGTTTATTTAAGAATACAGCTAACACACAGAAAATTAGCAAGAACTTTTACCAATTACAAATAAGAAAAAAAACCCATGATATTGTTTAAACCGTAACGGCTCAATGTACTTGTTAAGGGACTTACAATGGTTTTCTTGTTGTATTTAAAAAGTATTGTTTCCCTCAAGTAGCCAAACAAAGGAACAGAGTGGTTTCAAGATGAACTTTACTATAGCTAGCTACAGGACCCGGAATGTCCATTCGGAGCATTCAGAGTAAAAGAAATTCAGAAATACAAAGACAATTAAAGTCTCAGCTTTGATTACAAGTAATTATTATATACCAATAAAAAGAATAGAAGTTGTCTCTATCCAGTCATAAAAGGCCACATCATATGAAAGTACAGTTTTTAAAACCAATCACAATCACCTTATACTTGCTTAATTATAATATCCAATTGACGTAAAGTTTTTACTTGCCTCAATTGAGTATTGCTTTCCCCTATCTTGGCCATTCCAACTGTTCCTGGTTATTAGAACATGGTTCACTCCCTTGTCCAATGCAGATATCTGATGCAATGAGCTATGCCCAGATTAATGACCTTGGTGTCTGTCTGTGAAGGTTCTTATGAGAAGACCTTTGTTTTTTTCTGTGACTATTAACTTTTCAGTGTCGTCGTCCCCCCACCGCCCCAGGTATCCGAAATGGTTCTGCTGTAAATTTAGCTTCTGATTTTCCAACTTCTTCCTTTAAAGGGAGCCATAGGGGCATAGCGAGGTACTGTCAGCGCCGGCAGTTTAACCAATTTTCTTTGGTAACAGCACATTATGGTGGCCCATAATAACATTACCCCTGTCACTACAGTCATCCCCATCCTGATTATTTCCCACCAATTGGTGAAGCTATTGTGGGACTATTAGCCCTTCCAGAACTATGAGGCTATTGTGGGACTATTAGCCCAACCAAACAAACCTTCTTATACACCCGTCCCGGGTTTAGCACACAAAATAAGAATGCTCACATGATGTTGGATCTTGCAGCTCTGCATCACTTGCTGTGAATTAGTCCTTTGGGTGGAGAATTGAAACTCTGACTTCCCCCATCCTGAGCTCCCAATACCCCTCAAGGTAGCGATAGAGCCACTGTTGGCCTCTAGCTTTTAGCCAATAAACTACTTCAAGAGACAGAAGCACTCCTTGCCTCTAGTTACTAGCTAGCCAGCCACCAAGAGCTAAATTTCCAATACCGGGGGAGACACAGAAATACTACTTGCAGTCTGGAGTCCAACAGCTTCTAACTAATCAAACTGAAAGCGAATCCTTGGATTCCTCTGTGAAGGAAGCACCTGACCATGACCTTTCAAGGCCTATTGTATGCCTTCAACCGACATCACTGCAATGATACAAAAAATACAGCAGGGAAACAGGATTAAAATATATTCCATAAAGGCACAGTAGCATCACAATTATTAGTCTCTACAGTCCTTTATTTTACTTTATTCCTTGTTTCTTTGATTTGCGAGTAAAATTGACAAGAAAAGTAAACTATTTGATTTACTATTGTCAAATGTATTGGGAAACAGTGAAAATATTGTTTCTTGCACGCTATACAGACAAAACATTTAGACTTTTGTATCTTTTTCCCGATGGAAGAGATATGTCCAGGGTGCGTGGTGTCCTTCATTATGCTGGCTGCTTTACTAAGACAGCAGGAAGTGTAGAGTCAGTGGGTGGGAGGTTGGTTTGCGTGATGGATTGGGCTATGTTCACAATCATTGGTAGTTTCTTGTGGTCTTGGTCAAAGCAGGAGTCATGCCAAGCTGTGATACATCCAGAAAGGATGCTTTCTATGGTGCATCTGTAAAAATTGGTAAGTTGTAGCAGACATGCTGAATTTCCTTAGCCTTCTGAGAAAGTAGAGGCGTTGGTGGGCTTTCTTAATTATAGTGTTGGCAAGGAGGACAGGTTGTTGGTGACCAGAACACTGAGAAACTTGAAGCGCTCGACCATTTCCACTTCATCTCCATTGATGTAGACGGGCATATCCTCCACTGCGTTTCCTAAAGTCGATGACTCTCTCCTTTTGTTTTATTGACATTGAGGGAAAGATTATTGTCATTGCACCATTTCACCAGATTCTCTATCTCTTTCCTGTACTCGTCTGACCATTGTTTGAGATCTGACCCTCTACGGTGGTGTCACCGGCAAATTTGAAAATGGAGTAGGAGGGGAATTTGGCCATGCAGTCATAAGTACATAAGGAGTATAGTAAGGGAGTGAGGACCCAGCCTTGTGGGGCACCAGTGTTGAGGATAATTGTGGAGGAGGTGTCGTTCCCCATCCTTACTGATTGTGGTCTGTGGGTTAGGAAGTCTGAGATCCAGCCGCAGAGGAAGGAGCCGAGCCCTAGGCCCTGGAATTTGGAGATTAGGTTTTTTTTTGAGATAATAGTGTTGAAGGCTGAACTGTAGTTAATAAATAGGAGTCTGACATAAGTGTCCTCGTTATCCAGGTGTTCCAGGGTTGAGTGTAGGGCCAGGCCGGTGGTATCTGCTGTGAACCTGTTGCAGTGATAAGCGAACTGTAGTGGATCCTGGCAGTCTGGGAGACCGGGGTTGATGCATGCCACGACTAACCTATCGGGTGGTCGTCATTTAGGCACACTGCCTGGTTTTTCTTTGGTACAGGGATGATGGTCGTCTTCTTGAAGCAAGTAGGGACCTCAGATCAATGTAAGAAGTGGTTAAAGATGTCTGCGAACACCTCCGACAGCTGGTTTAGGATCTGAGTGCTTGTCCGGGTTCCCCATCCAGGCCTGTTGCGGGGTTCTTTCAGAGACTGAGTATTGCCAAAACTCAGCCAATGCAAGGTCAGTACCCTGGTTAAAGACTTTATTTAACCAATGATTGCTGGGAGAGATAGCATTGGGCAGTCCAACATCTCTCTGAAGAGAAGACCCTGAGCATTCCAGTACCGCTCTGAAGTTACAATACATCAGACAGGACAATTATACATTTTCAAGTTCGCTTTTCTCTCCTTCCCATTGGTTATGAACCAGTTATCATTAGTACAAACCAATCATTAACAGTTGTCATATACCTTAGCTAATTACATTCTACCTTCTGACATCATGGAATTTCATTGGTCCTTGGAATCTGGATGCTTCTTCCCCTTGTTGCTTAGCAACCCCTGACACTTAGCTATAGAGTTCAAAGGTCCTGTTCTCACCAACTCTCAATGACATCAATGGTCGAATCAGACAGTTGATATTCCTACGTCTGAGAAGCACTGTCTTATTAGTACAAATTGAGCAGCTTTCTTCATACTATGGCTTTGGGAACCTATACTGCCGTAACTTACACTGATAAAAATATACACATTCTGTGGTTTCATTGTTCCAAAGAATGTGGCTCGTCTCACTCAGTCTTCATCCTATTGTGCTCTGGAGCAGCCTGCCTTTGGCTAAATTGTACAGATTACTTTTAAAATCCACAATACATGTTTAAATTAGAAATACCCCTGTTAGTCTGAGAGTCTGATCTGGAGTAATTTCACTTCGTGCTAGTCGTTTTCAGTGTCTTAAATCTCTGACTATCTGGAATTTCTCTAACAGGGCCAGTCACTTTCCATGGGTTAATTTTCACCTTGTAGCCTGTTAAGTTGTGTAAACCTTGCCATAATCAGTGGGTGATCATGTGGCTAGCCTGGGTCTCTAGCTTGGCCCAGTACTGTCTCTTGGCAACTTTGATAGTTCTCTGTAGATTGTATCTGAATTTCTTGTATAGGTCAGGGTCACCTGACTTGAACGCCTCATAAGCAGTGGATGTCCCTGTTCATCCATGGTTTCCGGTTGGGAAATACTTGGATTTGCTTTTTTGGCACACAGTCTTCTGCACACTTACAATGAAGTCTGTTACTGTAATGGCATATTCATTTAGGTTGGTCGTTGAGTTCTTGAATATTGACCAGTCCGCCGACTCGAAGCAGAGCTGTAGGAGATCATCCGTTTCATCAGACCAACATTGCATGACTTTCATTATCAGATTCCACCTTTTCAATTTTTGCTTGTAAGCCAGGAGCAGGAGCACAGCTTTGTGGTCTGATATGCCAAAGTGTGGACGGAGGATAAAGCGGTAGGCATGTTTGATGTTTGTGTATCAGTGGTCGAGGATGTTTGGGCCTCTGGTGGGACAGGAGACATGTTAGTGATATCTCGGTAGGACACTCTTGAGCTTGACCTGGTTGAAGGCACCAGCCATGATGAGCAAGGCCTTGGGATGTTTCATCTCAAGACTATTTGTAGTGGTATTTATTTCATCCAGCGCAGACTTCACATTTGCATGGGGTGCGATGGAAACTGCTGTCAGGATAATAGAGGCGAACTCCTGTGGCAGGTAATAGGAGCAGCGTTTCAATATCAGATCCGGGGAGCCAAAACTTGCCAGTGTTGCTACGTCTGAGCGCCAAGGCGTTTTGATTGTAAGGCAGACCCCACCTCTCCTAGCCTTGCCCGAGTCCTCCTTGTGGTCCATTCGGAGGATTGAGAAACCCTCCAGTTGCAGAGCGCAGATTGGTGAAGCAGCAGTGAGCCATTTCTCCATGAAAGAGAGCACACAGCAGTCTCTTAGTTCCCTTTGAAAAGCGAGTCTGGCTTTAAGTTCGTCTAGCTTGTTTTCAAGTGATTGGACATTTGCCATGAGTAAGCTGGGGAAGGGGATCTTGGGATCGCATCGTTTCATGATGTATGATGAGAACCTCGGCTTTGCTCAGCT
The DNA here is from genome assembly GCF_964213995.1 of Mustelus asterias. Classification (NCBI taxonomy): domain Eukaryota; kingdom Metazoa; phylum Chordata; class Chondrichthyes; order Carcharhiniformes; family Triakidae; genus Mustelus; species Mustelus asterias. Next base: position 39,787,651 of record NC_135818.1, read on the forward strand.
TTTGTCATTTGGTTTGGGCTACAGCATAAAAAAAGTAAATCCAGTGAAGCTGAGGAAGTTGTGGGGGAATGTTGTTGTTGTCAAAGTGTGATATCATAGGAAAACAGCCAAGTGACTGGTGAACACTTTGCTTGTTATCTTCAAAATGAGTTAAATTTATTAGTATTGTAAGGTTTACTGACGGTGGTAAATGTTACTGGAAGTAGCAGCGTTTATTCATAAGTGCATAATAAAAATGACAGGACGGATGATGTTTTGCAACTGTAGAATGTGTGCACTCCTGGACACTGGTGTGATCCAGGAAAAACACATCTGCAGTAAATGTCTGTGGCTTGAGGAGCTTTGAGCCATTGATCTGGAGGTCGAGCTGCAGACACTGATGTATTAGGGAGGGGGAAAATTACATTTCCTACCAGGAGGCAGTCACACTCCTTAGGATAGGGTCTTCTGGTTTGCCTTTTGGTCAGAGACAGGATGGTGTGACTGAGAGTGAAGCAGGTATGAGGACTCGAGATAGAAGTTGAGGAGCAGCCTTTGAAATTGTCCAGCTGGTTCAAGGTTCCTGCAACCTGGATGGATGAAAGCAGTGGCTGCAGGGTGGATGAGCAACTAAGCATTGTACTGAGGTGCAAGAAGCCATTCAAGCTGAGGGAGTTAATAGGAATGTAGTGGTAGTTGGGAACAGTATGGCTAGGTGTACAGACACAGTTCTCTGCAGCTGAGAGCGAGAGTCCAGATGGCCGTTGCCTGCTAGGATTAGAGACATCTGCTCTGGTCTAGAAGGGGAGGATCCAGCAGCCGTGGTCCACACGGGTACCAATGACCAGTAGGTACCAGTTTTGGCCTAGTCCTTTATTTCTAAATTTAGTCAAAATCGTTTCAATTTTGTACTTTTTTTTAAGAAATGAATATAGTTGAAGAAACAATACAAGTAATTTCGACAACAGCTATTCTCTGACTCTAGTTTTGTGGATTGAACTTTTGTGGTATGTTCTAATTCGGACATTTTACACAATGTTGCTTAAAATGCAAACTTTTTTGTTTGCCAACGGAATATTTAATTGTTAATTTCTAGTGTTCAGTCTCAAGTTGTTTGATATCTCTTTCACAGAGCAAGTTAGAGTCTTTCAAAAGCTGCTAATTTCTTTGGTGCTAATAAATCAGCAGCTGATTGTTGAATCACTGTTTGAGTGCATCTTCCGATGCATGCGGCTGTCATCCAGAGAAGCGATTCAGGAAATTAATCAATTGGCATTTCACACGACCAAATTTCATTTCCAGTTGATAGTATATGGAAGGCTGGCACATGGATCAATACACTCATTATTAACCATTTCAGTCCGGGTTTAATGGCACACAAATTCTTTTGGCACTTGATTCTGACAGATGATTGTCATGGTTCCCATACAGGAGCCTCTTCCATCTTCATTCTGTGCTACTTTTGTATCATAACAATGTGTGCAATATGTGAAATAAGACCCTGGTTCTAGCATTATGCAGTGTGGGAGTAGGAAACCACAATTCTGCAATATCTTAATGATGTAGACGTGAGTGCACCGCAGTGTTTCCTGAGAAACAATCAAGCTAAGCTACATTCCCTTGCTCATTTCATTCTTATGTTCCAGCCGTGGCTCTGTATAGCCAAAGCAACTTGGCTGAAGCTGCAAAGTGACTTTGTACATTAAGGGTTAAGATAAACATGTGGGGAAAAATATGCTTGCTATAAATCCATGTCAAAGAAATAGATATTCAATCTATTGCAATGTGTTGAGAGAATTATTGTGTAAATGATTTATTTGATATATTAGCCTGCAGTATTAAAGTCTAGAATAACAAAATTAAAATGTACAACTCGTTTGTCACCCGTTTAAGCTCAAAGTTACATTTGCCCATAATTGTTTTGAAGATAATACTTTGAAAGTAAATTGAAAACAAAATTGAATGAATTTATTTTAATATTCAGATATTTTTGTAAAAATTAAAATGTTAAATTTTAATATTTAAACATTTTTTAAACCTCATGCCCATTCTACATGAGGTAGATTGAATGTGGCAGGTAGTATTGAAAAGTGGGAGCAAAATATTTATGTTGTGGCTTAGCTGTCTGTTTCCTGTGAATAGTTTGACTAGAGAGGGGATGGGAAAAAAAGTATTTGTATCCCAGGTAATCAGACATGGCATCTGATTTGAACTCTGTCATCTTTACAGTAGACTGTGAAGAGGGTGCAGGTCAGCAAGCGCACTGACATTCTGCCCTTGAGTTTTATGGCAGAAGTACCTATATTCAGTGTCTCTTTTAAGAATGCTTTCTGACTAAGATAGGATCACTTTCCCTGCAAAATTGCAATTGGGAGCTATATGATCTTGGGGACATTGAGAACCAGATGAAATATTTCATGAGAACTGTATGTGCTATTGTCGAACCATAAAAACTTGACTTTTCATTTGAGATTGATAGTTATGACTTTTCTTTAGAAATAAGCATGCTAACCCTTTTTGCTTTTCACTCAATATAAAACCTTTTCTGTTTTTATTAACTGGTCATAATACAATAAATTAAAATTTGGTGCATACTTTAGTCTAAGAACATTCCTTTATTGATTTACTATAGTGTTAAACAGTTGGGCAATCAGAAGTGATAGTGTTGGTGCAATCCCCTCAAGCTTGATATCAGTATTTAGCATTTCCATTCCACTTGGGTAGTAGATGAGGTACAGAAAGCGATCGATATTTGTCATTAATAAAAGGGATCAAACACTCTCTTGGTAAAATAGAGGGGAGTGCAGGTTCTTGACTATAAATTGACCTGATGACAAAATTCAATATTGAGAAATCCATGTTTTTAACACATGTATCATTACTATCACAGGAGGTCAGTAATTAAGGGGAAAAACCCATCTAATTTCAAAAAAGATGCAATTTTTGCCCCTTTCACACTCTTTTAGCCTACTGTCTTCACCAGCATGATCCCTATCACTACAGCGACCAGATTTATTATTCTTGTAGCCCCCCTGCTTAGTAAAAGAGTTATTGCCATAACTTTCAAATGGCTATTGTACAATTTAATGCTCTAGTATGCAAATGTCTTCTGAACTGCATAAATGCAAAGTTTGCACTGTTTAGATTTGTACAATAATTCTCGTCTTCCATGCGTATGTGACATTCTGACAATTATAATGAGAATTTAAATCCATCAAATGGTATGCCAAAGGAAAAGGCCAAGACTTCGTGCCATAATCGGAGCTTTTTATGTTGCATGGTTGCAGAACAAATTATTTTACAAGAGTCATCCCGATTCAACTTTGGCTCTGTTCTCTCTCCACAGATGCCATTAGACCTGCTGAGATTTTCAGCATTTTCTGGGGTTTTTTTGTTTCAGATTCCAGCATCTGCAGTAATTTGCTTTTATTTTAAATTACTTAATAGTTGTGTTATGAATGCTGGACTTGAAAATATGATTATATTTTAAAATGTCTCCTTTAATTTGAAATAAAACTCGAAATTTTGGAAGCAACTCACCATGGAACTTTTGTAGTTTGGTTGTCATGGGGGTGAAACTCCAACAGAAACCTATTGAAATCAAGTGAAAATTTTCACACCAGTCTCCAGTAATTGCTGGTGTATGGAGGAATGAAGCAGTTATTGCTGTGGAGAAGCAGAATGTGGGTTTTTCAGTTCAAAATGAAAGGAAAAGAACAGATGGGATTTTGAGATTTACGGCACAAGGAGTCGCTTAAGAGCCTTCCTGATGGAAATGGAATCTGCATGACTAGGACTAAGTGGAACAGTGTTTGTAGGATGCTGGAAGTTGAGAGTAGAGAGAAGTATCTGCCTTTTAGTGCCCTGCAATAGTTTTAAAAAAGGTTTAATTTGAATCTGTGGTAGTGAAACTAGAGGTCGACTTGAAAGTTGGAACTAAGTATTGGTTCAGTATTTGCACCTTGAGGGATTACATGATCCTAGTACCACTAAGTAGTTAACTAGACTTCAATTGCAAATAAAACAACTTCAATTGACAAAGAAAATCTTGCTAAGAGATTGTGTTGGTTAATGGGAAAGTACCTTTTTAGTTCGGTGTAATCGTTGCCACTTAAGTATATTGGATCCATATTGTTTTATTTGTTACAGTAAAATTTCTTAACATGTGAAATCTTGTCCTTCAGTTATTTCATTGTTTTTTAAAATGTCATCAGTTACTATGGGGGATTGTAACAATTGGAAAACTTTAGCTTGCAAGGAAATATGCAATTAAATAATGTATTTAATGTTCCAGGTCACAAATCACAGAGAGAAGAATTGGATTCTATCCTCTTTATTTTTGAGGTAAGAATGCTAGAAATTGGTGACTATTCATTTAAACTAGTTCAATTACTCGGACAGCTTGAGAATGTTATATTTAGTTTGGAAAAGTAAATCAAGTAACCCAAAGTACCACGATTTGTTTTGGAGGGTAAGGCACAGCCGAGGAAGGAAAAGGCATAAGAGACAAAAGAAAAACAATACATTGTTTTGTTTGAGAAATATTAAATTTTCACTTCCAATTTACAGTGGAAACTGTAGTTGGAGTCACTTTCTGCTAGTTAAGTCACAAATACAGTATAGTCCCTGTTTTAAGTTGCCTCGTTCAGCATCATTTTGCTTTGGTGTCACATATAATAGGCTGATATGAGCACTTAGTGCTGGGACTTTGGCTTTAGTGTTGTTTTGTCCTGGGGCCAACTGAGCTTGTGTGACCCAATCAGCAACAATTTTGAGTCGTCTCTCCTGCTCTCTGAGACATCCTCTCACTCTCTCGCTCCCTTCTTTTCTCTCACCATCCTTCTCCTGAGTCCTCGCTTACAGAGAGAGAAAGCAGCGAGCAGGAAGGTTGGGCATAGATGGTGTGAGCTGGAGAGTGTAGGCCTGCGGGTGAGGTAGCTAATGGGAGGCAAGTTAAAAGAGTTATGAAAGGGTTATCCAAATTTTCTGCGTAAGAGGACATATTTCCGTTTTTTTTTCTCGCGCAAGGGACCAAATAGCAAACTTCAATATGGTGCGGTTTGGCACAACACTAAACATGAACACAATGTTCAAAGAAAAGGGTGAGGTGTAAAGAAAAAGGTGAGGTGTGAAGAAAAGAAACAACTTGCTGTTCAAAACAAATTAAATAATAAATTGATAACTTTAAATGAGTCATTTAATAAAGATGACCATTAGAGTGTGTGTGTCCTGCACCTTCCTTCACCCACATCCTCTCTCGCCTCTCTCGCTCACCCAGCTCTCACGTTCTCCCCATCCTTCTCATGGAAAAGGTCCACCTGAACCATGTAACCTTCATTATTGATCAGTTCCATGTTTAATACATCCTAAAATGCCAACTTTCCTTTTTTAATTGAATTAATTTTTGTTTTTAAAAGAAAATTGTTAGAGGATCAAGAATCTGAATAAGCAAGCCCTTGATTGACCGAGAAATGAACCCATAGCTATTCAGTCAATGTTACAACGCCCATGATGCAGTCATTGATGTCTGATAAGCCAATGTTAATGCTCTTGAGAATTGAGCTTTGCTGGAGGCTCGGGTGTAACCCCTTGAAAACGGTGATAGGATTTTTGCATGAAGATTAAACTCCAATCTGTTATCTGCTTGTTTATGTTCAGCTAAAATGTAGCCTCTTGAAAACTAAAACCACTCACCATGTGGTGGGTGATTCTGATAAATGTGCTGCAGTTTGTGTATAATGCTTTTTATACTTGGACAGAATATACCCTTGAGTTATCTAAATACACCAAGAGGCTCTTATCAACATACAGACTTTCTATAAGATCTGATTAAATATGAACTTACAAAACATTTCCCTGATTAAAATACCAAAATTAAATTACTGGATAGCTTTTACTATATGTTTGCCTTCTTGGGATTGCGAGTTAGCTTGGACGTCCCTACTTTTGATGGATGGATTTTTATTTATTTATTAGTGTCACAGGTAGGCTTACATTTTTTTTTTACTTTCACACAGCAGCTCTTTATCATTCTGCAATTCTCCTCCAGACACATCTTTGATTTTTTTTTAAAAACCAGTCCCATTATAGCTCTGTTTGGCCTTGTGACATAAAATCTCTTCTCATTTAATCTTGCCTGCCTTCCATGTAATTGTAGATCATAGAATCCTACAGTGCAGAAGGAGGCCATTCAGCCCATCGAGTCTGCACCGACCACAATCCCACCCAGACCCTATTCCCATACGCCAGGTATTTACCGAGCTAGTCCCCCTGACACTAAGGGGCAATTTAGCATGACCAGTCCACCTAATCTGCACATCTTTGGACTGTGGAAGGAAACCAGAGCACCCCGAGGAAACCATCCCTTCTGCTGCTTAAAACATTTACATTCTCTTACATTTCTAACTTTTCCTAGTTCTAATAGAAGGCTGAAGCATTGTTTTCATTCCTCATATGCTGTTTGACATGCTGAGTATTTCCACAATTTTCTGTTTTTATTTTGGATTTCCACCATTTGCAGTGTTTTGCTTTTGTATTGACATTTGCGGGTTTTCTTAGTGATGTTGCTATTCAACACCAAATTATGGACTGTCAGTGCTGTTGGGCACATCAGTGAGGCGCTGGAAGGTGTTTCATGAGCCCTTTTAGCTACCCAAGAGTGAACCTTGGCACTGTCTGGACTAAATTTCATTGTGTTCCAATAGCAACGACTACTAATTTATGTATGAACGAACAAATTAGGAGTGGGAGTAGGCCATTCGGCCTATTTGAGCCTGCTCTGCCATAAGATCATGGCTGATTTGATTGTGGCCTCAACTCCATGTTCATGCCTACTCCCCATACCTTTTGACTCTCATGTTAGTCAATTTATTGATAAACCATTGTGGAAAGTTTTTACCAGACCCCTCGCTACAGTGTTGGCTCCACTATACCTACTTCTGAACAAAGAAACCAAATGGAAGGGGGAGTCCACACACAAGGCTTTCAAAGGGCGGCACGGTAGCACAGTGGTTAGCACTGCTGCTTCACAACTCCAGGGACCTGGGTTCGATTCCTGGCTTGGGTCACTGTCTGTGTGGAGTTTGCACATTCTCCTCGTGTCTGCGTGGGTTTCCTCCGGGTGCTCCGGTTTCTTCCCACAGTCCAAAGATGTGCGGGTTAGGTTGATTGATCATGCTAAAATTGCCCCTTAGTGTCCTGAGATGCGTAGGTTAGAGCGATTAGCAGGTAAAATATGCAGGGATATGGGGGTAGGGGTCTGGGTGGGATTGTGGTCGGTGCAGACTCGATGGGCCGAATGGCCTCTTTCTGAGCTGTAGGGTTTCTAAGATTTCTAAGATGTGAAAGCGTTATTGCAATCGACAAATCTGCTCGTCCATTTTGATCCAGACAGAGAATTTATTCTGTTGTGTGATGCCTCGCTCCGCAGTGTGGGCAGCACTTTCTCATGTTATGGATGGTGGGTCTGAAAAATCCCATTGGCTTTACATCTGGGACGCTAACAAAGGCTGAAAAGGGATATTCGCAGTTGGACAAAGAAGGTCCAGCTGTCATTTGTGCACTAAAATTGTACAACAGTACCTCTATGGTCATTAGTTCACCATGGGTACCAACTGGAAGCCATTCATGAGCATTTTCAGCAAGTCAAAATGTATTCCTCACATAGCCTCAGCAGGAATACTGCGCTGGACTCTGACATTGTCAGCATATCAGTACAGCATCGTGTACAGGGCAGGGAAGGACAATGCTAACGCAGACGCATTGAGTCTTCCCTCTTAGATTTGCCAACCCAGGTATTGTGTCTGTTCGAAACAATTATCTTACTAGCGAGACCTGCCCAATGTCCAGTGCTAAGCAAATTAAGCAGTGGGCGGACAGGGATCCTATTGTGTCACATGTTAAAAGATTTCTGATGGAAGGGTGGCCAACTATCAGAAGATGGGTTGAAGCCTTATCTGAGATGCAAATATGCGTTAGGTGTGCAGGATGGATGTGGGGGTCAAGGAAGTTGGTTCTAACCCCTGGTCCTTCCCAAATCATGGATGAAAGCCATTAGATTCATGTTGTCAATGAAAAGTCTAGCCGGATTGTATGTTGGTGGCCTAATGTGGACGAGGATTTGGTGAAAAAAGTGTAATTCTGCTCTGCATTTCAATTTAACCAGAAGATGGCGCCACCAGCACCACTACATCTTTAGGAGTGGCCTGCTTGTCCTTGGTCGAGACTTGTGGATTTTGCAGATCCTTTCATGGGTCACATGTTTTTAGTCATTGTGGTTAAACGTACACATCATGAGCAACATTACAGCTCCCCCAGTACCATAGAGAAGCTACACCAAATCTTTGCAACTCACAGGTTACCAGATTCTCTCATTTCTGATAATGGTACATTTCCAGATGAATTTTCCAAGATTTTATGCAAAGGAATGGAATAGGCCATGTTCAGTACTAGCTTCAAATAATTTGGCAGAGCATCTCATCTTGTTTGTGTTTATATTATTTCAGTAAGTGTTCTCCTGTTGAAATTCCCTAGTTTCTACAGTATAAATGAAAAATACTAGCCAGCTGATAACCTGTCTGTGTCCCTGTGATATCATTCATGGCTTATTTTTTCTAAATTTGGGTTCTGAATCTACAGACAGGGGAGGTTAGCTCCTCTTGTGCTGATGACTTGCTGCTTTTTATGGTTCCTCAATTCCAGAAGTTTAAAATGCAGTCACGTTGCATTTCATAGAATCATAGAAACCCTACAGTACAGAAAGAGGTCATTTGGCCCATCGAGTCTGCACCAACCACAATCCCACCCAGGCCCTACTCCCATATCCCTACATATTTACCCGCTAATCCCTCTAACCTACGCATCTCAGGACACTAAGGGGCAATCTTAGCACAGCCAATCAACCTAACCCGCACATCTTTGGACTGTGGGAAGAAACCAGAACACCCGGAGGAAACCCACGTAGACACGAGGAGAATGTGCAAACTCCACAGACAGTGACCCAAGCCGGGAATCGAACCCAGGTCCCTGGAGCTGTGAAGCAGCAGTGCTAACCACTGTGCTACCGTGCCGCCCCATTTCTAAGGTTATCCGACTTTCGCTGTTCTGTACTTGTAGGACAATTGCAAACTTGTGCACAAAAAATGCACTTATAAATTTCATTTAAATATAGCAAGTAATCAAAACCTTCAGCCATATTTGGGTTTGAATAAGTTCATTTCTTGCAACTGCAGGTTAGTGCTTAAATTTGAACAAACTATTGTTCTCCAAACTTCTGCCTCTCCCTGCAGTTTTCTTAGTAAAACTGCATCCCATGTTTGCAGAAACATGTTAGTTAAATTTATATGGAACTTTTTTGTATTTTTGTTAGCTGAGCTCTTTTTAACTGCAAACCTTGATGCAAATTGAAATTAATTTTTTCTTACAGAAAATTCTACAACATCTTCCAGAACGAATTCAGAACAGATGGCAGTTCCACAGCATAGGTGAGTTCACAATCCTCCTTTGTTGATTGTAACAGTGTTTTTAAAAAGTAAATATATTTTTAACTGCCCTGTTCAGAGGTTTTGTGCATGTGATGTTCTGAACAATGGCGACAAATTGCACAGTACATTCAGTTAGCAGACAAGAAATAGGAGCAGGCCTGAAGACCCGAGCCTGCTCTGCTATTCAATATGATTATGGCTGATTCATAACCTCCATTTCACTTTCTTGCCCAATCGGCCCAAAGACTTGTAGTCCTTAGAGTGAAGGAATTGCTCCTCATCTCAATCCGAAATGCTGTCCACTTTCCAAAGATTATGCCTCCTAGCTCTCCAATCAGGTAAATCATATCCCTTCAGAATCTTGTATCTTTAAATGAGATCACCTCATTTTTGCTAAACACCACAGTATAGACCAGCTTGCCCAACCTTTTTCACTAGGGGGTTGGGGGCACATTTTGACACATTAAACTGAATTTCAACAAAAAATTTTAGGAGAAAAGCAGTTGCTGAGCAAAAAAACAGTCTAAGCAATAAATTATGCTAAAGATTAAGTAATAAAAATAACCATAGTATGAGAGGTCAGTGTACCTGGTTGGTGGCTAATTACTGAGAAAAATCACGGTGTGGATATGTTCGTTTTTATTTTCCGTTTGAAGATTGTACCCTCTGAACATGCCTGGATCAAGTCTTCAGTACAGAATAATTTCAGTAATGTGAAAAGAAAGGGTAATTGAGATATGTAAAACAATAATAGTGCAAAAATTTAAATAAAACGGTGATCTCTCCTTTTCCTTTTGGCAATAAAATTATGTCATGGGGTATGAAGATCACCAAGAGTAATAAGAGAATGCCAAGAACTTGATTATAAGAATTTATCAAGTTTGACTGAGAGCTCAGACACTTTGTCCTCAAACTATACTGTTTCCATCATATATTTTTCAATGTTATAACTGTTGTTTTTTCTTTGCAGGCTTGATTTTAAAGAAGCTCCTTCATGTTGGGAACTCGTTGAAGGTTATGCATTTTTTTAAACAAACCTTTTACAACATCATTAGAAATCCTGAAACCCAGTATGCATTTTTTTTGTATGTATTGCCAATTTTATCTTGGTTTACTATATTATTTTCCCAAAGATTTACTTATCCCAGGGTCATTTTGCAGTCCTCCAAGATTGGTTACTTCTGTGCTATTTTAAACATGTTTTGAAATTATTTTTAAAGGAACATAAATGTGGCACCTTTGGGGATGTTCAGTCCTTTATACTGTGCTTTAAATACTTACAGTAAGTAGCCTCATAACACCAGGTTAAAGTCCAACAGGTTTATTTGGTAGCACAAGCTTTCGGAGCATCGCTCCATCATCAGGTGAGTGCAGGATTTGTTTCACAAACAGGGCATATATAGACACAAACTCAATTACAAGATAATGGTTGGAATGCGAGTCTTAACAGGTAATCAAGTCTTTACAGGTGCAGACAATGTGAGTGGAGAGAGAGTTAAACACAGATTAAAGAGGTGTGATTTGTCTCCAGCCAGGACAGTTAGTGAGATTTTTCAAGCTCAGGCAAGTCGTCGGGGTTACAGATAGTGTGACATGAAGCCAAGATCCTGGTTGAGGCCGCGTGTGCGGAACTTGACTATCAATTTCTGCTCAGCAATTCTGCATTGTCGTGTGTCGTGAAGGCCGCCTTGGAACATCACTGAAACAACTGCACGATGACATCAACAAGTTCCATCCCACCATCAGACTCACCATGGACTATTCTCCAGAATCGGTTGCATTCTTGGACACACGCATCTCCATCAAGGACAGTCACCATAGCACTTCACTGTACCGCAAGTCCACGGATAAACTCTCAATGCTCCACTTCTCCAGCTTCCACCCTAAATATGTTAAAGAAGCCATCCCCTATGGACAAGCCTTCCATATACACAGGATCTGCTCAGATGAGGAGAATCGCTGCAGACGCTGAAAGACACCCTCGAAAGAACAGGATATGGCGCTCAACTCATCGATCAACAGTTCCAACGCGCCACAGTGAAAAACCGCACAGACCTCCTCAGAAGACGGACACGACGGACAGAATACCTTTCGTTGTCCAGTACTTCCCCAGAGCGGAGAATCTACGGCTTCTTCTCTGGAGCCTTCAACATTGTCTACCTAACGTTGTCTACCTGATACACTGCAGGAAAGCATGTCCCGAGGCATGGTACATTGGGGAGACCATGCAGATGCTATGACAATGGATGAATGGACACCGTTTGACAATCACCAGGCAGGAGTGTTCCCTTCCTGTCGGGGAACACTTGACGAGCAGTCAAGAGCATTCAGCCTCTGATCTTCGGGTAAGCGTTCTCCAAGGCGGCCTTCACGACACATGACAATGCAGAATCGTTGAGCAGAAACTGATAGCCAAATTCCGCATATGTGAGGACGGCCTCAACCAGGATCTTGGGTTCATGTCACACTATCTGTAACCGTCACGACTTGTCTGGGCTTGCAAAATCTCACTAACTGTCCTGGCTGGAGACAATTCACACCTCTTTAACCTGTGCTTAACCCTCTCTCCACTCACATTATAAGCACCTGTACAGACTTGATTACCTGTAAAGACTCGCATTCCAACTATTGTCTTGTAATTGAGTTTGTGTTTATATATCCCCTGTTTGTGAAAGAAATCCTGCACTCCCCAGATGAAGGAGCAGCGCTCCAAAAGCTCATGCTACCAAATAAACCTGTTGGATTTTAACCTGGTGTTGAGACTACTTACTGTGCCTACTCCAGTCCAACGCCGGCAACTCCACATCATGAAAATACTTAGTTACATAAGCAACAGTGGGTTTAACATTTTTTAACTGTTAATTATGATATTAAATTTTATTAGAGATATGGTGAATAAAAAAGTATTTAACAAAGTTTTCATCGGTAACTTTTAAATTTTGTATCCATGTAGATTAGAAGAGAAGGTGTACGTCTCTTTTTGTTATGGATGCAAGCACTCCAACACAATTGCACTGAAGAACAGCTGCTGATTTTTGCCTGCCTTATTCCTGGTTTTCCCCCTCTGCCTTCAGAGCAGGGGCCTCGAACGTTGGACAATCTGATTAATTCCCCACTTCATCTTCACGAAAGTAAGAACGGGACGTGTTTTGTTTCTTCCTCCAATTGCTGTGCAATAGTAATACATTTGTCAATGCCATATTTCAGTCGACATAAATGAAATAATGCTTCATAATGCACAATTACATTACAATTAGAGAAAGATCAACTTAATATAAGGTAGGTCCATTCAAAAGTCTTTAATGGCAACAAGGCAGAAGCTGTTCTTGAGTCGGCTGATATGTGACCTCAGACTTTTGTATTTTTCTCCCGGTGAAGGGGAAGAGAGTATGTCCAGGGTGCGTGGGGCCCTTGATTATGTTGGCTGCTTTTCCGAGGCAGCGGGAAGTGTAGACAGAGTCAGTGGATAGGAGGCTGGTTTGCTTGATGGATTGGGCTTTGTTCACAACCCTTTGTAGTTTCTTGTGGTCTTGGTCAGAGCATGAGCCATGCCAGGCCATGATACATCCAGAAAGGATGCTTTCTATAGTGCATCTGTAAAAGTTGGTGAGAGTTGTAATGGTAATGCCAAATTTCCTTAGCCTCCTGAGAAAGTAGAGGCGTTAGTGGGCTTTCTTAACTATAGCATCGGCATGGGGGGGACTAGGACAGGTTGTTGGTGATCTGGACACCTAGAAACTTAAAGCTCTCGACCATTTCCACTTCATCCCATTGATGTAGACTGACATCAAGGGAGAGATTATTGTCGTCATACCAATTCACCAGATTCTCTCTCTCTGCTGAAAAAAGAGACATGTCGAAGCTTTTCATCCTCCACTCATCAGGACACTTTGCAAGAATACAGATAATTGGGGAAAACAATTTGTACTGTATGAGAAGAAAGTGCTGATTAATTGGCAAGTAGAATCTGATATAAGCTTTGCCATGAAGAATACACCAGATGGCTGACAGCTAACTGCCAAGCATTGTTTGAAATTTAAACAAGGCAGTTTGACAGAGCATTGCCTAGAGAAATATATCAGTGAATGACTGTCATTTACTTTGTTTAAGCTAAAAGAGGTCCATGTACCTTTTCTTTCTGTCTGCAAGGAGCAGGCTGCTAAATTGTTTTTTAAAACTTAATTTAGTTTAACACCACATCCTGATTCTTCTGTGACAAAAAGTTGAAAATTCTAATTTGGAAAAATGCTAATAGCTTCTTACAGTCCCTCAAATATTCATGTTTTAATTTTGTTTAAGAGTCCTTGAAGGAGGAAAACGAGAGGAGGGAATTCCAGAGCTTGTGGCCTATGTAACTAAGAGTGTGCCAACGTTGAAGTGATTAAAATTGTGGATGCTGAAGAGGTCAGAGTTAGATGAGTGCAGAGACTTCGGAGAGTTATAGGGTTGAAGGAGATCACAAAGATAGAGAGGGGCATGGCCATGGAGGGGTTTGAAAACAAAGATGAGATTTTAAAATTAAGACATTGCTTGATCAGGAGCTGACATAAGTCAGCGAGCACTAGAGTGCTAGGTGAATAGGACTTGATGCATGTTAGGCCTTAGGCAGCAGAGTTTCGGACAACCTCATAGGATAGAAAGTGGGAAACCAGCCAGAAGTGCATTGGAATAGTCACGGCTCGAGGTAATGAGGGCATGGCTGAGGATTTGACCACCAGATGATCTGAGATGGGGAAAAACTGGATGATAGAGGGGGAAATAAGCAGACTAGGTAGGGATATGTGGCTGGAAGCTCATCTTGGGGCTAAGTATGTCAACAAGGTTGCAAGTAGTCGGGATTTGTCACAGCTGCCAGGGCGAGGATTGGAGTGGTAACTAGGGAACAGCATTTGTAGTGGGGACAGAAGACTGTCGGTTTTCCCAATATTTAATTTGAGGAAATTTCTTGTTCAGTACTGGATGTCAATAAGCAGTTTGATAACTTGGCAACATGGGAGGAGTCAAGAGAGCTGTGGTGAGACAGAGCTAAGTGTCTTCAGCACACGTGAAAAGTAAAGCTGTGCTTTATGATATTGTTGCCAAGGGGCAGCATGTGGATGAGAAATGAGGGGGTAAAGAATGTACCCTGGTAATGATGCAAGAATAGGAAAAAACATCCTGCTTGGCTTTCTGGTTCTGGTTATATAAGTAATGGACCCAGCTAAATATTGGGAAGACTGAAGCCAATGTCTTTTGTCCCTGGCAATGTATGTTCCTTAGCTGCCAAGATTATCCTTGCTCTGGTACTGCATGAGGTTCAACCAGATTAACCTGAGTCAGAAACCATTCACAACCTTGATGTCCCATTTGACCCTCGGGTGAACTCCCGGCCATGTATCTGCACCATGATAGCCTATTTCCACCTCTGTATCTGATGCTGCTGAAACCCTCATACATTATTTTGTTATTTCCAGACTTGACTATTCCAATGTTCTCCTGGCCAGCCTCCCATTTTCTATCCTCCATAAACTTGAGCTCATCCAAACTCTTCCGTGCATATTCTAATTTGCATCAAGACTCATTCAACCATTACCCTTGTACTCACTGACCTACATTAGCTCCTGGTCCGGCAATGTCACAATTTTGAAATTCTTATCGCTCCATAATCTTGCCCTCACCATCTCTAACTTCCTCCGGCTCTACATCCCTCCAAGATCTGTATTTCTCTAATTCTGGCCCTTTGTGTATCTAATATTTTTACCTAAGTTCTTGAATTTCCTCCCTGAACTTCTGACTCCATCACCTTCCTTTTAAGAAATTCCTTAAAACCTTCTCCTTTAAGCAAACCTTTGGTTATTTATCCTAACGCCTTGTGTGGCTCAATGTTTAATTTTATTAATGCTGCCATAAAACTCTGAGACATTTGCTACATTAATGTGCTGATGTAAATGTGGGTTTTTGTTGATGTAAATAAATTATACCAGTTTATACCAGTCCAGGAAAATTGGCCATTAAGATCACCAAGGAGGGGAGTCATAAAGGCACACCTTACTTATGCATTAGTCATAGTATAAAGCCAGATATAAATGTATGTGTCTTTCTCACTGGCATCATAGTGAATAAACCAATGTTATGAGACAGATGTGTGTTGGTGAGAATTTAAGAGTATAATATTCTTGTCCTTAAATAGAATGTATTCTACTAAGATATTTCTGATATATGATCAGTGTTGTACTTCTACATTTACCTGACAGCTCAAGTCACTCCAGAAGAAATCACTCCCCTTGTACCCCCACAGTCTGGAGACAAAGGACAAGATGATCTTACAAGCTACTTTCTTGATGCACTGCTAAAATATATGGTAATCCAGGTAGCCACTTTATTGTACTAACCCTACTCATCCTTATTAATAGGCCTCAAATCTAATTACTAAAACACCAAACTAATAACTGTATTTTAGTCAATGCATGGAATTGTTCCTAATATTTTTAGTTTCCTCTTTAAATTCCTAGTAAAGAAACTTTGGGAAGGCAAATTGGTCTTAATTTTAATTTATAGCATGTATTCTGTACTTTTTCTGTCTTTGAACCAATGGTTTCCAAACTTTCTTGTGTTGAGCCCTTTCCAGCAATTTGGGTCCTGCATCATCTTCCCCCCCCCACCCCACACACACCACTATCACTCTTTCTAGGGACAGTATTTATGCATTTTAATGTTAGTGTAAATTATATGTAGCTGGTTATTCTGGATACTTCAGTTTTGTCACTTCAGCTGTTTAAATGTCTTCCATTGCACTTTTTGTGTTTTTAAGATGAGGTACAACAATATTAGAACTTACTAGCTAAGAATGTCCTTGTATCTGCAATAATGTCCTTGTATCTGCTTTAGCTCCTGTCTTGTTAGGATTACTTTGTTGGTAGTGTAAACCGAAAAACGTGTTTACACGTGTAAATGGGGTTTCCACCACACTTTGGCCAAGTGCAAAATGATAACAGTATTGTGGTGACCAGGAGATTTCTTGTAAGCAACTTCATCAAAAGGAAAATTGTGAACTTCTCGTTTCAAATTGAGGCTAGAAGCTGTAAGCAGAATTAATAATCCTCTATAACACAACTAGAATGGATCTGGAGACAAGTGTTTTCAGAATGAAACCTAGAGCATTGAATTGCTGAGTTGTTTTTTGGATGTTAAAATCCAAACTTTGTTTTTGAAAAACAACAACATCTGAGCACAATTTTCATTATTCATCTATCTCTCAGTTTTAAAATGAGCCCAAGCAAGGAACCCCATGAAGTTCAAGCAAGCTTAAAAAAGTTTCCAGAAAGTTAGAGAACACTGGGCAATTAAGTAAGTTTTGAGCTAGAGCCAGATTTTTAAAGGAGGGCTATTTATCTATTCTTGAAGCATTGGGGATCCTGAGGACCTTTTGGTGGAGAGACAAAAGAAAGTGGATGCTCCACGAAGCTCAGGGGCATGGGGCAAAGAACAATGATTCGTTGCTATGTTTTATTTCTTTGTTTATAGGACTCTTGAGTAATTCTTTCTTTAAAGAAAGTGCTGATCAAGTATAGTTGAAAAGGAAAATTGAAAGAAATTCTTTTGAGCAGAGTATTGAAAAGACCTGTTAGTTGTAGCTAACTAAAGGTAACCCCTAAAGGTAGGGGTTATCTTTAGTTGTGTTGGGAGCCAAGTCATGAATCAGTCTGAGAGAGGAATTAAGAGTTAGTTACAGTGCTACCAAAGAGAGAAAATGCATATTGTAGGCATTATCTATTCATTACAGCTTGTGTTTTCTTTTTGCTTCTCACTCGCCATCCAAAACCCACTGCATTAAGTAAACATAATCAATTTTTGTACAATAACTGCTAATGATGGGTTTGTTGCACTTGTTTTCTGATAGTAGATAGATATTTTTGGATGGTGAGAAAGCAAATCAGTGATAGGCACTGCTAATACACATCTAGTTAATTGACAAGAATATTATGGTATTTAGGAGTTCCACGTTCCTAAAATTATTTTCAGCACAATTTGTGGTTGGGAAAAATGCTTTCTATTCATCCTGGGAATATTGTTGAAGTCTGTTCCTAATACACAAACCGGAGTTTAAAAATATTTTACCAACTGGTCATATTTTATTCATTTGAACTGATGGTAATAACTTGTCACAGTTTTAGACCTACATTGTTCAGTCTGTGGTAATGCCAAAATACTGTCAGACGGTGCGGCAGCACAGTGGTAAGCATGGCTGCCTCACATGGTCAGGGACCCGCATTCAATTCCGGCCTTGGTCACATGTGTCTGCATGGGTTTCCGCCAGGTGCTTCGGTTTTTCCCCTCACAGTCTAAAGCTGAGCAATATAGGTGGATTGGCCATCCTAAATTGCTCTTTAGTGCCCAAACATGTGTAGTTTAGGTTGATTAGCCATGTTAAATGGGTGGGGTAACAGGGGTTTGGGCCTAGGCAAGATTCTCTTTTGGAGAGTTGGTGAAGACTCGATGGGTCAAATGGCTTCCTTCTGCTCTGTCGGGATTCTATGGATTCTAACTGACATGGACTGTAGAACACAGCAAAAGCATGGGAACTTTGCATGTAACGTTCAGTCCAGTAGTGAAAAAATGGGGGTTTTCACCTTGGGCACAATCTGAGCTCAAGTTGCATTCAAAAATATATATATATTGAGAAATGTTTTCCTTCCAGTTACTTTTGAAAATAATTGCTACATTGTCAAACATGAAATTAACTTTTTTGTGACATTTTGCTTTAAAACATATTTGGTAACTTAATGCAGTTTGATGAAGTTGAGAATGGGTTTATTATGGGAAATAAGTATTTTTAATGAGTGTTTAAATCCACCACTTAACGTAACCAAATGTAAATAATATTTTCAAAATGATACAGTAATGTTTGGTAGTTATAGTGGTGTACAGTAGTCAGTTTATTAAATTTAAGAAATTGTGTTTTAAAGCTTTAAAAACATGCCTATTGGTATCTGTGTGGGAAAAATGGCTTAATTTTAAGAACCACATTGAAAACTTGCAAATGGATGCAATTAGCAGAAACACTCAATGTGAGTTCATTTAGTCTTGTGGGGTATGTTAACAGGTTTTGTGGGCAGGGCCACTTCTAGCACAATGATTTTTAATATGGAGCAAAAGATTGCAGAAACTCTCACTGGACATGATCTTTACCTGAAATTCTGAAATCTTTTATCTTGATTTGGCTGATTTTTGGGTGTATTTTGCTGGAAAAAAAACACTGCAATCTCTTGGTCGTTAACTTTACTAAATCTCTTTGCCATTGCATGCTATCCCATCTCCAATGGAAGGTCTAGACAATAAATTAATTTGGTGTTTATTATGAAAATCTGTATATATTCCAGAGTTGTTACAAAACTAAAAAAAAGTTATTTTTTTATTATGATCTATGTGTAGTATCAATGAGTGTATTAATGTGATAAATTAAGCAACTTTTATATAAATTTGTTTGCAGGCAAAGGGATTAGAATGGAAAGACAAAGAAAATCAGGAGAAAGGGTTTGCATTCTTATTTGCAAATTTCAAGAAGTACTATCTGCCTCACATATTCCCCAATTTCTCAAAGGAGACCAGCTTGTTTAATCCAACACTTGGTAAAAACAATACTTTTGTTGTCTGTCTGAACATTTGTACATAAAATCAGATGTATGTAATGTTTTTAATGGGTTCAGCATGTGTTATAATTGTTTAGAAACACACTCGATGGGAATTATACTTGCCTGTCAGTTGTGGTTTTATACTTAATTCTGGTCGTCTTCATATATTTTCTTGTGCGTCATTTGTTACTTGAAGATAATGCAGCATATTAAAATATGTATGTGAGCATTTTGCCTGGGGAATATTGGCCCAGCCTGAGATTCTGCGGCAAAGCTACTTTGTTATTATAGGAACTTTAAATTTTGAATTCTTGCATTATAGGGCTGATGGTCAGTGAGAATGGTGACAGGTCCATTTCTTGTTTCAACTGATGGAAAGCATCTTAAGCTCACAATTGAGTATTATAACCTTTTTTAAAATGTTATAATTTTTTCTTTAAAAATGGTTCACTTTTCTTTAAAAATGGTTCACTTAGCCCTTTTTAACAGCTTTCCTGGACCATTCAAAATTCCTAACTGTACTTTGGCCCTAAATGTTTGTTTTGATTTGAAAATAAGACAACCTGATTTTCACGTCCATTGCAGAGATCTGTAAAAGCTAGCAGAGCAGGAAGAGGCCATTTATTTCATCGTGAGATTTGCCCAATTATGCCCATTCCTCTACTTTCTCCAATAGCCCTACAATTACAGTATTTTGACTGTTGCAGGCTATCTGTTCAAATAAAAAATTTTACTTTTAAGGAATTACTGAAATGGTTTATACCTATTTTTCTTTTGTGTGAACCTATTCATAGGTGAAACTTTTCCCATGACATTAAAAGTGCTGAAACCTTTCTTCATACATGTCCATCTGTGCCCTTTTTTCTATAGCTGTTATTTTAACAAGTTTTTCCATGCCGTGAACACTTCAGCTTTTGTATGTGAAAGGTGTAGTCACGTGCTGTAAGCTGAGTGCAATGTCTTTTAACTCTGATCTATTCAGGGTGCTGCTATCCCATTGTTACCAATATCTTGACATCTTCTGCATATTGTTTATGATGGCCATTAACTGAGTCACTCCTGATCCCTAACCTGCTAATTTTTGTCTTTTATAAGCATATGGTACTGGTCCAGCATCTTGTGAATCCCCATTCTTGTGCATTCTGAGCAAAACAAATTTTTAGTACATCAGCTTTGGTTTGTTTTCTCTCTACCACTTGTGTGGTCATCATTCTTCATTTCTGAAAATTTTACTTCAAAGTTCTTTTGTGTTAAACGTGTTTAAGGCATACACTTATCGTGCGAGAGTTTGGGAAGCAGCATGTAAGAATTGGAGCAGAAAGGTACATGCAAGAGCATAGCAGTACATTTTTAGGGAACTGGGATGGCAGGGTGCAGTGATTGATTTATATTTTAGTGTTTCTTGCAGTTCCAAGACAGATTGCAAAACAACTGTTCAACTGATTCAGGAAGTTCATCAGATGAGTAGTTAAGTCATACAAATGCAAGTTACAAATTCAATCCCTAATTTCTGCTGATAGAACTAATCTTAGCTGAGTAATTTGCCTTCCTTGAAGAAGCCAGAATCTCTTCCTGTATGATTCCTACTTCTGATCATTATTGATTCCTACTACAAAGTGCTTGCATGTATACAGCAGAGTAAAATTAATTTAATCAATATCTCCTTTCCCAATCCTGACTTGGACAAGATATTGGAAGGTCCTAGATATTCATATCAAGGTGTCAATGTTTTAATGAATGAAAAATTCTGATGAGAATAGATACTGTAAACATTTATAGACTTTCTGTAGTTTATTTTTGAGGGGCAATTAGTAGTTGGAAGTGAGGAACTTGCTAAGAATTGAAGAAAGGAAGAAATGTATAGCTGAAGAGTAAATGGGAGCAGAATTAAATTAAAAGGTGATAATGAAACATGAAAATTATGATCACGTGCAGAGAAAAATATAAAAGTGACCATGAAGATAAGAGTACATGTGAAACAATGAAGAGCATACTCAGCGCATACATAGAACATAGAACAGTACAGCACAGAACAGGCCCTTCGGTCCACGATGTTGTGCCGAGCTTTATCTGAAACCAAGATCAAGCTATCCCACTCCCTATCATCCTGGTGTGCGCCATGTGCCTATCCAATAACCGCTTAAATGTTCCTAAAGTGTCTGACTCCACTATCACTGCAGGCAGTCCATTCCACACCCCCACCACTCTCTGCGTAAAGAACCTACCTCTGATATCCTTCCTATATCTCCCACCACGAACCCTATAGTTATGTCCCCTTGTAATAGCTCCATCCACCCGAGGAAATAGTCTTTGAACGTTCACTCTATCTATCCCCTTCATCATTTTATAAACCTCTATTAAGTCTCCCCTCAGCCTCCTCCGCTCCAGAGAGAACAGCCCTAGCTCCCTCAACCTTTCCTCATAAGACCTACCCTCCAAACCAGGCAGCATCCTGGTAAATCTCCTCTGCACTCTTTCCAGCGCTTCCACATCCTTCTTATAGTGAGGTGACCAGAACTGCGCACAATATTCCAAACGTGGTCTCACCAAGGTCCTGTACAGTTGCAGCATAACCCCACGGCTCTTAAACTCCAACCCCCTGTTAATAAAAGCTAACATACCATAGGCCTTCTTCCCAGCTCTATCCACTTGAGTGGCAACCTTTAGAGATCTGTGGATATGGACCCCAAGATCTCTCTGTTCCTCCACAGTCTTCAGAACCCTACCTTTGACCCTGTAATCCACATTTAAATTAGTCCTACCAAAATGAATCACCTCACATTTATCAGGGTTAAACTCCATTTGCCATTTTTCAGCCCAGCTTTGCATCCTATCTATGTCTCTTTGCAGCCTACAACAGCCCTCCACCTCATCCACTACTCCACCAATCTTGGTGTCATCAGCAAATTTACTGATCCACCCTTCAGCCCCCTCCTCAAAGTCATTAATAAAAATCACAAAGAGCAGAGGACCAAACACTGATCCCTGTGGCACTCCGCTAGCAACCTGCCTCCAGTCCAAAAATTTTCCATCCACCACCACCCTCTGTCTTCGATCAGATAGCCAGTTACCTTTCCAATCGGCCAACTTTCCCTCTATCCCACACCTCCTCACTTTCATCATAAGCCGACCATGGGGGACCTTATCAAACACCTTACTAAAATCCATGCATATGACATCAACTGCCCTACCTTCATCAACACACTTAGTTACCTCCTCAAAAAATTCTATCAAATTTGTGAGGCACGACTTGCCCTTCACGAATCCGTGCTGACTATCCCGGATTAATCCGCACCTTTCTAAATGGTCGTAAATCCCATCCCTAAGGACCTTTTCCATCAATTTACCAACCACCGAAGTAAGACTAACCGGTCTATAATTACCAGGGTCATTTCTATTCCCTTTCTTAAACAGAGGAACAACATTCGCCACTCTCCAGTCCTCTGGCACCATCCCCGTGGACAGTGAGGACCCAAAGATCAAAGCCAAAGGCTCTGCAATCTCATCCCTTGCCTCCCAAAGAATCCTAGGATATATTTCATCAGGCCCAGGGGACTTATCGACCTTCAGTTTATTCAAAACTGCCAGGACATCCTCCCTCCGAACATCTATTTCCTCCAGTCTATTAGTCTGTAACACCTTCTCTTCCTCAAAAACATGGCCCCTCTCCTTGGTGAACACTGAAGAAAAGTATTCATTCATCACCTTGCCTATCTCTACTGACTCCATACACAAGTTCCCACTACTGTCCTTGACCGGCCCTAACCTCACCCTGGTCATTCTTTTTTTCCTCACATAAGAGTAAAAAGCCTTGGGGTTTTCCTTGATCCGACCCGCCAAGGATTTCTCATGTCCCCTCCTAGCTCTCCTAAGCCCCTTTTTCAGCTCATTCCTTGCTAACTTGTAACCCTCAATCGAGCCATCTGAACCTTGTTTCCTCATCCCTACATAAGCTTCCCTCTTCCTTTTCACAAGACATTCCACCTCTTTCGTGAACCATGGTTCCCTCACTCGGCCATTTCCTCCATGCCTGACAGGGACATACCTATCAAGGACACCCAGTATTTGTTCCTTGAAAAAGTTACACTTTTCATTAGTGCCTTTCCCTGACAGTTACCTCCTGACATGACAGATACCTCCTGTCATGCTGTAGAAACTTGACTTTATTACAATTGCGCACTCTCTTACTTGAGGCTTTTACCTGCCTGGTTGATGCTCTGTAGTTACAAAATTGAAAAAACGGATCTTTTTATTAAGAGATTCCATCTTGCTGATGAAGCTATAGGCCAATCCACATGCAGTTAGCGGCTCTGAAAATTCTGCTCATTTTAACAACTGTGACAAATTGCCCCGCAGCAAGTGATATTCTAAATGAAACAACTCAACATTCTAAAAAAATGTCAATTTGCCCAATCTTTCAATGTTAAAAAAGTCCAGGATCCAAATCCATTTCTTTCGTAAAAACTGGTCCTTGGACCATATCCTATTTTTGTAGCAAGTTTCATTGAAGTCCATCCATTAGTTTTGAGATATATTGTTTACAGACAAATAGTCTAACAAATGGGTGAAAACATTTCATGAGCAAACAAAATGAACAAATGTAGGAAGATGGATATTTTGTAGCTCATTTGCTGAATTCCCAGAATGACTGGTGAAAGTATATTGAACTTATTGCTTTTTAATTCAATAGCAATATCTGCAGTTGTTATGCAAAAGTTGACATTTCGACAATGTGTGACAATTATGTTGCACTGTTTTTGACATCATTGTAATTGGAGTTGGAACAACAATTTCTTGATCATTTTCTAGTTGTTTGAAACTTCAGGTATTTGTGAAATTTCAGGTATTTGTTCAAGTAAAGCAGAGATTTGATTTTTTTTGTCAAAAAGCACATTTCCATGTTGACTAATGAAAATCTGGAACGTTCCCTTGCTTTGTTCATGCTGGATCAATTGAATTTTTTAATAATAAGTTTTTGCTGGGTAAAGTTGTAAAGGGAGATGGAACAAAGGTGGGTAAATGTAGTTGTGGTACAAATCAGTCATGGTCTAATATGAATGGTGGAATGTGCTCGAAGGGCTGATTGGCCTACTCCTATTCTTATTGTTCACCTCTGAACAGAGGAAAATAATAGTAAAAAACATGTAAATGTATTGTCGTTTTAGGCTTTTCCAATTATTTCAGTAAAATTGTTATTTAATTTCCTGTATATAGATGTCCCACAATTAAGATCAAAGCCCTGTTATATTATGACAAAAAAAGATCCAGAGACTAATGAAACAACATATTCTACTAAAGACACATTCTTGTCTGCTCGTGTCTCTGTCATCCGATGGTTGGTATCTTTCTGGTTTGAACCAAAAACTAATCCAGGACTTCAGATTCCTGGAGTTGAAGGTGAAAATGTGCCAAAGAATATTCAGGTGAGTAAACATAAGAAGGCTAATTCCTTTAATTAATTAAAATTGACTCTCTTGAATTGGTTTTAGATTTTTGATTTCTAATACAACAGGTTTTCTTTAAAGGAGATCATTTTCTTTCTCTAGAGAGCAGCTGCTGGTTTGGCTGCCCGTGAAGAGGGCTCCTGCCGTGTGGACTCTGGGGACGGCAATGTGGAGCTGGAACAATCCCATTCAAACACTAGCACCTTAACTGAGCGAGAGCCCAGTTCATCTAGTCTGTGTAGTGTTGATGAAGAGCATCTGACAGATATGGAAATAGTCCGCAAAGTTTTCTACTCCTCAAGAGAGAATGTGAATTTTATTACAGAGGTTTTTCGACAGGTAATTTTTAATATTCAAATAGTCACTTGGTGGTGCAGAACTTGAGATATGCTGAACACATCAGGACAGATTTGCAAGAATACCAAATCTCAAAAGGAACAACAAGTCATACTGCATAAGAAGAGGTGCTGATTGGTTGGCAAGTGGACTCTGATCGGTAGAGGCGTTGCAGTGGAGAATGCCCAGAAAATAGTTAACTGCTGAGCCTTTTGTGAAAATTCAAACTATGCAGGTCGACTCTAGCCAAGGCATCGCCATGCAGAATGGACCAGAGAGTAGCTGTCCCCCAAAGCTTTTGTTCAGTTGAAAAATGCGCAATGCATGCACATGTTCTTCCCGTTTGAAAAGGACAGTACCCTATGAGTGAATATATGTTGCTTCTAGCAGATGTAAGTGAGCTGATCTGTGAACCTGAATGATAATCTCAAATTTAAGCATCCCAATGACTGGTGGGTAATATGTGGTCGATATTGTTTACATGGATTTCAGTAAAACATTTACCAAGGTCCCACATGGCAGACTGGTCAGAAAAGCAAAAGCCCATGCAATACAGTGGAATATGGCGAGTTGGATCCGAAATTAGCTCGGTGACAGGAAAGAAAGGGTAATGATCGGCAGATGTTTCAGTGAATGGAAAGTGATTTCCAATGGTCTTCCACAGGGCCCAGTGTTGGGTCCCTTGCTGTTTGTGATATATGTTAATGATTTGGACTTCAATGGGGGGGGCGCATGACTAGGAAATTTGCAGAGGACACAAAAATCAGCTCGTGTAGTTGACAGTGAAGAGGATATCTATGGACTCCAGAATTATATTAATGCTTTGGTTGAATGGGTGGAAAAATGGCAAATGGAATTCAATTCAAAGAAGTGTGAAGTAATGCATTTGGGGAGGGCAAACAAAACAAAGGAACACTCAATAAACAGGAAAATAACGAGAGAGGTTGTGTAAGATACATTGGAATGCATGTTCACAGGTCCCTGAAGGTGACAGGACAGGTGGATAAGCTGGTAAAGAAAGCGTATAGAATGCTTTCCTATATTGCACGAGGTATAAAAATACAAAACCAGGTAAGTAATGCTGGAACCGAATAAAGCGCTGCTTAGGCCACAGCTCGAGTTTTGTGTACAGTCTTCGTTACCACATCACAGGAAAGACATAATTGCTCTGGAGGGAGTACAGAAAAGGTTTACAAGAATGTTGCCAAGGCTGGAAAATTGCAGCTGTGAGGCAAGTTTAGGTTGGCTAGGGTTATTTTCCTTGAGAGCAAAGAATGCTGAGGGGTGAGGTGTACAAATTTATAGGGGCCGAGATAGAGTACACACATTTTCCCTAGCTGAGGGATAAATTGTTGGGGGCACAGATTTAAGGTGATCAGTAGAAGGATTGGAGGGAATATTATGAAAAACTTTTTCACCCAAAGGATGGTGGGTGTCTGGACATCGTTGTTTGGACTGGTGGTTGAGGCAGAAAACCTCAACTCATTTAAAAGGTATCTGGATCCACACCTGAAGCACTGTAACCTGCAGTGGACTGAGTGGTGGAAGGTTCGATGAGAATGGGTGGCTTTCAGCCGGCACAAACGCAATAGGCTGAATGGCTTCTTTCTGTGCTGTAGTCCTTTGTGGCTTCTATGGTCTCTTTGGTTGTTTGCAATAGGTGAGGTGTTGATTGTACTCAGAACATAGCATCCAACATTTAGATATGATTCCCTGATTGAACAACACTTACCAAACAATACTGATTGCTAAGAATTACACTAACAACCAATTTAAGATTATCAGTTGGGCTTGCAGTGTGGCTTACTTGTGTATGCTGGAAGCTGTATATACACATTTTTCAAACAGGAAGAACACGTCCATGCATTGCACCTTTTTCAACTGAACATAAGCTTGGGGTCAGCGATTCCCTGCTGTATTCCATTGCAATACTGTGACCAATCAAGGCTTGACCTGCCTTTTTTGAATTTAGACAAAAAGCATCACAGTAAATGCTTGGGCATTCTCCATGCAGTCCACTCACCAACCAATCAGCACCCTCATAAAGTATAAATTGTTATTCCCTTTGACGAATCCGTCTTGATATGTGCAAAATGAAAAGCTTCAACAGCATGTCTCTTTTCATCAATACTCCATGTTTAGGCTACTTCGTACAGTTTTTGTTAATTTCAGCTAATAATACTTCCCATATTAAATTATTTATAAGTTTTTCTGCAGTTTAGCATGAAGTGTAGTATGCCTCATTCTTGACGGGTTCTGGAGTAATGCCTCCATTATAAAGTTGGCTTAATTTTAGCTAATTTTTTTTATGTCCTTTTTTTATGATGAACAGTACGTGGCACAGTGGTTAGCACTGCTGCCTCACAGCATCAGGGACCCAGCTTCAATTCTGGCCTTGGGTGATGGTCGGGAAGAATGTGTTTGCGTGGGTTTTGTCTGGCTGCTCCGGTTTCCTCCCACAGTCGAAAGATCTCCAGGTTAGGTGGATTGGTCATTGTAAATTGTCCCTAAGTGTCCCAAGATATGTAGGTTAGATGGGTTAGCCATGGCAAATGTGGGGTTATGGGGATAGGGGTTGGGTGAGATACTTGGTTAGAGAGTCAGTGCAGATTGGCCTCCTTCTGCACTGTAGGGATTCTGTGAACTATTATATTGTGCAGATTTTATCAATTACACCATGTGAAATTTCTGAGGATGTAAGTTCACTGAGAATGAGGGATAATGATATGTACATTTAGTGCAGCCACAGTTTCATCTGCTTAAAATATAGCTTGCAGAAGAAGTAACTTCTCCAATGGTCAAATGAAACTTTAAAGCTCCTCCCAATTGTACAGATAGCAGAGTCAAAAAGTCTAGAATTGTTTGAAACCAGATTAACCAAGATGATAGGAGCTAAAGAGCAAACATTTCTACCATTTAAGGTTTTTGGAACATCTGAGCATAATGCCATCTGTAACTGCTTCAGAAGTAGTAAAAATGTAATTTTAATTCATTGCTATTTATTACACTAACAAGGACCATATCTTTGTGTTTCTCAGGCTTTTCTGCTGCCTATCTGTGAAGCTGCAGCCATGAGAAGAGTTGTTAAAGTTTACCAGGAATGGATTCAACAAGAGGAAAAGCCTGTATTTATGAAAGAAGCTGAAGACTTGGGTTATTCCCCTTCAACAAGTGTCATAAATTTAGTCAGTGCTGGAGAGCATGGTGGTTCTTATCCACTGGAAAAAAATGAACAAGAGGAGGTACTTGTTAAAATTAGAGGTCCATTTTTAAAGTGTGATAAAACGTAAGAATGCACGCCATATATAAATGTTTAATTGTTAATTTGCCTAAAGGAAAAGTCTTTAATTTTGCTGCAAATCGATTGTCTTGCTGCCTTTTGAATAAAATTGGATGTGTTTGTTTTGTGAACCATTCTAATGTTTCTAGAATAATCAGGCTCAAGTGAGATGTGCATTTATGTAACACTTTTTATGGCTTCAGAACATCCCAAAGTGCTTTACAGCCAATTAAGTACTTCCGCATTGTAGTCACTGTTGTGTGAAATACAATCATTTTGCAAGCTCCCGGAAACAGAAATGTGATGACCAGATAACCTATTATTTTAATAAGCAAAATAATGCAGAAACTGGAAATCAGAAATGAAAACAGAAAATGCTGGATAAACTCAGCAGGTCTGGCAGCATCTGTAGAGAGACAAATAGAGGTAACATTTCAAATCTGACTCTTCTACAGGATATTATTGTAATAATGCTGATTTGAGGGATGAATATTGGTCTGGATACCAGGAGTAACTCCCCCTGTTCTTTGAAATGGTGCAGAATAGTGTAACGATAATAACAGTGGCCCAAATTGGTAATCACCAGTGAAGCAACAGCACTCACTGGCCTCCAAGAAAACTGCCCATAAAGACCTAGCAGTCTGTGTAGTTTGGTTTTCTTCTTTCGTTTCTGATTTGAATCTGGTGCCAAGTGAACGGGATTTGAAGGCATTTAACAACAGGGTTGTCATTAGGCCAGGTGGCAGCTAAATGTCTGCTGTCTGAAAAATGGTGGCATCCAAATGCTTGCTGTCTGAAAAATTCTCAGACAGCAAACCAGGAAGTATAAAGCACTAATTTATCTTCACTTTTAATTAAATTTTACAGAGCAAAGTATAATAAATGGATTTATGTCAGAAGCTGAACTATCATTAACTTTTTTAATGTTTTTTAAAATGTGGAATGTTTTATTACAGATAAATTTAATTCCCCAATTATAAAATTTGTCAGAAAGGTTCTTTAATAGTAATTATGAATTAAAACCTACTTGCACTTTATCCAACAGATATTATGTTTTCAAGCACTTTTGCAGTGAGATTAATAGAATAAAAGGGCATGTTCTCATCAGTTCAGTAATTCCTAATTGATTGCAGCCTGACAGTTCTTCAGTCATTCTTTGGAGTCGCATAGAGTCACTAACAAGAAGGTCTGAGTCTGATTGCACATGCACAGACTCCAAAAGTTGCTATTAGCTCAAAGAAGTGACGACGCAAACACTGCAGTTCACTGACATTGCTGCTACAAAAATCTGCACCAATATGAATAATATGCAGACTGGATCAGTCATAACTCTTGATTACATACCAAGAATTAGGATCTACAGCGCGTCAATTATTGTGGAACATTTTCAAACAGAAATCCTTTCCTCAAAATAGGTATCTTTTTTATTTAGTTTCTTAGAAGTGAATTAAGGGATATTCAGATTATAAAAGGAAAAAGTTGAAGTTGCATCAGGCATTGAGTACAAAGCATGCTCGTATATTTCTGTAGTAGTGATTGGGAAGGATAGTATGGTGTCCAGTTCCATATTTTTATTGAACTGCATGTCAGCAATCCAGACTTCTGGTTTTTAAAGGTTTAACTATTTAAGCATCACCACTTTCATGGCTTGATATCTGATGTGGTATATTAACGGTACAAAGAGGCGAGTTTTCAAGCTTAATCCGAAATTTATGCTAAATTAGATAAGTTGAGTACCAGAATCGATTCATTTTCCAATTGGACAAAGTTAACTTTTGTGCTTGTTTTTTAAAAAAAAATACTAAATTTCTGTCATTCAGATATTAACTTGTTTCATAGATTTATCAAGTATTTTTTCTGATTTTTGAAAGAAGTCTTATATGTGGCTGCCGTGCCTCAGTTGGGCAGTACTCTTGCTTCTGAGCCACAAAGTATTGAGTTGAAGTCCCATTCATCAGTTCAGGTCACAGAACTCTGAAATGTTAGCTCTGTTTCTCTCTCCACAGATGCTGCCTGACCTGCTGATTACTGCCAGCTTTTTCTGCTTTTATTTTAGATTTACAGCATCGGCAATATTTTGCTCAAGACAACACATTTCTTAGAATTGGCAAAATAGACTTGTTTCACCAAATGTTTCTTCTATTTTGTTTATTCTGTAGGATAAAATGACTAAGGCACCAGGTCATGTAAGAAATCTTAGCTGGACAAGAAATTCATCCTACCAGAATGCAATGAACAAAGTTCCTGAAATGGAGGAAGAAGAGAGGAATGTGTGTGCGGGTGTTCAGGCATCACTTCAGGTGCACTTTTTTTTGTTGCTGAATCAATTGTGCAAAGTGCTACTTCCTGAAGTTGGTTACTATTCAAAGATTTGCTTTAGCATTGAGAAGTAGATGGGTGCTTCTAAATTTAATCTTCGAAATGTAGTTTTCTCAACTGTGACTTGTGTTCTATGTTGTCCTCATCCATTGCTAACTATAATTTGTTTTGCATTTCTTCATATAATTGTGTTGCGTTATAATTGCAGGTTTTTATAACTAACTCAGCAAATATATTGCTGCTAGAACCTGCCAATGAAATTGGAACTCTCTTGGATGAGCATGTAGATATGTGTAAGCGTGTTCTCAACATCTACAGATACATGGTTGTCCACACGGCAATGAATAAGAAGACCTGGTATGATGAGCATTTTTCATAATTATCCAGCAAAAATGTGATTAATTTTTCTAAACCTTGTTTTGGAAAATGTTTTGGATTGCAATTTAAATAATTTGAGATATGGAATGTGCTAAGTGTAGCAGGTGTCCTTATGCTTGTGGCTCCCATAGCTTTTCACTAGCAAAGGTTTTCTTCGCTTGCGTCTGGATTTGTTGTTGACTAATAGATGAAGATTGATTTCTCTGATCAGTCAACAGCTCAGTTATTGTATTTTTGACTACCTGAATGGTAGAACACAAACTAGATGGATCTTGGGATTTTTCATCCAACAATTCCTATGTTCTGAATTGTGCATGACCAAATCCTATAAAGTTCGCAGCTGAAATAAATTGGGTGAAAGTAGTGTGTCGCTATACATTCTTTCACAGTTTTGGCATTGTGTTTTGCAGTCTACAGCATAAAAATCATAATGACTATAATTATGACCAAGTTGGGACCTTTACGCCCCCCTCTCCTCCAACCACCACCAAAAACTGGTCTGTACTTCCTTGTTTTCTCCCTCCCTCCCTCCTTTTTCAAATAGTGGGGTTACCCCCAATCTGCTTCGACTGTTCCAGATTCTATAGAATGTTGGAAAATAACAAATCAACAAACACATCCACTATCTCCATGGCCACTTCCTTTAGTACTCTGGGATATGGATGATCAGGCCATGGGGATTTATTGGCTTTCAGATCCATTAATTTCTCCAGTGCTCTTTTTTTAGTAATACTAATTTCCCTCAATTCCTCCTCACCAAACCCTTTATTGCGTGGCATTTCTGAGAAGTTATTTGTATCTTCCTCTGTGAAGACTGAAGTAAAGTAGTTGTTTAATTGCTTTGCCATCTCCTTGTCCTGTATTATAAATTCTCCAGTTTCGGACCATTAAAAGACGTACATTTGTCTTCACTAATTTTTTAAAAATCTGTCTAAGAGCTTTTACAGGCGGCTTGCTAGTTTACTCTCATACTCTTATTTTTCCCCTCTCAATAAATCTCTTGGACCTCCTTTGCTGAATTCTAGATACTCCCAGTTCTCAGGATTACCACTTTTTCAGGCAACTTTATATGCTTCTTCTTTGGATCTAAAACTATCCTTAATTTCTTTTGTTGTCCGTGATTGAGCCACTTTTCTGGTTCTGTTTTTGTGCCAGTAAGGAATGTACAACAGTAGTGGTACAAGCATTTGCTCCTTAAATATTAGCCATTGTCTATTCACCATCATTCCTTCTAATGAAGTTCCCCAATCTATCTTGGCTAACTCAGCCCCCATATTTTTGTAGTTTCCTTTGCTTAGATTTAGGGATCCTAGTTTTGGATTGGATTACATCACTTTCCATCCTAATGAGAATATAATAAGGTCACTGTTCCCAAAAGGACCCCGCGCAATAAGATTACTAATTAACCCCTTCCCATTGCACAATGTCAAATGTAGGATTGCCTGTTCCCTAGTTAATTTCTCAGTGTACTGGTCTTGTAAACACTCCAGGATTTCATCCGCCACAGTATTATTGCTAATTTGGTTTGCCCGGTCTATATGTAGATTGAAATCACCCATGATTATTTAGGTTGCCTTGTTTTAGGCATCTCTAATTTCCTTTTTCAATGACATCCCCTACTTTTAGGAAGCCTTTTGGGAAGAGTGACCAAAATATGGTAGAATTTTACATGAAATTTGAAAGCGAGGTCGTTCAATTTGAAACTTGAGTCTTAAATCTAAACAAAAACGACGATATGAGGTGCAAGTTGGCTGTGGTAGTTTGGGAAACTACATAAGATGACCGTAGACAGGCAATAGCTAGCATTAAAGAATTAATACATGGTTTACAACAAATGTACATTCTTTTGGGGCACAAAAATCAAACAGGAAATGTGATCCAACTGTGGTTAACAAGAGAAGTTAAAGATTGTATTAGATCAAAGGGAAGAGGCTTTTAAAACTGCCAAAAAAGTAGTAATCCCGAGGATTGGGAGTTTTCTAAAATCCAGCAAAAGAGGACAAAGAAACCATAATAAAGAAAGCAAAAATAGAAAATGAGAGTAAACTGTTGAGAGACATCAAAGCAGACCGCAAAAGCCTCCACAGGTATGTGTAAAGGAAAAGATTAACAAAGACAGATGTAGGCCTATTATAAGAAGACACCGGAGAATTTTTACGGGGGAATGAGGAAATGGCAGAGAAACTAAACAAATACTTTGCGTCTGTCTACATTGAAGAAGATGCAAACTTCCCAAAATAATAGAGAACCGAAGGACTGTTGGAAATGAGGAACATAAAGAAATTGAGTGAAAACGTATTATTACAGAAATTAAAAGGACAAAGTTGATAAATCACTGACACCTGATGACCTATATCCAAGAATAGCGGTGGCTATAGAGATCATGGATGCATTGGTGGTTATTTCCAAAATTCTATAGATCCTTGAATGGTTCCTGCAGATAAGAAGGTAGCAAATGTAACCCCACTGTTTAAGCAAGAACCAAGAGAGCAAACAGGGAACCACGGAAGTGCTAACCTGACGTCGGATGCAGGAAAATGCTAGAATCTATTCTAAAGGATGTGATAATTGGGCACTGAGAAAATAATGGTCAGATTGTTTAGGGTCAACATGGATTTATGAAAGGTAATCATGTTTAACAAATCTGATGGGAGTCTTTTGTGGATGTAGCTTATAGAATATATATGGGGAAACTAGTGGATATAGTGGTTTTTGATTTTCAGAAGGCTTTTGATAAGGTCCTAAGCAAGTGGTTAGTGAACAAAATGGAATGCTTGTGTTTGGGGCGATATGGTGGCATGGATTGAGAATTGGTTAACAGACAGAAAACCAAAAGTAGCAATAAACGGGTCATTCTTAGATTGGAAGGCTGTGACTAGTTGGCTGCCACAAGGATCAGTACTTGAACCTGAGCTACTCCAAATCTAAATCAATGATTTGGTTGTGGGTCCTAATGTAATATTTCCAAGTTAGCTGATGACAAAGTTGGTGGGAAAGTGAGTTGAAAGGATGCAAAATGGATTCAAAAGGATTTAGACAACCTAAGTGAGTGGGAAGAGAAGTCTTGTGGTGCATTGGTAGCATCCCTATTGTGAGCCAGAAACTCTGGGTCCAAGTCCCATTTCAGGACTTGATGGTCATGGAAGGTGGATGCATAATGTGGCCAAACAGATCAATTATCAATTACTGTTTTAGTAAAGTTGAATTTTTAAGTAGATCTCGTGTTGCATTTTGATACTAAAAGTGACCTTGTACTTAAAAAGATGGGAGACCATTAGTTTAGAAGAATAAGTTATCTTTGAAACATACAAAACTCTTACAGGATTCAACAAGGTAGTTGCAGAAAGGATGTCTCAGCTGGCTGGGGAGGGTGTGTGAGATGAGGAGGAATTTCTTCTGAGTGGTGAATTTTGGGATTCTATTAACTCAAAGCTTTGGAGGCTCAGTTATTGAGTATGTTCAAGAAAATGATTGATAGATTTCTAGATAGTAAAGGCATGAAGGGGTATGAGGATAGTGCGGAAAAATTCACCGAGGTAGAAGATCAGCCATGGCCTAATTGAATGATGGAGCAGGCTCGAGGCAATGAATGGCCTACTCCTGCTCCTATTACCTAAGTTCCTATGTATAGTTCTGCTGTTAGTTTTATACTGCCACTAGGTAGAGTGGCTCAAATATAAATCATGATGATGTAATGTATTGGAGCACATTTAGATTCTGAACAGTGTTGACTCCAGTTTAACAGTTGGAGGAATTATAATACTCCCCAAACAGGAGACCATCTTCAATGAGATTTTGTGCAACTGAAAGGGAATGAAATTTGATGGTATTGTACTAAAAACCTGATACCAACTTGGAGACACTAGAGAAATATGTTTGGCTTATAAATCATATGACAAGGTATAGTAACTTAATTGTTTTTATTGTTAAATCTTGACTAAATCAAGAACCTAAAAACCAGCTTCATGGCGAAATTTGAACCTTGGGTGTCATGGTATAGAACATCAATACCTCCTACTTTCTTTTTCTTGCAGGGAGCAGCTGTTGTTGATCATGTTGAGAATTACAGAATCTGTTATGAAGCGACCTCTGCAAGCACCACCATTATCTCAAGGGAGGAAAAATTCTGTGTTAGCAGGGAGACTTGCTACTCCACTCTTTCGGGTAAAGCTTGTATCTAGATCACTTTTCTACTTTGAAATGTCCTGTGTTTAATAATTGGGATTTTTTAATATTTGCAATAATTTGAATTGAAGTAAGGAATCGTACTTTGCTTGTCAATTGAGATAGTTGTGTTGGTAAACAGATTAATTCAGTGACAGGAAGTGCCTTCCCTTTGGGAATAAATTGGTCTGGACTTGCAGCATGAAAGCAACAGCTCATCTCTAATTGCTTTTGAAAGAATTAATCTGAGACCATGCCCTAGGATATGGAGGTTTTGGAGTTAATTCACAAAATTAGTGGTAGTAGATCAATAAAATGGAAAATTAGGTGGGGTGTATAATGGATAACCAATCTGCTCCTGCCAATTTTCTCATCCCTGCCAATGGTAAATATTAGCCCTTTTATTTATTTTTTTAAAGATCTGCAGCGTTTTCTCTCCAGAATGCAAGGGGTTACACATTCTCTGCCACCAAAAGCATGATTGCCAAGGTTCAGCACATCATTTCTGGGCTAGAGAGAAATTTAGAGTGGAAGGGGACTCCTTAGAATTGTCTGCCTCCGAGGGCTGTGGAAACTCAGTCATTGAGTATGTTTATAATAGAGATTTCTAAATACCATTGGATAAAAGGATATAGGGATAGTGTGGGGGGAAAAGGCAATTAAATGGATGATTAGCCATGGCAGAACAGGCTCAATGGGCAGAATGGCCTCCTGCTTCCATGTTCTTAAACTTAAAGCTAATTGCATAGTAATGAGGGGAGAACTGGCTAAATAGATTAAAAGTTATGGAGATAAATGAACAGTGGGAAACATTTAAAGAAACAATTAAAATATTCGGTAAAAATACACACCATGGCAAGCAAAAACTCAGTAAGAAGTCTCACAACACCAGGTTAAAGTCCAACAGGTTTATTTGGTAGCAAATACAATATGCTTTCGGAGCTTGTTGCTCCTTCGTCAGATGGAGTGGTCTCTGTTCTTCAACAGTGCACAGACACAGAAATCAAGTTACAGAATACTAATTAGAATGCAAATCTCTACAGCCAGCCAGGTCTTAAAAGGTACAGATAATGTGGTTGGAGGGAACATTAAACACAGGTTAAAGAGATGTGTATTGTCTCCAGACAGAACAGCTGGTGAGATTATGCAAGATCAGGGGCGAGCTGTGGGGGTTACTGATAATGTGACATAAATCCAACATCCCGGTTTAGGCCGTCCTCATGTGTTGAGGAGGGTGAGCGAGGTGCGACGGCAAAGTCTCTCAGCGTAGTCTGTTAGAATGCAAATCTCTACAGCCAGCCAGGTCTTAAAAGGTACAGATAATGTGGTTGGAGGGAACATTAAACACAGGTTAAAGAGATGTGTATTGTCTCCAGACAGAACAGCTGGTGAGATTATTAATAATCTAACCAGCTGTTCTGTCTGGAGACAATACACATCTCTTTAACCTGTGTTTAATGTTCCCTCCAACCACATTACCTGTACCTTTTAAGACCTGGCTGGCTGTAGAGATTTGCATTCTAATTAGTATTCTGTAACTTGATTTCTGTGTCTGTGCACTGTTGGAGAACAGAGACCACTCCATCTGACGAAGGAGCAGCAAGCTCCGAAAGCTTATGGTATTTGCTACCAAATAAACCTGTTGGACTTTAACCTGGTGTTGTGAGACTTCTTACTGTGCTTACCCCAGTCCAACGCCGGCATCTCCACATCGAGCAAAAACTCAGCAAGGAAGACCCATCCATGGCTCATTCAGGAAGTTCATGGTAGTATTGGATTGAAAGAAGAGGCTTACGTTATTGCAACAAATAGTAGCAAGTCTGAAGAGTGGGAGTGTTTTAGAAACTAGCAAAGGGCTACCAAAATTTTGATTTTAAAAAAAGAAAAAATAGAATATGGAAGTAAACTTGCCCAAAATATAAAAACCAGTAGCAAGAGCTTTTTATATAAAAGGAAAAGAGTATCTAAAATAAACATTGGTACCTCAGAAGCAGAGGCAGGAGGAATTATCAAGGGGAATGGCAAAGGCATTGAACGAATATCATGTGCCTGTCTTCACAGTGGAAGACACAGCTTCTTACCAGAAATTGACAGCAATTTAGAAAGTTAATATCAACAGAGAAAAGGTATTGAAGAAATTTGAAGAATTAAAATCTGACAGATCCCTTGTTCCTGATGGCTTATACCCTAGGTTCTAAAAGGGATAGCTGCAGAGATGATGGATATACTAGATATGACTTTACAAAATTCCTTTGATAAGACCATAAGACATAGGAGCAAAATTAGGCCACTCGGCCCATTGAGTCTGCTTCACCATTCAGTCATGGCTGATATTTTTCTCATCCCCATTCTCCTGCCTTATCCCCATAACCTCTGATCCCCTTATTAATCAAGAACCTATCTATCTCTGTCTTAAAGACACTCAATGACCTGGCCTCCACAGCCTTCTGCGGCAAACAGTTCCAAATATTCACTACTCTGGCTGAAGAAATTCCTCCTCATCTCTGTTCTAAAGGATCGTCCCTTTAATCTGAGATTGTGCCCTCTGATTCTGGTTCTTCCTACTAATGGAAACATCCTCTCCACGTCCACTCTATCCAGGCCTTGCAGTATCCTGTAAGTTTCAATAAGATCCCCCCCTCATCCTTTTGAACTCCAACGAGTACAGACCTAGAGTCCTCAACCATTCCTCATACGACAAGCTCTTCATTCCAGGGATCATTCTTGTGAACCTCCTCTGGACTCTTTCCAAGGCCAGCATATCCTTCCTTGGGTATGGGGCCTAAAACTGCTCACAATACTCCAAATGGGGTCTGACCAGAGCCTTATATGGCCTCAGAAGTACATCCCTGCTCTTGTATTCTAGCCCCCCTCGACATGAATGCTAACATTTGCCTCCCTAACTGCCGACTGAGCCTGCAAGTTAACCTTAAGAGAATTTTGAACAAGGACTCCTAAGTCCCTTTGTGCCTCTGATTTCCTAAGCATTTTCCCTTTGAGAAAATAGTCTGTGCCTCGATTCCTCTTTCCAAAGTGCATAACTTCACACTTTTCCACATTGTATTCCATCTGCCACTTCTTTGTCCACTCTTCCAGCCTGTCCAAATCCTTCTGCAGCCCCCTTGCTTCCTCAATACTACCTGTCCCTCTACATATCTTTGTATCATCCTGATTCATGAGCAGTCCCGTCAGATTGGAAGTTGACATATGTTGCATAACCTCTCGAGCAAGGAGGGAGAGATAAAATTTTGAACTACAGCCCAGTTAGCCAACATCAGCCATTGGAAAAGTGCTGGAACCTATTACTGAAGAAGTTTTAATAATACATTTTGAAAAACATAGTAGAGTTGGAACAAGTCAACATTGTTCTACAAAAGGCAAATCCTGTTTAACAAATTAGAGTTTTTTGAGGGTGCAACTATTAGGGTTGATAAAGGAGAACAAGTAGGTGTGGATTTCTAAAAGGCATTTGATGTCACACAAGGGTAATGTACAAGATAAGGGCTCATGGAGTTGGATGGATAAAGGGTTGGTTAATGGACAGCAAGCAGAGTAAGGATAAATGGGGCACTTTCAAGTTGGCAGGCAGTGACAAGTGAAGTGCTGCAAGAATTTGTGCTGGAACCTTAGTTATTTACAAGCTATATGAATGACATGGGCAAAGCGACAGGGAGTAAGACATTTACATTTGCTAATGCTACAAAGCTGGGTGGAAATGCAAATTGTGAGGAGGACACAGACTGCAAAACGATATAGACAAGTAAAGTGAGTGGGCAGGAATAGTGATTTCTTTAGGAGGTAGAAGGATGTAAGACACGATGGGCGATAGCACTTTAGTAGTCTTAAAACCAGAGAATGTAAATGAAACTGCTCCCTAGCAACACTTTTGGAAGAGTTTCAAAAAATAGAAATCTTTTTCCTAGTAAGAGATCATCTCCCCTTGCTCATGGAAAGATGCTTTAAAATAACAAAAACATATATCCTATGGAAGCAAAATAAGCTTTGAATCCTAAAGCATTATGAAATTAAATTAAGTGTGAACAGCAGCTGTTGAAATTGGTCATTACATAAATTGGAAGGGAAAATGTGTATCTTTAACTTTTCTTTTGTCCTTCCCTGGTTTATTTTCCATTTCTCTTTCCTCGTTTTTCTCTTTTTAAAATGCATACTAAACATGAAATTCTTTTTCTGTTTTGTTCTCTTCCTTTTCATATTTTCCTTTTTCTGAAGCAGTGACTAATAGATGAACTGCTCAGTTGAGAATGCTAATGTAACTTTTCTTGTCTATTTATTTTTTCGTTCCCATCGGAAAATGCTAGTTTTCACTTGTGAACTTCTCAATGGTATCAGTGAGTTTGACCACTTGTGTTATATGGCTTCCCATGCAATAGCATTTTGATATGTTTTCTAGATAAATATGGAACATTGAAATAAAAATACGCAAGGATGATATTTTTAATGCACCTATACTTTATCTTGTATGTTTTACTCAAATTAATAATGTGGAAATTAAATGAACACTAAGTGTAATTTTTAATTTACATTCATTTACACCCCCTTTAATTAGAAAAACAGTTATCTACAAAAACTAGTTTACAATTGGGATCTGCATACATTGTTCATTTTCTGGCTTTTTTGTCTTTCTATTTAGACACTAATAGTAGCCTGGATCAAAGCAAACTTGGATGTATATGTTTCCCGAGAACTGTGGGATGAATTGCTGGTGGTGTTAGCATCGCTTACATGCTGGGAAGAATTGATTACTGAATGGGCAACAACAATGGAAACCTTGACCAAAGTGCTGGCACGGAACTTATACAACCTAGACTTGCATGATCTTCCTTTAGATAAATTGAGTGAACAAAAACAGAAGAAACACAAAGGGAAAGGTATAGTTAAATATAGTTTGAATCTGACTTAAAATTGTTTGTCAAGCCTTTTTTACCTCTGGTATTATCAATGGATCTCTCCTTGATCCCCTCCTATTTCTCATCTACAAGCTGCTCCTCAGCTAGGGTGACTGACTTAACGTAAGAATACTAGATACTGCCCTACCAAACCTTACGCAGACATGCAAAAATGATCATGTTCACGCAATCTCAAATTTAAAATGAACGTTGCAATTGCATGAATTAGTTTATAATCCTGGTAGCAACTTAACAGGGATAGAATTAATTGAGTATTGTTCAAACAAAAATAATTAGTCAAACTGAAATCAGTCTTTCATGTACAAGTTTTCACTTCCATTTCAAGAAAAGGCTGATAGGTTGAGTAGTTTAATTTTTTTACAGAAACAAAAATACATTGTACATGATGTAAACATTCACTGAAGCAATTCGTCTGAATTGGAACCCTAGAACTACCTACAATCATGTCGAATTTAAAGGCCTGTA
Source organism: Mustelus asterias (assembly GCF_964213995.1). Taxonomy (NCBI): domain Eukaryota; kingdom Metazoa; phylum Chordata; class Chondrichthyes; order Carcharhiniformes; family Triakidae; genus Mustelus; species Mustelus asterias. The sequence goes on from NC_135818.1 coordinate 39,828,037, forward strand.
GACTTCTTGGACAAACCTCATCTCCATTGCAACACTGGATGCAATACTGCGCTTTCCAATACATATGACTACGCTTCACAATTACACACGTTGTTCTTGTGTTCAAAAGAAAAGTACTGGACGTAAAATGTCTGGTACCAGACAGATCAGCTGAAAACCAGACGGCCACTATAAAATAGGGTGAAAAGCTCCACTACACACAGTGACATTTGCTAACTTTGGATGGTTCTGCCAGCGTTACATTAATAGTTACTCTGAAAGGATTTGAACAAATAAAAGTACTTCTAATTTCAGCATAACTATTCTTGCTCTTTCTCCTCCCCCTACTTCATAGTATTGTCCGTCCGGAAAATTGGTTGAGACAGGCATTTAGAATTTTAGTGCAGCCATGTGGATATGGAATGGCAATCTGACACTGATTGTCACTCCAGAAAAGTTATGGCCCAGTGTCAGTTTCCACAGGGATGTTGATGACAATCAACTCTACCTCACGGCCATCTCTTTTGACTCCCTCCATTGTCGTAAATTGTCAGACTGTCTGGCATTTCGTACCAGACAGGCAGAAATTTTCTGAAACTTAGTATTGGGAAGCTTAAAGCCACTGTTCTCTGCTTCAGCTTCAAACTCCATTCCTTAGCCCCAATTCCATTCCTCTCCCTGCCAAATGTCTGAGGCTGAATTGGACTACTCGCAACCCTGCTGTCATATTTGTTCAGAATTTGTACTTCCAATTGCATATCTGTGCTATTGCTAAAACTGCTCATTCCCACCTTTGTAGCATTGTCCAACTCCGCTCCTGCTTCAATTTATTTACTGTTGAACTGTCACCCATGCTTTTGTTACCTAACTATTCCCAAGCGCTCCTGGCCAGCCTCCCATGTTCTGTCGTCTGTAAACTTGGCCATCCAAAACCGCTGCCTATGTCTTAACTCGTACAAGTCCCTGTGCGTGTTGTCCTACATTGACTTTCAGGTAAGTGACTCCTAGATTTGAAAACTCTTATCCTTATTTTCAATTCTCTCCATGGCTTTCTCCTCTTTCCAGCCCACAAACCTTGTATCTGCATTTCTCAAATTCTGGCCTTTTTCACATCCATGATTTTAATTGCTCCGCCATTGGTGGCTGTACCATCACCTACCTAGGCCTGAAGCTTAGGAATTTCATTCCTAAACCCTCTAACCCTTTCTGCCTTTAAGGTGCTCCTTATACTTTGACCAAGCTTTTGGTCACCTGCCCCAATACTTTATATTGCTCCATGTCATATTCTGTTAACAATGCTCCTGTGAAATGCCTTGGGACACGTATTTATATTGCACCAATAAATAATTAAAAGTTGTTTTTTCTCATCTAAATTTTTTGATTCATTCATGGGATTAAGCCATCCCTGGTGAGGCCAGTTAATTAGGCATACTCCTAATTGCCCTTGAGAAGAAGTTGTGGAACTGCATATTTGAGCGTCTGCAGTCCATCTGGTGTAGGAACACCACACCCACAGTGCTGATGGGAAGGGAGAACAAGGATTTTGACCCAGTGGCATTGAATAAATGGTATGTGACTTGGAGGGTGGTGATCCCATGTGTCTGTTGCATTTGCTGTAAGTGGTAGAGGTTGCTGGTTTGAAAGATACTGTCAAAGAAATCCAGTGCATCCTGTAGATGGTGGAGACTGGTGGAGGGAATGAACGTTTAAGATAGCGGATGGGGTGCTGATCAGATGGTATGTCCCAGATGTTATCAAGCTTCTGTTCTTGGAACTGCACTGATGCAGGCAAGCAGGGAGTATTCCATTACATTCCTGATTTATGCTTTGTTGATGGTGGACAGGATCTGGGGAGATGGGAGGTGAATTACTTGCAGCAAAATAAAACTATCACTTCTGACCCTATCTTGGAGGGAAGGGCACTGATGAAGAAGCTGAAGAGAGTTGGACCCTGGACACGACTCTGAAGAACTTCTGCAAAAATGATGATTGGCCATCAACAGTCAGAACCTCCTTTATTTGTACTAGGTATGACTCCAGCCACTTTTACCTTTTGCTATTCCGAGGAACTTCTGGAATTCAGCTCCTCTGTCCATGTTTGAACCAAGCTGGAATGAAGCCTAGAACCATGTGTTCCTGATTGAACCCAAGCTGAGCGTTGTTGAGTAGGTGTCACTTAGTAGCACTGTCTAAGACCCCTTACCTCCATTTGATGCTTGATGGAGTGGTAATTAGCTGGAGTGCATTTGTCCTGCTTTTTGTGGACAGGTTATTTTCCACATTATTGAATTCCTGTGTTGTAGCTGTGCTGGAACAGCTTGACTGGAGGCATGGCGAGTTTGGAATACCAGTCTTCATTGCAGCCACAATGTTATTGGGACCCACAGCCTTTGATGTGTGCGGTGCACTCAGCTGGTTCTTGATATCATGTTGAGTAAATTAATTGGCTCAAGGCTAGCATCTATGATGGTGTGGATCTCAGAAGGGTGCCATGATGGATCATCTGCTTGGCTGTTATGGCTGATAATAGTTGCAAATGCTTCAGCCTGCTTTTTTGCACTCGAGTGCTGGACTCCACCATCATTGCGGGTGGGGATGTGGGAGAACTGCAGAACAGTTATCTGATCAGTTGGTTGTGGATTCACTTAGCAGAAGTAGCTCGCTGTAGAGAGCGCTGTTTAGGGTGTTGGTAGTCATTTGTAACTTCACCAGGTCATTACATCATTTTTTGGTCTGGTTGATGCTGCTCCTGGCATGTTCTCCTATTTTTCTCATTGAACAAGAATTATTGGTCCCTTGTCTTGATGACAATGATTGTGTCAGGGGAATGCCAGACTGAGAGGTTACAGATTGTGGCGGGCTACAATTCTGCTGCTTCTAATGGCCCACAGTGCCTCATGGATACCCAGTTTTGAGTTGCAGGATCTGTTCTGAATCCATCCAATTTAGCATGGTGATAGTCCACACAACATGATGCAAGGCATCTTTGATGTCAAGATGGGTCTTCATTCCCAATGATTGTGTGCTGGCTGGGGCGGCACGGTAGCACAGTGGTTAGCATTGCTGCTTCACAGCTCCAGGGACCTGGGTTCAATTCCCGGCTTAGGTCACTGTCTGTGTGGAGTTTGCACATTCTCCTCGTGTCTGCGTGGGTTTCCTCTGGGTGCTCCGGTTTCCTCCCACATTCCAAAGATGTGCGGGTTAGGTTGATTGGCCATGCTTAAATTGCCCCATAGTGTCCTGAGATGTGTAGGTTAGAGGGATTAGTGGGTAAAATATGTAGGGATATGGGGGTAGGGCCAGGGTGGGATTGTTGTCGATGCAGACTCGATGGGCCGAATGGCCTCTTTCTGTACTGTAGGGTTTCTATGATTTCTAGCTATTCCTACTGTTGTTGGCTATCCCTTGAATCAAGGATGCCATCTACTTGGTGGTGAGTTTCTGACATCAATCTTTGTGTTTTAACAGGCCAGTACCCAACCTGCAAATGTTTGGGCATGTAGAAGCCTGTGTGTGATTTTGTTTAACTTGGTGACCTTGAGGTGCTGTCATTGTCCACACAATTTTGATGGATTGGAGGTCAGGTTTTGTTACTAACCACAATGATCAACATTGCTTTGTTGCTGCACCTTTCTTCCTTTGCAGCTGGTTTTCCTTCACCTGCACTACCTTCGGGAATTTTTGGACTACATTTTGTCTGGCACCTCTCCTCAACTTGGCCATCATGGGTGGTCCTATCAGGAATAGGAAGGTCCTGAAGGCATCAAGGGATTGTTGGAGTGGAGAAGCCTCTCCTCTACATCAAGATGATGATCCACAGAGTAAGCTCACTCCAACCAATGCTCTCAGTGAACTTGAGATCAGTAGATTTTTCCCCTTATGTTAATGTTCTCACCATTTGCCCCACATACTGTCTAACCAGTATGTCCTTCAAGACTTGGTCACTAATGATGCCAATGAGCCATCCTTGGTAATGAATATTGAAGTCCCCATCCAGAGTGCATTCTGTGCCCTTGCTGCTCTCTTTGAAGTGGTGCTCAGCATGAAAGAGTACTTGTTCATCAGTTGAGGGAAAGCAGTGGGTGGTAATCAACAGGAGGTTTTCTTTCCCGCGTTTGACTTGATGCCATGAGACTTCAGGGGTCCAGTCTCGTTCCTTGAGAATTTGGGTCCAATCCCTCCTGGTTATAACACACTGCTGCCACACGTGATGGGCCTATCCTGCCTCTGGAGTTCTACTCCACAAAGCCAGTTAATGAAGGATAGACTGGAGCCAATCTTTATATGCTTTTATATTTTGAGTTACTCATTTCAAGTAAAATCTCCTAATTCAACAGCCACAGTTTCAGTCACTTTATAAAGCTCAACTGAATCTCCAGTTAATGTCCACCACCTACATACAATTAAATACAATTAATAGATTGCCTTCAATGTCTTTAAATAAAAATTAGAATTAATATGCACAAATTAAATAAAAATATACATATTCTATTCATTGTGAGCCCCAAATGATTTCTTCATGTGTGCATTTCTTTTTGGAGGTCAGGATTGTATTGAGATGTTTTTTCTCACCAGCATTAGTTTCAAGCCAGCAAGGTCAATCTTTTTCTCTCACTCCTTTTCATAGGATACATATTATCCCATGATGAGTGATTTTTATGTATGTATATAAAACATGCAATGTTATACTAACTTCACTAGCCCCGTGCACAAAAACTCACAACTTTATTGAAAATGGAATCTTCGATCTACTGCACTAGAACACCCATTAGGAAGACCAGATTGCAAAGAGAGACAAGTTTCATGTTTTTTGAGCCACCCAAGGATGGAAATTTAAGTACACATTTTCCACATTTTTAAAACGTTTTCTTTGGTCTTTGAGTGTCCAACTAATTCAAATGCCCAATCAAGCTTCACAGTTCTCTTTAGATGAGTCATTTTACTGTGATTACCCAGATGAGAGTAATGCACTCTGAATGGGATTGTTGATTTAAAGCTATTCCAGACCTAGTCTGCTTAATATCTAAACCAATGGATTTAACAACTTCACAAGCTTGACTTTTAAATTAATTTCTAAACTTATTCATCCATTTCTTCAAATTCTGCAGTACCACCCCTTAAGAAATCATCAATGTGCATCATGAAGATGTCCAAAACTTTCCTTCATAATGCTGATAAAATCAATTCTGTCCAGCCAAAAGCAAATCCTGCAATATTTTAAGTGTAACTCATCAGAAAAAGCCCAGGCCTGAAAGCAGCATTCAGGCCATAGATACGGCACGGTAGCACAGTGGTTAGCACTGCTGCTTCACAGCTCCAGGGACCTGGGTTCGATTCCCGGCTTGGGTCACTGTCTGTGTGGAGTTTGCACATTCTCCTCGTGTCTGCGTGGGTTTCCTCCGGGTGCTCCGGTTTCCTCCCACAGTCCAAAGATGTGCGGGTTAGGTTGATTGGCCATGCTAAAATTGCCCTTAATGTCCTGGGATGCGTAGGTTAGAGGGATTAGTGGGTAAATATGTAGGGATATGGGGATAGGGCCTGGGTGGGATTGTGGTCGGTGCAGACTCGATGGGCCGAATGGCCTCTTTCTGTGCTGTAGGGATTCTAAGATTTATTTAGTTTCCATTGTTTTCCTTCTGCATCTGCTGACTCTTTGGATGTTTTCAGAAATATTTTTCTCAGGCAATTAACATTCTGCAGAAATGCGTTTTTTTTCCTGTTGATTTGATCTACACTCCCATGAAGATGTGGCCAAAAGAGCTAAAATGATTTAGGGTTGCTTTTTCAACTGAGTCCACTCGTACACCTGTATCATCCAGTTGCTCTTCAGCTCCCCTATTAATAGCCTGCCTTTGCCTTAGAAGTTCCATCTGCAAGTACTTGTATAAATCTACTAGTAGCCCTTACCTGGAATCTCAGAATGAAATCCAAATTCTTTCCAACTGCTAATTCCCTTTGTTTTGCACCTCATTAGTTTATCCTCGAGTTCATTGGCAGCTATGAAAATTTGATGATCATAAGAACACAAGGCCCCTCTAGACTGTTCCGCCATTGAATAATATCATGGCTGATTTGATTGTGGCTTTTGTTCCACTTTCCTGGCTGTCCCTGATAATCCTTGACTCCCTTGTAAATCAAAAATCTGTCTAACTCTGCTTTGAGTATATTCAGTGGCCCAACTTCTACTGCTCTCTGTGGTAGAGAATTCCTAAGATTAATGACCCTGTGAGAGAAGAAATTCCTCCTTATCTCCACCTTAAATGAGCGACCCATGATTTTGAAACTCTATTCTCCAGAAAGAAAAACATCCTCTCGGCATCTATCATGTCAAGCCCCCTTGGAATCCTTTGTGTCAGTAAGATCACCTCTCATTCTTCTAAACTCCAATGAGGATAAGGCTTAAAAAGACAGCCTCTTTGTCCCAGGAATCAACCTAGTGCATCTTTGTCCCAGGAATCAACCTAGTGCATCTTCTGAGCTACCTCCAGTACAAATATATCTCTCTAGTTTAAAGGTTTAAAGTACTCTGGTACCCAGTACTCTAGATGCAGTCTCATCAATGCCTTGTACAGTTGCAGCAAGACTTCTCTACTTTTATATTCCATTTCCTTTGTAAGAAAGGCCAATATTCCATTTGTCTTCCTAATTACTTGCTGTGTGAGCAGGCTAACTTTTTGTGATTCATATACATATTCATATACACTCGGATCCCTCTGTACCGCTGTATTCTGCAGTTTCTCTCCATTTTAAATGTTGCTTTTCTTTCATCCAAGTGGAGAAGTTCGCAATTTCCCACATTATATTCCATCAGCCAAGTTGTTACCCACTAATTTATCTGTATATGATTGCAGACTCTTTGTACTACATAGAAACATTGAAGATAGGATCAGGAGGAGGCCATTTGGCCCTTTTAGCCTGCTCTGCCATTCATTGCGATCATGGCTGATCAAACAACTCAATAGCCTAATCCTGCTTTTTTCCCCATAACCTTTGATCCCATTCGCCCCAAGTGCTATATCCAGCTGCCCCTTGAATACATTCAATGTTTTGGCATCAACTACTTCCTTTGGTAATGAATTCCACAGGTTCACCATTCTTTGGGTGAAGAAATGTCTCCTCAACTCCGTCCTAAATGGTCTACCCTGAATCCTCAGACTGTGACCCCTGGTTCTGGACTCCCCCACCATCGGGAACATCTACCCTGTCTAGTCCTGTTAGAATGTTATAAGTCTCTATGAGATCTCTCCTCATTCATCTGAACTCCAGCGAAAACAATCCTGACTTAGTCAATCTCTCCTCATAAATCAGTCCCACCATCCCTGGAATCAGTCTGGTAAACCTTCACTGCACTCCCTCAAGAGCAAGAACATCCTTCCTCAGAAAAGGAGACCAAAACTGCACATAATACTCTAGGTTGGCCTCACTAAGGCCCTGTATAATTGTAACGACACATCCCTGCTCCTGTACTCGAAACCTCTTGCGATGAAGGCCAACGTGCCATTTGCCGCCTTTACCGCCTGCTGCATCTGCAATCTTACCTTCAGTGACTGGTGCACAAGGACACCCAGGTCCCACTGCACACTCCCCTCTCCCAATTTACAGCTGTGCCCCCCTCAATTTACAGCCATTAGAATCCCTACATTGCACAAAGAGGCCATCTGACCCATTGAGCCTGCATTGACCCTCTGAAAGAGCATCCTACCCAAGCCTGCTCCACCTTATCCCTGTATCCCTGTGCATTTACCATGTCTAATCCACCCAACCTACACATCTTTGGACATTCAGGGGCAATTTAGCATGGGCCAATACACCTAAACCTGTACATTTTTGGATTATGGGAGGAAACCGGGGCACCCTGAGGAAACCCATGCAGACACCGAGAGATCGTGCAAGCTTCACATAAACAGTCACCCAAGGCAGGAATCGAACCCTGGTCCCTGGCGTTGTGAGGCAGCAGTGCTTGCCACCATGCCACCCTGTATTGTTGGTGTGTGTGTGGGCTAAAACCTGACTCTTTATGCAATTTTGTTATATTTACTTGGAGTTGCACACTAAAAGTATGTATCTCCTAACAACCACAGTTTGTCTGTCCAGTATAGTTTCTTTGCTCAAGCAATTGCCCAGTTAATCTCCACCACTTGGATACAGTTAAATACAATTAACAAGTGGCAGAGGACATGCCCAGAGATGGTGATGGAGGAGTCTGGGAACATTGCCTGAAAGATATGATGCTTTGAGAATGATTACGGTAGTCTGTTTCCTTGACTAGTCTGTGGTATAGCACTCCCAATTGTGTTTCATATCCCCAGATGTTAGTGCAATTTGAGACAACTGTGTGGCTTGCTAGCCGATTTCAGAGGGCAGTTAAGAGTCAGACACTCGCAACCCTCCCCATGGAGAATAACAAACCAAAAGAACAGAATTTACTGAACAACCCCAATGAAAATACTAATGGACAAGATTTTACCTTTTTTTAATAACTTAACAATCAAACCAAAACCAACAGACAATATAAATTACACGTTAAGTAACAGTTCAAACAAAGAGAGATCTCAGTTTTAGCAGGCAGTCCATTCAGCATATTAAGATACCAATTTCAGGCACACAAAATCTTCAAACCATTGATGTTCCTCGGATAGAGTTTCAGCTCCTTTCCTTCACCGATTTAGCCACCAATTTTTCTCAGGCAGTAACTCCCCCTGAACCTGAGATCCATGGGTATAATCTTCAACAAAATGGCACATTTCTCCAGAAATTCCTCGGCTTTTGCTCATGATGGTCTTGATGGCATGGATCCAGCAGTATTACCTTTCTCTGAACTATCGTTGACAGCCCTGTACACTGGCATGTTCTGGTCAATCAGTTCCTTTAAAGTAACTGAAACAGCAACCTTTTTTTCCTTGCTCCCAGTCACAGATACAACATTTGTGTTCCCTTTTCAACTGCACCACCACCTTTACCAGCAAACCTGGTTTTTCACTGGCTGGAGTCTTGTTGGAAGAGGTAATGTGTGCGTGCTGTGGCGTGTGCACACTCTGGCAGATGCTTGGAGATTTCTGATGTGTGCATATACTCAGTGGCCTGACCTTGTGTGCATGTCTCTTCCTTGCGCTCTCACCCTCGTGTCTCCTCTCTGAGGAGTCTGTTTCAGCTGTTGGGCAATATCCACTTCTCAATGTGTTATCTGGGGGTCTATGCTGGTACTCCCCTGGGCTTCTAATGCCCCAGTCCCATCAGCACTGCTCACTCAGACTCTGCAAATCATGAATCCTTCACACCAGGACTGCAGATTTACTTCCATAAAGGGCATTAGTGAACATAATGGGCATTTGTCACAAATCAGGTATTTCGGAATTGGCATTACTGATTTATTTTCTAGCTTTTTAAAATATTGTTGAAATTAAGTATTTCAGCAGGCATTGTGGGATTGGAAATTGTTTCTCTGATTTACCAATCCAGTAGCATTATCGCTTCCCTCCGTTCCCCTGGATTGTTGTGGTTTATATGTATGGCATGTGGTATATTGAAGCCAGTGAAGACTTTGTTTGATCCTAAAAAATTGAATAGCGCAAAATCTTTCTTGCTGGAACCTATTCACAAAGTGTTTATTTCAAGACCTTCAATTACGAGTATACTCTTTTTGGCTTTGATACCGGAGATCAGGCTGCATTGCAATGCTTGTTAGGTGTTTTCCTTTGCACTTTATAGGCATTAATTATTGATTCACATAAGGCCATGTGCCTCACTTGCATATAATTGCAATATAACATGGCAACACTCTCTTCTCGCCTAACCTTTATTACAGCACCAAAGCCACAAATGGGACAGTATGACTATGCTGCTAATTTTGTGAAAGGCTTTGGTCTGTTGTATTTTAAACAGCATGAACCCACAATCACATGGTTATTTAAACTTATTTTGACAAGCATTCAACTGAATGTCAGTTGAATCCATTAAAAAGGACTAAATCTTGGCTCTTGTGTTGCTCAGGATAAAACTGAGGAATGTAAGGTCAATTAAAAGATGATTAGACTTGTTGTGAGTCTCCAATCTGTGCATTTCTGCTAGCCAATCCTGATTGGGCATCAGTTATCATTTGCAGTGATGAGTGTTGAAGGTGGCGTAAGTGATCATATAAGATCAAGTGCATTGAGAGCATGAACTACCTCAAGAACTGACATCCACACACTTCAACTTCTGAATGCAATTTAGTGACAGATTACTCTTTCCAGATGTTGGTCAGCTTTTTTAGCCGGAGACGCCGGCATCTCCACATCACAGCTTTTTTGCAGCAGACTGTCTAAAAGAATGGCAGAGCATGGTGTTTGTTTCCTTTAGCAAATGCATGCAAACTTGTGGAGCAATCAGTGAAGTAAAGTTTATTTATTAGTCACAAGTAAGCTTATATTAACACTGCAGTGAAGCTACTGTGAAAATCCCATAATCGCCGCACTCTGTTCGGGTACACAGAGCGAGAATTTAGCATAGCCAATCCACCCAACCAGCACATCTTTCCCCAGTGACTAATTGGCATCTTTTTAAGCATTTCTTAGGAAAAGAGGGAAAAAGGAAGAACTGACCATGAAGGCTTTGCTAAACCAGTTCCAATTTAGCTACGGTATTCATGGTACAGTTTTCCCAAAACTTCAATGTAATGACCTACAGGGGTCACTGTTTCTGCATCAGAATGCTTCCTCCCATCCCATACTACAGAGAAACTTTCATAGGGCATTTTGACTCTTCCTAATGAGCTCCATTTATTGGTATGTAGACTGACATGGAAAGAGTTGTATTTATTTACTATAGTGCATTTAATCTCTTCAGGATATTGCAAAATTCCTCACGGTAAATTAACTACCTTTTGAAGTATTTTTGTTTTGTCAGCAAATGCTGCAGCTGGTTGACCGGGACACAGGTCCTACAAGCACAATAAGATGAATGACCAGCTAATCTGTTTTGTTGGTGTTGGTTAAGAAACAAATGTTGTCCAGGGCACAGGAAGGACCTTTTCTAGAATGATACCATGGCACATTTATGAAAGATAGCACTGCAACGGTGGAAATATCAGCCAAATGTGTGTAACCAGCATCTGGAATGAGCCCAGTACTGACGATGATGTTACTTGGCATACTTATAGTTATGCTGTTGGAGATTTGATGGCTTCATTTTGGCTTCAGGTCAAAATTAGTTGGCACAATGCTTAGATCCTTATGGTTTTTATAGGGAGCAAGAGACAACATGTAACACTCTTGTCTACAATGCTTTCAGCTCCTGTACTCCTTTTAGGTTGAACATCCTGAATCAAAGTAAGCTCAATTATTGTAATATGCAGACGATATATATAAATCAAAGGGCAAGTAAAATGCTGGAAGGAAGATTAATGAGCTTATCTACCTTTTGCACATGTTGACAATATGCAGCAATATTTTGTGTTTATTGACAATGAGATGGAGGAGGATAAAACTGGCCAAACTTTTAAAGCTTGATTTTAGTTATCCATATAATAATTTTTTCTGATTTAGTTACTGAATTATCTAATCACTGAATGTTGTCATACAGGAATTAAAATGTTAATACTTATACTGCTGCTGTTGAAATTTAGGTGGGGGTCATGGATGTCCAAAGTCAGCAGTTGATAAATCATTTTCACGAGGTTGGAGTCGTGATCAACCTGGGCAAGTGCAAATGAGGCAGCGAAGTGCGACCACTGCTGGTTCCCCAGGAACCGAAAAGGCAAGAAGTATAGTACGACAAAAAACTATAGGTAGGTAAAATTGCAATTTCATCAACAGGACTTTTCAAAGTTATTCAGTGTTACCAAACGTTTTTGAACTGCCATAACTGTATCCTTAATTAATGAAGTAGTACTATCTAAATTCTTGTTTATTACTTTTGTTTAAATGTTCATTTTGATAATGTGGTTGAATGGAATTGAATAAGCAGGTTTCTTGCAACTTGATGAAATCTCACTTATTTCACCTCTGTCTATTGCAATTGCAGCATTAAAAAAATGAGTCGTGGGCATAAATCTGAGCGAGAATTTTTGACACACATCTTCAATTCCAAGTATAGGTTCTCTCCACAGATTGCTTATTTGACCTTTTCCAAGCTTAAATATGCCTAAGGATTTGCATTTCCAGTTCAACATATTGTGTTTGTTCAGTTTTCAAAACAAATAATATTTTGTGAAATACTACCCCCCGGTCCTGTCCTCTACAAATTTTGCTCCTCCATCAGTCTTGTCATTTCATATGGCCCACCTTCCCATAATTATAATCTCAGATTGCTATCACTCACCACTCGTAACCACCTTCTTTCATGTCTGCTCCTAGAAAATTCTCTTTCTTAACCCCCAAACGTATGCAGCAACACTTTGATCTGCCGAGCCTTTAGCCCTCTTTGCCACAATGCTACTTCAGTTACTAATCTGCTCAATCACACTCTCACCTCTGCCTTTGCTGTCCTTATGCCCAGCAAAACCCCCACTCTCCCACCTGATCATTCTCTCTTGTATCGCCCCATCTTTGCTCCCTTAAATCCAAGGGACACAGACTTGATTGGTGCACCATTGGTTTAGCTATTCATTTCCAGATCTGACTGAACTACATCAAAACTTAGTTTGCTCTTCTTTGTCAAAACTGTTAAATACCCTGGAATCATCCCGGAATGCAGAGATAACCCTCTCTACTGCCAGCCCTCTGGTGAAACCCCTTTCTCTTTCCATCTTCACTTCTAACAACTTCTAATATACGAAGAACTTTTGAATTTGTTTGTCGTGAGACTGAGAACATATGTTTGACTGCCCTTGCCACACCCTTTTCCTCCTTGTCCACCTAGCCAAGGTTCACCCCTGAAATCTCTTCTTTCCTATATACCCTCATGCCCTTTCCAGACTCAGCTATTCATGCAACTCTCCTGTCCCCTTGCCCCTATTCTGACTAAACCTAACATCTGGATTTTTTTTCCTGGCTCCCATACCAGCTAATATTGTAAACATTTCTCTCCTCCAGTACTATCCACATTCCAGTCAGTATGTCATTCTCAATCTGTTCTTCATAAAATCTATCTTTCGCCCCATTGTTCTTGGAAAGCTACCATCTCATCTTCAAACTTGCCTCGCTCTTAAATAAGTTGTCACCTTCCAAATGCAACTCCATGTTTGAACTTCTTTGATCAATTTCTGCTCTAACCACCACAGTGCAATGTCTTCAATTAAAGTGGTGCCGTATCCCTTTTTGATGCAATTTATGGCACCACCCTTCTCCTTTATTCAGCAGTGTGGAACTGCTGTTGCCTCTTGCCGATCCAGCCATTGTCAATGCACCTGGTGAAGTGCTTTTGTTCCTGGTCCTGCATTATTCCTGACATTTCCCAAGGATCAGCCCTGGGCCCCTCCTATTCCCCATTTACACTCTACCTCTCATTTATATCATCCATAAGATTTATCAGGTTTCATGTGTGCCCCAATATCTAGCTCTACCTCAGCAGCTCCACTGCTTCTGAAGGTAAGACTGCATGGTCAATATTCAATTCAAAATACTCCTCCAGTTAAATATTGCCAATGGCCCCTGCAAACTCTTTACCAACTCCATCTACCTCACTGACTGATCTTTCTCAGGCTGAATTGGGACTGACTGACAACTGAATTTTTGACCCCATGTGCTCTTCATTACATAAACTTTCACAAAAATAGTAAATAGTATTACATAGTATTTACACAGAAGCCTAGCCGATCGTCCCATGCTTGTTCCACACATCCTTCCTCCTGCCCATTTTCATCTAACCTCATTAATATATATATATTTTTTCCCTTAAATGCATCTGTTAAGCATCTTAGCTCTGTATATTCGATCATTCCTTTCTTTAAAGATATTTGTCCTTGGTTGTTGATTTAGGTTCATTAGTAACTTTTTTATTATTATGGCCCCTCAGTTCTGTTCTTGTTCCCCAGAGAAAACATCTTTGCTACATCTACCTGATCATAACCTGTATCAAGTCTTCCCTCCGCCTTCTCTTCATTAGAGGAAATCAAAAGCCCCAACCTATGTATAACTCCAGTTTTATTATCCTGCTAAAATGTTTTTATATTTTTTGTTCACAGTGCCCCAGATGTAGTCTGACTGGGTTTAACAGAATTTCTTCTGTAGTTGAGCTCGTTTATCCTGAATCATACTAAACTCAATTCTTACAATCTGCAGATAATGTGCATGAATCAAGGGGCAAATAATATTTAGAAAGGAAGATTAACAAGTCCACCTATTTTTTGTAAATGTTGCCAAAATGCAGCAATATTCTGTATTTATTAACAATAGGATGGTAAAGGGACTGGCCAAAATTTTAACCCTCCTAGAATTTTATCCCTCTAGAAATGAACTTCAGTGCTTTCCTTCTTTTGGGCTAGATTGGCCTGCATCACTATTTGATTTGCGTTTCTGGAACCTTTGATGCCTTTTCTCCTTTGTCCCATTTGTTCTTTCATGTCACTGTAAAATCCAGCATTTATTGCCCATCCCTAATTGATCTTGAACCATTCCATTTTGGAGGGCAGGGTCATCCACATTGCACTGGGTCTGGAGTCACAGCTAGACCAGACCAGGTAAGGACAGCAGATTAGTGAATCAGATGGGGTTTTTTTTGGGCATTGTTTGATGGCAGTCAATGGTAGCTTCATACTCAGCTTTATATTCCAGATTTATGAATTAAATTTAAATTCCACCAGCTCTCATGGTGATATTTGAACCCATTTTTCCCATAGCATTACCATGAACCTCTTGATTAATAGTCCGGTGAAGTTACCACTAGTAAAGATAAAGTCACCTTGGTCCCAGATGACCATGGACTGCTTTCCCTTTTGAGGGGAAGAGCTGACTGCTGGTAGTTTAACTTGAGTATCGCCACGCCTCAGGAGTGGGGCAAGGTTGAGAAGGCGGGCTTCAATGAATAACCTCAGCTGGTACAGCTGTGCAGTTAGTGTTGCTCTGCAACGTGGATTAGCCATGGAAAATGTGTGGGGTTATGGGGATAGGGCAGAAGAGAGGGCCTGGGTAAGATACTCTGTCAGAGGGTTGGTGGAAACTCGAAGGTCCGAATGGCCACTTCTGTATTGTAGGGATTCTATGACCATGAACCAACTGAGCTAAAACTGAACCCACTATACCACCACTCGACATGATTTCCAGAAGAATATGTGGCCTCCTTATTCTTCATACCTCTGTAACAGTGTTTCCATCACTGGATGAAGGTTTCAGCATGATATAGTCTGTGAAGTTTCATCGCCTCCAGACTTTACTATTCAATGCTCTCTTGGCCAGCCTTTTATCTATGTGCTCCATACCTTGCTGTCCATATCCTAATTTTCAAGTTCTGTTAAGCTATAACCCATCTTCTCTCTAACCTACATTGGACCCTGGTTTATCAATGCTTCGGTGTTAGAAATTTCCGAGAACTCTTTGTTTCTCTACCTCTGGCCTCCTTCATGTCCTCCACTTCCTTTACCCCAACATTTAAATGTGCCACAAGCAATCCATGCTTTCGAGCTCTGGAGTTTCTACCCAGAGAATGATCTCTTAAGGTGCTTCTTAAGAACTCCTCATTTTCTTTGTTGTCTATCCCAATATCTTCACCTTTGACTAGTATCAAATTTTCGTCTAATTACATTCTTGTAACGTGCCTTGGGCTGTTTTGCTACGTTAACTGTACTATATAAGTGCAAGATATTTTGATCTGCAAGAGCCAAGTGAATAGACAAAGATTTACACTTTACATGGACTAAGTTTGCTCTGGAAAATTGTAAGGACAGACCATCTACCGCTGCTGCTACTACTGATGACATCAGTTTTCACGCGTGAACAAAGATATCACTTTCTATTGAGCCTTTTTTGAGATGGGGATAGTAGCTTCTCGTAAAGGAATGACTGTGGTTATAAAAATATATGATCTATGGCTCTTATTAGTTTGGCATTTAGCTGAAAGGTATTACAGCTAAATTGTCTGGGAAATTCCAAAAGTCTGGGTTGTGGTTAGCTCTGCTAGTTTGTTAACAGCTGAACTCCCACCTTCTATGATCAGCTTTCAAGCTAAAATTGCCTTTTAAGTTGTTCTGCCTAAAAATCATGAATGCAATCTTCAATTTATGGGCCACTGTTCCCACACCTCCTTTTCATATTTCACAACTCTCCTATGTCATGTGGTGAATATGTAAATGAAGAAAAAAGGCAAATTGACTTGTCCGGTTTTCTTCATTGTTTGGTGCGAGTCTCCCACACAACATGTGTCCAACTGATTCTTTTGGGTCACATGAGAATGTAGGATTTCCTGTTAAGAGAATCCGTTTCAGATCAAATGCAGTGGCATAGATCACAAGGCTTCAAGTGCTGAAGGAGACCAAATGTGACCGTGCTTATCTATCATGTCATATTTGTACGTGCTACAAAAATGGTTTTTCAAAAAATCAAGTTAGGCTTTGTTACAGTAAATGATGGGTAATCTATCTAGTTTTGAAAATAGTCAATAATGGACCTGCGTATTGGTCTGTTCTGGAAAGTAGTTGATGGTCTCTTGGGCACTTGCACTGCTCCCATCGATATGCAGGTATAATTGTTTTCTGTAGAATTAAAAGCAGTTGATCTGCATATTACTAATGAGAAAAGTTTATTTTCAATGCATTTGCACCTAAGTCAATCAGTTGTGGGTCTTTTATACCCTTCCCGAGCAGAATGTTTTTTTGAATGAATAATTGGTTTACTTCACAATAAGCAAGATTCTTAATACCTTTGTCACAAAATTTAATAATCTGCTGCATACAATGCAATATGTGAAATAGGTCCTTAAGATTTTCTTTCCGCGAGACCTTGGCTTGCACAGCATTTATGTAATGGTGATTAGAATTTATTAACTTCCAAATAATCACATGCGTTTTCAAGCTTGTGTTGTCCATACATCTGTTGCACAAAAATGGGATATAATCCAATTAAAATTTTCCGTTTAGTGGATTTTAAACATTGTTATATTATCGGAGATCCTGGTTCATAGAATGTTTACAGAATTGACTTCTGCAGTTGTATGTCTGTAGTTTACTTTTGTTGTCCTAGTTTTGTCTTTTTGTGAAAGCACTTTTTCATTACTATAGTACTACTCTTTGCTTTGATTTCCTCTCTTCTCTTCATTTTAATTTCTTTAAAGCCATCGGAAGCCGATCCATTGGTGATTGTGTTTGTACATCGGCCTCTATGCGCAATGCTAAAAGTGCACCTGTTCTGCTCCATACTTCTTCCAATCCTTACCTGCTTGACCTAGTCCTCACCCCCTTATTTGATGATCTTCCAGGTAGTTCACCTCTGCTTACTTCCTGTGCTTATTTACCATTTGTCTTGTTGCTTGCTTGGCTATTCTAACTGCAGAATAATTATCGGGCTTTGTAAAATAGAAGATAATGGAAAAGGCTTAGATCGTTACTAAGTTAATTAGTTCTAGAAATTGGGCGACAAATTGCAGGATAAATATTGAAACAAACGTGACTTCAATAATTAGTCAGACTCTCTTTTACTGTATTAATGTTCTTAATTATTTACTTGAATGGTTGCATACTGCAAATATTGTCAAGTTTATAACGTTTGCAAATATTAGAAATCTGAAACAAAAACAGAAGGTTATAAGTAAATAGATGAAGCAGCATCTATGGAAAAAATACTTCCTGTAGGGCCCTTCAGAACAGAAAACTAAAAAGTAAGCAAACATGTTATAGACCTAGAAAAAATGGACAGTTAGATATATGATGTGTTTATGTCCCTTTTTTCTCCAATTCTATTAAAATATAAACATTAATGTAATACCAAAAAAAGTTGGGTTAGGAAATTGCAAGTTTATGGAGATTGCAAAGGAAGTGTAAAATAAACAATTTCTCACAAATATAAGTTAATTTTTGTGTCTGCGTTTCCTTCTTTGTCAGAAACCTTCAGAAATTTCCTATAAATATTGAATATTCCCTCTTTCAACCAAATGAATCAAGTCTTGTATTTTAATTCAAACCTTTTCCATTTAGCCAAACCATTCTAAAGCTGGCAAGTGATTGTAATAATTAGAAATCCAGAATCATGTTTGGGAACTGTAATTCAAAGAATTGACAATAGGATATTTGGAATAGCATTTTACCTTGATGTACAAATAGTATAATAAATGGCAGTGGTCAGAATTTGTACATGGACTTCAGTGGCATTCATCTTTCCATTCATTTAAACTTGATATTTTGTCCTGAGCTGGTTTGTGCAAATGACAGGGATCGCTTATTTTTATGGTAATATTTTTGTTGGAACTTCCAATCTCTCCAAATCATAACCATTAATTGTGGTTTATTTTCAAGATCTTGATGATGCCCAAATTTTGGCCCGGCCTACTCGAATAAGGCATTATTCTCAGAGTGAAGAAAACACCTCTGAAGTATTTAGTACTGTACGTGAAGAGCAGCCAATGCCACGAAGCAGCAGCACATCTGATATAATGGAACCATTCATAGCAGAAAGAGCTAAAGGTGCAGTTCCTGTCATTGACAGCTCATCAGTTCCTTCAAGTTTGCAAAGTTCTGCTGAGGTGTTCTCATTATCTAGGTCCACTGAAAGTCACTTTACAGATGTACACAGTACAGAATATTCTCTGGAAGTTGGTGAAAGTATTTATGATCATCTTTGTCGTCTTGTAGGGGATGTAGAAACAATAGCATCTTATGAGTACAGTCAACACACAATAGATGACAGTGAGGCAGACTTGCTGTCTTCCATACGGAAATATTTTAATGATTCTATTCAAGAAGCCGAGCACACCCAACACCAATTGGGAGACGCCAAAAATAGCATTTCCTTAAATGAAAATATTGAGTTAATGATAGGTGAGACGGACCTGGACTCTGTGGGGCTGGTAAGAATGTATCATGCAAGTAGCCAGGATATGATTTTGGGAGGGAAAACTAAAGCAGAGGTAAAAATGCAGGACCTGGAAAATGATGGAAGCTCTGTTCCATGTCTAGAAGATGATTATTTGAGTATTACTACATTTTCTGCTGAAGAAAAGCAGTTATCAGAGACTGATGTTGAAAAGCATAATTGCAAACCACTTGAAAGCTTTGAACAGGGAATTTCATCAAAGATGGAGTCAGAAAATCCAGATTTCAAACAGAGGAGAAAAGCCTTTACTCGCCAGATGGCAACTGAGGTAGACCGAGGAAAAGTAGTAGTATCAACGGATCAGCAAAGTAAAAGGAAACTGCTAGCTGATGCCTTTTGTCAAACTTCTACGGTCACAGAACTTAACAATAAGATAACTGATGCACATAGCATGTGTTCAAATAAAATTCCACCCAACAGCACAATTACTGACCCACTTAAAGCTTTAAGTGCACAAAACTTTTCAGCTAACCAAGAAATCACTGATGCAACAACACCAGAGCCGCAGTACTTAAGTATAGCAAATAAGAAAAAAAATAGCAGCATGCATGTTAGTTTTAGGCCATCTACTGAGTCTGTACAGTTCCACAGCCCGTTGGACAATAAGGAGGCTCATTGGAAATTAAGACTTCGAAGACTTAGTGGTTTCAGCAGTAGCTCTTCTGGACCAACTGACTCCGTGAAACCTGGTGTCTATAGGCCTCTGGACACCAGGCTTTCCCATAATGAATGTAAGAACCGGAAATCAACATTAAATACTGTTGCAAGTGTTCCAATGCTGAAGGGAAGTACAGGAGGTAGTCAGGAGACTGGTCATGGAACACTTAGGTCCTGTAGCTTACAGGAATCAGTGCAGCAACAGAGTTCCCTAGGTGGTGTTTACAGAACTGTTGTACACGCTTTTTCAAAGTCGAAAGCAAATGTTTCCCCACAGAGACAGAGAAAAGTACCAGCAGAGGCTCCACTGAGGGATCTTTACAGTCATGTTTTGGGATATTTTGGAAGGAAAGTTGCAGGTGAGCACTAACAGTGTGCAGCGCACAAAGGAGCACCTGTTTGGCTTGATGCAACTGAAAAGCTTTAAGCAATCAAATAGCTTGGGGATGATCACTGCTTTTCCTTTATTGGTTTTGCATGCGCTTTTGATTAGCTGGTATGTCCTGGCAAACATTTTGTTTCCCCCCTCAACAAAATTTGTACTAATGTATCCCTTTTTTGTGTGCAGGTTTTCAGTTGTTAATCTTTGACCGTAAAATTATTTGTGGTTAGTTATGGTGGCACGGTGAATTTGCATTAATGCACTTTACATTGTTTTAAATCTTTTCAGCACTAGGGGGCAGACCTTGCAAGTATAAAGTCTCAATAGAGTTCTACATTGAGAAGTGACTTGTGTTTGTAAAGGTGTATTTCATCTTTGAATGTTAAGGAAACAAACTTGTAAGATGAAACTACTTAAAGCAGTTTTAATGTTTAGTTTTAGAAAAATAATTTGAGTTGAGAAACCAGATTCATGGTATCTTGAAAATATGTTGAGAGTTTAGACTAATAAAATTCCTCTTCCATCAAAGATTAAAAATTGTTAACCTCTACTAATCTTTTAATGTGAAATATGCTAATGCTAACTTGAGATTACCTCTAATTGCACACAGTAAAGCTAGGACAATTCATATCTTGGGGAACTGCATGATTTGGCAAGTAACCCTTGCAATGCTAAATTCCTTTTATTGCTTTGGTGAGTAAATTTATCATGCTTTTGTGTTAATTATGAAGTTGTATTATTGTGTGTTTAAATACCTTATTTGCTTTCAGTCAATAAGGAGGACCCTAATCAAAAGCCTCGACCTTTCAGCACTGATATTGGCAATAGTAATCCCAATATCAGTGATCTTATGGATGAGTTTATAGCAGAGCGATTACGAACTGGTACTTCAGTGGTGAGTTTGTTTACTTGCTTGTATTGCAGTTATCTTTATAATAACTGTTAGTCGCAGTTCTATCTATCCTGAATTATTCTCACATTGCTGTTTCCTGGAGCCAGGAAGGGGATATTATCAAGCTGACAGATTTTTCTGTGTGGTGACATTAAGTGAGCCTCAATCATTTGCCATCGCATTAGTCAAACCTTTTCTGAAGATTGATGTCAATCTGAGAGGGGGAAATCAGTGAAAATGATGAATTTGTGTAAACTCCAGTGTTTTTATGCACAAGATATGTTTTAAAGTCTGCTGAATCTGCCTTCGTGAGCATCTGATCAAGAATACAAATAGATGCTCAGTGGAAGTGCTAATGTAAGAATAAAGCTGAATCTATGTTAAGCAATCATATTGACATCCATGTATTTACTTTAGTACAACATCTTCGGAAACATTAGTGGGATGCAAAGTTTGACATTGTATTTTTTCAAGTTTTTGTAAAGAATTAAAAAGTTGGCTTCCTGTCCAAAGGGGTGGCGTGACAAGAAATAGATGACATTGATGAGTAACGAAGGATTGCTGTTGGATCCCTGCCACCTTAAACAGGAAAGTTAGCAAGAGAAAAGTATAGAAATTACAGTTAAATTGAAGTGACTCAAATTGATTCATTATTAATGATCTACTCTATCAAATAAATTGAGTATAAAAATCTCTGTACTGCAATTGTCCACTATTTTTGGGCCTATTTTCTGCTTTGATAGATCAATAGATTATTGCTATTATTGAGTGTGAAACAAGTAACAAAGAGAACTATGTCTCTCCATATATAAACTCAAGTTACCATCCCACATGATAGGGGAGGCGAAGGCCGAGTGGTATTATCGCC
Organism: Mustelus asterias; assembly: GCF_964213995.1. Classification (NCBI taxonomy): domain Eukaryota; kingdom Metazoa; phylum Chordata; class Chondrichthyes; order Carcharhiniformes; family Triakidae; genus Mustelus; species Mustelus asterias. The sequence continues at coordinate 39,849,750 of NC_135818.1, forward strand.
AGAATATTAATCCATAAACTCAGCTAACTCAGGGGACCCAGGTTCGAATCCCGCCACAGCAACTGGTGAAATTTGAATTCAATAAAAAATATCCGGAATGAAGAATCTACTGATGACCATGAAACTATTGTCGATTGTCGGAAAATCCCATCTGGTTCACGAGCGTCCTTTAGGGAAGGAAATCAACCATTCTTGCCTGGCCTACATGTGACTCCAAAGCCATTGCAATATGGTTGACTCTAAACTGCTCTTGGATAACCAGGGATGGGCAATAAATGCTGGCCAACTAGCGATGTCGAAGTCCCACAAATTAATTTCTAAAAAACTTGGGAAAATCATGTAATCCTTCTCCCTTTTAGGAATTCTGTACAATCTATTAACCCTGTCCAGTACATTTGAGTTATAAGGAGAGGCTGGATAGACTGGGGCTTTTTTTCAGGGGGGGGGGGGGGGTGTGGTGAGTGTCTGTAACAAACTGCCAGAGGATAGTAGTAGAGGTGGGTACAATTTTGTGTTGTAAAAAGCATTTAGATAGTTACATGGGTAAGATGGGTAGAGAGGGATATGGGCCAAATGCGGGCAATTGGGACTGATTTTGTGGTTTTAAAAAAAGGGTGGCATGGACAAGTTGGGCCAAAGGGCCTGTTTCCATGCTGTAAACTTCTATGACTCTATTATGTACTTTTTTTTGTTGTGCGCCATGATTTTTTGGTAATCTGGACAGCAGCACAACTGTCTACCATATCAAAGAATGTTCATAAATATTTTTTATTTGTCCCCTGATAATGCATTTAAAACTAATGCGAGGTATATAGAACCATTTTTAAAATAAAAGATTGCAAATCCTATTCCAACATTCTTCTCAAGAATTCAGTCTAGGTCAGAGATTGAATCTGGCCTTGTACCCACTGAGCCAATAGATTTGTTTCATTTCAAAATATCCAAATTAAGAAAAATTTAGTCACAGTTCCATATTTAAATTCCATCCAAAAATTTGGTTTCATGTATTGCTGTTTCAAATTTTTAAGAGGATTCCTGCAGCAATGCTACCTTATGGTTTGAGTTGGATCAGGGAGCCATATAGTGAGTTGGTATCCAATTGATCTAATGGTAGAAATTGTTGCAACAAAAACAGGGTAAAGTGTCAGTAACAATTAATTGCATTTATATTGCCCCTTTAATGTTACAAAATATCTTGAGCTGCTTCACTGGGTTAATTACCAAATCAATAAATTATCTCATTAGATTTATTCCACTCTTAACTGGAACATAATTAAACCCTTCAAGCTACATCAATTTGGTGTGTTTAAGAAAGAAAAAGTAATTTTATTTTTTGTACTAGAACGTTTTGAGGAGAGGAAGCAGCCCTGGTAGTTTGGAAGTGCCGAAAGACCTTCCTGATTTGTTGAACAGACAGAATCAGACCCGACCAGTAGATGACCCAGGCATCCCATCAGAATGGACTTCTCCAGCCAGTGCTGGAAGCAGTGACCTCATTAGTTCTGACAGCCATTCAGATTCTTTCAATGCTTTTCAATATGATGGACGAAAATTTGAGAGTAAGTATGCTCACTCTGGTATTTCTGTTAAGCTTTGAGATGCATTTATTTATGGATATTCTGCACTACCTACTTTATCTGTGAAAAAATGTTGATTTTCAAAGTAAACTGACTTTAATTTGAGATGATGTGAATGTCTTGAAGTGGAGACAAAATTTAGCTCAAATTGATTGTTTTGAGCGTCGTCACACACAGCTATTTAATGTACCATCAAGTTTTTTGTGGCAAGTCACAGTATGAGTTATTTAAAGTGCAAAATAAGGGGAATGTTTAAATATCTGGGACATTTACTAAACTCTTGAGCTGCCAGCTTATTCAAAGAGACCTTTTAGATATGCAAACATTCATAATAGTTCAAGAGTTGTACTTCCATACTTCACCATGCACCTTGTCTTGTTACTCCATGCCAAGCATGAGAGAAAATTAACTTGCTCATCTAAGCTTCCTGTACATACCATAGGGCTTAAACCAAGCTTAATTGAACCTTGTTAAGTTATGTATTTAGGACGCATGTAATATTTACATGGCAGGGGAGAATCACTACCTGGCAGAGGTAAAACCATGATTACCTGGGAGGGATGTGCTTCTTGGCCTTTTGGCTAAGTCAAACATCAGATCAAGCCCAAGATGGGGTGCAGTGCCTTTTCTTGTCGGCTTGGATCTTCTGTTTCTTTCATGGGGACAATGAACTGAATCTTAGAATCCCTACAGTGCAGAAGGAAGCCATTTAGCCCATCGAGTCTGCACCAACTCTCCAACAGAGCATCCCACCGCCTGCCCTATCCCTGTAACCCCATGTATTTACTCTGCTCATCCCCCTAACCTGCACATGTTGACACTAAGGGGCAATTTAGAATGGCCAATCCACCTAACTTGCATGTCTTTGGATTGTGGGAGGAAACCAGAGCACCCAGAGGAAACTCACAGGGAGAATGTGCAATCTCCACACAAGACAAGCACCCAAGACTGGAATTGAACCCAGGTCCGTGGTGTTGTGAGGCAGCAGCGTTGGCTACCGTGCCATGGATTCAATTTGAGTTGGATTTTTGAGCAACCGCAGAGGTGGATTTGGTCTGTTTGCACTCTGGCTTTGTAACTTTAAGAATGGAGTAATTTTTTACAAAATGTAATCCTGATGTGAAGTACTGCATGCAGATCTATACGTGGTGCAAACACAATGGGCTGAATGTTCTCTTTCTGTGCTGTACTGTTCTACGATTTTTGTGTCCTACAAATCTCAGGGACCTGTACTATTTTACCAGTCACCTGTTTGTTTCTCTCCAGCTAAAAGGTTGCATTCTGTATTCCTTGGGTACCTCTTTTGAATTGGGACAAAATCTTTAATCTCTTCAGTTGTAAGTCATATTTGAAAACTCTTGTTCAGTTGGCAAATATTTTGCATTTTCAAGGCAGTCATTTGCTTAAATAAAAACAAAGTGCCGGAAAAACTCAACAGATCTGGTGGTACCTGTGTAGAGAGAAATAGGCCAGAAATTTACTAGCCTGCTCACCACGGGAATCTGAGGGGGCGAGGGGCGGAGCATGGAAAGGTCCATTGACCTCTGGCGGGATTTTACGGTTTCGGGACAAGCAAGGTCATAAAATCCCGCCCATAGAGTTAACATTTCAAGTGTATTATAACACTCTTTTTGGGAGATTATTTGTTGAATCCGCAGTTATGGATAATGTATCTGACCATTCCTCGTTGTTGGTTCCCAGTACTCAGTAGCAGCAAATACTACCTGAGAATCCTTGTGTGAATTGCGTGAAACCTGAGCCAGTCCTTGTTGGTTGTACTGTCTGAGACTTGAAACTCTCAATTACTAAATATCATATAAGGTAAAATCAAGAAGAAAACGATCAATGCACAGCCTCAGTTGCAAGTAGGAAATTTTAGCAACAGCTGGAATGACATGAACGTATCATCAGAAATAAACACAGAAATGCTGGAAACACACAGCAGGTCTGGCAGCATCTGTGTAGAGAGAAATAGAGCTTATGGCCCAAATTTTCCAGTCTCTGGGTGGTCAGAGACCTGGTGTACAACTGAGATATGCATCAGGACATTGTGGAAGGCCTTATGTAATGAACTACATGGCAGTTGTCCAGGGCATTTCAATTTCCGGTGGGCAATTTCCCTGCTGCCTGGGACCCTCTTTGAATGTCTCCGACTCCAAGTTCGAGTCGGAAACTTCAGACAGTCCCGATGTACTCTTCTGGATAGTTAGCAGGAAAAGTTTTTTAAAAGACCATAGTCTATCTCCTGGATAACTGCACAACTGACCCCCCAAATTACTCTCACATTTGACTCCCTGACTATCCCCCGGTTAGGTCGTTTGGCTGGACGGCTGGTTCATGATGAAGAGTGATGCCAACAGCGCAGGTTCAATTCTCATACTGGTTGAGGTTATCCATAAAGGTTTGGCTTTCTCAACCTTGCCCCTTGCCTGATGTGTGGTGATCCTCAGGTTAAATCACCACCAGCCAGCTCTTCCCCTCAAAGGGAAGAGCAGCCGATGGTCATCTGGGACTATGGCAACTTTACCTACTCTTTTTTCAAGAAAGCTTCTGGCTCCAATACAAGCTTGCAGATGGATCATTCATTGTTCAAATTTTTTCCCACTATCACTGCTGGCATGGTGGCACAGTGGTTAGCACTGCTGCCTCACAGCGCCAGGGACCTAGGTTCAATCAACTCTGATCTTGCAAGATAAACCTAAGATAACTAAACCTAGGTTTGTTTGATTCGTCTTCACATTAGAGTTTCTTAATAAAGAAACTAATGGGCGGCATGGTAGCACAGTGGTTAGCACTGCTGCCTCACAGCGCCAGGGACCTGTGTTTGATTTCTGGCTGGAGTCACTGTCTGTGTGGAGTTTGCACATTCTCCCCATGTCTGCGTGGGTTTCCTCCAGGTGCTCCGGTTTCCTCCCACAGACCAAAGATGTGCGGGTTAGGTGGATTGGCCATGCTAAATTGCCCCTTAGTGTCAGGGGGATTGGCTAGGGTAACTGCATGGGGCTTTGGGGAGAGGGCTTGGGTGGGAGTGTGTACTCGATGGGCCGAATGGCCTCCTTCTGCACTGTAAGATTCTATTAACTAAGCTTTTTCATTTATCTTATTTAAAACTTTAATTCCTAAAATTAAAAGTTATATTCAAAAACATATGAAATACGATCTAAATATTTGAACACGAAGCCTTGGTAATGGGTTTGTTATTATCTTACCAAAGCTAGTGTTTCAACAGTGGATAGGTAAATTGAAATTTGAGTGTTTTCTATGCAAGTGTAGATTTAAAATAATTTCTCTGCTGCTCCTAGAGCTCTTCTGTCAGGTTGTGAATGATATTTGCAAAGCTACTAAACGGATTAATCCACTGTTTAGGTTTGATCTAACATCATGTCTAGATTTGACGACTGTATGCTATTATACCAGTCAGATTAGTAGTGGAAACTGATGTAATGGTCACTGTGCAAGGGCCTAACATCACCCGATTTCCCCCTCAAATTGGTATTACTTTAGTGTGCATAGAAAACTTAAATAGGGGAAAAGAAAGATACTTTGTTTGATCTTCATTATTCAAATAATATTCTCCTTCCACAAGATCCTACTGGACTGTTTGCTCTGGCTTTGTGGTAGCATACGTTTTGGGATTTTTTTTTTGTTTTTGTTTAAAGGTCAGGTCAAAATGAATTGGTGCAGTGCTGACACTTGTGGATTACTTTACATGGATGCTGAGATACACTTTATGACTAATACTTTACCCAAATGCAGTCTATAGGTATTTAGTTAGATGTTCAGAAGTGAAATCTAATCATTCACATCATTACAAATAATTTCCATACCATAACCTGTGTAGCAGATGTTAAGCAAAAAATTGTATTATATCCCCCCCCCCCCCCCCCCCGCCCAAAACGGCTACAAATCAGCTTGTCTAAAACTTCACTCCATTTCCAATTATGGAGTTTTGCATCTGTTTCTGTTCTTAGTGAAATGCTGAACTGTGTATTTGTCAAGTGTTCAATGGTATTCTAAAATATTTCTGCTAGAACAAAAGTATTCTTCTTGTTGTTCCCTTCATTTTCACTACCACCATCCCCTCCCGAAAAAAAACTCCCACCCAATTGATTGGAATTAGGAAACAAATTGCTAAAACATGGCACTATTAAAAGAATGCTTATTGGGCTGGCAGAATGGACACCTGGATATTCAGAATACTCGCTGAGCTGCTTTGCTTATTTTTGTATGTAGTTTTAGTTCTATAAACCAACATTTTGCAGACTTTTTTTTATTTTTATTTCCTTGTGCATCTCTTAAAGTGAACATTTTTGCTGCTCTTTTTTAACATATGATTTGCACAATTTTCTCGATCATGCTTCCTCAGGATTTCTTTTTGCTTAAAAGGGGGTTCATAATGGTCATCATTTTTGGTTCTGTTGTAGGCTTTAGCTTTGGCAGTGAAACCATTTCTGCCGTATACACTGAAGCAGATCTAGGAGCATCACGGCAAACAGATGCGGAGCAAGAATTGACGAATTTAACTGCTGTGCACATTGATTCCGAAACTAGCAGCCTCAATCTGCAGACCACTTCTGCTGACACAGTTACAATCACAGGTGTGTTGTGCTTGCTGAGGAAAGGTAAAAGTCAGCTGTTAACATTTAACACGGTCCTATTGCTTCTCTTGTCTTGAGAGCATCTGTTCATAACTTTGCCACTCCTCTGTGGTAAGCGCTGCAGTACTTTGCCTGTAAGAATAATGAAGACTTTTATTCCGTGTATGAGAAGAGGGCATCATTGACGAGGCCTGTATTTACTGCCCATGTGTAATTGCCTTGGGGCAGGTGGTGGGTGAGCAACCCCATTGCGCCACTGCAGCCGGTGCCATGTAGGTACACCCACCATGCTGTTAGGTAGTGAGTTCCAAGATTTTGGCCAACTGATGTTGTCCAAACACTGTACCAATTCAAAAGAACAGGATATTATCCATGTTGGTAATTGAATTGCTTCAAAGAGAAACAGGCATTGCAATTTACAGAGTAGACATGCTACAAAATAGAACACTGCACAATAAGTATTCCCAGTCAACAGTGTGCCCAATCCAGTTTGTTTTCAATATCGCTTCACCATTGAGGATGATATTGCAGCACATTGTTACGGTCTTCTTTTGACTGATTCTTGGAACGAGGTTACCTGCTTTGACATCTGCAGTTGTCTAGAGTAAAAATCTCTGAAATAGGACAAAACAAATTCTATTCAGTTACAAAAATGTACAATAGAAGACTATTATAGCACACAAAGGTTGGAAACAGCTTTATTTTATCTATTTTTAAAAAAAACCTGAACTGCATTTTGGAGACTGAATAAATACAGCAGTATTGGTCACTTTGGGATATGCATTGATGGTGTAACCGAGTATAGTAGGAGGGACCTCGGACAAAAATATTAAATTACTTGCATGCTTGCTGTGAATTAAGTTTTGGAAAAGCATGCTAAATCAACCTCTGTGCTCTGCATGAACATCCCTGGGGAGATTGCCTACAAGTGTGCATTCCCCATGAATTCTTAACTGTTCCTCGCTTGACAGATGCTGTCAGACCGTCAGTGTTTCCAGGATTTTCTGCAATATTTTGCTTTTCCTTATTGACTCAGTTGCACAGTGATGACGTTTAATTGTGAAGAAACTTATGCCCTATCACCTATTGTGATACCTTCCTATATAAAAATAGAAATGTAGACTTATTAATATAATTGCTTTTCCTTTTTGTTCCTAATACATTTTGTGTCTTACTCTTTTGGAAGCTGGATGAGTTGTGTTTTGCAGAAAGATATTAAACACAATACATTTGATGAATATTTCATTGGGCCCTGTATTTCGCAAAAATGCAAATGGTCTAACAAGGTCCAAGATGGACTGGTATTCTATTTCCAATTAGTTGAAATTTATGCATTTGGATCTTGCTTGTGATAAATGCACTGAATTTCTTGAGAATAAAGTAGAATGAATTGAGAGGTTCACACCAGAAAACTCTGCCAATAAATGTTCTTGCAATTGAACAAAACTGAGAGTCAAAAATTTCAGTTTTGTCTATTATTATAATATCCTCAGTTAGTATAGATTTTTTTAATATTCTCTAGGCTCTGAAAGTGCTTCTCCGACCCATTCAAACACATGTTCAAGATCTCAGACACCATCTCCATCCACTTTAAACGCTGATCATGCAGAACAAAAAGATTTACCACTGGATGAAAAACTGCACCATTCAGTCTTGCAGACTCCTGATGACTTGGGTATTACTTGCATGGTTAATTCATTTTAAAGTTAAATATATAGGTTGTTTCAAACGTTTAATCTTGATCCCACAGAGGAAATGCTAATGTGAGACACATTAGGCAACATGTATATGTCTACCATTTGTGTGAAGATTCCCAGAAAAGAAGCTGTGGTGTGATCATTTTTATTTGAGCAATTCATATTGCATTTAAGGCATTAGTTTCTATTCAGTGATATTTTCAAGGTATTTAAATTTTAACTTTGTTATTTCAACATTTTGTGTATGTTTTGGGGTTGAATTTAAACTTTATAAATTTATTTGCCTATTTTATGTCTTGAAACGTTGAGCAGAAAATAGTGAGTTTCCAAATGAAGATTGCAGTGTTATGGCAGGAGGGAGTCTTAAAGGATGGCATGAAGATGTTGCAACAGTTATGTGGAGACGAATGCTTGGTATTTTGGGAGATGTCAACTGCATTAAGGATCCTGAAATTCATGCACAAGTCTTTGACTATTTATGCGAACTATGGCAGAATTTGGCCAAGGTAAGCGGTTAATTTAATTTTGCTTGCAAAGTTTAGCAGTGCTACTTTGGAATCAACTTTCCCCATACATGATATTTTGACATTGCATCTATCCTGAATAAATACATAGCTGCCGTACACTACCTATTTTCTATGTGGTTGAGCCTTGGTCACAGCCCTGAGGAATTCCTGCAGTGTTATCCCAGGACTCAGATAATTAACTTCCAACAACCGCAACCATTTTCCTTCAAGTTAGGTTACGATGGCAACCAGTGGAGAGTTTCCCCCCTCCCCCCAATTCCCATTTATTTCAATTTTGCTGGTGCTCCTTTATGCCACACTCTGTCAAGTGCTGCCTTGATGTCAAGGGCTGTTGCTCTCAGCTCATTTCTTGAGTTCATGTCCTTTGTTCATTTTGGACTAAAGCGGTAATTAAGTCAGACGTTGGTTGGCCCTGGTGGAACCCAAACTGAGCGTCAGTGAGCAAATAATGCTAGTTCAGATGAGACTCCAAATATGGTTATCAAAGGACAAAACTGCAAGTCAAAATCTAGAACTTCGGAGAGAGTGTCAAAGAAGAATGATCAAAAACTAGCCAGTTTTGCATATGACCAGTTTCATGCATGTGGGTGTAGTCTGCAGGGGCAAATAAACATCTGTCACAATTGTTGTTTGTGTTGGAAAAAACTTGCTAATCCTGGCCTTAGAGAAGTGAACTTTAAATTGAATTAAAACTTAACCGAGCACAGAAGGATGTGGAGTTGACTCTAAGGAGGGCCTCCTCCCACCAGTCAGTCCACGCGATCGAACCCAATCTCAGCTTTTCCCAGGCATTTCTTGTGGAGGAGAGGGGCCAGAAGAGATTGTACAATCTTGAAATAGAACCTCCGTGAGTTTGAGGCAGTGACAACATACCTTTCAGTAACATGTTTGGAAGTAGTTGTCAAGTAGTCAAGCTTGGAAGGCAAGAATAAATGGTTATTACAAATAGGGCTCAACTGAGGAGAGCCAAGTTTAAAATGTCGACGAAATTGCTTCTATATTTTGAAGTAGAAATCACAAAGGGCTTTGACTGTACATAACAGATAAGGATAGTATGGCATAGATCAAGACAGGGAGAGAGGATGAGCAGTAGGAATGCACTTCCATATGACACCAGTTCATACTTGGATCATGGCACCATATTAAAACCACTTGAATATTGGCTTCCCAATAATAGTACAGTAGGTTAGGTAGTGCTAGAGCACTATCCCATTTCCTTCTCTGAAGTTTCACTCTACGGGCTCTAGGAATCCTACCTGCCCAGACAAATGTTGATATCAGCTTGTTTACCATAGCAAAATATGATTTTGGTAGAAGGTTCGGGAGACATTGAAAAAGAAACAAGAACCTGGACAGAATGTTCATTTTTATAGATTGAATCCTGCCAGCCAAGAAAAGAGACAACTTATCCCAGTGCTGTAAATCCGCCTTAAATTTGATGACCAGTTTTGTAAAGTTTGTTTTGTGGAGAACTGCAAGAGTGTGTTATGTTCACACCCAAGTAGCGAAAACCAGCAATTGATATACAAAACGGCAAAACTTCTGGGGGGATTGTTTGGTCCTGCAGCAGCAGTTTAGGGAGTTGGGTAGAAAGTTAAAAAGCAGGACCTCTAGGGTTGTAATCTCAGGATTACTCCCTGTTCCACATGCTAGTGAGGCTAGGAATAGGAGATAGTGCAACTCAACACGTGGCTAAACAGCTGGTGTAGGAGGGGGGGTTTCAGATATCTGGATAATTGGGGTCTCTTCCGGGGCAGATGGGACCCGTACAAGAAGGACGGGTTGCATCTAAACTGGAAGGGCATAAATATTCTGGCCGGGAGTTTTGCAAGTGTTACACGGGAGGATTTAAACTAGTTTGGCGGGGGGTGGGAACCAAAGCAAAGGGGAACCAGAGAGTAGGGCCAGTAAGACTCAGAGAAACAGCAGGCAGGGTGGGGTTGCTAATCAGAGGGTCTGGTGGACTGAAGTGCATCTTTTTCAATGCGAGAAGTGTAACAGGTAAGGCAGATGAACTTAGAGCTTGGATTAGTACTAGGAAGTACGATGTTGTTGCCATTACAGAGACTTGGTTAAGGGAAGGACAGGATTGGCAGCTTAACATTGCCGGATACAGATGTTTCAGGCGGGAGAGAGGGGGATGTAAAAGGGGTGGGGGAGTTGCACTACTGGTTAAGGAGAATATCACAGCTGTACTCCGGGAGGACACCTCCGAGGGGTCATACAGCGAGGCAGTGTGAGTGGAGCTCAGGAATAGGAAAGGTGTAGTCACAGTGTTGGGGGTTTACTATAGGCCATCCAACTGCCAGCGGGAGATAGAGGAACAGATATGTAGGCAGATTTTGGCAAGGTATAGAAGTAACAGGGTTGTTGCGGTGGGAGATTTTAACTTCCCCTATATTGACTGGGACTCACTTAGTGCTAGGGGCATGGGTGGGGCAGCGTTTGTAAGGAGCATCCAGGAGGGCTTCTTGAAACAGTATGTAGATAGTCCAACTAGGGAAGTCCAACTGGACCTGGTATTGGGGAATGAGCCCGGTCAGGTGGTCGATGTTTCAGTCGGGGAGCAGTTCGGGAACAGTGACCACAATTAAGTAAGCTTTAAGGTACTGATGGATAAAGATAAGTGTAGTCCTCAAGTTAAGGTGCTAAATTGGGGGAAGGCTAATTACAACAATATTAGGCAGGAACTGAAGAATATAGATTGGGGACAGATGTTTGAGGGCAAATCAACATCTGGCATGTGGGAGGCTTACAAGTGTAAGTTGATGAGGATTCAGGACGGGCACATTCCTGTAAGAATGAAGGATAAGTATGGCAAATTTTGGGAACCTTGGATAACGAGAGATATTGTGAGCCTAGTCAAAGAGAAAAAGGAGATAATTTGTCAAAGCTAAAAGGCTGGGAACACACGAAGCAAGTGTGGAATACAAAGAAAGTAGAAAGAAACTTAAGCAAGGAGTAAGGAGGGCTAAAAGGGGTCACGAAAAAGCATTGGCCAGCAGGATTAAGGAAAATCCCAAGGCTTTTTATACATATGTAAAGAGCAAAAGGGTAGCCAATGAGAGGATTGGCCCACTCGAGGACAAGGGGGGGAATCAATGCTTAGAGCCAGAGGAAATGGGTGAGGTATTAAATGAGTACTTTGCGTCAGTATTCACCAAAGAGAAGGACTTGGTGGATGATGAGTCTGGGAAAGGATGTATAAATAGTTTGAGTCATATTGAGATCAAAAAGGAGGAGGTATTGGGGTTCTTGAGAAACATCAAGGTAGACAAGTCCCCAGGGCCTAATGGGATATACCCCAGAATACTCAGATAGGCAAGGGAGGAAATTGCTGGGGACTTGAGAGAAATCTTTGTATCCTCACTGGCTTCAGGGGAGATCCCAGAGGATTGGAGAATAGCCAATGTTGTTCCTTTGTTTAAGAAGGGTAGCAAGAATAATCCAGGTAATTACAGGCCTGTGAGCCTTACATCAGTGGTAGGGATATTATTGGAGAAGATTCTTTGAGACAGGATTTATTCCCACTTGGAAATATGTGGACGTATTAATGAGAGGCAACATGGTTTTGTGAAGAGGAGGTCGTGCCTCACGAACTTGATCGAGTTTTTCGAGGAAGTGACAAAGATATTTGATGAGGAGGGTAGGGCAGTGGATGTTGTCTACATGGACTTCAGTAAGGCCCTTGACAAGGTCCCTCATGGCAGACTGATGCAGAAGGTGAAGTCGCATAGGATCAGAAGTGAGCTGGCAAGGTGGATACAAAACTGGCTCGGTCAAAGGTAGCAGTGGAAGGGTGCGTTTCTGAATGGAGGGCTGTGACAAGTGGCATTCCTCGGGGATCAGTGCTGGGACCTTTGCTGTTTGTAATATATATAAATGATTTGGAGGAAAATGTAACTGGTTTGATTAGTAAGTTTGCGGACGCCACAAAGATTGGTGGATTTGCGGATAGCGATGAGGACCATCAGAGGATACAGCAGGATATAGATCAATTGGAGACTTGGGCGGAGAAATGGCAGATGGAGTTTAATCCAGACAAATGTGAGGTAATGCATTTTGGAAGGTCTAATACAGATAGGAAATATACAGTAAATGACAGAACCCTTAAGAGTATTGATAGGCAAAGGGATCTGGGTGTACAGGTACACAGGTCACTGAAATTGGCAATGCAGGTGGAGAAGGTAGTCAAGAAGGCATACGGCACGCTTGCTTTCATCGGCCAGGGCATTGAGTTTAAAAATTGGCAAGTCATGTTTATAGAACCTTAGTTAGGCCGCACTTGGAATATCGTGTTCAATTGTGGTCGCCCCACTACCAGAAGCATGTGGAGGTTTTGGAGAGGGTACAGAAAAGATTTACCTGGATGTTGCCTGGTATGGAGGGCATTAGCTATGAGTAGAGGTTGGAGAAACTTGGTTTGTTCTCACTGGAATGACGGAGGTTGAGGGCAACCTGATAGAAGTCTACAAGATTATGAGAGGCATGGACAGAGTGGATAGTCAGAAGCTTTTTCCCAGGGTGGAAGAGTCCATTACTAGGGGGCACAGGTTTAAGGTGCGAGGGGCAAGGTTTAAAGGAGATGTACGAGGCAGATTTTTTACAGAGTAGTGGGTGCCTGGAACTCGTTGCCGGGGGAGGTCGTGGAAGCGGATAAATTAGTGACTTTTAAGGGGTGTCTTGACAAATACATGAATAGGATGGGAATAGAGGGATATGGCCCCCAGAAGGGTAGGGGGTTTTTGTTCAGTTGGGCAGCCTGGTCGGTGCAGGCTTAGAGGGCCGAAGGGCCTGTTCCTGTGCTGTAATTTTCTTTGTTCAGTTGATTGGAAAACACTCACTTTTGTTGATATTCAATTTATAGCCAGAGAATGAGCCACTGTTGCTGAGAATATTCATTGTGCTGTTATTACAGGTAATAGGGTTCACAATATATAATAGGTCATCACCATATAAGGACACGTGCTGCACACCAGCTCAGTGGATACTCTTTGGCAATGTTGAAGTCTTTAAAGCTATGGGCCGGGGTTCTATCACCAGAGGTGAAAAAAGGTGTAAAGACAAAGGGCACACTTTACAGGTTCCTCTGGATAGAGGAAAATACTTGCGTGTACAGAGTTAGTGTGCATGCTTGCAGAAGAGGAGGTATAGAGAAGACGAATGCATGAAATAAATTTTGAAACGAATGCAAATTTATCCAAAATTGTAAACAAATAATCCTCCTCCACTCCCTCAAAATCCCCCTCCGCATCCAGAGAGACAACAATTTCAGGGTCGGTCGAGGCAGTTGCAGAAAGTATAATGTCAAGAAGACGATGTACATTTGAAACTAATTGGTGCCTCTTCACAAAGCCAGATTGATCATCAGATATACCAAGAAGACAAGGCTCCAAAACGGTACCCCAGTACCTTAGCAAACAGCTTTACGTCAGTGTTTAAAAGAGAAGCCGATGCAACCCACAGCCATTAAGCATATCTAGTAATAAGGGAGCAAGTTGAGTAGAGAACTTTTTATTGAGTTCAGTGGGAAAGCCATCAGGAGGGGCTGGAGTCTTGCCACTTTGCATTGACTTAATGCAGTTTGTTATCTCCATCCAGATACAAAGGATCTTCCATGTCTCTACTCAAGCCCGTATCCACAGATGGGATATCCAAATTCCTCCAAATCCCACAATATATTATACCCCAAAGTTTTTCTATTTTGGCATTAGTGTGAGGGTGGCACGGTGGTTAGCACTGCTGCCTCACAGCACCTGGGACCCAGATTTGATTACTGACTTGGGTCGCTGTCTGTGCAGAGTTTGCATGTTCTCTCCGTGTCTGTGTGGGTTTCCTCCAGGTGCTCTGGTTTCTTCCCACAGTCCGAAAGACATGCTGATTAGGTGCACTGGCCATGCTAAATTCTCCCTCAGTGTACCCGAACAGGTGCTGGAGTGTGGCGACTAGGGGATTTTCACAGTATCTTCATTGCAGTGTTAATGTAAGCATACTTGTGACGCTAATGAATAAACTTTCAATTTAATAAAAGCTGTTTCGCTCCAGGTGTGATTCTATTGACAGACTCGGAAGTTTTTATCAAAACAAACTTTATACAACAATACAGTTTAACTATAACACATGAATTAGCTTAACTTTTACCAATGGAAATACTTAAACATGACCACATACAATTTTTAACTGCTGACCCATCTCTTAATTCCAACTTAAGCAATATTCCACTTATAGACTTAAACTCCTCTTCAAAACCAGATAGCAAACAACACAGGCTTATGTGTTTTTACTTGTTGACCAGTCCTACAGCCTTTGAACATTTCTGGGGAGAGTGACAGAGACACCTCTTGCTTCTTTCAGGACCATGCAGAAACTGCTGGCTTTTCCCTGTGAGCTTAACTCCTCCTGTTAGCATATGACTGTCACATGTTAATCAATCTAATCAAACCTACTCTAAACCCCAGGGGAAAAACCAAACATAAACAAAAATGGATTAACTCAGATTAACACAAACACTAGCTAAAATCAATAATTAGCCTGCATTCTCAGCATGTGAACTGTTTGGTGCAGACAAATCGGCACCGTATAAACATACCCCTTACAATAAACATAATAAAAATCCATTTCTGAAAGGCACAGTATATCACAGTAATGCACTTTGGACAATTGTTAAATACGTGGAAAGTGATTCGTATATATACAAGTGGTAATATTCAGTTAAATTTCACACTTTCACTCAATGTTGTCATAAGGATTCAGGTGTGAGGTATTAGCTTATACTAAACCTTGATTTAATTCGAGCTTATATGTCCCTATTTGTTGAGACTTCATCATGTTCTAAAATGACCTAAAGTAACAATAGTCAAAACAGAATGAATGCTTGACACAACCTTCATAGAATCAAAGAATCCCTACAGTACACGAGGCCCATTGAGCCTGCACTAACAACAAGCCCACCAGGCCCTAACCCCGTAACCCCATGTATTTACCCCACTAACCCCTGTGACACTAAGGGGGCAATTTAGCATGGCCAGTGCACCTAACCTGCACATCTTTGGAATGTGGGAGGAAACCAGAGCACCTGGAAGAAACCCACATGGGGAGAATGTGCAAACTCCACATAGTCAGTCACTTGTGGCTGGAATTGAACCCGGGTCCCTGGAGCGTTGAGGCAGCCATGCTAACCACTGTGTTGTGCCTTATTTTCACCTTCCCAGAACAAATTAGAAACTTCATTGGCAATTACTTTGCCAATTCCTGTCTGCAGAAGTGCTACGTCTGACCTCAGCTTCTCTGAAAAGGAAAGGAAAAAAGACCCAAGTTCCACTTCTAATTGATATCCCTGTGGATGAATGGATGTCAGGCAAACTTGTAGACGAAGTTCCAACAATGTTTGCTACTTTTGTTCTGCTTAATGGTAGAGTTTTAAGGGCTTGGAGGTCCAATGAAATTGCTATGATGAGTTATTGCGAACATGTGGGTGATATATACTGCACCCAAAGTGCATTAGTGACGGGGAGGGATACTGATATCAATGACAGGCTCATCTGTCCTGAATGATGATTTGCTTCCTGAGTATTCCTTGGCTGCGCCCATCCAGGCAAGAAGACAGCATCCTACTAACTTTCTGATTTTAGTCTTCTAGATGATAGAGAGGTATTCAGGGATCAGGAGGTGAGTCACTTATCACCGAGTCTCCAAGTCCTGCATCAGCCTTGTAATAGAATCAAAGAATGGTTACAGCACAGATAGAGAGTCCATTTGTCACATCCGTATCAACTCTCCGTAAAAACTCAGTCCGACTCATCACCCTTACCCCAGCAAATGTTATTTTTTTTGCAAGTGCTTATCTAATTCTCTTTTGAATCTGTCTCCACCACTCTCAAGGTATGGTGATCAAGTTAAGCTTCTAGTAAGCGGTGACCCCAAGGATGACGATGGAGTATCGTTTATAATTGAAGATCAGGGAGAGATGGTTGTGTTTTTCTTGCCAAGAGATGGTCATTGCTTGGGGAGACAGTGCACAAATATTACTGCTGTTTTCCAGGCCAAGTCCTACAATGTTGTGACATGAAGTTCTGATGGAGCAGGATACTGTTAAATAATCACTGATTAGCACCATTCATGATAAAGTAATAAGTGAAAGTGCTGAAGGTGGTTGGGTTGAAGGTGTAGCTCTGAAGAACTTCAGCAATTTAGGTTGCAATAATTTCCCTCTGTCTAGTATAAGTCTGAACAGTAGTGTGTGTTGTCTGTTCCCATCAATCTCAGTTTTATCTGGTTCCTTAATGTCAAAATTGGCAAAACGTCACCTTGCTGTTTCGACTGTTGCCCACACTTCTCTTGCATTTAACTCAAGATTATAATACATAATATAGTCTATGGTATAGTAACTTAGTATAAACATCCAGTAGGGGTGGCACAGTGGTTAGCACTGCTGCCTCACTGGGACCTGGGTTCAATTCCAGCCTTGGGTGACTGTCTGTGTAGAGTTTGCACATTCTCCCCATGTCTGCATAGGTCCCCTTCCTTTCCCAAGATGTGTAGGTTAGATGGATTAGCCATGGGATAGGACAGGGTGGTGAGCCTGGGTAAGATGCTCTGTCAGAGAGTTGGTGCAGACTTGATGGGCCAAATGGCCTCTGCAGGGATTCTATGATTCTAGATTAAGAAGATGATGAGGTTCTCACAGAACATGAATTGAATATCAGTGATTATGTTATTAGTGAGTCGGTATTGTAGATATTGATAACTCCTCCAGAATAGTAGAGACAGAGATCATAGCCTGTGCTTGCAGGAGGGCAAATTCAAAACTAATCTGCATCAATATTATCTCAGTTTGAGAGTGGTAAATCTATAGAACAGGCTTCCTGGAGAGATAATTAAATTAGATAGTATTGATTTAATTCAACGCTAACTTGGAAGTCTTTCTTTGAGAAAATAATGTTTTGGGATACACCATTAGAGAGTAATTTAAGACATGATGCATGGTAAATGTCGCATGCTTGACAGGAACAGGTGACATGGATCTAATAGGTGGGATTCTCTGGCCTCCCGGCAGTGTATTTCTCACAGCAGGAGATGGCGTGTCATTGGCCAGCAGCGGAATCTTCTGGTCTCGCTGCTGTCAAGAGGATTTCCCATTGACTCCATTCAACGCTGCAGGGAAACCCACAGCGGGGTGCACCATCAGCGGGACCAGAAGATCCCGTCGACGTGAACAGTTGGAAAGCTCCGGCTATTGTTTCCAAAACTTTGCTCCAGTGGGGGTTTACTCGCTTTATGTCTGGGTCTGTTTTAGGTGAATTGATGGAGATTGATTGCCTTGATTGATCAACAACACCATCAGTGTATCACATGACTGACAGGATGGTAAATGACGAGCTGGATGAACTATGGTCTTTCCTTATCTCACAGTTCCTGTGTTCCAAATGGCCATGTGTAGCATTTGCATAAAATTATTGTACTATACTGTTTCAAGTTGTGCCAGTATTACATAAATCAATCTGTTAATCTTAAAATAATTAGTTTTTGTAAACAGTTAGAATTTAGCCATAGTTGTTAATGTATGAAATGAACAAATATAATTTCTATCTAAAATATTAATCTTGAATTCATTGCTTTGTGAAATGTTCTCCTTTTAGATGGTGTTGTCTTACTAAAACACATTTCAGATTTTTTTTGTCAAAATGTAATTTCCTTTCTTTAAAGGTGAGAGATAATCTTGGAATTACAATAGACAATCATACCTCCCCACCACCTCCAGTTTTGATACCACCTCTCAGAATTCTAACTCCTTGGCTTTTTAAGGTAAGTTAAGATGTTGTTTCTAAAAGATAAATTATCTATTTTCACTTTGCTATTTCTATCAGTGAATACATGTACTGAATGAGTTCTCAATGCGTTCAGAAATTTTAGGTTGTGCTTTCAGTGATTGTTGGCCTTGGCTTAGTGATAACACGCTCACCTCTAACATCATCTACGGCATAGTTCTCTTTTTTAGTGCAGCAAGTATTCTGGTACCTTCCAGCATATTTTTTTTCTGTTGTAGTCTAATCCAGATTTTTAAGCATGCAATGTGTATACGTCATTTTGCAGAATGCTTAAGGATTTAGTGCAGCATCATCTAAAATAAGTTTAGGTTCCTTATTCGTAGTTAAGATTTTTTTTTACTACATTACCCAAATAAAATTCAAATGTGGTTTGCTGTCTATCTTATTTTGCTACCTTACAGCTTGACTTATAAATTCGTTAACAGTCAGGATTCTAAATAAACACGCAGTAGATTAATTCGCCCTCAACATCATGGGCAGCCCACACAAAGCACTGATAGGAGTGAAAAATTCCAAGAACAGTTGCTGCCATATAATATTATCTTATTATGGCTCCTCTATGGTTTAAACAGGGCTGAACAACTGTAGGTGCAGCCATCTCGTTGACAACAGGTAAACAATGCAGAGTTTGATTGGAGGAACAGCAAGTATGGGGGAGACAGAATCTGAGAAACTGCTCCCCCAGCCACAGATTCTGTATCTCCAATGTTGGCTGCTCCAGCTCCTCCAGGTTCTCTCCCAATCTTGCAAATCCTCCCAAAACACAATCTGTGATTGGAGGAGCAGCAAGAGCAGAAGGAAGAGAACCTTCGATTGAGAGAGTATGATCAGCTGCATCGGAGAAAGGGAACCAAGATGGCAGTAGATTCCGTGCAGGTAAGGTGGTTCCAGCAGTGTCAAGCAAGGAATGTGAGACAGAGATAGATGTATAAGTGTTTCGGTGAGAGAGAGCTGGTATAGGTAACAGGCAACATTGCTCACTTTCACATTCGCATTTTATTTCATTTATTTATGTATATAATTTCCCAACTCAAAGTACCTTTGTTTTTCCTTCTAAAACCCTTTTCCAAGGCCTGGCTTGCAATGTTACAAACTACTGCTGAAACAACAATAACCAAACAAAAAAAGAATAACACTAAAATCCTTTCAATGGCCTTCCTGTTTTATATTTGTCCAATAAATTATTTGGGAGAAAGGGAAAAATGCAGTTCTTACTGCTCTCAGGCTTTTCTTTAAATGTTCCTGCTAGAGGTTTCTGTTTGTATACACACTTTTTTCAGCTGTGTTTGCTTTACTATCAGCCAAATCTTAGCTTTTTGTCATTTTCAATGGGACGAGTGATTCTGATGTCTGCTCACAAATTAATTTAATACTGAGAGTGGTGCTGAAGAGCTGGATTCTCATTTCAGACACATGCACACATACTCCCACTCGAAAGAGGCTTGAGCACACTCTCGCCTCTTGCTTACGCATGCCCACTCGCACCTCGCTCTCGCACGCCGCCACGTCACTCTCGCACGCCTGCGCACTGGTGCCCTTATTCCCAATCAGATCACAATTGTCACACTTGGCATTGTCACTCCTCAAACTAGGACTGGAGCTCATTTGGACGACCCACTTCTCTGTTGTATCCTCATACAGATGGGAAACCTACAAATTTAGAAGCCAATGCTTAGAAAAATGGCATAAATACAATCGAGTTACATTCAACATGAAGAAATCCTAGCTAAAATCAATAGTTACATTCAACAACGTTATTAAAACTTGATTTATGTCTTTAATTACAAACTGTAATGTAACTTGTATTTATATAGTGCCTTTTGTTAGGAAATCAAAGGTAGTTTTAAGGGATTTATATTTGTATTGGTAAACATTAGAAATAAGGTATAATTTCAAGTGAGTTTGTTTTAATATTTCTGTGCCTGGAAGGGTAAAGCCTATAGTTAGATTCATGCTGGACAAAGGTGTTTTTTTTGTGTGGGGAATGGTTTCAATTCTAACTGTGTAAGAAACAGAGTGAAGAGTAAATAGAAGAAGCAGCGGTTGCTTAGCAACTGGGTAGGAAGGTTTTTAAGTTTTAGTTTTTTAGCTGAATTTGTTTGTAGTTGAAGATATTACACTGGCGATTGAACACCTCTCAACTCTACCAGGAGAAGCTGGACAGGGTGGCACAGCGGCAGTGATTAGCACTGTTGACTCTCAGCTCCAGGAATCCATAGAAAAAAAATTGTAATGTAACTTGTATTTATATAGTGCCTTTTGTTAGGAAATCAAAGGTAGTTTTAAGGGATTTATATTTGTATTGGTAAACATTAGAAATAAGGTATAATTTCAAGTGAGTTTGTTTTAATATTTCTGTGCCTGGAAGGGTAAAGCCTATAGTTAGAATCCGGGTTCATTTTCGGCCTTGGGTGACTTTGTGGAGTTTGCACATTCTCCCCGTGTCTGCATGGGTTTCCACCAAGTGCTCCCATTGGATTCAGTGTTAAAAGTGGAGCGGAAGCTTTGTTTTAGAGTCATTTAGAAAACATGAACTGGATTTCGGAGTGCAAACTGCTGACGGAAAGCAGTGTGTGAAAGAAGATTTTAAAGCATGTTTTCTGGGGGTGGAGTTTGGAAACTTATCTGCGACAATCGGAGAGGGGGAATTCTGAGGAGAAATCCAGACATTCACTTGGGTTCAGAGTAGAGCGTGTGTTTTGACACAGCCAGTCTGTGTTTAAAGAGACTTTGTGTTACTGAGACAGTTGTAGCTTTAAACTGTACTTTGTAATCCATGTTAATCTTAAAATCTGTGTGTATTTGTTAAACTAAGGGGAAGTGTAAAGGAGTATTGTATCATCAGTCCTGTGACTCTGTTTCTCCACTTTTTAAAAAAAAAAGTAAAAGTTACAGTCTTTTGAACCAGAGTCCCATTCTGAGATCTACCTGTCCAGTTAAAACATCAACTGGGATCGTAACATTTTAACATAGCAAAACACCCCAAGTAGCTTCATCGGAGAGTTATTAAAGAGCATTTGGCACTGAGCCACAGAAGACAATATTAGGGTAGATTATCAGAAGCTTGGTCAATTAAAATCAGGATGTTCAAGAGGCCAGAATTAGAGAAGTGCAGATACCTCAGAGGATTGTGAGACTGACGGTGGCGACAGGGCTAGGGAGGGGAAACTATAGAAGGATTTGAAAACAAGGAAATTTTAAAGTAAAAAACATTACTTGACCAGAAGTCATTGTGGGCCAGTGAGCACAGGGGTGATAGAGGAATGGGACTTGCTGCAAGTTGAGACGCAGACAGCAGAATTTTAGATGACCTCAAGTTTACGGAGGATAGAACATGGGAGACACGTCAAGACTAAAGGTAATAGATAATTGAATAATATTAATAATAATTAATATTAGATCAGGTTAGAGTTTGTTTTTAATATTTACATCTTGTATGATTTTGTTTGCTATTTGACATTTGTTCTAAATTATTATATTAAAACATGTGTCTGGAAGCTATTTAATTTTCTGGGTCCATTTTTATAGTAAAAACTCTATGTAAACTTCTCTCAGTAAGTAGTACCCTACTGCCAGTTCAAGCATGTTGTGTTACTGGTCAGAGGATGTACTTGCGGTATGGTCTATGGTATAATTTGATTATAGCTAGAAATATTTAGGTAATTAGGCATGCAAATTGTTGTATCTTTGTATGGTTCTAATATTTACAGTAATTTAATGTAATATTTCATATGTTTCAGTGATGATCCATTCTGTTTCTAATTACTGAGAGACAATAGTGATTAATTTCCATTTATTGACTCTTGTAATTGTAATACTTGGAGATTGTTTTACTCCTATATACATTGAGTAAGGGCTGTAATTTTTTCAGACCTTTTATCAATGAGCAGAGGCAATCTTCTAGTTACATTTTATAGGTTAAGCAGTAATGTTTTTTGCTTTATAAATTAACAAAGTAACTTTTTTTAACCGAATGCAAAATTAAATCCTAATTTTAATTATCATTTAGGCAACAACGTTACCAGAAAAATACAAGCAAGGAAAGCTGCATGCATATAAACTGATCTGCAAAATTATGAAACGGCGTCAAGATGTTTCGCCTAATTCTGATTTTCTGGTTCACTTCTACAATATAATGCACAGTGGACTCTTAAACCCGGATCAGGTCAGTTTGTTCCTTTTTAAAGTTTGCTTACTATTTTTACTGAAACATATATTTTCAGACTTGTAAAGAATAGAGCTTTAATTGTAAAGTTTAGGTGTTGTTCAGTGTGAGATTTTTTTCTTTATTGGTTGGGGTTTTTGGGACTTGTGCTATACCTCTGCTGGTGATACAGATTTATGAGGCGCTTTGCTGCTGCACTCAAGATAAAACAACTGAAGTAAGCCAGTTAGGCCTGGCCCAGGGTAAATAACTATCTGTTCAAGGTTTTAATTGCTAATTTTGAATGTGCTGCACAAGTGGCTGCTTCAGCAAGAGCTATAAATGGGGAGAAGAAAATTATAATAATTTAAATAATTAAGGAAAAAAGATTTGAGAAGGAAAGAAGTGGAATTAAATGAAAATTCTTCAGAAAGTGCTGCAAATTTGCTGAGAGTAATGGAGCAAAAATAGATTAATACAACATAAATCACTGAAACCTCTTTCACTCCTGCTAATGTGCGACTCGTGATGCATTGTTTCAGTACATTTGCAGTGTTACAGCAATTGGCAAATCATTTCTACAGTTCTCCAGCTCAACACTATTTCTAACAAGGCACACATTATCGACTAGTTCGTGATTTATTTGCAATGTCAAAATGAAGAGCTAATGATACATTTTACTTCTAATAAAATCCCATTATTGCCTTCAAATTTTGATTAATTTTGAGTAACAATCAAAATGAGAGATTGATGATGCTTGCTTTTTGCTTTGTATCAGATGGAACTCAAATGCATAATTTTATATTTTGGTGAATGTTATATTTGATTTATACAGTGGAAAATTTGATTGTCTATTTTAGTTGTCGTTTATTTTAATACTGTTTTTGTAAACATTTTAGGATATTGTGAATACGATCATCAAGCACTGTTCTCCAAGGTTCTTTTCGATTGGGTTGCCTGGTGCTACCATGCTAATTTGGGACTTTATAGTTGCCGCTAGCAAAGTGACATTCTCCTCTTCACTCAATGTAGGTCAACAAGCATGTTACAATGTATACTGGTGAATCTAAAACAAGGTAGAAGGATGGATTTTTGAAATGCTGATTTGCCTGTTGTTAGCTTATTTTGAAAATTTGAAAAAGAACATTGTGTGATTTTTTTTTTTAAATGTACAGATTTTAGAGGTTACATATGGGTTTGTGATCTGCCCCTAATGAACACTATTGTGGTGCTTCAGTGACTTGCATTTCTCCAAAGAATGTCACTCTGGAATTATCACTAATTTTGTCCATTTATTTTATGGCCTCAAGTGGGTTTCTTTCTAAGACACTTATGAAAGGAGCAGTAAATGTACTTCATTGATAAATCAATACATTTTGTTTGTGAACAGTATCTAGCTTTTCCATGAATGTAAAATAACTGAACAAGGGATATTTCTGATAAGTTTTATGTTGTACTAAATTATGTAGATCATTTTTGCAGGTGATTCATTGGATAAATGCAGTGTCTGTGTAGTACTGATCTGTACAGCCCAGTGAATATATCAGAGTAGTGTTGTACTATCTTAGCTCCTCTTGGCAAAATTGCTGCTGACAATACCACAGTTTATCTTAATGCCGAGTTTGTATTGTATGTGTATTCTAATATAAAACAGAATTTATGTAACTGGAATGAGCTTCACTATCGGGCTCCTGCATGAACAATCAAATAGTCTGACCGTAGCTGTCTCAGCTAATCATTAAAAATGGCAGAGGGTGATATGCCAGCAGCATGAGTTGCTGCAGTCAGTAGAAAGAGAGTGAGAAGAGAATAAAGGAAAGACACAAGAGTTTACTTATAAGCATTGTTTCAAATCAACTAATAGAATGTTTGAAAAAGACAATAACATTTCCTGCATTTAAACCGTATTAGTCATAAAGCAATTTTTAAAAACTGTTCAGCTAAAATTATGTCATGACCTCTGCTTTCCGATTAATCCATGGTAATCTATTTGTTTTTAAAAATTGATCTAGGTTTTCCATTTGTAATACCAATTCCAATATTAAATTTGAATTATTGATTGATTTCAGTTAAATTTCTGAATTTACCCTTGTTTTATTTCAGGCTCCAAGAGTAGAAGCACAGATTCTATTGGGTTCTTTAGTGTGTTTCCCAAATTTATATGATGATCTCCCTACATTACAACCTTCTCTTGTGGATATTTTGTCAACAAAATGTGATGATGTTAAGGTAAAATTCCTGATGCAAGTGGTACTAAATGTTTTTAATTGTCATCAATTCTTTGTTCTCCACCCCCTTCCCCAAAACACAGACTGAAAGCATTATTGTTTTTCTCAATTCTGTTGTATATCTGGGTATATTCTTTGTCAAACTTGACCAAATCAAAATTAATTGTCCAGATCTTGTGGTGCAAGTAACAATAAGGTTCAGTATTCACCATTATTAAGAGTGTCGAGAATAACAGCTTCCAGTGACCACGTGCACAATTCTGCTTGGAGCTCAAAGTTGCCTTGCTTCCCCCAGAATACTCCCATGAGGTTCTGCACTGAAACATGTGGAAGGGCAAGGAGTTGACACAACTATGTGATAGATGCCCACTAACTTCAACCACTTGCCCATTCCAGTGTAACCAAACAACCTCATTGGCACTGCAAATTAAGTGTAGAGTCTCAGCCTTCAGATTAAAAATTTTGATAAAAATAGAAGATGCTGGAAATACTCAGGCCAAGAAGCTTTTGTGAAGAGAAAGACAAGGATAGTCTTTCAGGTTAACAATTTTTCATCTTTAACTGTTTTCTTTCTCAATCTCATAAATTATTTCCCCCCCTTTCAAATCGATGTGCATGATTTGACATTGAATTAACTATTCTAATTAATACTTCCTGGTTCAGGCACACCTTGTGGATTCTTCAGTCTAATTGATAGATACATACTCTTCTGAGTATCAAAGAAACAAAGTTCAGATTAATTAACTAAATGTATCTTTATACTACTTTGTGTATACCAATCAAATGAACTAATTAACTAATAAAAAACAACTAATGAGCTGCTCCTTAAAGGAGCAAGTGCCTATATGTGCACAAGCAATTGTTCAATGAGTGCCCTTCACCTGCAGACACAGAACCACATGAACTTAATTTATACAATACAAATTTCTTTCTGGCCTTATCCCCATTCAGCCGCTTTTAAAGTTGGGATTCCTGTTGCACCACTGGTGGGGGAGAGGGCACAATCGATCAGGAAATCTCACCAGCTTAAAAGCCACTTTGGGAACGGACGCAGAAAATCCGCCCGCCCCCCCCGCCCCCCAGTACTTTCTATATGATGTAAAGTAAGTGCACAAGGTTAGATTGCTGTCGTATCCGTCAGCTTGAGAGCCTAAGATTCACAGCCAGTTCTACAGTACAATATTATAATAATCATCATCAAGTTTCATTCTAATATTGGAAATCCACGTCTAGGATTTTTTTTAAAATCCTAGTATGTCACACATCCAAAATGCATGAAGGCAAACCAAAACTGGGACATGTTGCTGTTCTGAAACCTCAAGAGTCAGAGGATTTGAACTTGGATCCAACCTGCAGTTTCTGCAGCCTGATCTGAACTAAGATTCTGAAGGTTTAATGAATTCTGGGGTTTTTAATTTGTAATTCTTGAATGATGATGTTGGCAAGCTCTCCCTTTACATTGGAACTTGCTATAATTGATATCAGCAAAATGTAATATTTTCTGAGAAAATAGCAAGGCATTACTAGCAAGAACGCCTTGTACTGCTCATGTTCCATATTTGATTCTGGTACGAAGTTAAAAATATACACTGGCCTATAGCCCAGATTATAATTATAGAAAAACAGTTATATTTTGCTTGCTGTTAATATCAATGATGGATTCTCTTGTCCTTTGACAGATGCGTGTTTGGCAAAAAAAATGGTTTACAGCCTAGTTTGATGTTGTCTCGTGTAATGTCAAATCAAGTCTCTATTTGCATAACTGATTGCAAATACTACAAATAAAGTCAGTGTTGGAGGGATGGATGGAGGCATTGGCTTTGTGCCGCACTCACTTGCCCTGAAGGCACTTGACTCTGCTCTCAAATGTCAAAATCATTTGATCACAGAGACTGCACCATTTGGGTCTGTCCAAGATTGGGTTTTTTTTCTCTCCCATGAATTGGGATCCAGCTTGCAAGACCGGAGATTGGCTTTCAGATTGTCTTTATATCCTGAGTTTGAGAAGTTTTGTGGTGCTGGTTCCTGTGCTCAGCTGGCTGTAGAGTATTGCTTTGATTATGTGGGAATCCTCCGTGCAAAATACATGACAAGCAGAGTGCAACTGAGCTCTGAGCATGCTCTCGATGCTGCAACACTTTGCAAGAACCCCACCTAATGTTGCAAATCAATCTCAGACAGTGAAGATGGAATGCTTAGAATCCCATTCGGCCCATCGAGTCTACACCAACTCTTCCTGACTGAGCATCTTAACCAGGCCTACTCCCCAGGTCCTGATGATCTTCATCCCAGAGCACATAAGGAAGTGACCTTGGAAATAGATCCATTGGTGGTTATTTTCCAAAGTTCTTTGGACTCTGGACTTGTTCCTACAGATTGGAGATAGCTAATGTAAGTCCATTAATAAAAATTGAGGTAGAGAGAAAACGGGGAACTATAGACCAGTGAGCCTAACATTGGTATTGGGGAAGTTGCTAGAGTCCATTATCAAGGATTTCATAATTCAGCATTTGGAAGGCAGTGGTATAATCAACAAAGTCAACATGGATTTACAAAGGGAAAACATTCTTGATGAATCTATTGGAATTCTTTAAGGATGCAACGAGTAGTGTTGACTGAGGAGAACCAGTGGATGTGGTTTATTTAGACTTTCGACAAAGTCTCACATAACAAACTACTATGTAAAGTTAAACCACGTGGGATGCAGGTCATGTTTTCAGATGGCTAGAAAGCTGGTTAGCACATAGGAAGCAAAGAGTTGGCATAAATGGGTCTTTTTCTGATTGGCAGTTAGTGATTAGTGGGGTTCCACAGGGGTCTGTGCTAGGACCCCAACTGTTCACATTGCATATTAATGATTTGAAAGAGGGAACTTAATGTATTATCTCCAAATTTGCAGATGATACAAAGTTGGGTGGGACGGTGAGCTGTGGGGAGGATACAGACATGCTTTAGCGTGATTTTGACAGGCTGAGTGTGTGGACATATGCATGGCAGATGCAGTATAATGTGGATAAATGTGAGGTTATCTACTTTGGTAGCAATAATAGGAAGACAGATTATTTGAATGGGTGTAAATTGAGAGTGGTGGATACTCAGCGACACCTTGATGTCCTTGTGCATCAGTCGCTGAAAGTAAGCACGCAGGTACAGCAGGCAGTAAAGAAGACAAATGGTATGTTGGCCTTCATAGCGAGAGGATTTGAGTATAAGGATAGAGATGATTTGCTGCAATTGTCCAGGGCATTAGTGAGGCCACACCTGGATTATTGTGTGCAGTTTTGGTGTCTTTATCTGAGGAAAGATGTCCTTGCTATAACGGGGGTACAGCAAAGGTTTACCAGGCTAATTCCTGGGATGGCAGGTCTGTCATATGAGGAGAGACTAAGTCGGTTAGGGTTATATTCACTAGAGTTTTGAAGAGTGAGAAGGGGATCTCATAGAAACTTATAAAATTCTAACAGGATTAGACATGGTAGATTCAGAAAGAATGTTCCCAATGGTTGGGGAGTCCAGAACTAGGGGTCATAATTTGAGGATAAGGGGTAAACCTTTTGGAACTGAGGTGAGGAGAAATTTCTTCACCCAGAGGATGGTGAATGTGTGTAATTCACTATCACAGAATGTAGTTGAGGCCAAAACGTCTGATTTTAAGAAGAAATTAGATAAAGTTCTTGGGGCTAAAGGGATCAAGGGATATTGGGGAGAACAGGGATCAGGATCTTGAATTTGATCAGCCATGATCAAAATGAATGGCAGATCAGGCTCCAAGAGCCGAATGGCCTACTGCTGCTTCTAGTTTCAATGTTTCTATCCCCGTATCCCCAAATATTTACTCTGCTAATCGCCCTAACCTACAAATCTTGGGACACTCGGACAATTTAGAATGGCCAATTCACTTAACTTGTACATCTTTGGACTGTGGAAGGAAACCAGCCCACCTGAAGGAAACACATGCAGACATGGGAAGAATGTGCAAATTCCACTTAGGCAGTCACCCAATGCTGGAATCGAACCTGGGTGCCTTCCGCTTTGAAGCAGCAGTACTAACCACTATGCCACCATGCTACCTGCTTCTAGTTGTCTTATGCCAGTAGGTTGTCCAACTCTAGGTTGGTGTAATGTCAATGTGGCATTTGATAAACTTGTAGAAAAATTACATTATTTTTTAAAAATCACATCCTCTGAAAAGCACACTAACTAAGTATTAAATATTGGGAAAACAGAAGTCACTCTCTTGGGTTCCTGTTGAAGAATCTGCTCCTTAACCACCAATCCCATCCATCTGCCTGGCACATGTTTGAAACTGAACCAGACTGTTTGGAACCTTGGTGTTATACTTGACCCAGAGGTAAGCTTCCTCTATAAATCTGGGCCATCACTAAGACCATCTATTTCCACTTCTAACATTGCCTTGCCTCAGCTCGTCCTGATGAAGCCCTTATTACCGTTGAAACTTCTACTCTTAATCATTCTAACACATTTTACCCGCCCTCACATTTGGAAATTTTAGGTCATCACAAACTCTGATGCTTGTGTCCTAAATTGTGACAAGTTCTTTTCACCTATCAATGATGTGCTCTTTTTTTTTTAACTCTTTCATGGGATAAGAGCTTGCAAGACCAGCATTTGTTGCCCATCTCTAATTGCCCTTGAGAAGGTGATGGTGAGCTGTCTCCTTGAACAAATGCAGTCCATGTGATATAGTTGCACCCAAAGAATTGTCTGAATGATGGTAACGCTGTTGAATGTCAAGGGGAGATGTTTAGATTCTCTCATTGACGATGGTCTTTGACGCTCATGTGGTGTGAATGTTACTTGCCACTGATCAACTGAAGCTTGCATGTTGGTCGTGGTCTTGCTGAATGTGAGTTTGAACAGAATCTGAGGAGTCTAGAGTGGTACTGAACAGTGTGCAATCAGCAAACATCCCCAGATCTGACCTTTATAATGGAGGGAAGGTCATTGGCGAAGCAGCTGAAGATGGTTAGTCAGAGGATGGGACATTATCATGAGGAATTCCTGCAGGAGAGATTTGAACACAAAAATCAAGCCTGATATTCCAGTACAGTACTATAGAGGTTGCTGTGCCGTCAGAGGAACCATCTTTTGGCTAAAACATTAAACAAAGGCCTTCTCTGCCCCCTCAGGTAAACATAAATGGTTCCATGACACTGTTTTAAAGAAGAGCCAATATTTATACATCACATAAATAGGTTATTGGATCATTCCCTCTGTTGTTTGTGAGAGCTTGCTATGCACAAGTTAGCTGTGACGTTTTCAACATTACAAAGATGATTTGAAAAGTCCTTCATTGATTCAATAAATCCAATTTTTTTGTGTGAAGAATGTTATGATATTTTGTTCTGTTAAAGGCACAATACAACTTGCTTTTGTTGATTTAGTCTTGTTGGAGTTCCAGACAAAATGCTGATAAATAGGTTATTTTCTCGGATCTAAGTTTATTTTAATTGCACTTGTCTTTTTTTAAGCACTTTCCTTTTCCATACATTCACCAACCAGGTAGGGCACTAGACCAGGGAGTGTGTAAATGTTCACAGTCCTTACTTTTTTTTTCTTCCTTTTCTTTTCCTAACTTCATTTGAAAACTTTCTTTCTGGCAATACAGTGGAGACTCAAATTTGACATGTAGAGAAAGGGCAGATGTGACATTGTGCCATAAGACAGTAAGATGCAATGTCATGAAGTGCTGGTGCTATCTGTTCAAACCTCAAATATGGTCCAGTGTTTTTTTATAAATACCAAATTTAATACTCTGAATAAAATCTCGATTGCTGCTACATGAATGTTGAATTGTCTTAGCATGCGGCAGTGTGAACCTACTGAAGTTTATTTAGTATGCTAACTTAAAGCATAAAACCATATTTCTTTTCTGATATACATTCATTAAAAAATCTGGCGTGTAATCTTCAATGCAGTTGACTTGATGGTAGCTTTTCTAATTTTTCTTCTTAACATAGAAATCTGCATATATTCTTTTTCAAGTTGCTTGTGATTTAAAAGGTTTCATTGCTTTTTGTTTTTCTGGATTAGAGCTCTGAAAGTTGTTGAACTGTTGCAATATAAAAATATTCCACTGAATGCTCATTTTAAAATATATAAATTATTGGCTTCAAAGTTTTATTTGCTGTCTAATTTTGTGCATATTTATTTTCATAGGAACTTGTAATTAAAAGCATTTTAAAATCAGCAAGAGAAGAACCTTCTGGGCCAGCGAGGTTAGTATTTCTGATAATGGTAACTGGTGTTGTAAATCTTTCTCTCATGTATGTCTATTTTTGTGGTGGTCAATGCAAGGGATGAGGAATAGAACACTTTCTATTTCAGACATTAGACATTCAGAGGTTGCGTGCAACATTCCCTGGTCAAGTACAGCCAACTGCAGAATAAACCACTAACATAATAGAGTGTACTACCACAATACCACAGTTAGACACGGTCTCGGGATAAGAGACCAATTGTTTAGTACTGAGATAAGGATAAATTACTTCACGCAAAGGGTTGTGAATCTTTGGAATATTCTACCTCAGAGGGTTCTGGGTGCCATCATTACTTTTAAACCAGGGAATGACAGATTCTTGCTCCTGCAAGGGATATGGATAGCTGGTAAGAAAATGGAATTGAAGCCCAAAATCAGACATGATCACCTTGAATGGCGGAGTAAGCTTGATTGGCCATATGGTCTACTCCTATTCCTATTCCTTGTGTTCTTGTAACATATATATTCCCTGTGGCATCTTACATATATGATCGATTTGTATTGAGCCATAGACATTAAGAACTAGACAAAGATTTCCCTTATTTTTAAATATAGGATCCTTTAGACCAATAGGGAGGGCAGGTTAGCCTGGCTGGAGTTGGACCAAAATCGCAGAAGTAAACGGACAGTATACAAAATGCAATGCCATCCAGTTCTGTTCTCTTCCTATTACATCGTTATCCTTAATGTTGGTTAATAGTTATGTCTCATTCCCTAGTTGCTGATATGAATTGCGGTCAAAACAACGGTACCAGCAATCGCTGAAATTAGTTGATTTGATGAGAACTTCTTTTCCGCACTGCTGGAAACTACATCAAAGGTTAAGCTTTGGTGTATTTTTAAGAACTTTAAAGCCTTAAGAGATGTAAATGTGCTTTTAATAGCAATCTGAGCAATGACTGCTGCTGAACAACTGATCTAACCCTGGGAAAAATAGGTTGAATGTTGTTAAATGTTAAATTAGATTCTTCTAAATATTTTAAAATGTAAGCTTTTGTTTCGTGATA
The DNA here is from genome assembly GCF_964213995.1 of Mustelus asterias. NCBI lineage: Eukaryota > Metazoa > Chordata > Chondrichthyes > Carcharhiniformes > Triakidae > Mustelus > Mustelus asterias. The sequence continues at coordinate 39,881,635 of NC_135818.1, forward strand.
TTCCTGTTTTGACCCTCATTGTATTTCCCAACTTTTATTTTGCTCTGCATATATTTTTTAAGTGATTTCTTGGTTGGCTATCTTAAAATTCTTTAATGTGGCTTTATAGTAGTCACTGCAGTCAATGCTGGGAATCCCCCATTAAACGATGTTACAGTCATGTCGCAAGAAACAAAGTTCTCGCCAGAGGTTGCTAACTCTCTTAGCGAGGCTTTCTTCAGATCATTTCTCTGGAACATTGGAACAAGAGTAGGCCATTCGACCTGTCGAGCCTGTAGTGCGATTCAGTTTGATCATGGCTGATCAGCTACCTCAATGCCACTTTCCCACACTGTCTCCTCATCCCTTGATGTCACTCATCCCCAGAAATCTATCCATTTCTATTTTGAACATGTTCAGTGATTGAGCTTCATAGCCCTCCGGAGTGGAGAATTCCAAAGATTCACAACTCGGAGTGAAGTATTTCCTCCTTATCTCAGTCTTAAATAGCTTACCCCTTATCCTGAGATTATGTTCATTGGTTTTAGACTCATCGGGGGGAGCATTTAATCGCCTTTCAACTTCTCACGCCCTGTAAGAATTTTGTAAGTTTGTGTGGTCACCCCTCATTCTTCAAAACTCTAGGGAATAAAGACCCAGCCACCTCAGGTTCCTCATGAGACAATCCCACCATCCCAGGGATTAATCTAGTGAACCTCTGTTGCACTCCTCTCACCATTTAAGAAGTACTCTGCCTTTCTGTTTTTTTTCTACCTAAGTGGATAATTTCACACTTATTCTAGCTGCCATGTTCTAGCTAATTCATCTAGCCTGTCCCAAGTCCTCCTTGCTGCATCCTCACAATTTGCATTTCCATGTAGTTTGGTGTCATCATCAAATTTGGAAATATTACAATTAGTCACCACATCTAAATTATATATGTAAGTTGTGAACAACTATGGACCAAGCACGGATCATTGAGGAACCCCATTAGTAACAGCCTGTATCCTGAGAATGATCTGTCTATTCCTATTCTCTGCTTTCTGTCTGATAACCAGTTCTTATTCCATACTAATATGTGTCCCCATCCCATCTGCTCTAAACTATTTACTAATCTCTGGTATGGGACCTCATCAGAAGCCTTCTGAAAATCCAAATACACCACATCCACTGTTTTTTCTTTTATCTATGCTGCAAATAACATCCTCAAAAAAACTCCAGTAGGTTTGTCAAACATGATTTCCCTTTCATAAATCCATGTCGATTCTGTCCAATTTTACCAATTTTCTAAACGTCCAATTATCACATCCTTTATAATAGATGCTAACATTTTCTCTACTATTGACATCAAACTATCAGCTCTATAGTTCTCCATTCTCCCTCTTCCTTCTTAAATAGTGGGGTTACATTTTCTACTTTCCAGTCCACAGGAACCTTTCCAGAATCTGAAGAATTTTGGAAGCTAGTCTCCAATACATCCACTATCTCTCTTGCCCCTCCTTCAACACTCTGGGATGAAGCTCATCTGGTCCAGGGGATTTATCAGCTTTCAACCCAGTTAACTTTTCAAGCACAACTTCTGTACTAATGCTAATTTATTTTGGTTCCTCAGTTTCACAAGTCCTTTGGCTAGCGTTTCTAGGAGATTTTCTGTATCTTCCTCCCTGAAGGACTTACCAAAAAAAACTTTAGTTTTTCTGCCATTTCCCTATTCTACAGTATAAATTCTCCTGTGCCCTATAATTGGCCTACATTTGTCCTAGCTAAATCTTCTCCTTTACATGTACCTAATGAAGCTTTTACAGTCTGCATTTATGACCCTCACTAGTTTGAATTCATATACAATTTTCCCTTTATTAATTAGTTTCTTAGTCCCCCTTTGCTGGGTTCTACATTGCTCACAATCCTCACCACTTACCATTTTTTTCTGACATCCATATAAGGCACTTCCTTTAATGCAACGCAATCTTTAACTTTCTTTAACCAGGGGTGACTTACCTTTCCCTTTGGGTGTTTGTTCCTTAGAGGAATGTATATCTGTTGTAGACTGTGTAGAATTTCTTTAAATGGTAGTCTTCACTGTCTGCTGTCAAATCTTTTAGTTTATTTTCCCAATCCACCATCGCCAACTTGCTCCTCATTCCTTCATAATTTTCTTTCTTCAGATTTAAAGCCCTAGTTTTAGAATGGGCTAAATCACATGCAAACTTAATGCAAAATTCTGTGGGAGCACACAAATCAAGTGAGTGGCGCCAATGAAGGGTTATGCTGCAGTGGGAGGCTGAGACAGGCAGGTCGCTTGTAACAGCTAACAACTATATGGATTTCACAATTGTTACCAGTTGTGAAAGCGGGACTGACGGGGAGTGGTGAACATAACGAGTCAGCAACAAACGTTAGCATCAGGGATGAGCAATAAAAGACGTCTCTAGTCAAAAAGAAATTCCAGTTGGTACAGTGCTTAGTAACCAAAATTCTACTGTATATAAAATATAATATCAATTTATATTATTTGTGTGTGTATATATAGATATTTACGTCCATTCGTCATGTCTGGAAATTTGATATTTATATCTGATATGATGTGCATTACTAACTCTCTTTTACAGATGTGTTGCACTTTGCAGCCTTGGCATTTGGCTCTGTGAAGAATTGGTGCACGGGACTCAACATCCTCAAATTAAAGATGCTCTAAATGTAATCTGTGTAACCTTAAAGGTAATTTAATGTAAAGGTAATTTAATCCATGATGATTTTTTAAAATTTCAGTCCTAATTTGAAAATGTCATATGACAAAATTGTTAATGTACTTACAGTTCCCAAACAAAGCAGTTGCACAAGTGGCTTGTGACATCTTGCATTTATTGATCAATTATGTGGACAAACTTCAGAATTATCCACCAGATTCTCCAAAAAAAATTATTGAGGTAAAATGCATTTATTTATTTATTCTGCTTATTGAAAATACTTCTACAGATTGACACTTATTCAATGAAGTCTGCAGTCAGTAAGGAGTTTTGTAGTAGCTAAGACAGTAAGCAGGCAAAAATCTACACCAAGCAATATAACTATTAGAAAGGATAGCTTAACACTTGGTCAGAGACAGGTTTAATAAGAGTTTGAAAGAAAGAGAAAGGTGATGAGGCAGAGATTTATTGAGATAATTCCAGAGTTATGTCCTATACTCCTGAAGGCACATCTGCCTTTAGTGGCTAAGGAGAGATAAGGAAAAGCATGCATAAAAGACCAGAGTTTTTGGACATAGCTAAATGAGCTGTTTGGAGCAGAAAGATATTTTGACAACAGTCAGGGCATCATATTAATGTTAAAATGTATCCATTTATGATGTATAAAATCAGCAATGTTTTGATGGGATATATTTTTACAGAACTTGTCAAGTAGGTTGACCTGCTCTCCTACTATTGCTGGCCAGAATAAGATAGCAATAACTGGTTTGGTGGCCATGGTTGCTCTAGCTTTTATCTTATAACCTTGAGTTGAAATTACATGGACACATTGAGAACGACAAGAGAGGAATGCAAACCAATTGTAAATATATACTGTACAAACTTGACAATATAAAGTATAAAATAATACAAGATTGGAATATGTAGGATTAAATAGAAAGTTCAGCCTCCTCCCATATGAACCATAAAATCTACCATCATAATAATCAATTGTATTCTCCCTCAACTGCTAGTTTAACTTCCCCTTAAATGCTTCCATACCATTTGCTTCAACCACTCCTTCTGGTAGCGAGTTCCACATCTCGCCATTCTTCAGATGAAGTCATTTCTTCTGATTGGATTTCTTTATTACTATCTTGCATTGATGGTTTCTAGTTCAACTCTTTCCCACATGAAGAAAAATTCTATCTGTGTTCACTTCATCAAAGCCTTTCATAATTTGACAAACATTACCCCTCAGCTTTTTGTTTCAAGAGGAAAGAGAAACCGGCATGTCCTTTCCTGATATGCACACCAACACATTTCTGGTACCATCTTTCTAAATCTTCCTTGCTGCTTCTCCAGTACTCTTGTATCAATTTTACAATATAGTTACCAGAACTTCAAGCAGTATTCTAGTGTGGCCTAACCAAGATTTGATGCAGGCATAGCATAAGCCTACTTTTCAGTTATTTCCCTCTAAAAATAAGTTTAGTGCTCACTTTGTTTTTTGTTATGGTCTTTTTAACCTGCAGTGCAACTTTTAGCAATTGCTATATTTGTGATTTGGGATCCCTATGTTCCTCTACTCCACCTAGTCAATAAGTAACCTTCGCATGATTGGACAAGCAAGATTTTCCTTCTTGAAATCCATGCTGACTATTCTTCAATATATTTTGATTTCTGAATGTTCTTTTCTTTTTAGTAAGGGTTCCATAATGTGATTCCATTATTTTGCCTACCACTTGTGTTAAACTGACTTGTATGTATTTCATGTTCTGTCCCCCTTCTTAAATATAGTAATTGCATTAGTTATCTACCAGTTTAGCACAACACCTCTTTCTAATGAATGGTTATATATAAAGAATAATGCCTCTGCTATCTCTTCCCTGTATTCTTTTAAAATACATGGATGCAATCATTTAGGACAGGGTTTTTAACCTCTTTGAATTTGTTTTGTTTAATCATTGCATCCTGTTATTTTGTTATAATTGTGTTTACTTCATCATTGTTACGTGGAAACCAAAAAGGGCAATACAGTGAAAGTTGGGAACAGTGACATTTAATGGATGTTAGAAGGTGTTGTTACTTCCAGAAAGCATTCATTTTTTCACACTTTTAATGTAAAATCACTGATTTGAAGATGATAAATTAAATGCTAACATGGCAATGAGGATCAGTGGTGTAAATTGACCTTTAATCTTACTAAAAATATTTTGCCTGCAATGTGCATATTGCACATTGAAAGGGCATTATTAAAAATAAGATGAACAAAACACTAAATTACTGAAACAATAACTTTTATTATCTTTCAAAATACTTCTCATGATTTACACTGGGGAGGGTAGCTTTTTCTTTAAGGTATCTCGTTTTAGCTTTTTCTAGAGAATCCCATATTTTACATGGGATTTCTCTCATCAGCTCAGGGTGTTTCTTAATCATCGCTTTCTTATTCAATGGGGATGTCTGGGAGTTATGTTTTCTTCTTCTGCTCTTACCTGCAACATCCTGTTCTTTGAGATATTTGTACATGTCATGTGATTTCCATCATTTTCTTCTGCAACCCCTAACCCACCAGTGCAAATGTTATCTCGCTTTTGGTTATTTGAGTTTTTTAATCACCTAACTGCTCTGAAGGCTCCTTTTGAGATTTGCTTTTTGCATTACCTTTGTGCCTGACATGTAGAAAATTATTTCAGCAGTTTTGCCTTTTTCACAACTTCCTTTTTCTTGTGTGATAGCCTTTTAGCAGTAAGGGAAATTTGTAATTATTTTAAAATGTTTGGAAAATCTGTAATTGTTTTTAAAAAGTAGTTGCTTAGGAGTACAGAACTTGAGGGCCGAAGGGCCTGTTTCCTGTGCTGTACTGTTCTTTAAGTATTGTTGAAAAAGGAGACATGTTGTCAAAGCTTTCCATCTTGCACCCAGACATAAAAATACCAAATTTCCAAGGGACCAACAATTTTTATACAGCATAAGAAAGGGTGCTGATTGCTTGGTAACGCCTCAACCAATCGAAGTCCACATGCCAACCAGTCAGCACCCTGATTAAAATGAGTAAACCTGGGAATATATTATAGCTATGCCAAATTTTAGACATAAAAACAGAACCATGAAGGTAATTTCATGAATTATAGCTCTCAAGAAGGTGATGCACTGGCATTGAAAAAAGTGACGTATCTGCAATAAAAAAGCAAAATAAAGTAGCATGCTATAGAAAACTACATCCTGCAACACCACATCTAATGTAAAACAAACTGGTGCAACCAGACAAACACCAAAGGACAATACAAAAGAAGAAAGCAGAAGGCCCCAGTACCAAAGATTTGAAGGTTTAAGTAAAATTGAAGTGAAGTATTAGCAAAGGAACTTTAAGCAATGGTCTTATTAAGCGCACAATTTGGGTCAAGCATTTCCCTAGTATGAAGATCACATTAAAAATAGACTTCCTTTTCTTCTGAAATCAGCAACCTGAATGCTCCTCTTTCCTAAATTGAGGCTTCTTTCACACCCAGACACTTGCTACCCCTTTTGAAACAAACTTTCTCCATCCCTTCGTTATCACTTTTTATTCCCCTTGTCTTCTCTCCTGCTCCCTTTGATCCTCTCCTATGAGCTAATCCTGATCTTCACTATCGAAATAGAATGTTAGAGGAGATCAATTAAGTAAATCTAAATGCGACTAATGCATCTGGTCAGTTATATTGTTTCAGTAAATTTACTTTATTAGAACTGGCATTGAAAAAGGAAGTGATGTATCGGCATAAAAACGCAAAATAACGTAGCATGCTACGAAAATTGAAATCCTTTAACACCACATCATCTAATTAAAACAAACTAGTGCAACCAAACGAGCACCAAGGGACAATTTAAAAAAAAGAATCACAATAAACATCGGGAAATATCCATTGCAGGCATGTGAGTACCATGAACACTGATAGAGCAAACTTATTTTTCTTTCTCCTCTTTCCAAGAGGGAATTTGCTTAAAAACTTTGAAACATAATTACATTAAGTTATTGTCTCTTTTGGATGGCCAAGATGAAGTTTATTCTAACATTACTTGTGTTTTTTCATATAGATATTGATGGCAACAATTACGTATCTGCTACCTGGTACAGAGATATCCCCACATGAGCAAGATAAAAGGGTATGAACAGGGACAATTGGACATGAGCAATAAGAGGGATGTTTACAAGGTTTATCTTTTGTTAATTTTGTTTTGTGACTTGCCCTTCACAGCTTGTAGTATCCTTGTTGCTTTGCCTTTTGGACTGGTGCATGGTGCTGCCTTTAAAAACACTGCTGCAGGTTGTCCAAGCTGCAGGACAAGATAAGGACAAAGCTGACAAATCCATTCTCAGTTGTATTTACAAGGTATTCTTAAGTAATATTTTTAATGAATATTTAAATTTATCTTTTAATGTTCATACTGAGGTTTTTGCATTATGATATAATTACCAGTTAAGATGTTGACTTTGGCAAATAGCTGATACTGAGAAATCACTTGTTTCAGACCAGCAACTATTTCCAATATTCTATTTTGCTTTCAGAAATAGTTCTTTATTTAGTTCAAAACTGAGGTTGTGTTACTCTCCTAATCATTATATGCTTAGATAAATTCTGTTGAATTTGACTCACTCATCTTCATGCAAGCATTGTTGTTAGTTTGGATCTGCATTTCATTTTGTGCAGGAGGAAATTCATAAAGTTTTAAAATAGATTTGAGAAATGTGATCAGCATCTTGGGGCTAATGCTCTTTTTTTTTTAGACAACTGGCACAGTTACTGACATAGTGTGTGAGAGAATGAAGTGAAAATTATCTTGTCTTTGTTCACTTTCTAAACTCTGAGTCAACTTATTTTTGTTCTGCTAAATTAGTTTCAGGAAAACTGCTACTGCAATCAACCCCTCTCCACAAAGTAAACATTTGTATATTAATTAAATTTCCTTGAATTGGAAGTTCTGTTATCTTTTTCCCCTCTTTCTCCCTCCCCCCCCCCACCCCCTTCAAACTTAACCTAAGACTTCACTGTATATCAATTATTTTACTATTCCTTGCCCCCCTCCCCTTCTGTTACCTTAACTAGGTAGCATGGGAATGTTACAACTTTCATCTTCAAAAATCTTTTGGCTCTTTCAAAATGGCATTTTATGTTAAGAATTAGTTAACTTGTGATCATGGTTTTTCCATCCACACACACTTCCCTCATTTTTTTCCCTTTTTGTTAAGTTGTGGTGCAGTGATAATGTCCCTATATCTGGGCTAGAAGCTCAGGGTTCAAATCCTGTTCAGGACTTGATGACCACAGAAGGTGAAGTCATAATAAGGCTAAACAGGTGATTGTCACCCTGTAAATCTTTCTAATAGCCTGATAGCTGGTGGCAAGAGCAGGAGAGTTTTCTGGTCGGCTCTACTACAGAATGCAATGGCAAATCACTGCACTGCTTTGTCAAGCATAATCATGGAACAGTCCAATGGAATTCCATGCTCATCAACGCCCTCTTGAGGCATGATACCTGATGGTGGAGGAGGTTTGCTGTAATTTCATAAATTAACTCATAGGATCATTTGTGGTGAGAGTTCACTATTTTGTAGCATTCTTAGTGGTCAGTGTTGATCTTTAATTGTAAACATCTTTGTTTTTTTGTCAACAGGTGCTGCATGGCTGTGTGTATGGAGCTCAATACTTGAGTAATCCTAGATACTTTCCTCTGAATTTATCAGATTTAGCTTCTGTTGAATATGATCCATTCTTGCATTTGGAAAGCTTGAAAGAACCAGAACCTTTGCACTCCCCTGACTCTGAGCGCTCATCAAAACTCCAGACTGTCACAGAGGGTATGTACTAAGATAAACCAAAAACTTGCATTAGAAGTCTTCAAAATGACAAAGGTACATCTTGTGGAATGATTGGGTTGTGTGGTTATCATACTTGGTTACCCATGTTCAGTCTCCCAAAGCAATTTTGTGATATTTAATTCCTAAATTTGATCATCTACAAGCTAAAAAATTATAATTTAAAAAAATAACTAGTTCATATCCTCATGTAAAGTTGAAATGCCATCCCTCTCCAGTCTGCCTCTGGTTGATTCTTGATGCAGTTTAGGATTGGGAATAAATGCTCCCTTGCCTGTTTCTCACAATTCAAGAACGTTATTTTCAAAAAATCTCACCCATAGCCGGCTTAATGTGTTACATGTGTACATTTCAAAAAAAATTTACCCACCCCAGATGAGTGCAGAGGCGGGGGTGAGCATAAAATTGAATGGACGGGACTCATTTCCCCCGCCCAAACCCAGATGCAATTTCATGCCTGGGCAGGCAGGGCCTCAGGTGGGAAACCTGCCCATTCGCCTATTCTCCCGCCCAGCCTCAATTTTTAAGTTGTTGTGTTTGGGTAGGGTGGGAAAGTGACATTTACATTTTTTCCCCATGTTGGCCAGGAAGTTCAGGAGGGGGAGGCTGAAGCCTCACTCTGAAGGCCCCTCTCAAATCCCTTCACAAATAGGGGACAGCTTCTCCCTTTCTATTTTGTCTGGGCGTCTCATGATTTTGAATGCTTTTATCAAATCTTTACTCAGCCTTCTGTTCTCCAAGGAGAACAGTCCCAGCTTCTCCAATACTTCTACATATCTGAAGTTCTCATCCCTGGAACCATTCTCATGAATCTTTTTTGTGCCCCCTCAAATGCCTTCACGCCCTTGCTAAAGTGTGATGCTCAGAACTGGATGCAGTACTCCAATTGGGGCCGAACCAGTGTTCTCCACATTTCCTTGCTTTTGTGCTCTATTCCCTTTAGTGAATATCTAGTTCATGGTTCATGTTAATGTTTTGAGGGTAATAGAGTCATAGAGGTTTACAGCATGGAAACAGGCCCTTCGGCCCAACCTGAACATGCCGCACTTTTTTTTAAAACCATTAAGCAAGTCCCAATTGCCCGTGTTTGGCCCATATCCCTTTATATCCATCTTACCCATGTAACTGTCTAAATGCTTTTTAAAAGACAAAATTGTACCCGCCTCTGGTACTACCTCTGGCAGCTTGCTCCAGACACTCACCACCCTCTGTGTAGAAAAAAATTGCTCCTCTGGACCCTTCTGTATCTCTCTCTTCTCACCTTAAACCTATGTCCTCTCGTTTTGGACTCCCCTACCTTTGGGAAAAGATGTTGACTGTCTAACTGATCTATGCCACTCATTATTTTATAGACCTCTATTAGATCACCCCTAAGCTTCTGATGCTCCAGGAAGAAAAGCCCCAGTCTATCCAGCCTCTCCTTATAACTCAAATGTACTGGACAGGGTTAATAGTTTGTACAGAATTCCTAAAAGGGAGAAGGATTACATGATTTTTCCCAAGTTTTTTTTATTCATTCGTGGGACTTGGACATCGCTAGCTGGCCAGCATTTATTGCCCATCCCTAGTTATCCGAGAGCAGTTTCGAGTCAACCACATAGCTGTGGCTCTGGAGTCACATGTAGGCCAGGCAAAGATGGCTGATTTCCTTCCCTAAAGGACGTTCGTGAACCAGATGGATTTTTCCGACAAATGACAATAGTTTCATGGTCATCAGTAGATTCTTAATTCCAGATGCTTTTTATTGAATTCAAATTTCACCAGTTGCTGTAGCGGGATTCGATCCTGCGTCCCCAGAACATTAGCTGAGTTTCTGGATTAATATTCTAGCGATAATACCACTAGACCTTTGCCTCCCCTATCATGTGGGATGATAACTTGGGTTTATATATGGAGAGACTTGGTTGTCTTTAGTTACTTGTTTCACACTCAATAATAGCAATAATCTATTGGTCTATCGAAGCAGAAAATAGGCCCAAAAATAGTGAACAGTTGCAGTACAGAGATTTTTATACTCAATTTATTTGATAGAGTCGATAATTAACAATGAGTCAATTTGAATTACTTCAATTTAACTGTAGTTCCTATATTTTTCTCTTGCTAACTTTGCACTATTCCTGTTTACAGTGGACAGGGATCCAGCAGCAATCCTTTGTTACTCAACAATGTCCTCTATTTCTTGTCACGCCACCCCTTTGGACAGGAAGCCAACTTTTTTATTTCTTTTTTAAAAAATTTGAAAAAATACAATGTCAAACTGTCCATCCCACTAATGTTCCAAAGATGTAATGTTTAGTTCTGGAGTGTTTGAAGTTTAACTGTACAAAATAGGATAATTACAACTAAAGTTGCCACATGTCCATTACATTTAAAAGGTTGGGGCCATGTTGACTAAAAAGGCAGATGGGCTTATTTAGCTGGAGATGTGATGTCTACACTGCTTGCAAAGTGTAGTTCAAAGGTATGTTTTGTTTTGGGAGTTAAAGCTAAATTAGTTTTAAAACATTCGGTGAACCCCGAGAAGCCATGTCATCATGGAGCTGAGTGGAGCTTAAGAATGTTCTTTGGGTTTCAATTTATCTGTGTATTTGCTAGGAAAGTTAGTTGCAGTCTGGACCTTCTGTAGTTTACAGCTCATAGAGAAGTCCCTTGCAGCCATTTGGTGCGTTTAGGGCTCACAGAACTCCTGGAGAGCTGAGAAGGCAGAACTAAGAATAATCCCTGGAGCCATTTATAGCTCAGTGCAGCCGAGAGACTGGAGTTCGGAGAAACCCAAGAGCAGTGCCAGAGATCAGAATCTCTGGCATTGAAATTTCAGTGAAGGATAAGCCTGTCCTCTGCAGCTCGCTGGGGATCTCGCTCAAAGCGGCGATGTCGATGCCATTGTCAGAGTTCTTGGGCGACAAATGCAGTGCAATGTTCTTGATGTTTACTCTTGAGTGTACCCATGACAGTCCCGATGTCCAAAACTTTACTACTTGTGTCTTTTTGTTTCGACCATAGAAGGTGATCTCTGGATGCGGCTATCCAGTTAGGAGAGGTGAGACAGGCTATGTTTAGGGCACCATTTCTAACCCCCTTCCCAGCTGAGTGAAGTCCAAAGAATGCTGTTCAATTGTGGCTACAGCTGCTGAAAGACACCCCTGCCTCATCCGCGTCCTAGATGACAGTCTTGTAACTACCGTCTCTGTCCCAAATTGTGACTAGAGGCTTCCAAGCACCAATCCTGCTTTTGTGACCATTCTCTGGTCACCAAAATGCTCGGAAGATGTGCTCGGAAAGAAAATTGCCAATGCATGACATCTTTTCGTGTGAAGAAACCATTGCATGCTAGCTTCCACACGTACCTTGGCAAAACCTTGATTCAATGGCAAGGCATCCAAGATGATTAGAGGTTTTGTTCTGCTGCAGCCTTTTTCTACCAGAACAGCCATTAAGATATTCCAGATGGTGGATCTTTCTCCACCTCTTTTGCCATGAGGACTTGTTTGTCACAGCTCTTGTTTGCTGAGTACTTCAAGCAGCCCAGGACATGGGGAGTCCCAGCATACTTCACCCTGTTTTGATCAATCTTCTGATACTCATTGTTCAGGTTCCACAGCAAGGCCAAGGAGACTGACTTTGGATCTCCACAGATTGATTAAATCATTGTCTGTGCCCGAAATCACAAAGATCTCTGCATCCCCAGAGCAATGACAGGGGCTGATAACTACTGGACCAGTCACCAACTTATTCATTCAATTACGTCTATCAAACTGGCTCCCAAAAAATGGATTTAACAGTAGAAATGTCCACGAAGGATCAACATCAAAACTCTGAAGGATCCAATCATAAAGAGACCAATTCCAACTGAAAATGATCAGGCTATAAATTAACTGCTTGGTCATAAATGCAAGACTGTCTACTCCTGGCAGAATGACCCAAGTTAAAAACAAAAAAAACTGGCTTACGAACAAGTGAAGACTGAGGTGCAAAGATGCACCTGCAACATGAAGAACGTGGTGGACAGACAAGGCAAAGGAAATAAAACATCCCATTGTCATGACTGATATCCGTAGCTTCTTCACTGCCACAAAGACTATGCCCTAAATACTTGAGAACCAGCTTTGATTTGATTTATTATTATCACATGTATTAACATACAGTGAAAAGTATTGTTTCTTGCACGCTATACAGACAAAACATACCTTTCATAGAGAAGGAAACAAGAGAGTGCAGAATGTAGTGTTACAGTCATAGCTAGAGTGTAGAGAAAGATCAACTTAATGCAAGGTAATCCATTCAAAAGTTTGACGGCAGCAGGGAAGAAGCTGTTCTTGAGTCGATTGGTACGTGACCTCAAACTTTTGTATCTTTTTACTGAGGAAGAAGGTGGAAGAGAGAATGTCCGGGGTGCATGGGGTCTTTAATTATGCTGGCTGCTTTGCCGAAGCAGCAGGAAGTATAGACAGAGTCAATAGATGGGAGGCTGGTTTGTGTGATGGATTGGGCTATATTCATGACCTTTTGTAGTTCCTTGCGGTCTTGGGCAGAGCAGGAGCCATACCAAGCTGTAATACAACCAGAAAGAATGCTTTCTATGGTGCACCTGTAAAAGTTGGGTGAGAATCGTAGCTGACATGCCAAATTTCCTTAGTCTTCTGAGAAAAGAGGTGTTTTTTAACTATAGTGGTGGGCTTTTTTAACTATAGTGTTGGCATGGGGGGACCAGGACAGGCTGTTGGTGAGCTACTCTGAGACCTAAGGGTGGGGACAACCTGATTAAGGAAAAGGAGACTACCAATGTCCATACCTTTTCAATTGAAAATCATTTGGTGACTAGAGTGTTTTAAAATCGATCTGACAAACCCAAAGTTAGAAACTAGCTCAGAACTCTGCCATTCTACCAATTCCAATGGAGGTGATGAAAGTTGTCACACAAATGGAGAACAACAAAGCGGTAGGAGTTGATGAAATCCCTGTTGAAATCTTTAAAGCAAGGAGTAAAGGAACTAAGATGTGGTTCCATGCCCTTACCCTACAGGTGGGATTTTCCTCACAACCTGCAACATGTTTCGCGGAGGCAGCCTGTCATTGGCTGGCAATGGGTTCTTCTGGTCCCACTGTTGTCCATGGTGAGGGCGTGCCATTGGTGGGTCTGGAAAATCCCACTGCTGTGAACAGCCAGAAAGATCCAGCCTACGGATCTGAAATGAAGAGAATAGTGGCAGTCTTTAAGAAAGGGGACCAATTCGTTTGTGGAAATTCAGAGGTATCTTCCTGCTTTCCATTACAGGAAATATTGCAAGAACTCTTCTGAATCAACTTGCTGAAGAGCTTCTCCCCAAATCTTCATGTGTGTTTAGGCCATCAAGAGACTCAGCCGATATGTCGTGAACAGCATCAACCTCTCTACCTAGCATTCTTTGACTTGACAAAGGCTGTCAACTCTCTAAATTGTGAGGCATTCAGATTGTGTTGAAATAAGGATGTCCCCCAAAATTTCTTACTATCCTTCACCTGCTTCATGATATGCTAGCAGTGATCTTCAACAACGGATACATTACAGACACTCAAGGTTAAGACAGAAGTAAAACAATGTTGTGTCATCACTCCAATTCTTTTTCTTGATCTTTCTTGCTGCCATGCTCGGTCTGACTTGAGACAAGCACCATGCTGGCGTGCAGCTTATTTATTAAATGGATGATGAACTATTTAATGTCAGACAAATCCAATCAAAACAAAGACCATCCTGTCATTGAGCTCCAATACGCCGATGATGCTGCAGTAAGTGCTGTGTTGGAAACAGATCTCTAGAGAATTGTCAACACATTTAGTGAGGCATACAAGAAGATGGGACGTGTACACCACATTTGGAAGACCAGAGTCCTTCATCAGCAAGTTCCAAATTTACATGACCCAACCCCATTGATTAGGATTTATGATGAGTGCCTGGAAAATGTGGAACACTTCCAGTGCCTTGGATATTAACTTTACAGAAGGCTGACATTGACAAAGAAATTCAGCATCACATAAAATCTGCTGGTGTAGCCTTTGGCCGTTTGAGGAGGCAAATGTTTGAAGATTGTGACCTCAAAACTGAAACCAAGCTCAGCGTCTATCCTGTGGTCATAATCCCTTCTTTAGTGAACAAGGCTGAAACAAGGACAACATACAGAAGGCACCTCAAAGCAGTGGAGTCACACCACTAATGCTGCCTGTGGTAGCTCTTGCATATTAAGTGGGAGAACAGACATACCAATATCAATGCCCTTGCACAAGCAGGCGCCACAAGCATCGTCTGCCATCAGCTCTTTGGCCTAGTCATACAGTTCTGTTGTTAGACACAAGACTCACAAAGTAGGTCATTTCTCTCAGCTCAGTCAGGGCAGATGCATCAGAGGAGGACAGAAGTGCTCTGAAGATGTGCCTGAAAGGCAATTTGAAGAAATGAAACATTGACAACTTATGACAATGTCTGTGGGAAGAATCCCATCATTTTAAAAGCCAACAACAAAATGAAGTGGATAAGTGAGAGATGGCAAAAAGAACACCATGGCCTGAACTGATAACACACAACCAGAAATTCCACAGGACAACAAATACCCTGTGTGCCTTAAAGCTGATCCCGAATCAGTCTCATAGCAAGGCATAGCCAATTATAATATAAAGCCCAGGATCCTGTGAGCCTTTTTTTTTAACCACACTCTCAACCTGTCCTGCCATCTTAAATGATTTATGCACATATAACCCCCAGGTCCCTTTTGCCTTTCCTGTTCTTTCTACCAAAATGTATCACTTCAAATTTCTCTGCATTAAATTTCAGCTGCCAGATGTCCACCCATTTCACCAACCTTGTAAAGTTTAACACTACCCTCCTCGCAATTCACAATATTTACAAGTTATGTGTAATCCACAAATTTTGAAATTATACCTTATACACCCATGGCTAGGTTATTAATACATTTCAAAATCAACAGCATTGCTAATACTGACCCCCAGGGAACCCTGATTCAAAATGTTCTCAAGTCTAAAAAGCAACTGTGAACCACGACTCTGTTTCCTGTCACTTAACCAATTTTGCATCCATGCTGCTTCTGTCCCTTTCATTCCATGAGCTTTACATTTTTTCACAAGTCTGTTATGCACCACTTTATCAACTAGCTTTTAGAAGTCTATGTATACCACATCGGTGGCACGGTAGCACAGTGGTTAGCACTGCTGCTTCACAGCTCCAGGATCCCGGGTTCGATTCCTGGCTCGGGTTACTGTCTGTGTGGAGTTTGCACATTCTCCTCGTGTCTGCGTGGGTTTCCTCCGGGTGCTCCGGTTTCCTCCCACAGTCCAAAGATGTGCGGGTTAGGTTGATTGGCCAGGTTAAAAAAAAAAAATTGTCCCTTAGAGTCCTGGGATGCGTAGGTTAGAGGGATTAGCGGGTAAAATATGTGGGGGGAGGGCCTGGGTGGGATTGTGGTCGGTGCAGACTCGATGGGCCGAATGGCCTCCTTCTGCACTGTAGGGTTTCTATGTTTCTATGTTTCTATGTTACATCAAACATCATACTCATCTACTCTCTATTATCGCATTTTTTTTAAAAACTCAAGCAAGATGGTGAAACACAATTTTCCTTGAACAAATCCATGCTTGATTTTCTTAATTAACCCACATTTGCCCAGATTACTTTTGTCTCAAACTATCATTTCTAAAAACTTCCTGTCACCCAATTTAAGCTGACTGATGTGTAGATGCTGGGCTTATTCTTTCAATCTTTCTTGAACAAGGGTGTAACATTTGCAATTCCCCAATCCCCCCTGGTATCGTCCCTGTATGTAATGAGGATGGGAAACTTGTGGAATGTCTATTTCCTTCAATATCTTTGGATTAATCTCATTCAGTAACTTATCAACTGAAACTGCTATCTGATACATCCTTATCAATTTTAAATCCACCAAGCACCTCAACTACCTCTTTCACCATGACTTGAGCAGCATCTCCTTTGTTGGTAAAGACAGATGAATGGTAGTCATTTCGTACCTCAGCCATGTTGCCATCTCCAGGCATCAGTCCTCTTTTTTGGTCCATAATCAACCCATTTCTCTTTTTACCACCCTCGTGCTATTTGTATGCATTAAAAAAACTTTGGGATTCCCATTTATGTTAGCTGCCAGTCTCATCTCTTACTTTCTTTTTGCTTCCCGTATTTGTTTTTCCAATTTCTCTACAAACCTCTACAATGAGTCCAATTCTCAATTGTATTATCCACCTGACGTCTGTCATTTGCACCTTTTTTTCTGTTTCATCTGCCTTATCTCTATCATCATACAAGAAACTCTGGTTTTCCTCCCATTTCTCTCTTGTGGGAATGTACCTTGACTGTACCCAGATTGTCTTTTTAAAGGCAGTTCATTGTTCAGTTCCGTCTTTTGCCTGGTAAGTGTTGATCCAGTTTATCTGGACTAGATCTATTCTCACCCTATTGAAGTTTACTCTCCCCAATAATTAATCTTGCTCTAGATTTCTCCTTGTCCTGTTCCATAACCAACCTAAACATTATGAGAGATGATCACTGTTTCCCACATGTTCCCCTACTGACAGGTGATCTACTTGGCCCACTTCAGGGCGGCACGGTAGCAGAGTGGTTAGCATCTCTGCCACACAGACATGCTGGTTAGGTGCGTTGACCCGAACAGGCGCCGGACTGTGGCGACTAGGGGAATTTCACAGTAACTTCATTGCAGTGTTAAAGTAAGCCTTACTTGTAACTAATAAATAAACTTTTCATTCCCAAGAACCTGGTCCAGCAATATCTTTAGATGTGAAACATACTTGTGTAGAAAATTCTTCTAAATACACTTTAGAAATTATTGTACCACTCTGTCCTTTGCATCATAGAATCCCTAAAGTGCAGAAGGAGCTCTTTTGGCCCATTGAGTCTGCACCGACCACAATCTCACCTAGGCCCTATCTCTGTAAACCCACTTATTCACCCTATTAGTTCCCCTGACACTAAGGGACAATTTAGCATGGCCAATTAACCTAACCTGCACATCTTTGGACTGTGGGAAGAAGCCGAAGTACCCAGAGGAAACCCACGCAGACACGGGGAGAGTGTGCAAAATCCACACAGACAGTGACCCAAGGCCAGAATTGAACCCCAGGTCCCTGGCGCTGAGAGGTAGCAGTGCTATCCACTGTGCCACCGTGCCACCCACTGTAGTACAATACCAATCTATATTTAGATAATCAAAGTCCCCAGTTTTAAGTACTCTAATTCTTACACCTCTCTAATTTCCTTGCAAATCTGTCCCTCTATATCCATTAGTTGGTGTCTATAGACTACACCATATCACCTTTTTGTTCCTTAATTCTAAGCAAATAGATTCTATTCTTGACCTCTCTGGGACATTCTCTCTCGGTAAGAAGTTTAACAACACCAGGTTAAAGTCCAACAGGTTTATTTGGTAGCAAAAGCCACACAAGCTTTCGAAGCTCTAAGCCCCTTCTTCAGGTGAGTGGGAATTCTGTTCACAAACAGAGCTTATAAAGACACAGACTCAATTTGCATGTAATTATTCATGTAAATTGAGTCTGTGTCTTTATAAGCTCTGTTTGTGAACAGAATTCCCACTCACCTGAAGAAGGGGCTTAGAGCTTCGAAAGCTTGTGTGGCTTTTGCTACCAAATAAACCTGTTGGACTTTAACCTGGTGTTGTTAAACTTCTTACTGTGTTTACCCCAGTCTAACGCCGGCATCTCCACATCATGACATTCTCTCTCTCCAGCACTGTAATGTTCTCCTTAACACACACCGCCACGCCTGCTTTTTTCATTCCTCCCCTATCTTTCCTGAATAACCTTGTATCCAGAAATATTTAATGCCCCATGCTGCCCTTTCTTTTGAGCCACAGGTCTGTGTTACGCTACAATATAGTAAGAAGTTTAACAACACCAGGTTAAAGTCCAACAGGTTTATTTGGTAGCAAAAGCCACACAAGCTTTCGGAGCCTTAAGCCCCTTCTTCAGGTGAGTGGGAATTCTGTTCACAAACAGGGCATATAAAGACACAAACTCAATTTACAGAATAATGGTTGGAATGCGAATACTTACAGCTAATCAAGTCAAACAATGTGAGTGGAGAGAGCATCAAGACAGGCTAAAGAGATGTGTATTGTCTCCAGACAGGACAGCCAGTGAGACTCTGCAGGTCCAGGCAAGCTGTGGGATTACAGATAGTGTGACATGAACCCAATATCCCGGTTGAGGCCGTCCTCATCTGTGCAGAACTTGGCTATCAGTTTCTGCTCAGCGACTCTGCGCCGTCGTGTGTCCCGAGGCATGGTACATTGGGGAAACCATGCAGACGCTGCGACAACGGATGAATGAACACCGCTCGACAATCACCAGGCAAGACTGTTTTCTTCCTGTTGGGGAGCACTTCAGCGGTCACGGGCATTCGGCCTCTGATATTTGGGCAAGCGTTCTCCAAGGCGGCCTTCACGACACACGATGGCGCAGAGTCGCTGAGCAGAATCTGATAGCCAAGTTCCGCACAGATGAGGACAGCCTCAACCGGGATATTGGGTTCATGTCACACTATCTGTAATCCCCACAGCTTGCCTGGACCTGCAGAGTCTCACTGGCTGTCCTGTCTGCAGACAATACACATCTCTTTAGCCTGTCTTGATGCTCTCTCCACTCGCATTGTTTGTATCTTAAAGACTTGATTAGCTGTAAGTATTCGCATTCCAACCATTATTCTGTAAATTGAGTTTGTGTCTTTATATGCCCTGTTTGTGAACAGAATTCCCACTCACCTGAAGAAAGGGCTTAAGGCTCCGAAAGCTTGTGTGGCTTTTGCTACCAAATAAACCTGTTGGACTTTAACCTGGTGTTGTTAAATTTCTTACTGTGTTTACCCCAGTCCAACGCCGGCATCTCCACATCAACACTACAATATCACATTTCCACATGGATTTCTGGACTCGCAGCTGGCAAATCTGATTTACAATGGTGCAAGGTGCTCCCTGAAAATATCCAGGGAAGTTTCAATAAATATTCACTCTTCGCAACTTCCAGTTCATGCCTTAATCCTGTCTCTCTCTCAGATACAAAAAATGTATCTTAAAACTTAGCTACTGAAATGTGGATGCAGAAGAATGCTTTAACCATAGGGTTCCAGCAGGTCCAAGAAAGTGGTTTATTTTGCTCAACTAATAGCTTTTGAAATAGTAATAAAATAAAGTTACTTTCAGAAGTAGCTTTGTTGTTTGTGCTGTTAATTAGTGGTGTTGCATAGGTATTTGTTTGAAGACCCCTGATGACAATGGGAACACCACCACCTAGAAGTTCCCCTCCAAGCTACCTACCGTCCTGACTCTAATTGCTGTTCCTTCACTGTTGCTGGATCAAATTCCTGGAATTACTAACAGCACTCTGGAAGTACCTACACCACACAGACTGCAGTGGTTCAAGAAGGCAGCTCACCATCACCTTCTCTAGGGCAATTAGGGATGGGCAATAAATGCTGGCCTACTCAGTTCGAGAAACACTTTTTTTAAAATTATAAATGATTTTGAATATATTGATATGTCAACATATATAAAATAAGCTGATGTAACACGTAGAAAAAGATTGATTTGTGATCAGAAATTTAAACCAATTATGAAATGAATTGAGATATTTCAAATTGATTTTAACCTGTATTCACTAACAGATATAGAAACTGGTAGCAGGAAATGGGTTTAACATGAAAGTGTTCTATCTAGCAATAGGCAAAGCAGAACCTTATAGATATACATCACTTGCATTCCCTTTGAGAGGGAGATGAGGCATCCAAACTGACTTTTTTCACCAATTTAGAAGTAGCTAAATTGATATGACTGAACTAGGGGAAATTAAAACCAAATACTATTTAGCGCTTATTGGTAATGAAAGCTATTTAATGTCTAGTTTGGCAGAGGCAGTGGGGAGATCCTGAAAACACTTGGTAATTGTAAACCAGTATGGCAGATCAGGTGTTAGAGGTCATGGGATTACAAGTAAATGCAGGACCACTTCTGTACATATCAATCATAGAGCAACTTGTACACTTTGTCATTCGGCTTTACTCTTCCCATTTTTCGAAAGAGCTTAAGAGTCACCAAGCTGTCTTCTAGGCTGTGGATAGCATCAGTAATGCTTAAGCTGTTAACTCCTTCTGTTTGAAAGAGAAAAGCTGTTTTAAATGACAATTGGCAGACATAAATGTTGAAATAAATAAATGTGAACTTGTGAGCACAGGACTATATGACACAAGTACAACATTCACAAGTCAAGGAAGAGATTAGAAACCACCATCACCCCCATGCTGCACCCACCCCTAGAAACAGTAGTTGATTTGGGATCATTTGACATTTATAAAGTATAGCTGGGCAGATCACTGCGGAACAGAGGGTGGAGGCTTCCATGCACAATCACACTTTTTTTTCTCCCATGGGATGTATAGTAAGTGCTCTTTCAAGTAAAGGGATCAATAGTTGATAATAGGAAAAGCTTTTGAGAGAGTAATCAGACTTGGACTCAGGCTGGAAATGTTGCTGCTTATCCTGAGTTCATTGTTTTCAATTTTTCTCTCTCTAAGCTTTATTTCTCAGCTGGTGAAATTACACATTCTAATAACTTTTTCAAATTTTATATCTTATGCTATGAATTATTTTCTCATTTGCAATTTTGGAGCTGGCAGCAGATCAGTCTGTGTTGAAACTCATTAAAGCCCATTAGTCTGTCAAACAAGTACTAATTGGCAGCCCAGAGACCCAGATTTGTGTTAATGAGTAAATGCTTGCATAAATTAAGGGTTAAATAAGCCCCCTTTGGTTGTCCCTTGAGATTTGACAGTTCAAAAAATGGGTAATAGATATTTTAATTTGATTTATTATTGTCACATGTATTGGTATACAGTGAAAAGTGTTTTCTTGCACGCTATATAGACAAAGCACACCGTTCATAGAGTACATAGCGGAGAAGGAAAGACAAGGGTGCAGAATATAGTGTTACAGTCATAGCTAGAGTGTAAAGAAAGATCAACTTAATATAAGGTAGGTCCATTCAAAAGTCTGATGTCAGCAGGGAAGAGGCTGTTCTTGAGTTGGTTGGTATGTAACCTCAGACTTTTGTATCTTTCTTCCCATGGAAGAAGATGAAAGAGAGTTTGTCCGGGATGCATGAGGCCCTTAATTACGTTGGCTACTTTTCTGAAACAGCAGGAAGTGTAGACGGAGTCAATGGATGGGAGGCTGGTTTGCATGATGGACTGGGCTATGTTCACAACCCTTCGTAGTCTCTTGCGATCTTAGTCAAATCAGGAGCTATACCAAGCTGTGGTACATCCAGAAAGGTTGGTGAGCGTCGTAGTGGACATGCCGAATTTCCTTAGCCCCCTGAGAAAGTAGAGGCGTTGGTGGGATTTTTTTAACTATTGCATTAAGGTGGAGGAACCAGGACAGGTTGTTGTTGATCTGGACATCTAGAAACCTGAAGTTCTCGACCATTTCCACTTCATCCCCATTGATGTAGACAGGTGCATGTCCTCCACTACGCTTCCTGAAGTCATTGACTATCTCCTCCATTTCACTGACACTGAGGGAGAGATTATTGTTGTTGCACCAATTCACCAGATTCTCTGGGGGGCGAATCTCCCAAAAAAATTCTAAGTATCAAATTCGTGAGAAAACTGGAGTAATTCACGCTGTTTTTTTCAGTGGGAGTTCAGAGAAGAATCTCCCACACTTTGTGCACTACGGAGGCCACCAGCGTGAATATCATTAGATTTCAGGGGGTGGGGCCTGTTCACGCTAGCGAGGCTTAAATCAGCGGGCTTCTACACATACGCAGTGCCCCAAGTGTCAGTCTCTCATTTGTTGGCCCACTCGCGGGCCTGTCCATTCGCGGGCCAGCCCTGAACCCCACTCCCCAGCAGTGAAGATCTCCCACCCTGCCCACACACCAGCCCCGATTGCTGGCCGCCCTCCAGCCCCGAACAGATGCCAACGCAAGGTGGCAGCGGGACCCCCCCCATTCCTCCTTAGGCAGTGTCAGGAGCACAGGCTGGCACTGCCAGGGTGCTCATGCCCAGGGGCAGCCCGCTCCCTGCCCCCTCTTCTCTCCTCTCCTCTCTCTCCCCCCCCCCCCCCTTCCTGGTCACCTGACTCCCTGGGGGCCCACTAGTTCCCTGAACATGGGGAGCTATAGTAATCTCTGCTGGAATGAAACACTCTGGCGGGGTGGGAGATGCTCGTGGGCCCGGAGAATTCAGTCCCGGGCCCACTAATAGCATTTAAATGTTATGTAAAATACTATTTAAATGCTAGCCCCACCTCCCAGCCGATTTCCAGCGCCGCGTAGACGCCATCAGAAACCCGGGCCTGGGAAATGCAAGCACGGTGCGAACGCTCACGTGAATCGGCCGACGCACGATTCTCCCAGCCCGCTGTGCTAAAAGATTAGCGTGCTAGGATGGGAGAATCACCCCCTCTATCTCTTTCCTGTACTCCGTCTCATCATGGTTTAAGATCCAACCCACTATGGTGGTGTCATCAGCAAACTTGAAAATCGAATTGGAGGGGAATTTGGCCACACAGTCATAGGTGCATAAGGAGTATAGTAAGGGGCTGAGGACACAGCCTTGTGGGGCACAGGTGTTGAGGATAACCATGGAGGAGGTGTTGTTGCCGATTCTTACTGATTGCGGTCTGTTGGTTAGGAAATCTAGGATCCAGTCGCAGATGGAGTAGCTGAGCACATGGAGTTTGGAAATGAGTTTTGCAGGAATGATGGTGTTAAAGGCTGAGCTATAGCCAATAAATAGGAGTCTGACATAAGTATCTTTGTCATCCAGGTGTTCCAGGGTTGAGTGCAGGGCCAGGG
This sequence comes from Mustelus asterias, assembly GCF_964213995.1. Classification (NCBI taxonomy): domain Eukaryota; kingdom Metazoa; phylum Chordata; class Chondrichthyes; order Carcharhiniformes; family Triakidae; genus Mustelus; species Mustelus asterias. Next base: position 39,905,023 of record NC_135818.1, read on the forward strand.
AGATGCCAACTGCTGTAGACCTGTTGTGGCAATAAGTGAACTGTAGCAGTTCCAGGCAACCTGTACCAAGTAACTAAAGTGTGAAACACTCCCACAAAAAGCAGTAAATGCTAGCTTAATTAATTTTAAATTGGAGACTGATACATTTTTGTCTGAAAGGGTGTAATAGTAAATGGTGCAAAAGCAGGTGGATAGAGTTATGGTACAAACCATGATCACATTAGCAGAATAACTGGAAGGGCTGAATGACATACTACTATCCCCATCTTCATCTAGCCTTCCCTCTCTCATTGTTAAGCTTAGTTATGTGATAAAACAGCTGTTTGTCAGTGGAAGGCATCTTATACTTCATTTGTTTGATGTGCAAGCAATTTTCGGTTGGTTAATTACCTTGCAGAAAATTTATTTCCAGAGATTTATTTTCTTGTTTAGATATTATTTTAGCACAAATTCTATATTTTATGAACAAAGTAAAAAACGATCTTTGTTCTTCCAAAATATTTTCAATTTGTTGTTTTCATGTCTTCATGCAATGCTCATGATAAATAAGCTGTCCAAAATTTCTGCTGCAAAGAAGTTGCTCACACCCCAACATTTTGCAGTTAAAATTTTCATAGATTTTCTCTCTCTTGAATATTTAGTTTTGTACAAAATATATAAATGCTTATGGAACATAGCCCTGTAAACTTCAACAATTTGTGCATGTTCATATTTTGAGATATTGTACTTTCAATAAACAATTATTTTGGGAATCTAGTGTCTAAAATGCACTTACAAAATAGTAATCTCCAAATCAAAAATGAGAACAGTTAATTATCATATAATTGCACCTTATTTATTTTCAATGTTCAATTTAACTTTCCATTGTTTTGACTTTTTTTACAGAATTAGAATTGTGATTGGCGCTTCATAGACTAAATGGTGTAATTTTGAATCTATGCCACATTTAGGTATAAAAAATTCACATGTAACAGGATCTTTTTTATATACGTGTATATATATTGAGAGAGAGAAGATCCTGATGTCTGGAAGCAAACAAAAAATTGAAACAGATGAGTTCAATATCTGTATGATGGGCTATAGTGCTTTCACTATTCATGTTGAGTTTCCTTCAGGGCACCAAAATGGTATTAGAGATTAGATAAATGCTGAGCCCTTTTGCTATGTGCTAACAGCAGGTGATTTTTCTTGCTTATAACATCTACGCGATGCTTTTCATTGGAACAAAAATTACTAATCATCACTGCATTGTCCAAAGCATGTTTAGTTCTTTTCAAGCAGTTCTGAACCATTGGTGAAGTGCCAAAGTCCTTTAAACATAGCTGTCTCTAATAAGCTCAGCTTTGGATTCAACAAGCATGATTGATAGTTGTCAGTTGGATAAGAGGTAATTACGAAATGTAACAGCACTGAAGCAAGGCAGTTGGCCATTTGTCAAAAGCAATGTCCAGATAGTAAAATAAAGATAATCATCTACAGGCTTACAACGAAAAGAAGGTTTGAAAAGATGTCTGCATTACCTAACTTTGAAATGATCTATTGAGAATTCAACATATGCTACAAAGAACTTGTATGAGATGAATCTTTTAATGTTCTAAGTATATTTCAGCTGACTTTTTAAATTATCTTTAGATTTTGCCATAGGATTCATTCAATCTTATGCCAAAATTGTTAAAACTTGCTGGTGTTTGAAGTATTTAGTAGCCCTTTTCTACTGCATCTGTATGGTTTGTTGATCCAGAAATAGATGAAGCATATTTTTAACTTAAGTTGAGTTACAGCAGCTACAACCATAAAGTGCCATTCAGTCTGTCAATTCCATTCCTTCTCAGGTGTTCTCTCATGGGCTGCACCCAAATTTAATATTCTGCAGAATTGTTCTAATATTTTGCTACCCTCCCCCAAAAACTAAAATATGAATTTCACCTCACATCCTTAATTTTAATTTATCCTGTGTTTGTGATATCAGGAGCTCCAGAACCAACAATTTTTCACATCTCTACTTGTATTGTAATTCTTATTTCTATTCAGATTTTCAGCCAATTTTTTTTTATTTAAAAGAAAATTAATTGCCACAGCCAAATCCAGGTTACGCTTGAAGACTTTGGAAAGTTCCAATGTACTTGCCTGGATAATCAACCAGGAAATGTTAGACAGAAAATTCTAGCCTACTCCTAAGTAATTGTATAATTAAGCTTTACTCACATTGGACACCACCCTCACTCTCGATTCTCTCCACTCACACTCTCACACTCTGACCTGATTTGCCCCCAATCTGGCGATTCCTCCAAACCCAACCTGAATCAACTTGCCCCATCCACCCCTCCCATCTCAGGAAATTGCCCCTACTATCTCAGCCTGCTGCCTTGCCAATCGCTTACATTCACTTGCCTGCCCATTTGCTCGCCTGCCAACATGTTCGCACTCACTCATTAACACTTGAAAGTTGTTTAAATGTCCCAAAACTTCAATATTAGTGAACACTGAGCAGAATATGGTAGCTTGTGCACAAAAGGGGGTGTGGCTTGACAGCCCCCCCCCCCCCCCTCGCCAAAATCAATCCAGCAATACCAGGATGCAGTTCAATGGAAGGCCACTCCACATTTCTTAAGAAGCCAGGATAGGAAGATCCAGCTATAAATGTGGAGCTCTGTTGTAGCACAGAAAAGTAGGAGAGGTGCTGCCAACTATAGTGAATAATGCTCCTCAGAAGGCTTGGGCTATAATTCTATCAACCAAACTCACCATTTCATCCATTCTTTTAAATTCCGTTCTAGTCATACATCTTCATAAATTAAATTTCCAAGTCATTGGCTTAAACTATTAGCTCTTCTTCATCTCCGTGTTCATTTGCAGTTAAGGTGCCAAAATTTGGCCTCTTATAGCTGTACACGGTTAGAGTAATTTGTTTTGATAATCAATTTTTTTGGAATGTATCTAAATAAATGATTGCCTTGTTAGTAGCTTTGGCTTAACTGGATCTTTAAAGTGAATAATTTTCCCTTTCCATCTTTATTCACATTCACTCCTTCATTATGTACACGTCTTGGTTCCAGAGACAAACTTACGGTTCGTGGGGTCCCGAGCTTACTTTCATTTCTGCCCCCTACCCCTGCCAACCTCATACCCTTACCCCACAGAACGCAAATGTGAAAGCCACAAAATACACAAATTAATCACTGTTTTTCACTTGTAAAAACATACCTGTATGAATAATTACTGAATTGAAATCCAAGCTTACCTCTTGTCAGAATGACGGTAAAGATGGTCAATACTGCAATGTGTGAGTCTTGAGGTGAGCTAACCTGGAACTTGCTGATGAGCAATGAAATGGAAAAATCAGTTCAGGACATCACTGAAGCACAAGCTAGTGCAGGACAGAATGAGCCAGTCCAGAGCCAGAGCAAATACTCCAATCAACAAGATTCATACACTGCCATTCAATATATTTAATAGAATCCCTACAGTGCAGAAGGAGGCCGTTTGGCCCATCGGGTCCGCACCGACCACAATCTTACCCAGGCCCGATTCCCATAATTTAACAGATTTACCCTGCTCATCCCCCTGACACTAGGGAAACCAACGCAGACACGGGGAGAATGTGCAAACTCCGCACAGACAGTGACCCGAGGCCAGAATTGAGCCCGGGTCCCTGGCGCTGTGAGGCATAGTGCTAACCACTGTGTCAGCATGCCACCCCTTTCACTGAGTCTCATTCCGCTTGAAAAGTAAAAGTTTACATTCTTACTTTCTCAAAATCAAAGAAATTTTTGCCGTAAATTCACTTTAATGGAATGTCCAGTGAGTTCAAGCCCAGTATAAATGGATTTGTCTGACAGGATTCCGTTCTTTGTCCTAGACAATTTCTGAAGGCCAGTCTTGAGAGCAATGGTGGTTAGAACTATCAGCATGTGACCAGCTGCAGTCATTGTTGGACCAGCAATGGTTTGTTCTGAAAAATAGAAAGTAAATAAAAGAATATGGAAGAGGGGTGTATTTTTAAGATTTTCTTACTTGGCAATTTACCTTTTTTCTACCCTATTTCTCGACAAAATCATCAATTACTTTATCATTGGTAAAATCTTTTCAAAACCACTTTCAATATTGCTGAACTTGTCAAATGTTTCTAACTCATCGTTCTTCGCAAATCATTTTTAACTTTCCAATACAGAAAAAGAACATTCATCAGACGCACTTGTGACAGATATTGTTAAACATATTTTCAGAATGGTTTCCACATTTGGAAAGATTGCTTGCAAACCATTATGTACAAGTCTGTACAAATCACTTCATAACACACAGCTTATCATTATCAATGAAATGAATGAATTGTTTCACTTCATCGTCAAAAAGACTTGTGTCTATGTGCTCCCAGTAGAATTCACTTAATTTCTTACTACAGTGGATTTTTAGCATTTCCATTCAAACCTCTGTCAAAAAGCGCGCAAAATAAATCAACAGTTATCTTCAGAGATTCACTTCGACCCTGCAATTGCACCATTAATGTGTCACAAATAACTGTCAGTTTTAATATTGATCTTCTCTTTCCCTTTTAAAGTGACTTCATTGTCTCTAGTTTCATTGAAAAATAACTTCCTATGTCTTGTATGCTTCTCATCATCAAGGTACCTATATTTTTTGTCAATGTTCATGCCTCTGCTTCCACCGAGCTATAGTTATTTTCAACTTCCATGACAAAACTTTTTTTACTGAGACTAACAATTGTACAGCATTCAATAAAGTTTGATCAACATTTTGCCATGATTTGCTGATGGCATTAATTCTTTGAAGTAAACAGTTCCACAAAAGAGTAAAATAGTAATATCAAACTTTTCAAACTTAACTGCTAAGGATTTTGCTCCGGCTTTCACATGTGCTTTTTTTGAATTTGATGTGGCTATGTCTAATAAGGTTTCCTTTGTATCAGCAAAGCTCATTTTCAAAGCCAAAACAGCATCTGCACAAACGGACCACCTGGTGTCACAAATTCATTTGACCATCAAATGTTTCCCATTTGCCCATCAAATGACCATCAAATGTTTCCCATTGGTTCAAATGTGATTGCAGCATTTTTCACTGACTGTGGAAATTGAAAAAAAGGCATACATGTTTTGAACAAAGTCCTAAAATATACAGTTCCCTCACCGTAGCAGCATTGCGGATAACGTACAGCTCCCTCAGTGTTCAGCTGCAGCATTGCAGATTAAATTCAAGAAGTGACTAGAACATGGAACGAATAATGCATAGGGGTTTACGTTGTTCAATCTTGCTTGTAGACCTGAATATTTTCCTGCCATGTTTGTTGCGTTATCGAAACTCTGCCCATGACAATTTTGGATATCCAAACCTAAATTTGCAATGATATCCAAAATAGTTGTCTCCCGTCATTCAGAAGTGTGGGATTGTAACTGCACAAAACAAAGAAATTGCTCTACAATTTCACCTTCGCTGGTCACATACCTTAACATTAATATTAATTAGTCCATATGACTCATCATGTTGAATCAAAAATTATGGAATGGTATTCGCCATCTTTTACTTGTTGTTGAATTGGTTTTGGAGCCATTTTGCCATCATAATGATAAAGCCATTGTAGGTTCTGTGCATGTAAAAAGTTGATCTTCCCTGAGTCACAATATTGATAACTTTCAAATGCTCTGAGAAGCTCATCAAATTCACTGAGATAGTCGACGCAGGCTAAAAAAATTACCTCTTCAAGTTGACAATGAGGATTCTTCTTATCCTCTTCTAGATAGTCCCAGAGAAGATCGTGGCAACAACACGTCTCAGCATTTTCCTCCAATAAGAACACTTCTTTTCAAACTGAGCCAATAGCACAGAATCAATTCTTCCAGATAATTTACATCTTCGAATGAACTCGCACATAGCTTTAATGTGAGCTTTGGAAGTTTCATTATGAACAATATCTCTTCTAACATTTCTCCAGTCAGAGTACCCTTCAACGAATACCTGTTTCCCTTTACTAGTTTCCAGGAATAATTTGCAAACATAACTGGACTGCTTTGGAAGTTTCTGAAAAACATCAACCAATTTCTAATTTCCATTATCCTATTTCTCTTCACCTTCAGAAAATGAGTCTTACAAAGACTCCCCCAAACCTGCTTTTGGCCTTCAACCTCAAACTCTTTATTCTCAAATTTTCCATATTACCTATGTTTTATCATGCTCAATGAACCAGATTGTGGCCATAAGGCAATATCTTCAGGGTAGGTTTCATCCCGCACTTCAACAGAAGAATCAGCAATATTTCGTAGTTCTGTTGTCATTTCAGAGTCCACTTCTTGTTCAACTTTTTCAGGTGATGTGGTATCTCCAGAAGTCTAAGTTATCAGATAATTCACGCATATTTTTGCGGATGAAGATACAGTTTGTGCACTACTCGATACTTCGAACTTTAAAGTAAAATGACAAACTGTCTTTTTGCCTAGCTTCGGCCTCTTGCCTCAACTTTAGTTTTCTGCATTTTTGACTGCCAGATTAATAATGTCGCTTATATTGCTAAAGAAACTGATCTTGTTTTTAATGAAGTGTCTGAAAGAGCAGGCATTTGCACAGTCAATCCCACCTTTTATCAGCTTAAATTCAAGCTCTTCAAAGATTGGATTCACCTTTTAACTATGAAGCTCTGATGCTGGATTTCAAATAACACTCTCTCCTCTTGTCCATTCCTCCCCTTCAAACATTTCTTCCTCCAAAATGCAACCCAGCCCTTACAAACCCATGCTCCCTGCAAGTTTGCAACTGTGGCCAATCCTTTCACACTCTTCTGCCCTCACACACTAGCCCCAACCCAACCTTCACAATCTCAATCATCCCACTCATCTGGGGTCACCAAGACAACCTCCTGTTTCACTCGTCGTCTCCTCATGGCTAAGGCTTGATTCAGGCCATCACACCTTGCACCTTGCTGTTGCTGACCTACCCTGGCCAAGTTGCAAACCTTTTCACCTCACCTGCTCCACTCAGTGGCTGACCACTCTTCACAGTGGCTTTCAGCACCTCTCGGTTGCTGGCCTGCCCTCCGCCCTAGGTTGAGTCGCCTGCTCATCTTGCCTGCTCCCGTCACTTGGCAGTTGACCTCACCTCACGGTAGCTTTTGGCGCCTTGCTGTTGCTGGCCTACCCTCCGCCCTGAGGTTGAGTCCCCTGCTAGCCTTGCCTGCTGCTCCCCTTGGTGGCTGACCTCACCTCATGGCGGCTTTCAGCATCTCATGCTTCACTGTCGTTGGCATGCCCAAACCTGAATCGCAAACCCACTTGCCTCACCCCCGCTCGGCGGTTGACCTTACCTTATGGTGGCTTGATTTTGGCGCCATGCTGTTGCTGGCTTGCCCTGCTCCAGTTGCAAAGCTGCTCACCTCGTTGACCTCGCCTTGTGGTGGCTTTTGGCGTCTTGCACCTTGCTATTGCTGGCCTGCCCTCAGTCCTGGGTTGAGTGGCTACTTGCCTCGCCTGCTGCTCCCCTCGGCTACTGACCTCATCTTGTGGCTGCTTTCGGCACCTCGCTGTTGCTGGCCTGCCCTGGGTTGAGTGGCAACCCCGCTTGCCTTTCACCTCAGCAGCCTCTGCCTCTCCTTCCTCACCTAGTCATTTCTCTTCATTCCTCACGTGTGCCTCAAGTTGACAGTTCGTACAATTCGGACTAGTGTTTTCCACTCTTTTAGACTCACCAATCAGAGTCCAATTTCACTTTCCATTGCCTGCTAATAATGCCGAGTAATTGGTCTCTGATTGGATCCCCAGTATGTTTATCTGTGTGAGGCCTCTCCATTGGTCGGGGCCCTGCGTCTAGGCACAGTATGTTTTATTGTAAATCCGCCTCTGCTTCATAATTTAACCTTTAACAAAATCCAATTGCTCCCAATATGGCCCACATTCTTAATTTGATTAAGTGCCTTCAGAGTGCTACGCTGCCACATAGCTTGGTATTGCTGGCAAATTTTGTAATATGATCGTAAAGCCTTTCATGAATAGCTTGAATAGTAAGGGACCTAGATCCCAAGGGAGCTTAATTGATCACTACCCTTCCTGCCAGAGCTTTTATGTGTAATTTAGTTAGCTAATTCGTCATTAATTGCAAACATCTTAACCTTGAAATGCCTCTGTGAAATTCCTGTCTGAAAATCCTGTCTGAAAATTCATGTAGATTATTTCTGTTGGATTGCTGACCTCCTTAGGTATCCTCTTTGAAGAATTGTAATGCATGAATTTGCTGTTATGTAGTCTTGAGTTGAACATGGTTTCCTGTAAAATGTTCCTTAACATTTTTCACCGTATCATGCTGAGGATCGTTGATATATAACACCTTTCTACTTTCCACACTTATGTATATATTTGCTTCCCATCTTTAAGTGAAAATCATTACAAGCCTTGTGCTGTTGATGACATGATTAGATTATTTTACTGACCCACAAGTCCACCTTAGCAAGGAGCTTTCAACCTAACAATTTAAGCACTTGAGTATTGCTGAAAAAAGAGACATGCTGTTAAAACGTTTTGTCTTGCACTTATCACAAAAATGCCAATAGTAAAGGGAACAACAATATATAGTGTTGGTTGGTTGGCAAGTGGATTCTTCTAGTTAGCGGCTTTGACATTTGAATGCATATGTGAGCAGTTAACTGCCAAGTTTTAGATTCATTTACTAAACAGTCCTGATTGTGTTGAACTGACAACCAATTTAAGATTATCAATCGGGCTCACTTACGTGTGCTAGAAGCTACATGTATTCACACAAGGGGCCCTGTTTTTGCAGACAGAGGAGCATGTCCATGCATTGAGCCTTTTTTAACTAATTGAGCAAGGAAGAATCAACCACACTGCTGTCAAACCAGAGTCACATATCAGTCGGGCCTTGACTATGCTTGTCAGAATATAGTTAGTTGTTGTGTTTCTAGTTACCTGGAAGCTGAATGGCCAGTTGCTCCATGAAGCAACACACATACCTTTTAACGTCTCTGTTCCTGTACTCTTTGGATGCCCCTCGGGGCACTGCCTTGAGCAATCGCAGTTGGTCTGCCTGGTTTGAATTTAAACAAAAGCACGGCAGTCCCACAAATGTTCAACAAAGTATAACTGCTGATACACTCTGGTGACCATCTGTTAACAGAAGTGTTCTGTTTCTGACTATGCTCCAATTTATTTCAGAAAATTACATTTCTTCAAGAGTAAACCATTCTATTTATCAGAGTTGATGTATTAGAAATCTTGGAGACCAAAAAGTTTCAACAAATCTCAAGTATTGGCTTCCACACTCCTGACTCTTTCTTATGCTCTGTCACCAGCTATTTCTAAGCACGGTGTACGGACGTTTAATAGACCTCTGCCTCGTGGCCAACCTTCTGTAATCTTCCCTTTTATGCTAATAGTATTGCTCGTTTCAACTGATCTATTAAAGTGAAGGCTGAATACATTTATATGTTGCAGCATCACCCCAGTTCACCTGAATTGCATATTTCAACCCTCATTAGCAACCATACAGCACGATTTCATTCACACACCTCAACAGTTTTGCAAGATCTACAAGCTAAACAAAACCAAGTTCTTCAGTTAGCATTTCCTGTGTTATTATATTTGCCAAGAAAATTTCAAGAACAATTAGACAGTTGTACTTCGGAAGGCCAACGCTACTATCACTCCTTTGCAGTGTAATCCCGCACATCTAAATGTATTATCATTTAGGGGCATCCAAAGAGTACAGGAACAGAGAAGTTAAAAGGTATGTGTGTTGCTTCATGAAGCAACTGGCCATTCAGCTTCCAGGTAACTAGGAACACAACAACTAACTATATTCTGACAAGCATAGTCAAGGCCTGACTGATATGTGACTCTGGTTTGACAGCAGTGTTGTTGATTCTTCCTTGCTCAATTAAGAACAGATGAACAAATAGTGGCCTAACAAGTGACACTCATATTCATTCTGTTGTGAAGTTGGGTAGAGTAATTGTAGATTCGGAGGTCAGAAGTTAGAATTTGGTGTTTGTAACATTGTAAAATGCTAGGGGGGATATCATTGCGTGGTCCCATTAAAAGGTGGTGCTTTTTCTATACTTAGAGATTTAAAATGCAAGTACATAGAGAACCCAAACTGAAATATTTGTATCGAAAGGCCAAGCAGCAGTTTTTTCCAAGACGACAGGCTTTTGTATTTAGCCGTTCAATTTGAATCAGACACTTAATACCAAAAACCTATTGAATTTAAATCTGATGATTTTGACAACCTAGAACCAATCCTATTGTGGGAAATATTGATAATGTCATCACAGATATAAAAGAAGGGGGCAGTGGGACAAAGGAAAAGAGAGCAACTGCCACCTGCTAGAGCTCTCGGCTCTCAACTCTCTCTCGATAGAGAGAGAATTGCTGGCTCTCATAGCTTCTTATATGTCTTGGAGAAAGCACCATCTAGATAGCAACGGTACCAAAGAAGAAAGAAGTTCCAGACAGAAGAATCAACAGAGAAAGCCCAGAATATTCTGGAAGACACAAAACCTGCTTGTAATTTAGAGTGACTAAATTCTGTTTTTGTTGATGAGTGGGAATTGTATTTATTTGAACAGCATACCATTAGAATCTTGTTTTATTCGGGAATAGTTAATAGCTAGAAGGGATTTATTCGGTTTGTTAATCGATTAGTTGATTTGTTCACTGTTAGATAAATAAATTGTTACGTGTTGATTTTAGAGTGAACGTCAGGGATTTATATTTTTTAACCACAAAAAGTTGCTGAAGAACAGGTCACACCACTTCACACACTTTTTATAGGTTATAGAGTGAGGTACACCTCTTTAGGTGTTTCGGTATTAGTACTCAGAGGGGGATCCACCTCTGCTTTATAACAATACCCACCACTGCAATTTTAATAGAACTCAATATTGTGTAAATCTAAAATGAACAGCATCAATTTGCTACATGTGGTGACCCTATTGGACAGCAGTGCTTTAGCGCTCTATCCAAATCATTCATTTACATAGTAAACAAAGAGTCCAAGCTTAAAACCCATAAGGTACCAAGACCCACTTACAGTCACTCTTAACTCCTGCTTTTCATTTCCTACCTTTTAACCAGTTTTAATTCTGTTTACAACTTTCCTATAATTCCATACCCTTCTCCAATGGACTCTTGTGTGAATACCTCATCATTAAGTGTTGTAGTATACCAATTGTATATCACATCCATTGAATGTTCTCCATCCAATGTATGTTACTTCCTCAGAAGAGCTTATCAGATCTTTGCCCTAAAGTGAAGAGGAACCAATTTGGGATAATACTGACCACATTGTTTGGTGACCAAACTTGGTTTTGGCAAATCCCAATTACGATGCTCCCTTTTATCATCTGGTGCTATTGGTACTGTTAGTCTAATCTAGACATTCACAAAGCCTTTTAGAGGAAATCATGCAATATTGCTCGAGTAACAACAGTGGTCAGTGTGATTTGCAGAAGTTGGTTTTTGTCTTTTTCCTGAAAGCATAGGTTTTGGATGCATTCGCTGTGTTCAGACTCTCAGATTATTGGAAAATAATTAAGTAAATATTCCAACATGATTCCATGTCCTTTGCTGATCATGAAATGTTATTTCTCAGATGTCCTCATTAAAAACAATGACGTGTTGATTTGTGTGCCCCACAGAGGGGCCTGTAATCCTGTTTACAAAGAACAATACAGCACAGGAACAGGTCCTTCGGCCCTCCAAGCCCGCGCCGCTCCCTGGTCCAAACTAGACCATTCTTTTGTATCCCTCCATTCCTGCTCCGTTCATGTGGCTATCTCGATAAGTCTTAAACGTTCCCAGTGTGTCTGCCTCCACCACCTTGCCCGGCAGCGCATTCCAGGCCCCCACCACCCTCTGTGTAAAATACGTCCTTCTGATATCCGTGTTAAACCTCCTCCCCCCACCCCTCACCTTGAACCTATGACCCCTCGTGAACGTCACCACCGATCTGGGAAAAAGCTTCCCACCGTTCACCCTATCTATGCCTTTCATAACTTTATACATCTCTATTAGGTCACCCCTCATCCTCCGTCTTTCCAGTGAGAACAACCCCAGTTTACCCAATCTCTCCTCATAACTAAGCCCTTCCATACCAGGCAACATCCTGGTAAACCTCCTCTGCACTCTCTCTAAAGCCTCCACGTCCTTCTGGTAGTGTGGCGACCAGAACTGGGCGCAGTATTCCAAATGCGGCCGAACCAACGTTCTATACAACTGCAACATCAGACCCCAACTTTTATACTCTATGCCCCGTCCTATAAAGGCAAGCATGCCATATGCCTTATTCACTACCTTCTCCACCTGTGACGTCACCTTCAAGGATCTGTGGACTTGCACACCCAGGTCCCTCTGCGTATCTATACCCTTTATGCTTTTGCCATTTATCGTATAGCTCCCCCTACGTTAGTTCTACCAAAATGCATCACTTCGCATTTATCAGGATTGAACTCCATCTGCCATTTCTTTGCCCAAATTTCCAGCCTATCTATATCCTTCTGTAGCCTCTGACAATGTTCCTCACTATCTGCAAGTCCAGCCATTTTCGTGTCATCCGCAAACTTACTGATCACCCCAGTTACACCTTCTTCCAGATCGTTTATATAAATCACAAACAGCAGAGGTCCCAATACAGAGCCCTGCGGAACACCACTAGTCACAGGCATCCAGCCGGAAAAAGACCCTTCCACTACCACCCTCTGTCTTCTGTGACCAAGCCAGTTCTCCACCCATCTAGCCACCTCCCCCTTTGTCCCATGAGACCCAACCTTTTGCACCAACCTACCATGAGGGACTTTGTCAAACGCTTTACTAAAGTCCATATAGACGACATCCACGGCCCTTCCCCCGTCAACCATTCTAGTCACTTCTTCAAAAAACTCCACCAGGTTAGTGAGGCAGGACCTCCCTCTCACAAAACCATGCTGACTATCGTTAATGAGTTTATTCCTTTCTAAATGCACATACATCCTATCTCTAAGAATCCTCTCCAACAACTTCCCGACCACGGACGTCAAGCTCACGGACCTATAATTACCCGGGTTATCCTTCCTACCCCTCTTAAATAACGGGATCACATTAGCTATCCTCTGGGACCTCACCTGTGTCCAGTGACGAGACAAAGATTTGCGTCAGAGGCCCAGCGATTTCATCTCTCGTCTCCCTGAGCAGCCTGGGATAGATTCCATCAGGCCCTGGGGATTTGTCAGTCTTTATATTCCCTAAAAAAACCTAACACTTCCTCCCTTGTAATGGAGATTTTCTCTAACGGGTCAACACTCCCCTCCGAGACACTCCCAGTCAACACATCCCTCTCCTTTGTGAATACCGACGCAAAGTATTCATTTAGGATCTCCCCTACTTCTTTGGGCTCTAAGCATAATTCCCCACTTTTGTCCCTGAGAGGTCCGTTTTTTTTTCCCTGACAACCCTTTTGTTCCTAACGTATGAATAAAATGCCCTGGGACTCTCCTTAATCCTGTCTGCCAAGGACATTTCATGACCCCTTTTTGCCCTTCTAATTCCTCGTTTGAGTTCTTTCCTACTTTCTTTGTATTCCTCCAGAGCTCCCTCTGTTTTTAGCTGCCTGGACCTAACGTACACCACTCTTTTCTTTTTGACCAATCCCTCAATTTCCCTGGTTATCCACGGTTCTCGAATCCTACCCTTCCTATCCTTTTTTACAGGCACATGCCTATCCTGTAGCCCTAACAACTGTTCCTTAAAAGACTCCCACATGCCAGATGTGGATTTACCCTCAAACAGCCTCTCCCAATCAACAGCTGCCAATTTCTGCCTAATCCCACTAAAGTTAGCCTTCCCCCAATCCAACACCTTGCCCTTGGGACACCACTCAGCCTTTTCCATCACTATCCTAAAGCTAACAGAATTGTGGTCACTATTTGCCACATGTTCCCCTACTGAAACTTTGAAGACCTGACCGGGCTCATTCCCCAGTACTAGGTCCAGTATAGCCCCCTCTTTAGTCGGGCTATCTACATATTGTTCCAAAGAACCTTCCTGTACGCATTTTACAAATGCTTTCCCATTCAGACTCCCAGCCCTACGCGATTTCCAGGGAAATTGAAGTCTCCCACTACAACAATCCTATTTTTCCTGCACCTATCCATTATCTCCTGACATATCCGTTCTTCCAGTTCCCTTGAGCTGTTGGGGGGCCTGTAGTATACCCCCAACATAGTGACTGCGCCCTTCCTGTTTCTGAGTTCCACCCACAGTGACTCGTTACACGACCCCTCTGAATTGTCCTCCCTCTGCACTGCTGTAATATGCTCTCTAACTAATACTGCTACTCCCCCACCTCTTTTGGCCCCTCCTCTGTCTCGCCTAAAACACTAGTACCCCGGAATATTCAGCTGCCAGTCCTGTCCCTCTTTCAACCAAGTCTCTGTCACCGCAACCACATTCAAATTCCTCGTAAGCATTAAGGCCCTGATCAAATACTCTGTAAGATCACTGATTTGGCTTTTGAATGAGGGTCAAATTCTGTTTCTTCCTCTGTGTAATTTCAGCAAACTTTCACCATCTGAGGGAAAACTGCTACATTAACAGAAAGTTGTATAAAGAAATAAGTCATAAAACAACCAGGAAATTCAAACACGCTATAAGCAGTCTGATTTAGAGACGTAGAAATAGCTAAAGCTTCTGTTTGTGCTTTTTGTTTAATATGACTATATTAAACCTTATGTTGAGCCCGCCCTCTGTCACTGGCTAGAAGCAGCTGAAATTTTTTTTTTAATATTTCAAGTTTATGAAGAAGAGATTTTCCACATTAGATGAATTAAATACTTTTCACCAATCACCTAATATTGGCATTGTTATCGCCAAGTCTAATATATTACAAATTAAATTTGAAGTATTTTGTTCTGTACTCTGTGGAGTTCTATTTTTCTTACAATTAGTTTTGTAATGTAGTTCCTTGTGTGCTGTATTGAAACATATCAAATGTATTTAAAAGAGAAGATCTTCTAACTCATTATGCAGACCAGAATTTAAATCTATCTTGTTAAAATGAATAGTGTTCGTGTGTGAATTTAGGTTGATTGTTTGAATATGTACTATAATTCTTGTTGCAGCTATTGGGATCTGAATTTTATCAATGCAGCTTATTAATCTAAAGTAATTCAGTGAAAATGGTCCTGTAACCACACTCAGACCAACCAGGTGGTCTTTACAAAATCTTTTAAAAGGTGTTCAAATTGAACTAAATATAATGATTTACTATTTTAATTTAGCAAAATTAGTAATCAATCCAAAAAAATGTTTTTACAATGTATCCCCTTCATATTTTTTTACAGTGAGAAGCCGCATTCAACAAGGTTTGATTTCAGTTGCTGCCCGGACTGTGATCATTCATTTGGTGAACCATGTTGGCCATTATCCATTGAGTGGTGGCCCTGCAATGCTGACTAGCTTGATAAGTGAAAACCACGATAACCCCTTCACTGACTGCACTGAACTTTCCCCTGAACTTTTTGAAAATCCCAATCTCCAGTTTTTTGTTCTGAACAGTTCCACCCTTATCTCATATCTGGAAATCCCTGTTGAGGACAATATCCCAGGAGGAGGGATGTCAGCTGGACTCTCAACAGCTACGTCAAATGTTAGAATTGTTGTGCGTGATATATCTGGTAAATACTCCTGGGATTCTGCAATTCTATATGGGCCACCTCACTGCTGTCAACAAAAGCAAATTGCTCACAAATTCACAAATCTTTGTAAAGAAGAACAGATGGTTGAACCTGCCTTCAATGAGTCAGAAACTGATGATAATTTAAGGGAATATTTGGTACCTCAAACAAAAAGAAGATGCAGGGAAATAGTGCCATCTTGGGATGTAATTCGTGATGATGAAGATGCCTTGGATGAGATGCTGCAGTACTTGGGTTCCACCAGTCCAGAGTGTCTCCAGAGAGCTGGTGTGCAACTTAATATCCCAGCTCCCCCTCCTGTTTGTATTTCAGAGAAACAGGAAAATGATGTTATCAATGCAATTCTAAAACAGCACACGGAAGAGAAGGAGTTTGTGGAAAAGCATGGCAATGACCTAAATATAAAAGCAATGGAACAGGAGCAACCATGCCCACAGGAGCCACAATCTGTTTTTTACTATTGCAGGATGCTGCTGAATATTCTTGGCATGAATTCGTGGGATAACAGGTAAGACGCAAGAGATAAATACCATTTACGTTTGAAATAATTGTACATTTAATTAAAAATCTGTCCATTTTGTTTTAATCTCGACACTTATTAAATATGCTATCAGACCCTCCAAATTTGTTAGTAGATGTGAATTATCAAGATTACTATAACTTATGATATTAAAATTGAATATTATGTAAACAAGGTACAAAATTTTGCAACAAAAGTAAACTTCCAAAAATGCAATTGTGTTTTCATTTTAATCATCTTCCCCACACTACAGATGGTTGGCTGATTCTTCATAAACCATGGATGGGATTCTCCCAAAAAAATTTTAAGTGTCAAATTTGTGTAAAAACTGGAGTAAATGGGAGTTTAAAAAGAATCTCCCACAATCTGCACTGCAGAGTTCACAAGCGTGAATCACATTAAAATGCTGTGGGCGGGGCCTATTCTCGCTGGAGAGACCAGCAGCTATCCCCACTGGAACGCCGGCAGCTGAGCGGGCCACTGTGCATGCGCCAATCTGTCAGCACCAAGATCGGCGCATGCACTGTGGCCCCTGTCTGCCAGCCTCCCGATTTCTTTTTCAACCGCTTAGGTTATACTTTCTTCACAGCACTAACCAATGAAACTTTATAATGAATATTAAAACAATACTGTCCTTTTCAGGGCATGCATATCAATAAATAAATAGTATGCACTAATTGGCTTTCCGCATGTTTAGCTGGTTGTGACAATCATCTTGTGATCTCTGCAGTCATTTTTAGACAACGAACAAGCAAGTAAAAACAGCACAAATAAATGGGACTGTGGCCCAAGTTTTAGGTTAAACGCTTTAGATCCCAGATTATAACAATTTCTTCAGATCCTATCTACACAATAACAAGCAATTTACCCAATTCTCCCTGCAGCTAGCTGGGACTGCACTCATAATGGCAAAATACTTTTGAATGCTATTTTAGCAGAAAATGTTAACAGTTCGGGTTAACACGAGTTAACTATTGCCCAACCGCAGGCATTTGAGATTTGCTTTGTTGCAGGGTCTTTTCAGATACTAAGTAATGCCTAAAACTTAGCTAATACAAAGACTCACAAAGCCAATGTCCCGGTTAAAGTCATATCTTTATTTGACCAACGATCGATGGGAGAATGTGCATTGGGCAATTCAATATCATCTTTAACGAGAAAAAAAAGTTAAAGTTTATTTATTAGTCACAAGTAAGGCTCACATTAACATTGCAATGAATTTTACTGTAAAATTCTCCTAATCGCCACATTCCGGCACCTGTTCGGGTCAATGCACCTAACCAGCACGTCTTGCAGACTGTGGGAGGAAACCAGAACACCCAGAGGAAACCCACGCAGACATGGGGACAACGTGCAAGCTCCACACAGACAGTGACCCAAACTGGGAATCGTACCCAGGTCTCTGGCGAGGCAGCAGTACTAACCACTGTGCCACCGTGCTACCCCTGAGCATTCCAATACCACTCTGAGGTTACAATGCATCCTCAGAGTTTTAAAAACACAGTATTTAAAAACTGTGACTAGCCTCAGCGAGTACGCCACTACGGTAACCGATTTCATTAGTGTGTAGAAGACTGTGTGCCAAAGAAGCAAACTCACGTGTTTCCCAACCGAAAACTATGGATGAACAAGGATATCCACTGCTTGCTGAGATCTAGGTCTGAGGTATTCAAGTCAGGTGACCCTGACCCTTAGAAGAAAGCCAGATATGACCTAATGATATCCATCAAAGATGCCAAAGGACAGTACCGGCCCAAGCTAGAGTCCCAGACTAGCCACAAGGACCCCCGTCAACTATGGCTAGGTCTGCAAGACATAACAGGCTACACGATGAAGGCATGTAAAATCGCTGGCATCAACGCACCCCTCCCTGCTCAATGCATTCTGTGCCCGTTTTGAGCAAGAGGTCAGCGAGAGCACGCCCTCCACCCCGGAAGCCTCGGACAAACCTGTATCTGAGGTCACCATTGCAAATGTCAGAACAGCCTTCTCGAAGGTCAACCCACAGAAAGTGACTGGCCTGGATGGGGTACCCGGACGAGCATTCAGATCCTGCACAGGGCAGCTGGCAGGAGTATTCGCAAACCTCTCTTTACAATCTGAGGTTCCTACCTGCTTCAAGAAGATGACCATTATACCGGTACTGAAGAAAAGTCGAGCAGTGTGCCTTAATGACTATCATCCGGTGGCTCTGACATCCATCATTATGAAGTGCTTCAAAAGGTTAGTCATGGCACGAATCACTTCCGGCCTCCCAGATTGCCTGGATCCACTACAATTTGCCTACCACCACAACAGGTCCACAGCAGACCTGGCCCAGCACTCAACCCTGGAACACCTAGGTAACAAATAAACCTATGGCAGACTCCTATTTATCGACTGCAGGTCAGCCTTCAACACCTTTATTCCAACAAAACTCATCTCCAAACTCTGTGGCCTGAGGCTCAGCACCTCCCTCTGTGACTGGATCCTGAACTTCCTAACCCACAGACCCACAGTAAGGATAGGCAACAACACCTCCACGATCATCCTCAACATCAGTGCCCCACAAGGCTGTGTCCTCAGCCCTTTACTATACTCCTTACAAACCTGTGACTGTGTGGCCAAATTCCCCTCCAACTCGATTTTCAAGTTTGCTGATGATGCCACCGTAGTGGGTCAGATCTCAAACGATGACAAGACCGAGTACAAGAAAGAGAGAGAGAATCTGGTGAACTGGTACGATGACAATCTCTACCTCAATGTTAACAAAATGAAGGAGAGGGTCATCGATTTCAGGAAGTGTAGTACATGCTCCTGTCTACATCAATGAGGATGAAGTAGATATCATCAAGTTTTTGGGTGTTCACATCACCAAACTGTCTTGGTCCCCCCCTCATGCTGACACTATAGTTAAGAAAGCCCACCAACGCCTCTACTTTCTCTGAAGACTAAGGAAATTTGGTATGTCCACCACGTCTCTCTCCAATTTTTACAAATGCGCCATAGAAAACATTCTTTCGAGTTGTTTGATTTGATTTGAGTTATTATTGTCACATGTCTTGGTATACACTGAAAAGTGTTGTTTCTTGTGCACTATACAGACAAAGCGTATTGTACATAGGGAAGGAAAGGAGAGAGTGCAGAATGTAGTGTTACAGTCATAGCTAGGGTGTAGAGAAAGATCAACTTAATGCGAGGTAGGTCCATTCAAAGGTCTGATGGCAGCAGGGAAGAAGCTGTTCTTGAATCAGTTGGTACGTGTCGTCAGACTTTTGTATCTTTTTCCTGACCAAAGAAGGTGAAAGAGAGTATGTTCGGGGTGTGTGGTGTCCTTAATTATGCTGGCTGCTTTTCCAAGGCAGCGGGAAGTGTAGACAGTGTCAGTGGGTGGGAGGCTGGCTTGA